>NC_060077.1:95347578-95947578 GCF_922984935.1 Meles meles | reverse complement strand
TTGGGGCAGGGGAGGTACTCCTGCCTGCACTGGGCCGAGCGCCCAGGGTTGGGGGCCCTGGATCCGGAGCCCAACCGCTGTCAAAGGGACGTGGATTGCTCGACCCTCCGAGGTCCTCATTCCTGCTCCACTGCCCGTGATGGTATCCCCTGTCTCCAGCCCAGCCTTCCTGACCCCTCAGGCAGGCCCACGGACCTAGGAAAACGCTGTCCTCACACTGCGATGCTGGGCTGTCCGCCGGGTTCAGGGTTTGCTCTCCGTGCCGGCTGGCGGGCGGTGGAGGCCCCCAGCTTTGACTCTCCAGGCCACTCGTGTTCCCCACTCTGCAGACCGCCCCGGAGGCTCCGCACCGCGCGGTGGCCAGGCCCGGGGCTGCGGTGCGGGAGGGGCGAGGCGGGATGCTGCGGGAGGGGCTCCCACCCCCAACGCTTCTGGGCAGATCTTGCCCCCGGCGGCCCGGGACGCCCGCCACCTGCCTCCGAGGACCTGTGTGGGCGGGACGAGCACCCCAGCCCTTGGGCCGAGTCTCATGGGCATCGCGCTTCCAGGGCAATCCTCGTTCTGAGAATCCCACCCTGCAGGGGAGGTTTTCTCCGGGACATTTCCAGGCACGGCACGGACCTCAGACAGATTCCGCACCTGATCTCTGTCACCGACGTGGGGGCAGATGCGAGGGACAAAAACCAGGCGGTTCTAGATCCCAGAGCTGTGGCTGCCCCTGGGCTGCAGGCTGCGTGCCCGCTCCCGCCCGCGTGGCCAGCTCCCCCAGGAATGGACTCTGTGCGAAGTAGCGGGAGCGTCCAGACAAGCCTGCGGGGCCTGGAGCATCCTGTCTGCTTAATAGATGTTGATTCCCTTTGCAGCAAATAAAACAACCCACAAATGCGTTCTTAGAGCTCACTGTAAGTTAATTAATACGACTCTCATGGCCTTGTTATTCTTAGATACAAAGCTAATTTGGAAAGACACATGTTTCTTTTAAAGTTGCGTGGCTGAAAGGACTCAGGGCCTGAGTTGATTAAGAGAAAGCGGCCCTTAGCGTGCGGCCCTCGCGGGCAGAGGGAAATTAGATTAGGGTTGCTCCCTCCCACACCACCGCTCCTGGACACCAAGCCCTCGTGAACGTCTCACGCTCGTCCGGGCCTGAGGTCCTGAAGCACAAGTCCGCGGGCACCCCTAGGTGGCGTCCCCCTCCAGGACAAGCCCTGCAGGGACACACACACCATGTGGAGATCCCAGAAAAGGGACCTCGGTCACAAGACCCCCGTGGCCTAAGGCTCCTCTCAGCGCCGCTGTGGGAGCTGGAGCTGGAGCCCAACCTTCTAGGCGGCCCAGGCGCCCGAGGCTCTGCCTGTCCGCAGTGGGGCCGACCCTGCCAGCCACTCCCGAGAGGAGAGCCTTGGCCGGGCCTGGAATGCTCCTGTGGGACAGACCATGCTGGTGGCATGGGGCTGGCCCTGGGCACGTGGGCATATCCGCGACCAGCCCCAGGCAGAGGCCGGTCCTCAGGGGGCCGCTGGGGAGAACTGGGGTCCAGGAGGGGACAGAGCAGAGGGCCCCCAGGAGATGGGGGGGATTGTTGAAAGAGGATTGTTCCCCAGGAGATGGGGGCCCTCTGTGCACGGCCTCGCTGTCTCCTCCTCCTGCCCGCCCATCCTGCGGGGCCTCCGATCGGCTGGGATCTGACTCGCATCAGCCGAAGCTGGGGCCTCCTTGGGGTCTGTCTCACCACCCCGGGGGCTCCACCGTCCATGGCCCTGCTCCCCGGGATCTGAGAAAGCACAGCCCCCAGCACAGAGGCTACACAGGGACACTCTGCACACACGTGCTGAGCGACGTCGGTCTCCCGCAGAGCTTGGGGCAGCTGGGAGCTCAGGAAGCCCTTTTCTCAGGTGGGGACACCAAGGGCAGCGCGGTGACTGCTGGGGTCCGGGGCAGGCTGCGTACCCCACGCCGAGCCCCGTGTAAGGGTGTTTGGGTGCCACCGGCCCGGGAACGATGTCCTTCGTCTGTGATCTGGGGGCCCTGCCGTGGGTTGCCGCCCACCACACCGCAAGGACCACCTCGGCTGGTCAGTGGGTGCCCTCGGCCCCTCACGGGTCTTGACACAGTGTGGGGAGCTGGAGGTGGCCGGCGTGGTCGGAGCTGGTGGGTGCACGTTTCCCCCGACCGTGCTCGAGCACCCGCTGCGGGCTCTGGGTTCTCACACGCCTGCACGGACTGGAGTTAGGGGGACGCTGAGTGGGGAGGGACGTGGGTGCGAACGGGAGCCCAGGAGGGGGGGCTCAGGGGCCATGGACGGTGGAGCCCCCGAGGTGGTGAGACAGGGGCCCCCGAGCGTATGGGGAGCAGATGGGGGGAGAAAGTGCTGCTGGGGAGGGAAGGGGCTCCAGTCAGCACAAAGCCAGTTTGGGGGGGCTGCCCTGTTTCCTGGGGGGAAGACGCCGGACGGTCTCCAACGGAGTCCAAAAATGACTTTCCGCGCGACCCAGCTGTTTCGTGAGAGTGAGGCGGGAGAGAACCGTCCGTAGGAGACCTGGAGCTCTCTCAGGGGCTCTCCGCCCCCCAGGAGGGAGCACGCACCCCCGCTCCTGGGGCGGCTCCGTGCAGAGACCCCTCAGGACCCCAGACCACGCCCGCAGACCCGCGAGGTACCACCCTGACCGGACGGGGTCCCAGACAGGAGGGGGACATTAGGGCTGCCGAGGAAACGTGAGTCGCATGTCGGGCGTCGTCGGTGGGGGCGTGCGGGTCCCGTGTGGTCCTGCATCCTGCGGCGTGGCGTCTGTGGCTCTTCCCATCCGGTGCGAGGCGTGGACCGTGGGAGCTCTCTGTGCCATTCCTGCCTGTGAGCTTTGTGTAAAATAAAAAGTGTGTCTAACCGTGTTAGAACTAGACTTGAATGACAGAGGTAAACCTGAGAGAATAAAACCTCTTCCTTCGGGTAGAGCAGAAAGAGGATTGTTCCCCCCCCACCCGTGTCCTGCGACTTCTGGGGCCTTCCGGCAGCAGTCTCCCGGCCCTGATCGCCAACCCCAACGGTGCAGGCGAGGCGGGTCGTGCGGAGGGTCTGCCTTTGAAGGGGCGCTTGGTCCAAGTACCAGCTTTCCTACCTTGGCCCTGACCCGGGATGAAGGGGCGACTCCCGCGGGGCCGGATGGATTCAGCATGTGGAGCCGAGAGGTCCCCTGCGGACCTGCCGCAACCGGACGGACTGACCAGCAGCCCCCGCGAGGATGCACCGGCTTTCGTCTCGGATCTCTGCCAGGCAACAGCCGTCCCTGGGCACCCAGGGGTGGGGACCGAGAGGGACGTCTGCAGAGCCTCGGGGTCAGCTCCGTCCTGCCCACAGACAGCCTGCGGCCCTCCCGGCACCCCCGCGGCTGGTGCTCCAGGAGGGGGAGGACCTGGAGCAGGGCTGTTGGGGCTGGGCTGGCCCTGAGCTGGGGAAAGGGGCTGCGTGGCCCTCTCTGAGCGCCCCGGATGGCTGGGACCTTGCAGGATGTGGCGTCCAAGCCCTTGGGGTCCAGCCGTGCAGGGGGTAATGTGGGTATTGGAGACGGAGGACCGAAGGACCCTGCCCTGGACCTCAGGAGGGGATTAGCTGACTTCGACCAGCGGGTCAGGGCTGCAACTGGCTGGGGGTATGGCCTCACCGCCGTCTTGTCCCCTCGTCTTGCTGTCCCCACCAGAGCCCAAGAGCCCACCTGCTGCCCGCCATGGGTCTTGCATCGCATGAGCCTGCGGAAGAGAAGCCCGTGCCATCAGAAACAGCGGTGGTGGCGGGCCGGGTCCGAACAGGGCTCTTTAGGTCACTGCCTCGGAGGCGGTGACATTCCTCACCAAAGGGCACTCGTGGGTGGACTGCAGAACACTGGCCGTCGTGTCCTCCATGCCGACCGCCAGACAGCCCGCGCGCAGCTTTCTGATCTCTGCGGCGGCGGGTCGGTTCGGGGCTCCCTGGACACAGAGGATACAAGCTCCGGAATGCCGCTCGGCGCTGGCTACCTGCTGCCCCGGGTGAGATCTGTGCGAGGGCCATGGCCCCTCAGTGTGCCAAGCAGGGAGCAGCCCCCGTGTGTACCTGGGGCACCGGGGGTCGCTCTAGCAGCAGCCAGGCCCTGCAGCCTGTGGCCAGCCCACACTCCCGGAGGCCACGGATGGGACATCTCGGGACATCGGCTGCTCAAGGTTTGGGGCTCAGAGCGGCCTTTCTGCAGACAGTGCCTGGACGACACCCACAGTTGATCAAGCGGTCCTCAGACCCCAGAGAGAGACCGGCCCCCTGGGGGGGCACACGCTGCAGACACACGGTGCACTGAGCAGTGGCCCTGACTCATGTCCACCGGGAACCTCAGGTCTCTGTAGGTGCAATGAGCTCAGAGGATGTCGTCCTGGGTTAGAGTGGGCCCGGGGACAGGACTGGGACCTTCCTGGGAGGACGGATGCCACAGACCCCACACGGAGAGGCCACAGGACGATGGAGACGGAAACGGGGACCTGTGGTCAAAGCTGGGGCTGTCGGCTCCAGCAGAGACTGGAAGGGTCCTCTGGACAGCCCAGCACGGAGACACCTTGACCTCTGAGGGCTGGAATCCAGAGAGAAGGAATTTCCACTGTGGGGCTTGCTTAGGACAGTCAGGGATGCCCCCACACCAGGCTGCAGGGAAGAGGACGTCAGAACATAGCCAGGCTTCCCTGTCCTAGAGGGAACGCTCCCCTTCTTGCCCTCGGCTCTCTGGGGTGCCAGGAGGCCAGGACAGCACCTCCAAGGCGGGGCACTCGGGGGTCTGACGAGCAGGTGGCCAGCTGTCTGGGGTGTCCACCACCAGGGCTGCCTGGGACATGGGGCTCTGAGTCCTGGGGACCCTGGCTGGTCGGTCACCATCCTTGGTGTTCCAGGGAACGAGGACCAGCCCACCTTGTGCTCCGTCTCTGGCTGAGACTCTGCTTAAAGAATGGTGTCAGGGTGGGGTCCCCCAGCCCACACACCCAGCCCTAGGTGCCCCAGGAAGGCCCGTCACCCTGGCAGGGTCTGCTGGTGGGGACAGGGCTCCTGCAGGCTTCCTCTGGGGTGCTGGCCGGGCGAGACGGCGGTCAGGATGCTGGGGCGGGGCGGGAGGCAGTGTCGTTCCCCGAGCACCCCGTGCCACCTGGAGCAGGGCCCTACAGGAGGCCTGGCAGGGGGAGCCCCGAGCAGCGAGTTCAGAGACGAGAGAAGCCGGGCTGTCTGACCGGGGGTCCGGCCTCAGCATGCTGCATCCTGGAACACCGTGGCCGGCGTCATGGCCTCAGCGTGGAGGAACCCATTTGACTCGGGTCCAAGTGTTCGGTGCTTCCACATGTACGGACCCTGACGGTCCTGTCTGCGCGTCGGCGAAGAGTGTCTGCACCAGCATCCCGGGGTCCCCCCGTCACAGGCCCCGGTGTTTTTGATGCACTGAGAACCCCGCTCTGAGGCGGCCTCCCGGGCACTGGGGCCAGCATCTCTGTGCAGGGGCAGGGCGAGGCTGTGTGCGGGGCAGGGGGCCGCAGGGTCAGCCCGGCCGGCTCCCCTGCAGGCATCCAGTTGCTGCCCATCTGTCCAACAGGAACGCCAGGCTGTTTACGGTGAAGAAAATACTGGCAAAGAGTGAGTGTCCGGTAACTCCGGGAGCTGGGGTGGCCACTGCCTCTGGGTCCTGCGCTTCCCAGCAGAGAGCACTCGTCTGAGCCTCACCTGTGGAAGGAGCAGGGGGCAGTCGGCTTCGGGCAGGTGCGTCCTCAGGAGCCCCGTCTTCCCTCGGACGCAGGGCCCTCCTCCACCTCGGGGGCACCCGTCCACCCGGCTGGATGCTCGGTCCCAGCGGCTGCCCAGCTCCTGAAAAGGGCCTCCCCACAGGGAGGAGTGTCCAGGGGTCTTTGGGGAAACCGCTCCCCTGGGACAGCACCTCTGCCCTGCCAGCAGCCCTCAGCTGCGGCGTGCACAGAAGTCCCTCTCTGACCACTTCTACCTTCGGCTGGAGAGGACAACAACCAGATCCCGTTAGAGTTCAGGAACTGCACTGAATTTGAATTATTGTTTTATCTGCATTTAAAAAACATCAGCTCATTTCATGCTTTTGTTTTAAGCAAAGGCATGGGGAGTGTTCCTGGATGTGCCCCAGGGGACCCCCTTCCCATTCTCTGTGGTGGCCCTGAGCTGGCCCCGTGGGCTTACCGCAGGGTCAGCGCAAGCCCAGGACTAATGTTCCCCAAGGAAGAGGGTCCTGGACACACAGATCATGCCTGGACACGCAGACCATCCCCAGACACGGAGACCTTCCCCTGGACATGCAGACTCTATCTGGACACTCAGACCTTTCCTGGACACAGAGACCGTCCCCTGGACTCACAGACCATCCCCGCACACACAGACCGTCCCTGGACACGCGGACTGTCCCTGGACACGCAGACTGTCCTGGGCAGGCATGTCGGGGGGCTCTGAAGGGCCTGTCTTGAGGGGAGCTGTTCGACGTTGTGATGCTGCTCCTGGGGGTAATTACATGTTGAATCACACAGAGACAGTCAGCTCACCCCACGAACCCTACACGGACGCGCTACCTTCTGGCATCTGACTTTCTTATAGCAACCGCACAGACCCGACTTTGAGGTGAGGAGTGCCTACGGGGTGCCGGGTGTTCAGGGCAAGATTAACAGATTATCGTAACTCCGATAATGAAAACAACCCGCACACCACTGATCTCTGGGGGAGACGGGTCGGGGGACGGAATGAATGTCACCCATGACCTCAGCCGCATTTACTGAAATAGAATTGCATTAAGGAAACGTCATGGAATAAAGCCCATTTCAAACAGAACGTTGCCTTCATGAAGGGCAACTCCCCTGGCCAGGTGCAGAAAGGACTGCTTGACTCCCCTGCCCCACACCCGGGGCCGGTGCGTCGGCGGGAACCTCCAGGACGGCCCGGCTCCCCGCCGCTGTCTGGGCCTCCCCTCCGTGACTCTGGCCTCCCCGGAGGCGGGAGGGGGCATCGGGGCTGCTGCGGAGGGTCCCCCGCAGGGCGAGGGCGCCCCCGTCTCCCAGCCACGCTCCCGCCCCGCCCCACCCCTGCCACCGCCGCACTGGGGTTCGCCTTGAGACCCAAGCCCGGGACGCCGCGGCCTCCTCTCGCCACTGGAGGGTTTTCAACCAACAAATGAGAAATGGGTGGATGCAGGAAGCTGTTAAACAAGGGAAGGCCTTTCCCTCTCCGCCTCAAGGCAGACACTCGGCTGCCGTAGGACTCAGTTTCCCTGTCTGTCGAGGGGCAGACGGTGTCTGCGGTGCTCCCCGCTCCCAGGCCATTGCTGCTGCCCAAACCACAGACACGTGTCCCATCTGTGGATCCTGGGCCGTCCCTGCCCTTCCCAGGGCTCAGGCCAGAGGGGACTCTCGGGAGAGGGAGGGGACGAAGGGCGTGACACACTTTCCTTCGCTCCCCACACCCCACACGCGAGAAGCGAGACCGTGACATTCCCAGCAGCTCCTCGGAGCCCCCTCTGAGGCCAGTGGCCCGACCGCGGCAAGGGTCAGCACCAGGCCCTGTTGTCGGAGGGGAAGCTGGCTGCCGGCCCGTGGCACTGAGGGCCGGGGCCCCTCTGGGGGAGAGGCTGGTACTGGGGCCCCGGGACGCAGTCTGGGGAGCGCCCTGAGCAGGGCTGGAGCCCCTCCTCCTGCGGTCACCGGCCCAGGCCGCTCAGCCGCCCTGGGCTCCAGGCCTCCCTGGGACCAGCATGCTATGAGGCCTCCGGGAAGTCACCGTGGTGGAGGGCGCGGCCGCTGGGATGTCCATCCAGCCCGGCCCTCAGGCTTCCCAGGGGACATTCCCGCGGCCTGGGCCTGCCCCTGCAGAGCTCCACCCCTGCCCAGACCCTCAGGGGACTGTGGCCTCAGGGTGAGAGCAGGTGAGCTCAGCTCCCCAGCAGCTGCCTCCTGCAGAGAAGAGGAGGGAAGGGGAGAGCGGGGATGGGGGGGTGGGGGGAGAGCGGGGATGGGGGGGTGGGGGGAGAGCGGGGATGGGGGGGTGGGGGGAGAAGACAGGAGGGAAGCGAGGGGGGAGGGGAGGGCAGGCCAGAGCCAGCAGGCAGGTTGCTCATTCCCCTTCCCCGGGGAGATGTGGACGGGAGCTCTGGCCCAGGGGCGGGGGCATTCCTGTCCGGTCCCGTCCGTTTTGGTTTTGGAGCAGACATGACCAGGCCCGAGGACTGTTGGGACATGGAGCTTCTGTGTGGTCTTGGAGCCTTGGGTTTACCTGCCGATGGCGGAGGGCAGGGCAGCCGGTGTCAGTCGCGGGCCCCACCCCAGAGCCGTCTGCACCGCCGTGCAACCCTCTGTGGCTCACCCGCTCCCGATCCCCGGCCGGCCCCCGTGGACCAGGGCAGAGCGTGGGCTAGAGGCCCCCGGAAGCCTCCCACCATCCCTGCTGTCCCGCAGGCAGCCCAGCGCCACAGTGTCCCCGTCTGTGACAAGGGACGGTGGCAGTTCTGGGAACACTTGGATATCGCCGGGTGGCTCCAGGCTGCTGGCCTCCCGGGGTCTCCAGTGACAGGAGGGGCCACTGGTGAGTGGCAGTGCTGGGGCAGGGCCAGGCCTGCACTCCAGCCGGGGCCGTGGCGCGTGCTGGGTTGTGACGCTGCTTGGCGGTGGTGTCGTGCCGTCTAGCAAAGCCGCGTTCCGCAGGGCCCGGCTGGTAGCTGTCCCGTGTCTGCGGAGCTCCCCCAGTCTCTGCATGGGGGGTTGCGGACCCTCCCCTAGCCCCGGGCACCGTCAGACACCGCCCACACCCGTCGAGCTGGGGGAGGCACGAGCCGGCCCTGGGCGGGGATACGCAGCTCACGAGTGTCCCTTACTCCGGGAACGCCTTCTGGAGACGTTTCTGTGTCGGGACGGGAGGAGCGGTGTGTTCAGGAGCACACACTCTGCTCCCATGAGGGGAAGTGGCGGGGTGCGGGTCGAGGGTCTGGAAGTGGCGGGGTGCGGGTCGAGGGTCTGGAGGTGACCCCCCACATGTGAGGGACCCACAAGGAGTCCCGGGGCCCGTCCTAAGCCTAAGCCTAAGTCCTAAGTCCTAAGCCTAAGCGGTGCAGGACAAAGAGTGGACAGAAGCACCATGTCCTGGAGGCCACGGTTGGGGGCTGGCAGTTGTGGGCCTGACCCTCTGCCTGCAGAGGTGCGCGGTGTCTGCGGGGGGCGGCCTGCGGGGGCTGGGCACCGCGAATCCAGACCAGGCTCCCACCCGATGAGAGGCCGGTGTTCCAGCGAGGCCGGGGTCCAGCCTGGGCCGCATGCCGCGGTCCTTAGGCCCCTCTGGAGGCTGCGTGTGTCCGGCAAGCACGTCACTGTCTCTCTCGGGCCCTCGGCCCACCCCACGCTGCGGCCTCTCCCCAAGCAAGACATGGCTTCACCCGCCTCCTCCCTTCAGGGAAGGGAGCGATGCCAAGGTCGCTGCTTCTCCGTGGCCGTGGTTCCGTGACGACACGGTCCCCCATGCGGTGGCCTCCTCTCCTGACAGACCCGCTGCGTCTCGCTTGTTTGCACCCGTCCCCTACAGACCGCGGACGGGTTGCGTTCCCGGCGCCGTGTGGGCCTGGAGGAAGCCAGAGGGCCTCTGCTCACAGGCGGCCTCCCCCAGCGGCCCGGGCTGCGGACCCTCTGCCCTTCGGAGGCAAGGGGAGGGGCAGCACCAGGGGTACGGGCAGAGGAGCCCCTGGGGGACAGTCGAGGGCCTTGGGGCTCCCTGGGCAGGGTGTGTGCCATCACAAGAGGCCCGCTGGCAGCCCTCAGGGTCCCATCCGCCTTGATGGGGCCGCCACGGGGCCTGGCCGCTCCTCTGGACGTCGGCCCGTCCTCGCCCCTCCCGCCAGGTGCCGGGCCAGCCCCTCCCAGAGGCCTGCTGTGTTCCAGGCCCTCCCGAGGGCTCTTGCCGGGGAGGGGGCAGCCGCGGGGACCTGGCTGCCAGCCAAGTGGGGCCGGCCAAGTGGGGCCGGCCCTTCCAGAGCCAGCCGGGCCCACACAGCCACCCGTAGGCAGACGCGGGCTCCCGGGCTGCTGGCGGCTTGCCCAGGGCAGGAAGCTCGCTGCCTGGGAGGGTGAGGGGCCGGGGCTGGGGGCGGCGAGCGGGCAGGTGAGTGAGGGGGGCACCCCTTCCGTGGGCCACTCCAGCTTCTGGCGGGAGTCCCGATGAAATGAAACGTTTGGGACGAAGACCTGCCTGGCTCAGGCGGAGGCCCGGTGACGCTGGGGGACGGAAACCACGGCACGGGTGCATCTCGGGAGCTCCGCATGCCCTGAGCCCTCACCCTTCGGACGCCCTCTTGCACAGCAGGAGGGCCCAGGGTGAGGACCCCGTCTGCAGGTGGGGCCATAAACTTGTGGGAACAGGCCTGTATTCTCCTCTTCCTGGAGAGGCTTTGGCATCCGGGGCTTTGGGAAGCCAGTGAGGGGACGGGATCAGCCGGCAGGGGCTCAGGGACGGGGCTGGCCTCACATATCGCCGTGGTGCTGGTGGCCCCAGGTGCCGCTGAGGAGGGACGGGCGCACCAGAACTCCGCAGAGACGGGACCGTTCCTGAGCAGCGGGGTCCTCGGCCCTCGTCCCCGGCCTTCTGCAGCACAGGCCCTGAGCCCTTCCTCCGTCCTCTTGCCGCAGGCCTGGGAACGCTTCCTGCCCGTGTGGACCCACTGTCCCACACGCCCCGCAAACGGTGCAGGCTGCGGCCAGATGTGCAGGCGGCAGGGCCCCGGGGCGCACGAGGGGCCGGCATGGGCTCTGGGGACAAAGGAACAGGGACACCGCAGGCCGAACAGCACGGCCGGGGACAGGGATGGTGGACACCCACGGCCCCTGCCCCAACTCTGCCGTGGGGACTGTGCTTGCGTTGCTTCCCAGGGCCCTGCTCCGGCTCCAGCCCACGCCCCACACCGGAACCCCACTTGGTGAACTGCCTTTCCTTCCCCCCCGCCACGTCCTCGCCCCTCACCCATCCCCCAGACCGTGCATGTTCCTTCCGCCGGCACCGAGCCTGCACCGCGTGCTCAGGCCCAGTGGCCCTGGGAAGTCCTGTCCGCTAGCGGCACACTGACTGGGGGGTCTCACCACCAGCAGGCGCTCAGAAACCACCTGAGCGCGAGTTCCAGGCTCCCGGGGCCCGGACGCTGGAGTCCGAGGGGTGAGGGAGCGCGCGCCAGCTCAGCTCCTCGGGCTGCAGCATCGGCTGCCAGCCGGCTCCATCGTGAGGCCGGTGGTCACCGTGCCATGAGGCCGAGTGTCCCCTTGTGTCCAAAGGCCTCTCATGTGCTTACATCCCAGAGGGGTCTTAAGAGCGACCTTGAAGAAGGCGGCAACCCGGTCTCTCGGGGCCACAGAGCGATGGGGCCAGGGCGCCTCGGAGAACGGACCTCCTGCCGCTGTAGCCTTCACGGTGGCGCCCCGGAGGTGGAGGAAGGACCCTGCGCTCTCTGCCCGGAAGGGCCTGGAGAGGGTCAAGCTCAGCCCATCCACGTTTTCTAGTTCTTCCAGACGGTACCGTGCAGCCTGCCTGCCTGAGCGGCCACGGCGCATGTGCCAGGGGGCCTGCTTAGGTCCCGCTTCCAGTCGAGGGGCGGCGGGGGCCTGCTCCGGGCTCAGGCCGGGGGTGCTGCCGGGCCGCCGAGCCTCCGCGCCGCGGCATTTGGCAGGGAGTCGGAGCAGCCGGTGCTGTCCAAGCGGCTTCAAGGGAAGGGAGTGCAGCCCTGAAAGCCGCCGCGAACCCGTCAGAAGCGAGATCTGTTCCAGGACCGTCGTGTGGGCATGTGGTTTCCTCCTTCGTCACCTGGCCTGGTTCTCGAGCTCACCTCCCACCGTGGCACTCCTGGCCTGCGGCCCGGTGACTGCCGTGGGGGCCCCTGGGGGGTGTGGCGCCTCCACCCACTCAATGCCAGTAGCCGCCCCCCCCCCCCCCCCCGGGCTCCCAGAGCCATGGTCCAGCCCTCGGTGGAGGGGGGGGCGGAGAGGCTGCCGAGGCACCACGCTTTCTGCTCTCGTCCCCAGCTCCCTCCGCCCCACGCCTCCTTCAGTTCCTGACGGGACAGGCGCAGGGAGATGTCCCCTCCCGGCTGCTTCAAGCCCAGGAGAACTGCTGGGACGAGGCAGCGGGCAGCCAGCCTGCCTGTGTGGCCCCGTCTTGGCGTGTTTGCCTCGGAGCCTGGACAACCGCTCCCAGGCTGGCCTCCTCCCAGCACGCATCCCTCCCAGGAGCTGGGCGCGGCCGGGAGAGGCCCACAGAGCCCAGGGGCCTCCCGAGGGGTCCCTGCCGCTCGGAACACGGCCCGTGGGCGTGTGGGAGTCGGTGTGCCCGCGAGTGGAGAAGGGAGCGGTGCTTCCTATGGAGCTGTGGCAGCGGCGTTTGCAAGGCGCTGCACAGACTCTCCAAGGGTAGAATCCAAAATAGAATGTCTAGACAGACTCCCACCGTCTGACCTTTTCTGCATTTCGTGATCCACCCGATCTGGCCAAGCAGACGGGTGAGTAAGCGGCGGTTCACTCGGCACCCTGTCACCGGGCCTGACGAGGCCCAGGTCACCGCTGTAAATTTCAGTCTGGCCGCCCTGGCGACGCGCGGCTGCCTTCCCCGCGGGGCTCCTGTGTGGTTTCCGAGCTGCGATGTGTGTCTGCCTCGTCAGGACCGACTTCGAATGTGCTAAGTCCAAAAGCCCCTGGGCTGCTGAAACACAGAACTCACTTTCAGCTGCAGGACCCCAGAGTTTCCATAGAACGTGGAGAGGAAGGTGGGACAGGACTGCGTCTCCCGGGCTGGGAGGAGCCTTGCGGCTGGCACCGCAGGAGGGACGCAGGGCCCCCGCACAGCCAGCCTCACGCACACAGTCACGCTGGGCTCCGGGTGCCTGCAGAGCCGAGTCTGAGCCCCGGGGAAGCAGCCTGGTGTAGATGGGTCTCCGTTGTTCTGAGTGAACGCAAAGTGCAAACATTCGGCTTTATGGAACTAGGGACTGATGGTTTCCCCCAAACTTGAGACTTTGAATGTCCAACTTCTTGGCAGGGCTGGTGCCCCCATGTGCTGGGGGAGGGGTGGACCCCATGCCTCGTTAGCCGCCAGGGCCAGCCGCGGAAACTCCTGTGGGAGCTAAGGGAAGGCCCAGGCCATCCCATAAGGGGCGGCCGCCGACTCAGCCCCCTGCCCTGGCGGTCTCCACGAGGGCCCTCCGGCTGTGGGCTCGGGGGCTGCAGCCTGTTCTGGGCACCTGGGCACCTGGGCACCATCCAGAAACGCTTGTGGGTGTCACAACTGGGGAGGGCCGGGGCTGGCATCCAGTGGGGGGACAGGTGTGCCGAGCACCTGCAGAGCACCGCTGCCCACCCCCCACGAGGTCTATGCCCCTGGGGCCTGAGTGCTGATGCTGCTGGGGTGGCTGCCGCTGTTCCGACCTCGCTCTGTGAGGTGCCCTGGCCCCTGGCCCCTGGCTCCCCTCTGAGCTGAGCTGAGGGTTAGATCTGACAAGAGATCAACATCCAGAACATGAAGAGGACTCGTGAAAGTCACCACCACCACAAAAAACGTTCAAAAATGGGAAAAAGACTTGAACAGACATTTCTCCAAAGACACACAAATGGCCAAAAAAAGACATGAAAAGATACTCAGTATCACTCAACACCGGGGAGCTGCAAGTGAGAACCACGAGGTCCCACCGCACACTCAGGAAGAAGGCAATGGTCAGGAACACAGGACACGGACCCCGCGGAGGAACGGGGCCCTTGTGCGTTGTTGGTGGAACACGAAATGGTGCAGCCGCTGCAGAAAACGGTAGGGCGCGTCCTCAAGATACTGAAAACGGAATTACAATTTGATCCATAAAGTCCACTTCTGGGAACAGACCCCCAACACGGAAAGGGGTCTCGAACAGATACCTGCACATCCGTGTTCGCAGCAGAGTGATTCCCGACAGCTGCCGCATGGAGGTGACCCAGTGTCCTCTTGACGGGGTCTCTCTGTGCCTCAGAGCTCACGCTCTGGGGGGAAATGCTGCAGGGCTGATTTCCAGGGAAGGCGTGACGGACAGGGAAGGTGAGCATCTCGGGCTGAATACGTCCAGAGGGACACGTTCAGGTCCTAACCAACCTCCCTCACCCCACCCGGCCCCGTGAATGAGACCTTGTTTGGAAAGCTATTTCCAAACAAGGAAGCTAAGATGATGAAGCTAAGACGAGCTCCTATTAGGGTGGGCACAGATTCCATACAACCGTGTCCTTCTAAGAAGAGGGAACTTTGTGGAACAGACACATGGGGAGGCCACCTGCAAGCCGCGGCCACAAGCCCAGGACAGAGGGACCCCCAGAAGGGAGGAGTGTGGCCCTGGGTCCCCCAGATGTCAGACTTCTGGCCTCCTGAGTGGTGACAGAATGAATTTCTGTGGGGTTGAGCCACCCAGTTTGTGAAAATATGTTATTGCTGACACAAACACAGCAGGTCAACAGGAAAACGTGCCTCCTACGGCTCCAGGACACTTCTGAGCCCCACATGGCAGCAGCCCCGTGGCCCCGGGGCCATCGTCCCCAGAAGGAAAGGCTCAGGATGGACACAGCCTTCGTGCTCCTTCTCAAGGGAAAGGTTTTATTTGCTGCTTCTGCACACTCGGCTGCTCAGGCTCCTGGAGAGACGACGCAGGTCCACTGGGAGCAGCGGCAGACGGGACTCGCCGCTGACATCTTGTGAGCGTCGATGACTCAGGACCACGTGGGGCGGGTAGCGGGGGCGGCCAGGTTAATAACAATCCGTCCGTGGCCGCTTGGGCTCTCCCTCGGTCTTTACTAGAGAACATTCATGCCGAGAAGGATGGAGGCTGGAGTCCGGACCACGGAGGAGTCGAGCCGACGCACGTCCGCATTGGAGCTCCCCGGGGAACGAGGGGTCCCCAAGGGCATGCTTGGTTCCAAGGGCACAGGGGAGGGGTGCAGAGCCTGCCGCAAGCAGCAGGTGTATCCATGCATGTGACCGCATGCGTGTCCTCTGTGTGCTGGCGTCAGCCCTGTCTGTGTCTGCCGCACGGTTCCCTTCGGAGAGGGTCCCGGGAACCACCCTGGACCCTTGCAGGAGACCGCTTCCCTTCTCCGGCCCTCCTCTCTCCCTCCCTCCCTTTCTTTGTTTTTTAAGATGTACTTTAGTGCGAGTGGGGGAGGGCAGCGGGAGAGGGAGAGACTCCCAGGCAGGCTCCCCACTGAGCCCAGAACCCGACGCGGGGTTCGATCCCACGACCCTGAGAGCATGACCTGGGCCGAAAGCAAGGGTCAGATGCTTCACTGATGGCGGCCCACCAGGCGTCTGGAGAGACTGCTTTCTGATTCTGGAACAGCCCACGTGCTGTGGCTGCTGATTTCGTGGGCGTGCTTGGATTTTGAAAGACGTGTTTCCAGAATGAACAGGAAGTTGTCCAACTACAAGCAGTTTGGTTCTAAAACTCCTCCTGCTCAGGACTCGGCCGGCAACGGAGCGGGGCGTGGGGGTTGTCTTGCCCACGGCAGGGGTGTCTCTCGAGGCTGGAGGCAGGAAGAGGGGAAAGGGGTCTCCTTGGTGCAGCTCCATCCAAGAGCTCAGACCCACACGTCAGCTGCCTTCCTCAAGTCTGGGACAGAACAAGGCTTGGACTTGTTCACGCTAATGTGTGAATGACTGATGGCCTTTTAATGGTGCACATACATTTGCATTTTTAGGGTAAGATCCTATTGACCCAAATAGACTCTAACCGGTCGCATTCCCTGGAGGGCTGGAGTGGAAGCCTCAGGGAGCAGACACGGGTGGGGGGGGCAGAGTCAGCCTCCATCCGTTGCCAGGGTCCCCCAGCTGCCCCCCACATCTGAAGGCGCGGCGTCCTGCGCTGCGGGAGGTGCGGGACGTGCGCAGGGATTGCGAAGGCTGGCGGACGACGGGATGTCTGCCCGGAGGGCTCAGGGCCTGGTCCTCCCTATCCCCCTTCCAAACACCCTCCTGGGAGTCCCAGCAGGAGTTCCTCTGCTGGAAGGGGGGTGTGTCCTGCAGGTGTGGGCGTTTTGTCCCATCCTCTCTGTCCCCTCATGTCCTGTAACACTGGGGACCCCAGCCTGGGCTGCCTGGTTCCTCTGGCCACATGGGCAGAGTTGGGGGCTCCGAGAGGTGGGCTCTGTCCCCCTTCCCGTCGGCTGCCTCAAACTGCTGGGTGGCAGGGGGCCAGGTTGCCCTCAAGTCTGAGCCCAGTGTTTGTCGTCTGTGTCCCCTGGGTTTGGAGCTGGAGAGGGGCCTGATACGCACACACGCCCCGCCCCACACCCCTTGGTCGGAAATCGCGCAGCCGGGTGGGCCAGGGTCTGGATTCCCGAGCCCCGCCCCCTCCGGCGTGCGCACTGGTGAGCTGTTACTGCCGGAACCCGGCAGCCGGGGGAGAGCAAGCTGTGAGCGTGAGATCGGGGTCCCAAGATCCAGGCACCCTGGGTCCTGGGGTCTGCTTGGGGACTGGAGGACAGAGGATGGTAGGGAGCTGCGGGAAGGAGCCTCCTCCTGCCCACCACCGTCCCCCACCGTCCCCCACCGTCCCCCAGCTGGTCTGACCCCGGCACCAGCTGGGGCCACCGCCCTTGACCCTCATGCCGCTGGGGCGGCCAAGCCCTCGCCGTGGAGACGTGGTGCAGGCGGGCCCGCTCGCGCGGTCACGGTGAGACCGACATCCTGCTGCCATCCCACGACCAGAAGGGCCGAGGGCCCACCGGGCTTCTTGCAGGACTGCCCTTCCCCGTCGTCTCTGCCACCTACCTCCCGCCCCGGTACCACGGCCCCGGCTCACGGGAAACCCTCCCTGCGGCAGAGCCCGGCGTGAAGCTGAGGGCACACGGGGCTCTTCCCCTCTGCCACCGAGGAAGCAGTGCGGGGCTGTGGTTTGCCCGAGACGCTGTTTGGGGAGCCCCGGGGGCCGGTTGCTGGTTTGTGACTGGGACGGAGCAAGGTGTCACTGAGCCGTGCCTGCCAGACCGCCGGCTTGGCCACGCGGGTCTCTGGCCCACAGGGTGGGGGGCAGGGAGCAGAGGCCTCCGTCCTGGTGCTCCCACGGCTCATCACACCATGGCGACCGCAGCCCGTCTCAGAGCCCAGCCTGGTCCCCGCCGCGCAGGAGGCTGCTGAGCGAGTAGCCTCCGGCACGGCTGTGCGCAGACGGCTCCAGCGGGAGCAGAGGCTGAGACCAGTCTCCATCCTGACCGCCCGGGGCCTTTCCTCCCTCGTTCTGGCCCTGCAGGCTCCGGTGCCCCTTGCCGATCGACGCGACCGCCTCTTCTGCGCGCACCCCCGATGCAGGGCAGCACGCGGGCTCCGGGGGCGCACGATGCAGCTGGTGGGCCATCGCCACATGGCGGCCGCCAACACGGGCCGGCCGGCCACTGCTCCCGGACCGTCGGCAGCCGCCGCACACGCGTGCCCGTGTGTGTGCACCGCGCGTCTGTGCCGCTGACGCGGAAGGCCGCTGGACATTCAGTTCCGACTCTGGGCAGAAAAGTCCTTTCTGATGCTGCTGCCTCCAAATCTTCACTGTCTCGGGACAGACGGTCGGCCGGGGGCACGTGATCGGATGCGTGGACCAGCTCGCTGAGCGCGAGCCCTCCCTGGTGGTCCCGCGGGAATGCTGGTTCCGTCGGACTTGGGGCTGTGGAAGCTGAGGGGCAGGTGCGTCCCGAAGGCCCGGCGGGCAGGGGATGCCCCGCACTCCGCTGGGAACCATGTCCTCCTCAGCAGCCCACTCTGGGGAGCTCCTGGTGATCGCGTCCCCTAGACATTCTCTGCCTGGCTGGACCCTGGGTCTCTCTGTCGGCTGCTCTCAGGCTATGTCTTGGGTCCCCGCAGGCCTTTCCCTGGGGGTCATTCTGGGTGTGTCGGGTGCGCAGGAGTGCCTGCAGGGTGGGGGGCCATCCTGCCCAGTGCCGGCGGCTGGGCTCCCCCACGACTAACCCTTTCCCAGCTACACTGGCCTCCGTGGGCAACAGGAGGCTACGGGGCCTCACCTGCCAGGACTCCATTTTGGGGCTGTCCCCGCCAGGAGCGCCCGCCGGCCGGAGTGTCGCTGGGGACTGCACCCAGCCCGGCCGGCTTCCAGCTCCCCAAAGGACCTGGGGCCTGTGGTCACCTCCTCCCTCGCCCCTGTCGGTGGGCCAAGGCCAGGGAGGTGGCTTTGTTTGGGCGGTTGTCTCACTGGGTTGCGAGCACAGCTCTGGAAGAGGCAGAATTGCAGGTTTCAGTTTTTCGCCGTCTTCTCATTTCAGTTTATGTGACTGAACAGTTTACAGCTGCTTCCAAGGGCCGTACCCGGCTCCTTTCTTGGCCACCTCACCGCGGGGTGGGGGGGGGGGCTGGCCAGCACAGCTGGAACGAATTAAAACCCACCTATCGCGGCCCGGTCTGCTCCCCCGACGCCGCCTCACACGGCTCGGCAAAAACAGTCTTTTCATGGCAAGGCAGGAAGGAAACCACAGCCGAGCATAAAAAGCCTCCCGTGTTGGGCCCGGGGTCCGTGCAAAATCTAACTTGCAAACAATGAGCTTTGTGTTCCACCCGTGTCCCTCGCTGGAGACAAGGAGACCCCCGCGCGGCTCAGCCCTCTTCTCCCCCGTAGCCAGGCCAGCCGCAGGCTCCCAGGCCCGGGCCTCTCACTCCTGCACCCCGGGACCCGCTCCCAAGTCCCTCTGCGTGGGGCCGCAGTGGAGGGCGCCCCGCACACTTGCCCCGGGGCAGGAGGCCCTGGTTCCACTGACTGGAGTCAGACTTAAAATTTTAAGTGTGACAAAGACCGTGAGACACGCTGTCCTCCACCAGCACTGTTCTCCGGGGCCAGAAAAGGACTTTCCTCTCTTTTCTGGGAACTTTCTGCATCGTCATCACGTCTCCGTCAGCCCTGGGGGACGCCCAAACACGTACTGTCCAAACTGAAACTCTGAGCTCGAAACCACAGTAAAAACAGAGCCCAGATTGGGGACCGCGTTCTACCCCCCACCCCGTACTTCTCTGAACCGGGGGCACGGGGGTAGCTGTCCTCTGCAGGGTGAGGAGAGCCCCCGTGCTGAGCCCCCTCCTCCCTGGGCCCCAGCGGCGCCCCGAGACTGCTGGCCCTCGCCATCGGTGGGCGCCAGGAGGGGTTCGGGCCCTGGAGCCCCTCCCTCGCGTGCGGACAGCAGTTCTGGCCACTGTGAGTGCAGACGGGTTTGGGAGCGAACCCCGAATTGCAAAGTGTGCGCGGAGGGGAGGGGTTGCCGCCGCCTTCCAGGCCACCCGGGCCCCTCCGGAGGCCTCCTGGCCCTTTGCTCCTCCCGCCACTGCTCCTTCTCCGCCTCTGGCCCGTCTCCGCCCCGCCAGCTCCAGCCCCCACCCTGTGCCTGCTGCCCCCGCGCGGCCCATGGCGCGCTCCCGGCCCGGCGCAGGCCTGTGCAGACGTGTCGGGCCTGGCAGCGGCTGCCTGGGCTCCAAGCAGGGCAGCCTCACGCCGGCACCTGGAACAGGGCCGGCGAGTTAGAGGCCCCTCTGAGTCACGGTTTCCAGAGCTTCGCACCCTGGCCTCCGGGCCGTGGCTGCGTCAGGCCTGGGAGTCCTGCAGGGGCCCGGCCTCCCCGGCCCACGCGGCATCCGGCCATGGCAGGAGGAAGGCTCCGGCCCCACCAGTGGGGCGCTACTTTCGGGGACGCAGGCAGAAATGGGGTGATCCGTTCTCCAGCGTAGCCGTGTGCTCCTCACGAACCACTTTTGAGCGGAACAGACACCACGGACTTCGTTTCACAAGGTTTCTGCGCGGCGGTCTGGAGGCAAGAGTCCTCCGTGGTGACGAGTCCGATGGGGGCTCTGCTGCCAAAGGCTCCTCCAAGGGAAACAAAGTATCACGTTCACTCTCAGTCGATTTTGAAGTCGGCGCTTCCGATCCCACTTTTCAAACCGTGACGGTTTAGGGGTTAAAACGTCCAGGCTCCTTTCCACTCCACACGCACGTCCCAGGGCTTGGGGCGTGGCTGGAGCGGACAGTGGGGGCCAGGCTGGTGGAAGGCGCAGAGAGCGGGCGCCCCACCCCAGACAACCCATTTACTGGTGTCAGTTCAGCCCAACTCCGAGGAGCTCCGGCACCAGGGTCGGCAGGAAGGGGGGCGCCTGGTGTGCGGCCCCCTAGCCCGTCCCTCTGCGCCCCTCCCGCGGGACGCTGGGGCCTGTGCTCGGGGGCTCAGCCCCGTCCCCGTCCCCGGGCTAGGCTCTTCCTCCTGCACAGTGGGGCTCCCTGCAGCGAGACGCCTTCTGTCCGTCCCGTTACCGTCTTCTTCGCTTTCACGGCAGTAGCCCCCGTTTTGGGGACGTGGGAAGACGTTGGTGGTTACAAACCCCCGCCGGCAGCCGGCATTCTCGCCGCTCCCGTCCGCACAGCCCCGCGCTCGCCGAAGAACCCGCCGCAGCTCCTTGAACTTCCTCCCGATTCCACCCGAGTTCTGAAGAAGGTGTTGCTCCGCTGTTGGAAGAATTTAAGGGTTAGGCCTCATCTGCCGGCTCCCTGCAGCGGACCGTGAGGTTTCGTGCCCCTCCCGCGTGCTGCCTCCCAGACCCCGCCCGCTGGCCTCCTTCCTGCCAGGCGGGTCCACACGGGTGCCACGGGCTCCCCGGGCTGGCCGTCCCCCACACCCATGTCCCCTTCTGCACAGAAGAGGAGACCCTGTCTTTGTTGATACTTCTCGACGGCGCGAGTGACGGGGATCTGCTCCACAGGGTCCCTCATCCCCAGAGGCGGGCGCTGTCCCCATGGCCACGTCGGCTTACCCCCTACCAGGCAGCAGTGTGGCCTCAACCCCCACCCCAGCTTCTGCCGCGGGGGTCTGGCCGGGGGCTCCCCGGAACGAGGCCCTGGCCGTGCGACGTGTGAGACTTCCCGGCAGGATGCGGGAGGGCTGGCATGGCCCAGGAGCGAGGGGGGACGCAACCCCGGCCACAGGCAGAGCCCTGGACACATGGGACCTCGGCTCGTGTGCGGCAGGAGGGACTCAGGCGCGTCCTAACAAACGCGTCGTTGAGGGCTTATCCTTTCATGGGAATTGTATTTTCTTTCTCAGATTAACTGCTCTGCTTCTCCCGTGCTTCTGCCGTGGATCCTCTGTCCCTCTGACGCTGTCTGGGCGCCCTGTGGGTCCGGGATCTCCATCAGGGCGTCTGTGCTCACACCCCGTCTGGCTGTGGACGGTCCCCTGGCCACGCTCTCCGACTGGGGCCACGCATCTTGCAGGAGCCTCCACTCGGGTCTGGAGGTGCCTTTTCCTTTCCTGCTTGACTGAGAAGTGTTTGGTCTGGAACTGGAGGTGGGGAACTACTGTCCCGAAGCCAGGAAGGCCTCCCTCCCAGTGCCCTGGGCTCCTTGCAGCTCCTCAGGATGCCAGTGCCTTCTGGTGCCCAAACTTGGGGCCCAGAGGCTCCGCTCAGGGCTCCTTGCGGCCAGAGAAGCAGGCGTGGGCGCCGTGGGAGCGGGCACCATGTTTTCGTGGAGGGTAGGCTGGCGCTGTTTTCTGCTTCTGGAAACCCCAGCACTCGGCGGGGCCTCCTGCTGGCGTGTCCGCCCGCTCCTGGGGTCTCCTCCAGCCTCGGCGACGCTCAGGGGCGTCCCAGGACACCTGAACGTTGCCTTCAGCTTTTCCCTCGAGGTTTTATTTGCGCTGTCAGTTTTACATTTCCAGCTTAGTCTAATTTTAATTTTTTGAAGTTTTAATTTCTGAGAGCTCTGCCCTCTGAACAATCCCTTTCACCTAGCCTGTCTCCTCTGATTATAAGGCCTTTTCCCATCTTCCCAAAATACACGAGGGTCCCCGGCCCCAGGGTTTTCTCTCGTGAACTTTCCTCTCTCACGTGCCAGGCCGTGCGGCGCTGGGAACGTCTAGCCGTCCGCTGTCTGGGGGGAAGCCCGACTGGCAGTGTCCTCTGATTTCCACCGTCAACTCTCTCATCACGGGCCACTTCAACTTCCCAGCAGCTCGCTCCCGAAATTCCTGAGCACTGAACAGATGCGCCCCAGGAGCCAACAAAAGCCAGCTCCAGCCCCGGCTGGCAGCCAGCCCCCCGCAGGTGTCGGCCCGGTCCCCTGGCGGCGAGCCGGGAGCACGTCCAGGAGGAGGAGTCTCGGCATCTCACTGTGTCTTTCTGGCTGCAAAGCCGCCTGCACTCCCGAGGGCCCCCCCACCTCGAGACTGTTGTCCTCTCACTGGCCCTGTGGCCAGGGGCCGTACACACTTGGGTCTGCTTCCTCTCCAAGTCAGCTCCCCCTGACCCCCCGGCTCCCAAAATGCTGTGGCCATTCCCGTGAACTGCGGCTTCCTCCGTCTCCTTCGTGCTTGGGGCTCCCGCCGAGTCCCCCGTGCTGCCATTTCCGGGGAGTCTGGGATGAAGGAAAGAAGGATGTGCGTGCCCTCTGATGACCCCTTAAAGGACAGGCCCCTTAGAGCTCTCCTGTCCCCGCGGTGGTGGCAGGACCCAGCTAACCACAACCGTCTCTTCTGGGCTTCGTCCTCGAGATCCTGAAGGCTTTTCCGGAGAAGGCCGGCTCTGACAGTCTGACTCAGGCACGATGGCCTCGCCGGTGGGGCTCCCTTTCTGCTCCTGCAGAGGAGCCCTTCCCAGTTCAGATCAAGGGAGACTGGACTCTCGCTCTGGAAACAACCACTCCTTTTGTGGGAGGATCAGGAGGCCTTGGCCCCTGGCCCCGGGGTGGGGAGGGCCGCAGACACCCCGCTCATCCCTGAGCCCATGCGAGGAGATGCCCCGGCTGGGCTGTGTGGCCGGCAGGACCGGCCCTTCTCTTCCTCAGGTGCGTGCACAGACCACGCCGCATGGCTGGGAGGAAAGAGTGGACGGCAGTGGGTCGAGACAGAGAGAAAAGTGCAGAGAGGCCCGCGCTGTGCTTGGGTCCCCAGCGGGGAAGGGCTGATTTACCAAGAATCTGGAGAATGTTCTAGTTGAGTCATGGTGGGGGGAGGGGGGGCTCAAAATTGCGAGTTCATTTGCATTCGAACCATTCCTAATTGTAATTTGGGGAGCGATCAGAGCCGCCGAGAGCTGGGCTGAGGGCCGGATGGTGTTTCTGAAACGCAGACCACATCTCCCCAGTATCAAGCTTCACCGCCAGATGAGTCATGCAGGGGTGAGTAACTCCTGCCTCGTCTCCAGGGCTCCTTCCCAGAGCCAAGAACACATTCCAGTGGGATGCCCTTCCGTGCGGCTCCACCCCGCGTGCCCGAGGATGGACGCCCGCGGGTCCTCGTGGGGCCCCACGTGCCGCTCTTCCTGGACCAGGGGCGGTGTGGGTCAGGATCTCCAGCCCCAAGTCTGCCCCGGTCCCTGGGAAGTTGGCGTCCCCAAAGGGGAGCGGGCGCCCGTCTCGCCCCGCCCTGCCGAGCGGGAAGGAGACCAACATGAAGGTTGACAGAAGATGAGAGCCTTCCTTGTCTGGCTCTCATTAGTCTTAATTATGTGACCACGACTACTTTAATTGCTACTCACCATAATAAGTAATAAAAATGTAAAACGTTTAAAGGAATTGTGACTCCTAAAAGCTACTAGGAAAGCTTGATGATGAGCAGGCGTTCGACCTCGCCCTCGCTGAGAACCAAGCGTAAGGGGCCCTCAGAGTGGCGTGTGGCGTCCCCGACACGGCCCAGGGCTCCCTCCAGCGTCCCTGGCATCTGGCTTTCGGGCTGGTCAAGCCCAGTGCATGTTGTCTGGTGGCCGCTCGGCCCAGCCCCGCGCCAGCCTCCCCGAAGGCCTGCCGGGAGCCAGGAGATGGAAGCCTGTTGTCGTGAGGCTGCCGCGGGGGCCATCTCCTTGCCTCCAGGCCGCCTCTCCCCGGCTCACTTTGTCTGTGATCCACGGACGGTGTCTATATCCTTCCCCAAACGAGTGTGTGCTTACACAGAACACGGGAATAATATTCCCCCTCAACGGGATTTAGAAATCTCTCTCGTTCCCCGGCGGTCAGAGCTAGCGGCCGCCCCTGTGGTCTGAGTGGAACGCGGAAGGGGCCAGCGCCAGCCCGTGGTCCCTCCGCGTGTTCGTACCGCTCCGTGTGGCCCCGTGCACTCCCACGCGGGCTTGGGTCTTGCAGGAACCGAGGATTGTTAATTAGCACAGACACATTCACGGTGCGCACATGTGTGTACACGTGTCCGTGCACACGCGTGTGCATGTGAGTGTGCGTGTGCCCGTGTGTGCGCGTGTGTTTGGAGCTGGTTGCAGTCTGATCCTCCCGATTTAGGACGTGTCTCAGTTCATGCTGGGAAGGGCGACTGGCATAACAAGCAGCTTGAAGTTCCAAATCTTACCGGGTCTCGGCGCCGTGAACACTTTCCAACACTTTCCAGGAATTGTTCACTAGTGGAGGCCCAGGCGGAGGGTGCCGGACCCCTGAGCAACGCTCACATGGTACAGGCGACAGCCGCTCACGCCTGCACAGAAAGGAAGTGTCAGGTGGAGCCTCCCAGGACCTGGGTGCCGGGTGACACGTGCGGCCGAGGGCGGCAGAACGGAGAAACAGGGCGGGGACGGCGCCAGGAGCCGCGGTCGCGTCTGGTCACCAGAGAGGCTGAGCCACCCAGTGGTGGGAGCAGGAGCACTCAGCTCGGGGCGGCCCGCGCCGAGTCGACGTCGGCTCAGGGCAGCTCTCGAGGGGGGGACCGTGACCACGCGCGCACAGACGGGTCCGCGGGACAGCGGCGTCCAGCAGTGGGAGCAACACCCTGTCGCAGGAGAGCACGTGGCAGATGCGGCTCAGATCCACGGGCCCGGCCCACGGTTCCTGGAATTCGGTACAACTAAGGCGGAGCCGTGAGCACCGACAGCTGCGACCTCTGCTGGGAGAGACGCGGGACGTCTGGACCCCCACCGCACGCCAGCCTCACCGCCTTCCCAGAGTCCTCTGGTGTCTACACGCGGGCCTGGAACCCACATTCCACACTCGCCGTCTCGAGCTGGCCCGGCTGTGCACACGTGCGTGTCTGCACACACCAGCTTCGCTGTTTATCTCTTCTGCCACCGACAGACATTCCCAGCGTGTCCAGGGTTCGGCTGTGACGCACACGACCGTGATGAGTATCAGTCCATGTCGCGGGCACTGTAAGGGCTCATCCCATGGCCAGGTGCTCAGTGGCCTTGTGGCTCTGTGTCAGACAGCTGCCCTGGCTCGTGCGTGCCATCCCTCCACTCCTGCCAGGTGCTGTCTGTCCTCCCGGCGGGGCCGGCCTGCACCGGGCGAGCCAACATCCTGCGTCTCCTGGATGGACAGTCACAGCGAGCGTGGTGTCAGACACGGATGGGACGTGGGACGTCCATGTTTGCAGTGCACCTACTCAAGGCCTCACCCACTTCCAGCCCGGGGTTGTCCGAGCGTCAGAGCCCCAGGCCTCCCGCAGGTCTCCCAGACCTCCGCGTCTGCGGCCTGCGCCCTCACTGCCCCAATGGGGCCTCCTGACGGACACTTTTCCGAAGCCAGATCAAGTCACCGTCGTGTCCGTTGCTGGAGTCTTCCGTGTCCGCCTCAGCCATCCCCCGTGCTGCTGAACGGGGATCCCCCTGCTCCCCTCAGGGCCAGCAGTGTCCCACCACCCACGTGGACGTGCGAGGCTGAGCTCTGTCCTTCTCCCCCAGGCACGTGGATTGGACGGAGGCAGTTGGGGGCCCCCAAGTTTCCGCTGCTTCCCCATGTCCCAGCTTCTCCGTCAGGGACTCTGTCCCGTGCTCGCGCCCGAGTCTGCACAGAGGACACTGCACACGCCCGTCCCCGCCCTCGCTGCAGCCACGGTGCGTGCACACAGGCACCCACGTGCCGAGCCGCAGGGGGGTCGCGGGAGCCAGACCAGCACAGACCACAGGGCAGAGGCCACGAGGCCCCCCTCCTCCTCCGCCCCAACCGCTCTCCAGCGGGGACCCTGCCGGCCGCTCGTGTGTAGGAACTGTGCGTGGCCGGGCATCAGCGAGGCTCGCCGGTCGCCAGGGTCACACCCGGCTTCCCGCACCCACGTGCTGCCTCGGAGGGTGGCAGCCCTGGGACGTCGGGAGCACCACGGCCCAGCGAGGCTGCCCTAGACCCGGGCTCCCCCCTCCTGCCCAACAAGGGCTTCGTTTTTCTTTTGTTTTCATCCCTATGTTCATGTTCTTTCCGGTTCTAAAAGCCATGGGATTCGTGGACACAATCTGGAAAGCGTGGTAAAAACACAGAAGGAATATTTTCCTGGGGCCGTGGAGCGGAGGTGGCGAGAGCACGCGTGTCCCGTGGGCAGTCACCTGCCGAGGAAGGCGGCCAGGGCAGAACGAGAAGGACCCCGCGTGAGGTCCGCCAAGACCAGGCAGCTGTTTGCAAACTGCAGGTCACAACGCATCAGCACGTTGTGAAATCAATTTAATGAGTCCCAACTAGCGTCAAAAAAAAAAAAAAAAAGAATAGAAGGATCCGTTTCTCTAATGATTTCTATCAGGGTATCGCTCATCACGCCGAGGGCTGTTTCGGGAGCGTCTGCCTCCCGCCTGCGTGTACCCACTGGTTGTGGAGGTCGCCCTCGGCCTTGCGCTGTGGGTCTGAGGAAGCAGTGGGCCAGGAAGCTTCCAGGCGTGTGGGAGAACGGGGTCCAGTCTAGGCTGTGGGCGCCCACCATGCGGGAGGGAAGGCTGGTGGCGCTCCGGGGGAGACGTTTGAGACCCTGGAAGACCCTGCTCTGCCTCCGGGCACGTCCTCCGCGTCCCCATGGGCATGCAGGTCCCCTCATACCCAGCACCAGCCGCCGCTTTCCTGTGGCAGAGCAGCCACGGTGCCCGCCGACTGGGGCGGCCCAGCTTTGCCCGAGCGCCTGGACACACCAGCCAATGTGTATCTCCCGGGGTGCTCTTGAGACGGGACACCAACTACCAGCCCCGTGTCTTGGTGACTGGAAGTCGCCCTGGTTCAGACCTGTCCCCGTGCCCAGGCAGCAGGAGCAAACACAGTCCCACAGGCAGCGTGGACGTGGGCGGTCTCGCCCACTCGGCAGACACCATGCTCTCCAGACGGGAGGCACGGATCCGTCACGGAAAGGTTCACGCTGCACCGAATCCGGGCGAAACATGGCCACTTTCCTCAGCTCCCAGAGACTGAAGACAGGCCAGCCCTGCCTTTTCCTTTGTTTTTTGGTAAAAACCAAATTTGCATGTGGAGCTGTCCCCAGATGTCCCCTCTCTGTCCCGTGCATGTCCACTCCCTGCCCCCGATGTCCTGGGCAGCCCCCCAAGGAAGCCAGTCTGAGCAAGGTGTGCAGAGACCCTGTACAACCGTGGTGATGTGTGTGCTGATGCCCAATGCCCCCGTCCAGGAAAACGTGTGGCAGCCCCCGTTCTCAGCCACGCCACGTCTGGGGACACTGGGCAGGCCCCTCAGCGGCTCTGTGGTGGGCGTCGGGCCCTGCTGTGTGAGCTGCAGGCCTCTGTCCAGGCCCTGGCCCAGGGCCGAGGCTCTGCATCCCGCCACGTTCCTGTCTCTGCGGGAGCTGCGGTGACCGGTCTGCCTGCAGGGCCCTGGCAGCAGGCGGGGGTCTGCGTGACTGGGCAGGCTTTCCCACCGCCCAGGGACTGAGGACAAGGAAAACGTCCCAGCCCGCTTGGCAGAAGCGCCTCGTGGAGCACTATCTGAAAATAGATCCTCAATTTCACAGGTAATTAGGATCTTCTCCCAAACACCATTAACACACGGGCGCCGCGTGCCCTGAAGCCCTGGGCTGTCGTCTCTAATCATCTCATGGCCTGCATGGGGGACGGCAGGGACGCCTCCCGTGGCAGAGTAAGTCCGGACAGCCTGTGGGGCCTGCAGGCGCCGTGGCTTGGGTCAGGCAGGAGCGGCTGCCGTGACTCCTCCCGCCGCCCGCGCCCCTGGTTCCCGGCCCTTGAGCCCCATCACCCCAATGGCTTCAGGCAGGGAGGCGGCCCTACGACCTGGGTGTCTGGACGCGCTCTCGCCCGCCGCTGCTTGGTTCGGAATCTGCCCAGCGGGTTCGAGCAGGGTCAGCGGCCGAGCAGCTTGGAGTTTGGCCGGAACGAGCCGAGAACAGGCAGAGGGCAGTGAGGGCCCGGAGTCCACGGGACCACGGGGCACCCGGGAAGACCAGCTGTGTTTGCAGGGCTGAGTCAGACCCATCTCGCTGTGTTGACCTGTGCCAATGAGGGGACGGGGCCCTCTGCACCAGGACAGAGAAGGCGGACGGAGGAAACAGTACCCACCACGTGGCAAGCACTGTCCCCCGGGCCTTCTCTGTGTATTGGTCGCCGGCCCCCTCCAAACGCCCTCCATCCCTGTGCTCTCGGGGCCTGGGAACAAAACGGAGCCGCGATGCGAGTGAGAGCCCCCCACACTGAGCCCCCAGCCCCCACTCACCCCGTCCAGAGCAGGAGGCCTGGGGTGTCCCCAGCAGGACCAGTGTGGCCCGAGGCTGGAGGGTTCGTCTGAGAGCGGGTCATGCATCTGCAGCCCCCGGCCAGAACTACCCCCGCCCCGCCCCCGACGGCCTCCTTCCAAGAGCAGAGCGTGGGCGCGGCTGGGCTGGATCCACGCGGGCGGTGGGGTAGAGCCAGGGCTGACGGTCACCTGGACGCTGGCTGTTCCCTCGCCGTCTGGCATCCTTGGTGAGAATCCCAACAGGTTCGACACCCCAGCCTGGGCTTTCGGATATTCACGAAGGGTTATTTGTCAAGTTGGGGAAATAGACATTTTGCACAATTTGTTAGCCTGACTTAGCACGTCTCAGTATTTAGGACTAGAGCGTACAGGCCCCTCCGACACTCGGGGCGGCCGCCCACCTGCCGCAGGCCGCCTCCTGCCTGTGGAGACAATACCATGGCGGTGCCGCCACGGCCCCGCTGTCACTGAAGACAGGACAGGAAGGGCAGGGAGCAAGCGCCCTGCACCCGGCCCACTGCGGACAGTCACTGGTCGGGCAAAGAGTTCTACCTGGGATGCGTCGGGCCCAAGTTTCTGGAACCCTCGAGAGGGCGGGGGCCTGGCATGACGGGGTGGCCCCCGCACCCTCAGGATGGGCTTCCCCCCCACGTGGCCTGCAGTCCCTTGGCGTGCGTCCTCTGTGCTGGGTCTTCTTCGAGCTCCACGGTGAGCTGCGGGCCGCTAACCCAGAACCCGGGCCGCCTGTGTTGACGCCACCGAAGGAAGCCTTGGCTGCCTGTGGTCTGTTTTCTGGAGGGACCCACACGGCAAGACACCGAGGCTCCTGGCCTCCCCCAGTCCCCCAAGTGGGGCCCTGCACCGACCTGCAGCCCCCGAGACTGCTCCCTGGTTCCTCGGGACAGGAGCCGCGGGAGGGGACGCGTTTGCTGGCCTCGGCTGTTAACGCAGGGGCGGTCGGCTAGGCAGCGTCATCGGCCGCCGGACACTGGGGTCTGTTTGCCACAGCTGCTCCCCACGCGCACCTTGAGGACACCCCGTCCCCCGCATCCTGTGCTCTGGCCAGGGGCATCTGGCGAAGACGTCTGCTCATCAGAGGAGGAAGCACTTTCTGTTGTTGGCATTTGACTGCTTACGAGGAAGGACGATAGAGATCATTGTAGGAAGTTTTAAAAAGAAGATTTAAAGAGAAACTGTTTCCCAGTCGATCATGATTAAGCAGAAAATTCCATGAAACTGAACACTAGGTCCTCCGCACGCACGTGGGGGGTGACACCCCTCGGCTTCCCCAGACGGCGCCACTCCGCTCCTTGGAGGCGCTGGGATGCGCACGTGTTGACGTGTTCTGATGCGTGAAGCCGTGTCTAAGGGGGGAAGAGCCCCGCGAAAGTGTGGGCAGGGGGCAGCGTCCCCGTGTTCAGAAGAAACTGGCCAGAGCAGCATTCGACTTCTGGTCCTACAAACGGGGGTGGTCCGGGCCGGAGAGGGAACGGACACCAAGGTCAGTGGGGCGCCCGTCAGCCCTACAGAAGCGGGTGGCAGAGAAGAAGTGGGTCTGGTTCTAGAAGTCACTGGCCCCTGCTCAGCCAGAAGTCCCTGCTCCAGCAGCGTCGGGAGGAACGGACCCAGGTCGCTGGCGGGTCTGGCTTAGCGGCGGTGGCCGGGACATTGGGCTGGCCGTGGCTGCTTCTGGAACCAGCTGGCTCCCTTCCTGTGGTGAGCTGCTTGCTGCCACCGGGAGCCCCCAGGCCCACCAGCACTGTCCTGCAGCGCTGGAGCTTGCCGTCCGCTGCCCGGTCGACAGCGGTGGGCCTCCTCACCTACGACTCTCTGCTTGTTTCCCCTGCGATGCTGGGGCCCGGCAGGACGTGCGCCGGCCTCCCCGCAGCTGGAGCTGGCCCGGGAGACGTGCAAGGCCACTGCGCATCCCCACGGAGCCAGGCCCAGGAGAGGCGGCGTCCACCCTGGCCGGCCCCAGGCCCAGAGCTGAGCCAGCATGAATGGGGCCACACCCTGTGCGCCAGGCCAGGCTGGTCTGCACGCCCTGGGGTCTGCCTACATAGACCCTGTCTCTGTGACCTCCTGAAGCCACTCCCTGAGCCAGGCCGTGAGACTCAACGAGGAGATGGAGACCCCTGGCCGTCCTCCAGTGACAGCTGGGCGAGCATCTCGGGCCTCCTAGGAGCCGTCCCAGCCCACGGCCTTGGGGCCTCTGCCTGCCGCCATGAGACCTCTTCAAGCCAGGCAGAAGCGCTTGAGGAGGAGGAGGAGGAGGAGGAAGGGGTGTCGAGAAAGGGGAGGACAGAGAAGGTGAGAAGAGGAGGGGGCAGCAGAGGGGAGCAGGGGAAAGGGGGAAGGGAGGGGGAGGGAGGATGGAAAGGGGGAGGGGGAGGGAGGATGGAAAGGGGGAGGGGGAGGGAGGATGGAAAGGGGGAGGGGGAGGGAGGATGGAAAGGGGGAGGGGCAGGAAGAAAAAGTGAAAGCAGGAGAGAGCGGAGGAAGAGGAGGAGGAGGGGAGACAAGGGAAAGCGGGGGCAGGGAGGAGGGGAGCAGAAGAAAGAAGCTGTGGAAGGGGAAGGGGAAGGGAGGGGGGAGGGGGAGGGCAAGTGGGTAGAGGGAGGAGCAGTGGGAGGAGGGAAGGGACGGGAGGCAGGAGAGGAGGATGGAGTGGGGGGGCTCGGTATGGAAGTGCCCCTCCCCCACCTGATTGTGTCTCAAGGCGACTTCGGTGCTGGGGGGTGGGGGAGGGCGTGCAGGGCTGTGGGAGGCCCGGGCGTCCCCTCCCCCACTCCTCGCTCCAGGGGGTGAAGAAGGCGTTGTCTCTGTGCCCTTCGACTAGGGACTAGGTCGGTGAGGCCTCGCGGGCATGGGCCTGGGGAGGCCGGTCCTGCTGGCACTCGAACCCGTCACTCCCAGGTGCCCGGACGCCCGCCTGCCCGCCTGGCTGGCACCAGGGCTCACAAGTCAGATGTGGCCACACCGCCTCAGCGTGGCTCTTCCTGGGGCTTTTGAAGCCAGGACGCACGACACGGACTCAAGCTCTGGGCAAGAGACGGCCTCGTGCTGTTTCCCGTCATCCTGAAGCTCGTGGCGACGGCGCGCGTCCCCGTCCGGCCAGGAGGCGGCTTCTGCCAGCGTCTGTGTGAGGGAGTCCAAGGGCTCCTGGGGGCTCGGGGATCTGAACCAGCAGCAGAGGACAGTGGGTACCTCCACAGCCCCCCTGGAGTCGTGCTAACCTCAAAGCCAGCGTTCAGGCATCCGGGACGGTCCCGATGTCCCCCCGGCAGCTTGCGAAGCTTCAAGACCTTTGTCAGCCCACGTGTCTCCGTCTGACTGCCAGGGCCTGGCTCCCGGAGCGCGTGGTTCGGCGGGGTCTGGGCTCTTCCCTGAATGAGTCCACGGCAGCGGGAATGGGCCCCAGGTCAGGGACAGAGAGGAACGAGAGGAGGTCAGGGAAAAGAGCGCTCCCTCTTGTCCTGTCCAGGCACAGACCTGCAGGGCTCTGGATTTCAGGCGTCGTCCCCGTGAGCGGAGCCAGGGACCGTTACCAACAGCTAAGGTGGGGTGTCGCATGCCACGGGCTGGGAAGGGCTGGGCCCAGGTCCCCTGGGAGTGTGGGCCGCAGAGGCCTGGCCTCCGTGTTCAGCCCTGCACCACATTCCCACATGTGGCGTCTGCCTGCTCCTTCAGCGTTCAGGGACACTGGCTGGGTTGTCCGACACGGGACAGAGGCCGCCTGCCACGAAGGCTAAGACCAGCGCTCCCGGCACGCCCTTGGGCAGCCCAGGTCACCCAGGTCCCCGGGGCTGGGCAGGTGTGGGACACAGACGGGTGACTCAGGAGGCGCTGCCCTCTGCCGTGCGTCACCTGGGCCTGGGCTGTTTCCCAGGTGTGCCCGGCCGAAACTCAGCCCCACCAGCAGGACCAACAGCACCCAAGGGCCCAGGACGGAAGCCTGACGGCCTTCGGCGAAAGCGACACAGATTTCCCATGTCTCGCTCCCGCGAGGTGTTGCCACAAGTGTCCCCCTCCTCCAGGGACCCTTAGAGTCCGGTGCGAGGGGCCTTCCGCTTGTCCCGGCCCCTGCGGTCCCTTCCCGTGGCTTGACCCCCGCCCTGGCCCCGGTCCTTGGGGGCCGGCCTCAGATGGAAGCAGAAGGACCCGGGGCGGCCTTGCCTGGACGGTGTGTGGGGAGGGGATGCTGACGCCGGCCCCTCCCTTCGGGGGCCAAGGAGCACTTTCCCACCATGGCGAGTCACGGGCAGCCAGCGTTCTCTGGAGCCTCCTGACCCGTGTGGGGCGCCCAGGGAGCTCTGGGGCTGCTGCACAGTCCCCGGAGGCAGGGGTGGTGCGGCCGGGAGATGCCGGGAGATGCCAGGAGCGCGGGATGGTCTGGACCGGGCAGCTGGCTCGTGCTGCACGGGGTGGTGGTCTTGGCAATGGGACAGAATCCGCCTTCTCTTCAGGCTTTCCCATTCTAGGACCTGGTGAGCCAACTGCAGGCCTGTGCAGGGAAGCCGGGATGGCGGGCCCGGCTGGCTCCTCGGGCTTCTGGGGCTGGACGTGGGGTGGGGACCGACCGGCCCAGGGCACACAGGAGGCCCCAGGCCATGTCCCCTGGTGAGGTGCGCGGGGGGTTTAGATCACAACTTGGGCTTCACGCCGTTGCTCCTTCACCCCAGTGGGAGCGACCGGGCTCCGCCCCTGTGCACACCTGCTCCTGGGGGGCCCTGGCCCAGGCGGCGGCGCGGCACAGAGGTGGAGGGGACCCGCCTGGGGTGGCCAGCAGCCAGGCTGTGTTTCTGCACTTTTTGAGCAAAGTCCTGTCTCACTAGTCACTTTTCTTAGGTCAAACGAGGATTTTAAAGAAAGATCGTTTACAGAATCAACTCCCGTTCGACAGTCTTCCGTGTGAGGCAGACGGACTTCTTTGTGTAAAAAGCCCCCTGGAAAGCAGCAAGGACAGAGAGGAAGGAGGGGGGCAGGAAGGGCCGAACCCACCAGCGCCCGGGTCCTGGGGCAGGAGAAGGCGTGGAACCTGCTGCGCGGGTCAAATCCAGCTGCGCCCACGGGCGCGGGGGGCCGCCAGCAGCCCGGACCCACGGGCCATCAGCCCGGGGAGCAAACCGGCCTCAGACTGCCGGCGGGGGCGTAAGTGCAGCTCCCCTCCCGCGCCAGGACCTCACACTGTGCCCTTCCTTGGAGAGCGGCCGACGCAGGTGCGACGAGTGAGGACGTTGTGCCAGGGCTGGGGCCTCGTCCAGTCGGGGGCTGTGCTGAAGGGAAGGGGACATTTTCAGAAAGACGCACACACTGTTCAGGAAAAGGCCATGGGATGACACAGACAGGGATGGGGGCGTCCCGAGAGTTCCACGAGCCCTGGACGCCGGGCAAGGCTGGACCGCGTTCTCCCTCGCAGCCTGGGAAGGAACCAGCCACCCACGCCCGGTCTCCACGTGTGGCCTCCAGACTGAGCTGATGGGCGTTTGCTCCGAAGCCGCCCAGGGTGGGGACTTCTGCGCAGCAGCCCCAGGACACTCACACGGCCTCCACCAAACCCTCCATCTTCCATCCTTTCCCTGTTGCCCTTCATGGCGCAGCAGGCACCTGGGCGTGGGCTGAGACAGGGAGCCCACAGGGACTGCAACCGCGCTAATTGGAACTAATTTGCCAAAGTTCCCGGGCAGGTCCCTACAGGAGCCGCTGGAGGAACAGTGAAGAAATTCCGGTGACGACCAACAGGCAGCCCAGAAGCAGAAGAGAGGAAAGAGCTGTGCTCCCGCCTAATCTGGGCCGGCCTTCGGCACCCAGGACTTCCAGCCCCGCGATCGGACGCAGACCCTGGGTCAGGGACAGTGCCAGGCCCCCAGGTCCTCAGAGCCCGGGCCGGAGCCCTGGGCGGAAGGGTCGGGCGGCTTCTCCCTCAGGCGGCAGCTGAGCCCGCTGTCGGAAGAAGGCGGGACCGGCTGCCTCGCCACCCGGGAGCGCCAGGCCCCGTCTCTGCGCGTGGGTGTCAGCGGCCGCCAGGAGTCTGCCCCGGCGCCCGGCACACCAAGCCTCGTTCAGCCCGTCCCGACGTGCTTCTTCCTCCCTGAGACCCTCGGCGCCGGCCGGCGGACACCTTCCTCCCAGAGTCCCCGCCGCAGCCCGGCCGGTGCAGCCCACGAGAAAAGCTCCACACAGGGCTCACCGGGGCTCACAGGGTGGGGAAGCCGCCCGCCCTCGTGGTGAGCGCCGGCCCCCCTGCATCCCGGCGCCTCCGGGCTTCAGGGGCGGAGCCCTTGGGGCCGTGGCACTGGGAGCACACGCGGGCTGGAGCGGCGAGCTCAGTCTGCCCGCAGGTGGCGTGCTCCTCCCTGGGGGACACAGCTCTGCCGATGGGGCACCGAGGGGCCAGCGCTTCCCCGGGCTGCGCCAGGCTGAGCTCAGGGCCGGGCCGCAGACACATGAGGAGCCCCGGGGCGGGAAGGAGGGAGCGGTGTGTCCCCGGCTAGGGCTGGCGACAGTTCTCACTGCCCAGCCGGGAGCCGCTGCCTCGCGCCATCCCCTCGATGGCCTCGCTCCCTCGTGCCTCCCATGCCAGTGAGGACGCACCCGGTGGACGCTTTCTTCCGTAACACCACCTCCCCAGCTGGCCCCGGGCCGGCACTCAGACCCCACCCGGGATCGCCCCAAGTCTGAGCGAAGGTTCTGTTTGTGCAGCGATGCCCCGGGGGCCTCTAAAACTGTGCAGCCCTCGTGGTCCAGCCCCAGGCCCTGGGCTCCGGAGCCAGGCACCCAGCCGCGGGTGATGATTTCTTCATGGAAGGAGGAGGAGGGGTCCCGCAGGCTGAACGAAACCAGACTTTCCTCCTGGAGCCAAGGGGTCCTCTACAAACACAGAGTCCTAATGACAGTGTGCGCTGACCGGCACTCCACTGGCCACCTGTGGCTGACCGCTGTCCACAGCCAGGCCGCCTCCTGCTTTGGGGTCCAGACCGGACCCCTAGGTTAGTTCTCCGCCGGCCGCCTTCTCACTGCCCGCACCCCGGGCCTGCTCTCCACAGCCAAGCCTCCCCGAGGGCCACCCCGTTAGCCTGGGTGTGACTCCTTCATGGCAGCCACCACGCTCGGTCCCCGAGGCCACAGGTCCCGCGTCGCAGGGGCTGACCCGCACACCCGCACGGAGGAACCGCCGGCCTGGGTTCCATCCCAGACACCAGAGCGCCGTCCAGGACGGTTTCACGGATGGGTCGTCAGGAGACGGACGGTCTGCTCAGCGGGCTTCCCGGTTAGCGGAGTTGAACTGCCGTTGGACGTTGTCCCCAAATGGGTCTGAGCACTGCCACCTTCAAGCTGCCGCATCGCCCAGCCCCACCGACCCCCGCCGGGCCCCGCCAGAGACAGGCGGGGCCTCCCCCGTCCGGAGAAGACACTGCGGCTGTTTTTCATTTGACAGAGATAAATCGGCACATTTCAGGCTCGCGGGCTCAGTGCGTGGCCCCCCCTCTGAATTACGGGGAACCCTTGCTCGGCTCAGTCTCTGGGGCGCAGGGAGGCTGAGTGACGGTGACGGTGACGGCCTGTGACAGTGCAATGGGGAGACCACGGACGAACGGGCTCCGTCTCTCCTCCGGGGCTGGTGGGGGCCTCCTTCTGGGAGCCGCGGAGCCACGGAGCCCGAGCCGCAGGCGGAAGGGGACAAGGTTGCAGAGCTGATTCTGAAGGGCTGGAACCACGCGCTGGAGATCGCTCGAGGGCAGCTGGGAGAGGGCTCCGCCCACCCTGCCCCGCTGCGGGAGTGACCCTCGGGGACAGGGGCCATGACCACATGCGCAGTGGAGCCGGGGTCCGGGCCACCCCACACAGGACGCGGCCTACCCTTCCCATCGTCCCTTCTTCTGAGCCTTTCTCCGGGACGCCCTGACCCGAGGGAGCCTCTCTGCTTTAGCCGCCGGCTGCCGCTCCCCCCTCCGCCTCCCGAGGAAGGGGAAGACTGAAGCCCTGTCCCAGCCGGCTGGGCTCCCTCCGGCTCCCCGGGGAGGACTCGCCTGGGAAAGAGCCCATGGGGACTGACAGGCCAAGGCCCTGCCTGCTGCTGCTTGGGGCCCCCGGCCGGCCACCGGCTTTAGGACCGGGTGAGGGTCTGCCCTCCCTCAGCTGTGAGACCGATGTCAGTGTGAGACGCGTGTCCAGTGCTTCCCGGAGGCGGGCCCGGCGGGGCAGGGGCGTGACAAGCTTGGGGCAGATCTGACTCGGGGCGGTCGCAGGCCACAGGGGTGTGGGGGGCTCGAGGCAGAAGTAACCAGGGCACCGGCAAGGTGGCGGGGTGTAAGGAAGGCTCCCGGGTCTCCATCAGAAGACCGCCAGGCCCCACAGAGGGCCAGGCCTGGGGCCACAGCTTCTGGGCTGTTGTGGCTACGAAGGGAAAACAGGAGCCCTCAGGAACCAAGGTGCTGAGCCGGTAGCCCAGGCTGCGGAGCCCGGGTGTCGTCTCCTACGGCGCTCCAACTGTTCAGCTCCTGCCCAGCCCCCATCCGCATGGGGCCCTCCGCACGGATCCCGGGCCCCGGTGGGCCGCAGGACAGCGTCGCCCAGGGGGACGCCCCATTCCCCAGGACCCACTGTCCTGGCCTCTGGTCTCACAGAGCCCCAGGCGGGGCGGCCAGGTCTCCACGTCCTGCTTTGCTCTGGTCGAGGAGTCGTAGGAGTTCCAAGCCGAGGGGACAGTGGCCGTCCATCACCCACATCCAGGACGGGAGGGCGGCACGGCCGAGGGCACCTGATGAACAGACACGAGGAGGAAAGGACCAGGCCTGCGGGGCCGGCTGCCTCCGCCGGGCGTCGTAACTGCCTGGAAACGACAACCGGCAGACACGAGGAGACCTGAATCTCGCTGCCACGGGAAGGACAGAGGGGGGGTCCCCGACTCCCAGCAGGGAGCACTCCCGGGACATGAGAAGGGGTGAGGTGTGCAGGTGAGAGCAAGCTTGAGGGACCCCTCTGGCTGAGGCAGCCTGCGGGGACAGGGGAAGGACAGCGGGGTTCCCGAGACAGCCAGACCCAGACCCTTCGCCCCAGGCTGTCCTGCCCCTCCCCACTCCCCCGGCTCAGCTCCCGCTGCCAGACGTTCCGTGCCGTCTCTGTTTACCGACGGGCCCTTAGGCAGAGCCTGATTTCATCAAATCGAGGGACGGCTCTCCGGGCCTGCCAGCCCCGACACAGCAAGCCGTAGCCTCACGGGGCTATAACACGCCCGCTGGGGAACGACAGCCGAACCCCAGCGTCAGCTGTGTGGGGAGACGTCCGGGAGCAAACTCACGTGAGACATGCCAGCTCAGTGGGGATGGCAGAGGGAGGACGGGCGCGTGGACGGATGGACGCACAGACGCACGGACCGTGGAGGGGTAAGAGGGTGGGAGGAGTGAGTGGTGGGTGGCAGGCGAGTGGAAGGATGGATGGACGACGGACAGATGGACAGGGACGAGTCAGCGTGTGAAGGTCACTTTCTCTCTTCCACGCACGATGGGAAAGCTCTGGAACCCCACGAGCCACCTCTGAGACACGCCCTGCCCTCCGGCCCAGTCTCGGGAGCTCATCTCCAGCGTGGGGTTTGGACGTGCCTTGCCTTCCTCACGGGATGGGTTTGAGGGTCAGATGAGGAGCAGCGCAGTTGAGAAACACTTTGAAAACTGTGGTTGGCCTGTGTGCGTGAGCTTTGTGTGATGATCACCGAGTAAATAGAGTCTCGATTAGTGAAAACTCGGGGCTGGGGGTATACTTTTTAAAAAATGCTTTATTCCTTTCGAGGGTATGCAGGCACAGAGACTAACTGCTAATAGCACGTTTCACGTTGACGTCCCCCTGCGCCTACTTCAGGGAATGGGGAAAAAGTCTCGTAACTGGCAGCCTGATTTGCCTGCAAACAGCCAACGTCCCTAACGTCCTTCAGACCGGTGTAGGACTAACTCTCACGCCTTATTTTAAGTGATTAAATTGCCCGGCAAACCCCTTTCTCACTAAAAAGTTGAAAAGCGAACTTGAACCAGCCAAATACCATTAACATCCCATCATCCCAGATTCTAAATTATGGCAGAGTCTCGGCTGATAGTTTCTCGGGTACCATCCGTGAGAACAGGAAGGCAGAAAGAGCCACCAAAGTCAGCGGCCCTTGTTCCCTGGCTGCAGTTCACGTTGGTTTCTGGGTTTGTGTTTTCAGCATGAGATGGTTCGTGGCCATCCCCAGGGAGCAGCTTGGCCTCGGAGAGGCTGCGGGTGAGCCCGGTGCGCACGCGTGCTGTGGGGGACGGGAGCTCAGCGCGGGTAATCCCGTGACGTCAAAGCCATGAGGGAAACGTTCCCGAGCCTCCTGAACGCAGACACACTTCCGCTCGTTGCTTGCCCAACGCCAGCAAACCCGTCCCTTCCTTGGGGTCCTTCTGTCCTTCCTCCAGGTAAAAAGCACATTTGGCAGCTGGAGTTGCTTTTTGGCCTGTTTGATGCTTCCCCGGCCGATTAGAGTAAGTGGGGTCCAAAGGCGTCCCTCGTGATCACACACCACTGCCTTCGCTCGACGTGCTGGGCATCGTTCTGTGGCCCGAATGCGGGGGACGTGGCAGGTGGACTTCGGCCCCAACGACCCCATGCCAGGGAGGCTGCGAGGGATCCGGCACCATGACCTTGGCGTCCAGCCGCGGCGGACTAGCAGGGACCAGACTTCCCCTCTCACCCCAACAAGCAGAAGATGTGGAGAAGCTTGGAAACGTGTTCTACGTTCCACCTGAGGCAGCGGGGGAAGCAGCCCTAGACAGGGACAGACAAGGTGGGCCCGGCAGGTTGTGCTGGGAGTGCGGCGGCTGAGGAGAGAGCTGCCCGCAGGACGGTGCAGGCAGCGGCGGAGTGTGAGTGCGGGGGTGTCCCCCAATGCCCGGCAGGCAGCCCCCCGGGGGACTTTACCGGACCTCACATAGGGCCCCGAATGGAAAGCTGCTCAGTTCGCAGGGCAGCCGGCCGTGTCCTCAGAAGGGTTTTTACCTTAATGTGGGAAAGATTAGCCTCAGCCTGAATGTTGCTCTGGTCCTACGGAACAAGGCTGACAAGTTTCCTCTCCAGACTGGCCTGTAGGGCTAATGCGATTCCGATAGCACCCAACGTGGCTTCTCGTCGAAACAGGCAAGTTCACCGTAAAACGCACACGGGAAGACACGGGACCTGGGCTACGAGGGCAGTTTTGGAGAAGGACGCGCTGGGAGAAATGACGCGTCGGGATTTCGAGACTTGCAGGAGTGCGGGCAGCGTGGGGCTCAGGGAGGGCTTGGTCCGTGGATGGGGAGCAGGAGAGAAAACCCAGAAACAGACCCACAGCGATGGGTTCAAACCGCAGATGAGCCTTCTCTGCAAATCGGGTGTGTGAGGGGAAAATGAGCTCGATTTCACGACTCGTACAGAAAACTAACTCAAAAGGGATCATGAACTTAAAGTAAAACACAAACCTGGAAAAATCCCGGGACAGATGGAAGGGCGTCTTCGGGCGCTGAGCGTGGCCTGTCCTAGGGGACGCCGACCAGCTGCGCCTCTGCCGAAAACCAAGTTTTCATTTCCTGACGCCCTGCCAGGAGGCCAGAGGACAAGTTGGAAACCTTGCGAACGGTGGCCCTGACGAGGGCGCGTGCAGAGCGTGGCAGGAGCCGTGGCAGGAGCCGTGGCAGCACAACCGCGCAAAAGCAGTCCCGTGAGAAGGCGGCAAAGACACAGGGACTCTTCGCAGACGAGGCCGCACAGGGCCGCAAAGGGCGGGAATGGAGGCCGTGGCAGCCCTGCGGGGGCTCGAGCGAGCCAGTGGGGCAGGAGACGGCGGAGCCACGCGGGCACACACTCGGTGACTCCACGCCGCGGCCCATGACCCCGGCGCTTGCTCCTCGCCCGCATCCCGGGAACGGGACGCTCACCCGAACGCACGCCCAGAGCGCACGGGCACCGCCCGGGGCAGCTTCAGTTGGGCAGCCGAAGCCCCAGAGCCCGGATGCCCATCCATGCGCGCTCCCTGGACAACCGTGTCCCTCCTCCTGCTCGGTGATGACCAGGGACGGACGGGTGATATGCAGGCAGCCGCACCACGAAGGCCACGGTCAGGAAGGCGCCGCACGGCGGATCCCACGGCGAGAGGAACAGGACCGTCTGCCGGGGCAGGCGAGCGGACGCGGGGCAGGAAGGTGCTGGCGGAGCGTGACCACGAGGCTGGGGGTGGCTGTGTCTTTACGCCGGTGGCTACGCGGGTCTCCAGGGCAGCCGAGACCGCACGGGACCCCACACACGCTCACGCACGCCTGCCAGGCCCGCGGGCACACATCTGCGCACACTCACGGTGCACACTCACGGCATGCACCTGTCAAACCCCGGACGTCTGAGTGAGGTCCACACGTTGGACCAACGCCGGTTTCCTGTTCTGGGTGGAAATCTGAAACCCCGGTGGGACCTCTTTGTACACTTTTTGGGCAATTTCTTGGGAATCTATAATTATTATTTTTTAAAGATTTTATTTATTTATTTGTCATAAAGAGAGAGAGAGTACAGAGGGAGAAGCAGGCTCCCCGCTGAGCAGAGAGCCCGATACGGGGCTCGATCCCAGGACCCCGAGACCATGACCTGAGCCAGAGGCAGACGCTCACTGACTGAGCCACCCCGGCCTCCCGGGAATCTATGATTATTTTAAAACAAAGTTAAAAAAACCAGACAAAATGGAAGTGTTCCACGTGCACGAACTCTAACTTACCACCCGGAGAGCTGCCCTCCACCAGCTGCTAAAGGAAGCCGTCAGGAAGAGGACGCCAGACGGCAGCCTCCGTCCGCGCTCGGGGGCGGCCGGCCGGGGACTGGCAGCTGTGTGGGGAAGCGCGAACTACTTACGGTTTCTTACCACTGAAGTCTCGGTAAAGGCTAATTCACTCCTTGAAGGAAACTAATAGCAACGCACCGTGGCGTTGGTGACACACAGAGGGAGGCGTCGGACGCGAACAGCACGGAGTCTGGGAGCGGGAGGGGGTCCCACACACAGCAGCCGGGGCTCGCCACGCGCCCAGGAAGGGGGACTCCAGGTGCGTGGCAGGTCGCCCCTCGACCCAGACTGGCCACAGAAGAAACAACAAAGGCCGTGGCTCGTACATAAGCCCAAGAAGGAGAAAGAAGCGGGGTTAGATACTCAGCCGCAGCCAAGAGAGGCAGGAGAAAGGGGCGTGGGGCTCAGATGAAGACACGTGCCACGTGGTTTAAATCCAACCGCGTCAGGAATTCCATGAGCTGCCACGGTCTGAGAACCCCCCGTTAGGAGACACAGGGGATGGGATAAAATAAGTAAGCCCATACTCCCGCCTACGAGAAACCTAGTGTCTGAAACCCACAAAGGCTAGAAGTTCAAAAAATGAAAACGTGTACACGTGAATACTCAGCAGAGATTAATACCAGACCACGCAGATTTAGAGCAAAGAGTATTTCCAGAGACAAAGAGGGTTACATCCTGATAAGAAATGGGTCCTTTTTTTTTTTTAAGATTTTATTTATTCATTGGACAGACAGAGATCACAAGCAGGCAGAGAGGCAGGCAGAGAGAGAGGAGGAAGCAGGCTCCCCGCTGAGCAGAGAGCCCGATGCGGGACTCGATCCCAGGACCCTGAGACCATGACCTGAGCCGAAGGCAGAGGCTTAACCCACTGAACCACCCAGGCGCCCAAGAAATGGGTCCATTAATGTAGAGCACGGCGTGTTCTAAATAATGTGGCCGCCTCGTGCACAGGAGAGACCAGACGCCGGCGTGAGGAGCTGCAGGTAAAGCCACGCTGGGGGCTGTCGCGTCAGCTCTTGCCCTGTCCCGGGGACACACCGGCACACAGACGGCCACCAGTGCCCAGCGCAACGGAGCCCCCCCGTGAGCCTCGGGACCTCATGTGCGTTTCCAGAACACGCTGCCCAGCAGCATGGGACGCCCACGTGTATCCTGTGCTCAGGAGCTCGAACAAGACCGCCCACGTTCTGCACCAACAGTGAGGCTCCGCGGATATAAAAACGAAACAACAATGGTGTTTAGCCAGAACTCTGGAAAATCCCTCGATATTGGAAAACTAAATCGTTCTCAGGGCCAGAAAGGTCAAGTGGAATTCAGAATGATTTGAATGAGCTTGGAAACCCAGGGACGTGGCTCGGGCGGCTCCTGGAGGACGGACCCCAGCTCGCGCGAGGGGGGTCTCCGCTCCCACCTTCAGGAACAGCTGAGCGAGGGCGAGGGCACCCAGCGTTGGAGCTCGTCTCGGAAACCAGAGGGGGACGGTCAGCCAACGACGAACCCTGCGCCGACGGGGCAGGAAACAGAAGGAAAGAAGACACAGGGGCCAAGGCCAGCAGGGGACGCGGCGTCACTGTGGGCACTATCGTGTGGAAAGGACAGTAGAGGGAACTTGGGCCCCACTTTACGCCAATAAATCCCACAATGCAGATGGATCGGACAGATTTCCTGAAAGACATGAACGACCCAAGTTCAGCCAAATGACCAGTAAGCTAAGAGCCGCTCCGCTGGGAAGGAAACGGAGTCTGTGTTCTTCCCACAGGGCGGCCACGGGCCAGGATGGCCATGGGGCCGAACCCAACCCACCGCCTGCTGTCTGCCGCTCCCAGCGTGGGGGGGGCGATCCCAGCGCTCTCCCTGCCGCCGAGCCCACTCACCCACACCGACCCAGCTGCCAGCAGACGAGGGGGCTTGCGGTTTTGACGGTGTCACAGCTCACGAGCAGTGGTGTCCCGGCTCGGAGCAGACACCTGGGAGGCCCAGCCACCCTCTCGCCCCCTCGCACCACGCAGGCTCCCGAGATCACCTCCCAGCACCGACACGCGGGGGGCTGGGGTTTCAGCGCAGGAACTCGGGACGCGCATGTGCGGCCTGGGACAGACGCCGAGAAAACCTCAGCGCTGGGACGGAAGCCCGTCCTTCGTTTACAGATGGGGACGTTAGTGTCCTGTCAGCTGAGTCCCCGGGGAAACGGTGCTGGTGTCCTGCACGGGGCGGACACAGGATCCGCAGAAGCCGAAATCACTACGGGGTCCGTTCCTGAGGCCAGAGCGGGGGCCCCAGCGCTCAGGTCCGGAGACCCCATGAAACAGAGAGACCGACACGCTTGGGGTTTTAGGCCTGGCTGCCATTGGCCGCAAGGAGAGATTGGACGCTTCCTGGGCTTTTTCCATGCCACACGGTCTCCGACGTGGGAAGGGCTGGAGCCCCGGCAGCGGAGGGAGGACGACCGAGCCAGGGTCTGCCACACGGCCCCCCGCTCGGCTGCTGCCGCAGCACACAGTTCTGGGGGACATGCTGCACGATCCTGGTCGCTGAGGGAGGCGAGGGGAGGGCTGGCAAGGGGCCCCGAGGCTCCAGAGGTCTGGCCAGCTTGGGTTCAGCTGACCTCAACCCCGCTCCCCCGGAGACAGTCTGGTCTGCACACACGAGATCCACGTAAAAGAAACGAAGCCACGTAAATGGCATCCGCGGAAACACGGGCTCTCTGCAGGACCGTCCCTTAGTGCACAGATTTGTGCTTTGCTTCTGGAACACAAACTTCTATGCTGAGAATGGGGGGCAGGTTGAGAAAAACTCACTTTGAAATTAAGAGCTTGCCGGGCACTCTTGAGGGAGTCAAGCCCAGCTCCGGCGGCCCCGTGAGCCTGGGGTGGACAGAGCTCCGATTCCCCATGTATCCGGCAGGCGCTGGGGTTCCCCGTGGGCCCCTCTCTTCTCCGTGGCCCCCGCCCGCCCCGCGACCCGCACTCCCCTTGGAGGCCCTTGGCCGTGGCGGCTCTGCCTCCCACGGGGTCGGGTGCGTGTCAGCCACACCCGCCAGGTGAGGAGGCTCCTCTAGAACTTTGCCTCGATCTTAGCAAAAGAAACAGGAAATCTTCCATTTTGTAAAGTCCTGAAAGCAAAATACTATTTCTGACAATTCAACAGTGACTGCTGGAGAAGTCCTGGGTTTCATCTGGTTTTATCAACACCGAACACCGTATCCCCGCGTGAGCCTGGGGCGGCTCTGGGAGGAGACAGGGGCCGAGCGGCTTCCAGGAGCCAGTGGGCGGCGGCGTGGACACCCACGGTGCCCGTGCGAGCAGAAGTGCTGGGGCGCCCAGGCGCAGCCGCACGTCCCCTCCCCTGCGGCGGGCTTCTCCGCGCACGTCTCGGAGGTCGGCCAGCCCGCCACGGGGGAGGCCCCGGGACGCCAGGGCCGCTCGAGGACTCGGGCCTCCACACAGACGGCCGGAGCACAAGGACCCGCGGCAGGAAATCACTGAGAACCCAGCAGAATGTTCCGCACGGGCAACAAACCACCGGCAGACTAAGGTTGTCCAGCAAAAAATATTGCTTTATTGGGTCTATCTCCTAACTAAAGGACAGCGGACACAAACACCAAACGGTTCCTTCCCACAGAAAGCCTACTGAGAAGAGTTTCATGCGAGTCCCAGGACGCCGAGGTCTGGGCGACAGGCGGCCGTGGCCGGGGAGCAGCCACATGCCGGCGTGCTCACGGCGGTGTGCGAGGGTACGGATACGGCTTTCGGGCTCGTGTCCTCCCCAGGAGTCCCACAAACACGGCGTGTGGTCGTACAGGAGGACGCTGTGCAGATGTCCTGCGGGAGCCTTTCCAGCCTCACGTAGTGCTGCGGGGTCACCCACACCGCCCGCCCGCAGGGGCAGTTCAGACGCGTTCCATGGGGGACATGGACTCCTAAGGCACAATTTTCAGGTGAACCATGTTTTAATGAACCACGCTTTTTCAGTTACGTGAAACGGCGGTCCCGGCGAGCAGTCACGTGGTACAGGCTGTTGCCAGTACAGATACGGGAGAAGCAGCGGCGTCTGCGTTGACCTGTGTGTTCCCAGCGGCTCGTCGGGAACGCACGGCAGGCGCTGCCTAGGAACCCATTTCTGGTGACCGTTCCCTTAGACGAAGCGCGGCCGGAAGGCGTCTGTGAAGGGAGGTCTCACCGCGGAAGGAACACGTTACAGTCCTCCCGGGCGCTCGGTCCAGTCGCTTTGCACCGGCCGTTCGGGCACATCTGGGCACCGAGAACGCACCTCTCCCGGCTTCCTGACGAGCTCGGCCCGCCGCGCCCCGCAGGGCAGTGCCGACCCGGCGGACGGGAGATGGGCCCCGGCGACAGGGCCGGAGAGCCGGGTTTTGTCTTAGATGCATGTTCCAGCACGGACACGGGGTGCGGCCAACGCGGCAGCCCCCTCTGTCACTCTGCATTTGTGCGTAGATGCACGCCGCGGGCCGGACACACGCGCGAACGCCACGTCTGCCCTGGGCGCCCAGACCTCCTTCGTCCCGCGTGTCCTGTGCTCTCAGCCTACCTGCACCACGTCCAAAGCCAGATTAAAACAAAACCGCAGCGCGCCACACCGCACAGTCCTAGTTTCCGCAACACGGGAGGGGGCAGGGGGCGCGGAAGAGGACGACGGAAACGATCCGGGGACGCTGAGTAAGGCAGCGGCTCGCGCGCCGCAGCCCCAGGGAAGCCTTGGAAGCGGGACGGGGCGCTCCCGGCCCACACGGAAGAGAGCCGCGCGGCCTCGTGTCTTCAAGCTTCGCTCCCACACACGCCCTCCTGGCGGCAGACCCCACGCTCCGCCCCGGGGCCCCGCAGCGTCGGGTCTGGTCACTAAGGCACTTCCGGCACCGAAGCCCGGGGCCTGCCCCTCCGGACCGTCCTCCCGGGCACACAACTACGCGTCACGCGAGGGAAATCTTGGGTTAGTGGGAGCTGGGCCGGCGCCGGGGGTGCGTTGGGTGTCCCCGGAAGTCCTGGTGTGGGAGCGGGACCGTCGGCGGCCGAGCGGGCTCCAAGCAGCTTGCGCGTGAGCTCCGTGCGGCCAGAGACGATCAGATGTTGGTGCTGGAGAGATCGTTCCGTATTATTTCATTTACTGCAAGAAAACACAAGAGAGCGACCGTTAGGGAAACACCGATCGGCCCAGAACTGTTTGTAAGAACCAGAAATTCCATCAGCCACGCCTTCAGCCCGTGAGGAGGAGCCTTCGCCCCGAGGGACGGGACTGCTTCCCGCGCCCCACCGTGGGCCCAGGGTGTCTTGAGCCGGTGCCACGTGGCTGCCCGGGGCCCCTGCTCTGAGGCTGCCGGGGCTGGCGGTGGTCAAGTTGGAGACACACTGACGCCTGGATTGTGGGCCCTGGGAAAAGGCGCCCGGCGCTGGTCGGGGGACATGAGCACGTCTTTCCCCGGCGGGTGTCTCCATGGGCCCAGGAGAGTCCCTCTCTTTGGTCTCGTGGTCGGACAGGCCCCGTCCGAGAGGTGGACCCACCAGGAGGCGGCCGGGGCCTCCCTTTGTTCAGGGCTCTTCCTCCACTCCTGCTTCCTCACCCGAGCCCGCTATCTGCCTGTGGCTTTTGGCAGCAGGAGAGGAAATGAGCGAAGCGGGCACAGGCTGCCGAGAGCTGCACAACATCCCCCTCTCCACCCCCGGGTCGGCCCCCAGATAGGGCGCGCGTCCCCACGGCCCACTTTCCCAACAGAACTGGGAGGCGGGGGACACGTGCTCACGTCACGGAACCGCCCGGGCTTCCCTTTCCCGCCCAGATAAACTCCCCATGTCTCTGCAGGGCCCCGGCACGTCCCGGGCAGCTTCCTGCGGCGGCCGGCCGGCACACCTGTCGTCACCCACGCGACCCCCCGAGTGCCCTTCCAACACGCCCCGCTATTGTGAAGAAGAAACTAATAAACGTGGCCGGGGACTCAGGAACCGTGTCGCCGCTGCTGATAACGGAGGCCACTGGCACCAGCTTCACAGGCAGGAGCCCCAGGCCTGCCCGGGGGGAGGGGCGGTGAGTCACGGTGCGCAAACACCAGGCGCGCACAGTGGGCCGGTGGGCACCAGGCCAGCCGGCCCGCGGAGGACGCATCTGCCGGGGACACAGATGGGAGGCACGACCCCTGGTCACGCCGCCACACCTGCTCTGAGAACACCACTGACGCAGAAGCGGACGCACCGGGATGGGCTGGGGTCCCCTCCCAGCGCCGCTTACGAGCCAACAGCAAGGCCCAGCGCGCGGACCCGCTCTCAGGACAACGCCCGTCCCTGGAGGGTCCCGTGAGCAGCTCGTCAGCAGCGGCCGTTTTTCTGTGATCCTCTGGCAGCCCGCTGGAGACCCCGACCAGTGCCTGGTCACGGCCCATGGGGAGGCAGGGCACGGCAGGTCCCCTCCTGGGCACCGCGCCACGCACGTCTCCGCTGACCACGAGGCATGCCCTGCCACCTAACCTGGAGCGCACCCTTGGCCTCGGGCGCCATGCTCTGCCGGGGTCCCAGGGCACAGTGGGAAGGGGACAGGCCTGGGCCCACACTCCTTCCCACGTCACTGTTTGCACTCTAGTTTGCCCTCTGCAGAGGCGCTGCATCAAAGAACACGGTGACAAGGACAAAGAACAAATCTGAGCGTCCCTAGGACGCTGCCTCGCCGAGGAGAGGCTTCCCGGCAGAGCGGGCTGGACATCCTTACGACCGTATGCGGCGGGGACCACTGACGCGGCAGGGACAGTGGCCACCCCATGGAGCACACTGCTGTGGCTGGCGTGGCACGTGGCCCCTTCAAGTTGCTTCATGGTGACCCTTCTCATTTCCTCCTGAGCCCTCGCCAGGCCACGGGCACGGCAGGTCTTCCTAACCTCATTCAGATGCAGCAGGAGGTCCAAGGGCACATGTGGCCACTGGGGCCCTGGCCCGGCGGGCGGGGGGCTGGGGGAGGTGGCCCAGTCACCACCGGCACCCCTGGTCCAGGGCTGCAACACTCAGCCGTGACACCGAGGGACAAGGCCTCCAGCACAGTGGCAGCGTGGACAGGTCGCCACTGAGGGATGGGGCCTCCCAAGGACATGCACCAACACCAGGTCGCCGCGCTCGTTCCGCCAGCAAGGACGGTGGTTCTCAGACCAGAAATCCCATCCAGCAGGGCCGACACCGGGTGCTGAGAAAGTTCTCATGGGTGCTAACGTCAGGGAGAAGGGGGGCCCGAGGGCAATAATGACGGGAATCTGGGGGCAGTGAGAGGCAATCATGCTGCCCAAAGCCTGCAGTTTCTCAGGGTTACGGAGACCACAGGACAAATAACACGTGGTTGACAAGACAAAAGGGGAAGAGGCCTCAGAAGTGGGCTTCCCCTTACTGCCCACTGGGGCACCTGAGCCTGGCAGGGGGAGCCCACCGTGGGTGGGAACGGGGGAAGCGCTGAGCCATCTGGGGCCCTCCCGTGTGCCGGCGCCTGTCGGGCTCTCTGTGACCCCAGCCTGGCAACCCAGAGCATCTCGGCAGAGCCGGCGGCTGGGATCCGCCGTTCCTGAGGAGTCGCCAGGCCTGCCTGCCTCCAGCGGAGGTCATCGGACGGCCCTGTGGTCCAGGCCCGGCACCGAGATGGAGGGTCGGGACGGGTCCGACATCTTGGCAGCACAGCCAGGAACCAGCGCACGCGCGTACCCCATCAGACCTGCCCTCGGTCCCCTAGGACGGTGCGGGGCAGCTGGCAGAAGGGGCAGGTGGCCGGCATGACCCGCACAGCAGGACACACCCGACTGCACATACGACCGAGGACAGGACGGCCACGGAGCCACGCTCTCTGGGCAGACACAGCCCGCGCCGCGGCCCTGCAGGGAGAGCACCCAGGGCTCCTGTCCCCAGACAGACGGCGAGCAGGACGCGCTCATCAGGGCTCCGCCGCCCCGGCCTCGCCCTGCTCACGGCCTCCCACGTCCCTTCCATGAGGTCACGGTTCCAGGTCCCTGTGAGAGCGTGGCCGCCCCCGGGGGACCGTGCTGGTTATTTCGGGGGTGGCTTTCTCTGGGACAGTTTCCCACGGTGTCATCTCTACTGATACTTTCCATCTTCTTATTCAGCTTTTCCGACACTCAGGGTTTTTTCTTAGTCGAGTATTTTGAACTGCAGGTACCATGTGACCCTCGGAGCCCGTCAGAGACCTGAAAGAGGAACCTTCGCTTTGCCGAGCGTCAGCTGCGACAGGATGTGGTGAACTGTTGCACCGCAGTGTAAGCAACGAGAAAGGTTTTTCCCCCATATTCAAGTTTCCTCTAAAGTGCTCCCAAGGTGGAAACTACTGTTTTTTTCCTAAAACTTATGTGGCAATTTGAGTTTTGGTTTTCACCTGGGACCGGACGCAGGACACACAGACTCAGGCCTACGCTAGCTCTCTGCGCGTAGCTGGAATGGAGTGAAGAGAAAACTAGTCTTTCGTGGCATTTGAAAACTCAAACGTACGCGCACTGTGCCGCTCCGACCACGCAAACGGCTCGCGGCTATTTATAAAGAAGCAAATTAACTCATCAGGCTGAGGGTCCTTTTTTTAAAGCAAAATTTCGGTACTTTCACATAATGAGTTTCTTTCTCATCACCATTTTGAAAAAAATTGAGCTTAAAAGTTCAAGTCGGAGGCGCCTGGGTGGCTCAGTTCTTGGGTGTCTGCCTCCGGCTCGGGTCATGATCCAGGGTCCTGGGATCGAGCCCCGCATCAGGCTCCTGGCTCAGCAGGGAGCCTGCTTCCCCCTCTCCCGCTCCCCCTGCTTGTGTTCCCTCTCTCGCTGTCTCTCCCTCTCTGTCAAGTAAATAAATAAAATCTTTAAAAACGAAACAAAACTTCATGTCGTGGTGAAACGCCTCACTTCAACCTCCGGCTTCACTGCGGGGCTCTTGCCGGACACTCCCGAGACCGCGGACTCCGGGGATGGGGAGACCTGGATCTCGTTTTTAGACGTTTTGCTTCTAAGCCACGTTTCCCCATGTTTCTGAACTCCTGGTTCCCGAAAACAGCTACGGTTCTCAAATCAAAATTTCGGGGACGAGCCGCCTCCCCAGGGCCGAGCATGCTCGCGGCCCCGTGGGTCCTAGTCGTCATTGTCGTCAACAGTCCCACAAGGGAGGGAAGGCGGGCTTCATCATCGCGGGCGTTGTAAACAGAGGGTCCGCGGGAGGGCTGGGGAGGGGAGACACGGCCCTCGGGCTCACGGGGGAGGGGAGCTCCGCCCGCCCAGGGCCGGCCCCTGCACCCTCCAGCCCCCTCCCTTGCACTCTGTCCCTCTGCGTCCGGCCCTGGGCTGGCCTGTGGGGCCACTCGGCACACAGGACCTGGTGCGCCCGTCTTCAAAGCCACCACCCGCCCCGCCCCCGCCCGCACACCGACCACGGTGTTCTCCTCTGCTCCAGCTGAAACGACGATGATGTCAGTCATTGCTCCCGGACCAGCCGTTGCCTTAAACGTATGCGATTTCCAGACGGAGGAGAGACAGGCGAGCAGGGGACGCACGGGGTCCGTCCGGCCACCTGCGGTCCAGGGAAGCGCCTCTGCGCGTGACGACCAGGGGGTCCGGCCGTCCCTGTCCCACGTGGGGCCGACGGCAAAGCCAGGGGAGACCCACGGACATGCGACATGAGAACCTCCCTCAGAAGTCCGGGCAGCACAGCCCGGCCGTCCCGAGGCCACACACACGTGAGGGCTCCGAGAGGGCACCCGGCACTCAGGACGGGCAGACGCCCGCGGCTCAGAGTCCGCACTCCGGAGCTGACATCGAGGGCACCCGGGCCGCCTGCCGGGAGCTCTCAGCCTCGGAGGCCGCCTGCTTGTGGCCGTCGTGACGATGAGGGCACCCGACGTCGTCACCCGGCGTCCTCCGTCCGACTCCAAGGGGAGAAGCGACAGCCTGGACGTGCCCACAGGGCTCTGAATGACGGGGCGGAGGAGCGCGACCCTGTCACGGGGACGAGAAAGGACACGCGACACGAAGCGCGTCACTGAGGACGTCGCATGGTCAGCGTGAACACACACAGACCCTGGGAAGAGAAGCAGATCCTAGAAAGACGCAGAAATGACGACGCGAAGACCCGGCCGGACGTCCCAGTCTGCAGAGGGGGCCTGGCCGTGAGCCGACCCGCGTCAGAGCCGACCATCCTGACGATCCCGCGGCCTTCTGACTCTCCCCAACCTCAGTTCCCCCACGTTCACACCACGTCACTGACACGACCGATCGGATCCATGAACAACGGAGGCCCGTGACCTTCCTCTAGAAAACGGATGGGAGCCGTGCGCCGCCGGGACCTGTGCTGTTGGGGGGCGGGCTTGGCTGGGGGGCTGCAGGGCGGAGACCCGGGTCCTGCCCTCACCCGCCCCGGCACCAGGCTGCAGCCTGAGGGTGTCCATCGTGCGAAGGACCAGCCACCATCCCTTTCTGCTCCCCGAGTCGGGGAGTCTTCCGTCATCTCGAAGGGAGGAACGCACCCTCCTGCCTGCAGTTCTGGGCGCCGAGCGCTATCCACGGCAGGAACCTCACAGCGGCCTCCCCGGCGGCCTGGGAGCTGGATACCGTTACTGTTCCTCATTTGAAGTCAGGCCCGGAGAAGGCAGGAGGCAGGTCTGTCACGGAGCGCCGGCGGCGCAGCTGGCCTCCCCCCCGAGCGCAGCAGCCCCGGGTGCCGCCCAGGGCACAGCAGCGGGAACAGGGGCCTGGGGCCATGCAGGGGCTCTGTCTCTGTCCCTTGGCGGGAACCCGCCCGAGCCGTGGAGCCCACAGGCGGGCTTTGGGGAGGGAAGGCACGGGAGGGGCAGGTTCTGACTGTCCACACTGATGCCGATCCTGCGTTCTTAGGAGCCGGGTCCCGGCCTGGGCGTGAGCAGTCTAGTTCAGCAACGTTACCCCCGCCGCGCTGTGCCGTCCTTGCTGAAGAAGTTTACTTAGGACGGGCAAGGACCCTATGTTGCTGACAACGTGCTGATTTTTTAAAAAAACACAGTGACACTGCAGGTGCGTGTCAGCCCGGCCACGTAGCCCAGTTCCGAAGCGCCGCCTCCTTTCCGACGGGTCGGCTCTCGTGAGGGGACCCCGGCCTGCGGATCGTCAAAGATCAACAACAGCCCCTCTGCTCCTTGGCCCGCTGCCAGCTGCGCAGGGACGCCGTCAGCTTTTCCCCTCCATTTGTTCATTTCCTGGCTTGTGGGTCTTCTTACATTTCATAAAAATCTAGATTTGCTTGGTTTCTGACATCGTGTCCAAGGACCCATCAGTTGCGAGTAACACCCAGGGCTCACCACAGCTGGTTACCACGTCACCTTTTCACAAAGAGAACCACTTTCCAGAAGCCGCCTTTGTCCTTTAAACAAAAGCAACGTGGGTGACAAAGAGGCTGGAATGATCCACGGGGACTGCGTTCCCGGGCAGGTTCCTGTAGCCACATCTGCGCTGTGTCCTGCCCGGGAGCCCCTCGGCGCTCACGGTCCCACGAAGCACCGCGTGTAAAGACATACAGCAGAGTTACTGCTTGCTCCGTGTTCCTGTGAGGGACAGGAACACCCATGCTCCTCACACAGAACGAACCATCGGAAACCTTTTTATTTTTAAGGGAACGCCAAAATAGCTCCGTGAAGAGCAGAACAAAACAGGAAGGCCATTCTTTCCCATTCCTATAACTAAAAGATAATTTTAAAAAAGCATTTCTAACTTTCCCAGAAAATACACCTTTAGCTGAAGTTAGCGTTGTAACCCGACAGCATAACCGTTCAGGCGGACGTCGTCAAACCAGAAATACCCGCGGCCAGGTCGTGTCTGTCGTGCTCACCCCTTACAACGGGCAGGGATCCAGGCCAGGGAGGGGTACGGACCATCTCGCTGGGACGCCGCGTGCAGGGGTGAAGCTGTGGGCTTCCCGGGGCGCACAGTTCCCGCCGACCCGGGTGCGGGGGTTCACGTGTTGGAGCGGTTTCCTGGGTCACGTAAAGCACCTGGCGCAGAGGGACGTGGGAGAACACCACGATTAAAGCCGCGATTGGGAAACTAGGAAGCGAAGCGGAGAAAACGTGCTTTTGTGCCCCTGGAGCAGGTGTGGCTCTGGGCAGCGACGCCCGGGCTGTGGGCACCTGGGGAAACCGAGGCAGTGTCCCGGGTGGGGTTTGATTTTTTGGAAGAGGCAAGCGTCTCGCGAAGTCTGCTGTCTGCACGCCCCCGTTCGCAGGCCGGCGCCGTATCCACGGCCCGGCAGGGACGGCGGGCTGGGCGTCCACGTGGCCCCCGGGAGACAGCAGGCCTGTCGCGACCACGGAAACTCGGAAAATGCAGAGCTGCGACATCGCTGAAGCCCCTGCTTTCCTGTTCTGACTTTTTCAAAGACGCTTTGTGAGGCGGCGGAGAATGAGGCCGTCTCTCACGTTCCATTAAGAAGTGAGTTCGCTACCTCGGGTGTCCGGGACCCACTTCAGCCTGACTTATTTTTATCTTTTTCATCATAATAAGCCACTGCCACGGGGCCTGCTATTTTTGGAAGCAGGGAATGGGACGGGGGAGTCTGAATGACAACAAGTCACGGTTTAAATAAAACATGACCCTCCCCAGCGCGTGTGGGGCTGATGGCACGATTGTCACGCGGGACCTCAGCCGTTAAAACAGAATAATTGTCCTGCCTTCGGTGCCTGATGCCTTATTTAGCCTGAATCCTCCAAATAGTGCACAGGCCTGTGTGGAAACTCCAGCCTCCACGGGGACCGGCCAGCCACGTGACGGGGCCCCGCGGGCTGCCCTGCTCCCGCCGCACCGTGGCCGGCCTGGGCTCCTGCAGTACCTGGTCCACGTTTTCATCGACCCAAACTCATCTCACAGTCGCTAAACCACCAGCTTTCCTTGTGCTGCTAAAAAACACATCCCCCTCAACGAAGACATTTCTAGTCACACAGAATTAACAGAATTAAAAAAAAATAAAAGATGAAAAAATGTCCCTTAATTAAAAAGTAACAATGTCAGGTGGACAGAGGGAGGGACGGGTAAGTGGCCGTGCGGGCCAGCCAGGCTGTGGCCTCCAGTCACTCTGTCCGGGGGCACGAGTCGGGGCCTCGAGGTAAGAGGGGCAGACGGCGCGGGTCCTTCCCCTCCATGGGCAGCGGAGGACACGGCCACGCTCCTGGGCTGGCGGCGGGAAGGGCCACGATCTGTCAGCTCAGCCTGCCCGTCCACTGGGCACAGGCCAGGTGCCCACGACCCCGGCAGCTGCCCGGTTTGCCCAGAAGAAGCTGCTCATTATGGAGGCAAAGGAGAGGCTCGAGCTGCCTGTTCTTGGCTTCAGGGGAAGTGAAACCTTCTGATGGGTTCACGTGAGTTTGAAGTAAATCCTCACCTCACCAGAGAACCACTAGGTATTTTCTTAGGTGTGACTGTCACACCGAGATCACAAAAGAAAGTGGCCACTTAACAAGGCATCTGTACCGAGGGACGGCGGGACTCAGATGCGGGGTTGAGGACCTGGTCCCTCACCATCTCAGCAACAGCCAGCACGCGGGCGGCTGAGGGGACAGCGCCCCGTCTCACCCGCCCTGACTGTGGATCTTGGCGAGGGCACATGGGAACTGCCCGTACTGTTTACTACGCTCTTGTGGGCATCCGACTTGCCGTCATGAAAAACTGACACCACCTTCAGAGAGAAGCTGGAGCCCAGGAGGAGCCCAGGAGGAGCTGGTGACAGCCGGTCAGCCTCGGCCTCCGGCCTGCGTTCCGGCAGCTGCTAGGAGGCCGAGCCCATCCCACGGCAAGGCAAACACCACCCCCCGCTGTCCAGCTGTGCACCTGTGCCCAGAGTCCAGCCGGGATGCTGCTGCCCAGGGCACCTGCGCCCCACTCCTGGCTCTGCTGGCCACTGCAGAAAAGGCCAGTGGGTACCTCGCCCGTGGCTCCCGGGGCTCCTCAACACGGCCTCTGCTCTCCGTCCCCAGGAGACGGAGCCCACCCTGAGGGTAGAAACTGCACCCACAAGCACTGAGAAAACTGACCGACAGCAGAAGCTGCTTCTTTATTCTGGAAAGATCCGAACAGAAAGACCACAGGAGGCGAGTGACTCCTGGAAACTCCCAGTTCGGGAGCCACAGGGCCGAGGAGGGGCAGAAACGCCGGCCGGGGAGGCGGGTCTCCTGATTTCTAGGACGCACGGACCCGGGGATGGAAAAGCACCCAAGATTGAATTTTTGTGTCGATTATCCAATTACTAATCTTTCCAGAAGCTATTGCAACGCCACACGTAATGAGTAATTCATCACAGAACGCGAGATGCCACAGAAGCTGCACGCCCTGCAGAAGGCCATTAAGTTTCTTGTAATTTCCCATTGCTGGAGCCTTCGCTAGTCCTAATCAAATCAGCAGGACCAGCACGAACGCGTCTAATTGACTTTATGTCATAAGCACACGCCCCTGGTGATCACCAAAATGGGCGGCCTGGCCGGATCACCACGGTCCCAAAGACCGCGTCCCAGCCCGAGGTGGAGCGGCCATTTCCAACGGTACCTGAAAGGACAGGTGTGAGCGGGTCCCCGAGCGTGGGAGGGGAGCACGCGGTTGGACCCGTGACCATGGGGGCGGGGCAGGGCTGCCGTCTGGGGCAGATCCGAGCGCTCCCACCGGCGGACGGAGCCCACGCCTGCCCACGGCCCCGTCCTCCGGAGCCCGCCCACCATGCGAGGTGGCGTTTCCCACAAGGAGTGGAGACTTGCCAGTGGGGACCCGGGACGGATCGCCATTGAAACTCAGCTCCTGTCCTTCTCCTCCAAGAAGTCCTCCCTGAAACACAGCCTGGGCCCTCAGACTCCGGGCGTGCGCCGTCCTTCACGGGGCAGCCGGCCGCTGCCCACGGGAGCACGGCCCTATCGGTTCAAGCATCACTCACACTGTCGCGCCTTGAGCTGGTCCACCGGCTCTGCCCGCTGCCCTCGGGGCTCTCCAGCGGCCAGAGAATGGACGCATGCGCGGGTGCTGGGGCCCTGTGACGCCGGGACACAGTGGGGAGTCTGCAAATACTGACCGCTACGGTCTCCCGAGAGCCGCGTCGACCCTCCGCAGGGGCTTGCAAGGGACTGAGCACGAGGAGGACAGAGCCGAGGCCACGGCTCACCACGCCGGCGGGGCGGCCTCCTGCCTGTGGGCTTTCTCCCACTCCGTGGGGCCACGGACCATCCGTGTGGAAAACCTCGCATCAACTCTCTGTTCCACTAACTCTGGAAAGGTTTAAAACGTGTCCTCCAGGGGCGCTGGGGCGGCTGCGTCTCCTGAGCAGTGACTCTTGGTTTCGGCTCCAGCCGTGATCTCGGGGTCGAGGGACGGAGCCCGCGTTGGCTCTGCGGTCAGCGGGGAGCGGACAGTCTCTCCCTCCAACCCTCCCCTGACCCGCCTGCACGCTCTTTCTCAAATAAAGTCACAAATACGAATAAAGACGACGTCCTCACAAGAAGGCGGAATGTGGGGAACGAGCGGCTGACGTGCGTTTGTTCACAGCAGGCGGCAACTCACGCCGGACGGGGGCTGCAGACCCTCAGCGAAGCCACGTCCGACTGTGCCGAGCTCCTCCCTGCACGGAGGTGAGGCTGCGGCCATGTCCCTGGCACAGAGCGCGCCCGACCGCCGCCCACGACAGGAACGGGGGTCCCCAAGCACCGTCCAGGGTTGGGCCCAAGGCCAGCCCGGCACCACACTGCCAGGCCGTACGCCGTCCCCACAAGCTGCCGGAGGCCTGGAGACCCCCAGTGCACGCCGCACAATGAGGCGACCATCGAAAGGGGACCCGAGATGCTTGAAGAATCCCCAAGAGTGTAAAGATGCTCCCGATACCCAGGGTCGCCGTCGGCAGGGATGAGCGCGTGTTTCCAAACCCACAGCCTGGCTCCACGAGGCCGGGGACACGGAGGGCCTGGGAAGAAGCCACCAGAGGGTCGCACCCTTTCAAGCTCTCCTCACCTTCCCGTCATTGAACAAACGTGCTGGGTGCCCCTGCTGAGTGAGGCTCCCACCCCAAGGTCCTGGCTCCTCCCAGGGCAGAGGGGCTCTTCCCAGCTCTGGGAGCCGCCGCCGTGCCTGGCCTCCCTCCGGGGCTCCCCAACAGCAGGCTGGGACGGCCGCTTACGGTGGGCGCCGGAGCTCCCTGAGCCCGCTGCCCTCCTGGCCTTGAAAACGCAGAAACAGGAAGCAGAGCAGAGGAGGAAGCGGCGGCCAGGGAAGGGCTGGGTCCGGTAAAAGCCTCGCTCAAAAGCCCAGGTCAGAGCTCTCCCCCAGGGAGCCCAGCACACCTCCGGAGAAACGCCCGTCAAAGTCATCCATCACCCAGTTTCCCTGCCCGCTGCGCTATCAGGACAGGAAGCTGCACGCGGGCCGGAAAGCCGGCGCTCGTCCCGTGGAAACCACCGTTTCCATCTCCGTGGGGAACAGAACATCAACACCGCGGTTAACGGTGATGAGAGATAAGGACCAGCGAGCGCAGGGGGGGCGCGGACACCCTTGCTGGCATTCGGACAAGTTCGGAAGGACGGTCCGATGTGCGTTTTCCATTCTCTGCATCCAGAGAAACACCCAATGAGCAGACAGGCCTGGATGCCGCGTTCGAGCTCTTTTCTGACATCAGAGCGCGCACAGCCCCGCGGGCACGCCGGCCTGCACTTGCTCTCCCGAGTGCGGCCACAGACCTTCCCGCTGGAGCCAGAGGAAGCCCGTGGTGACGGGTGGGCCAGGCCCCCGCGCCCCCCTCTCCACCAGCCTCTCTCTGTCCAGCCATCTGCCAAGAGGAAATGACTCTGCTGCGCTGGGAGTCCGGGGATCCCAGAAAACAATCTCAAATCCACAAAAGTGACTGCAGCTCGCTTCTACCGCGCCGCTCAGCCCCATTCTGATTTTCACTACGATGTCAACAAGAGTTTGATTTGTGTTAAGGTTTAGGTCCTTAACTCTGAGTGATACACAGTAACGTACAGCTTGCTGGCAACAGCTCCCGTGGAAAGAAATGGAAAGTGCATATAAAGGCAATTCTAAGTTTGACACTGTGAGGACGGGGAGCGATGCCAAAAGCAGTAGCCCGCGTGGCTTCCCCCCAGGGCATGGCAGCCAGGCGGTGGGCCAGGGGCACACTCCCTGTCACCAGCCTGGTCCGGGGACAGCAAGTGAGAGGAAATGTCCTAACATGCAATTTCTCAAGCAAAATGCTCTTGGATGTCAGCCAGGTCTCACGTGGCACCACGGTCTCATCTGGGGTCTCTTCTGGGAAGCAGGTCCTGCCCAGTGCCCCGAGCAGGGCCGCTGGGGAAGAAGGGCGCTGCCCCACCCGAGGGCGCTGCTCCACCCCTGAGGTCGTGCCTCTCAGCTGCCCAGAGGGTGTGGATGCGGACGCTGGGCCAAGACGCTCCCTGGGGTCCAGCCTCGCCATCGCTGGGCTGGAGCCCCATTAGAACCGTCTGCACAGACACACGGGACCGCACGCCGGCAAACTAGCTGTTTTATGGGCACAGAAGACACAGGGCGGACCAGGCCATCCCCCAGGACTGACTTCGGAAACCCCGCCTGTGGGCCCCACCTCAGCTCTGGGCCCCGCTGCCTGCTCTGCGTGACCAGACGAGGCTCCAAGGGCTGGAGGAGCTCGCCCACGCCTGGGGCACCTGCCTCTTCCTCCTGCTGCGGGCTCGGGCTGGAGCCAGACCTCGGGTGAGCCACAGGCCAGTTTCTGGATGTTGCCGAGGCCCTGAGCTGCCGCGTCCTCCAGGCCCACTTCCTGCCCTATCTGCAGTGAAGCAGCTGTGGCGCCTGATAGGGCCAGTCCTGGGGAAGCCTGCACCCTTGGGTGGGGGAGGATGGCCAGGCTGATAAGGCCACCCCAGGCCCCCGGGCCTGATGACCGCATCCTGCGCTGTCCGCCTGCTTCGGGACAAAAGAGCCGGCCGCGGGCTCCGGGAGCGATAGCGCTGGGAGGGAGAGGTCTGGCCGACTGGCCTATTGTGCAGAGTGCCAGGCTCTGATTAGCGGGTCCCCTGGGCCCGATAAGGGCGGACGCGTCAGAGGGGAATAGACCCGCTTTGTTTTTCACTGTGTGCCGGCGTCCACGCTGTCATCCGGGAGGAAGGGCCCTGCTTTAAAATTCAAGCTGAAAATCAAGGCAAAGGGACTCACAGCTCCAAGCGCCCGACCGAGAACCCGCGTTGCTCGTGGCCGGAAAACATGGCTCCCACCACGTGGCCAGAGGAGGAGGAGCTCGCGCTACACTGTCCGTGTCTCCCACGCAGTCCTTAACTCAGACACAGGAGACAACGCAGAAGCACACGTATTTCGTTCCCTCAGAGCAAGTCTGCCGTGGGCACCGTGTCCGTGCCACGAAAAAAAGGACTTTCCTCCTCATGCTGCTTGGAGAAGGGGCCCGGGGCTGTACACGTGGCACAGGGGACATCTGGCAGAACACGCATGAGCCTTGCACCCGAGCAGCGGGGTCTCTCCTCCCGCGCCGAGTGGTTAGTCCTGAACGCTTGCGAAGGGAGGCCCCTCGAGCTACAGCAAAGACGCAGACGCCCCCCTCCCAGGGGACAGTCCACGCCAGGGCACTGCTGCCCCCTGAGGTCGGGTTCTCAGGACGCTTTCACGTGGACGGAGCTATGGAGGATGAGCAGCTCGTGTCTGGCTACTTGGACTCCGCCTCGGTTTCCGAGGTCCGTCCCCAGCGTGGCGTGGTCAGCACCCCAATCCTCCTTCTGGCGGAGGGACGTGCCCTCGTGTGCCTGTGACGCCTCTCCTGTCTGTGTGCGGACGTGGGTGTGGTTCTTCTGGGCCGACACCTAAGAGTGGAACGGACGGGTCACGCGACGACGTCACGGCCCTCCGGAGACACCACCACGTGGCCATGGCACCCGAAGTGTCCACTGGTGATGGCAGGGCTCCCGTCCCCCCCACCTTCCCGCAAGAGTGCTCCCGTCCCTTCCGCCGCCTGTGGCCGCTCGGACGGGTGGGGGCGGAGGTCTGCCCTGCCGTCACGCCTGCTCTCCCCGATGACTGATGCTGCGGAGTCTGCTTCGGTGTGTTCATGAACATTCCCACATCCTCTTTGGAGAAATGTTTGCTTGCATCTTCAAGCCCGGTTTCTGACCAGGTTGTCTTCTTAGCATTGACATACAAGTTTTTGGTATGTTCTGGATATAAGCCCTTTATCAGACCTGTACTTTGAAAATATATTCTTTTGGTTCATATATTCTTTTGTTCATCTTCTCCCTATTGTAACAGTTCTTTCAAAGCAGGAAAAATGTGAATTTTGATGGGGTCTCGTTTGCCAGTGTTTTGATAATGGACTATGTTTTTGGTATCATATCTAAAACATCTTTGCCTGCTCTAAGGCCTGGAAGATGTTTCTCACATGCTGCCCACTGCACGTTTCACTGTTTTGTGAGAGTTCATTCTGCGCGCGGACACCCGGTTGTTATGTCCTCCTTTGTTATAAAGATCTTCTTTGCCCTGGTTAAACGGCTCAGCATTTTTGTTAAGAATCAATTTATCATAAATATAAGGATTTCTGAACTCCGGATTCTGTCCATCGATCTAGATGTCTTCTGCTAGTATGGCACTGTCTGGATTGTTGCAGATTTATACTAAGTCTTGAATTGGGAACTATGTCTTCCTGCTTTGTTCGTTGTTTGTTCTGGCTACTCTGGGAACCTCTGAAATTCCATATGAATTTTAGGATCATTTTATCATTTGTCATGTTCCTGAAAAAAACAAACCCAAAAAACCTGCTTGAATTTTGACAGCAATGGCAGCGATTCTACTCATTAATAGGGTTTGCAGCGATGCTACTCATTAATTCCATTAATTCCATCGTGATCAGAATCAGTTCTTTAAAACTTATTCAGGCTTGTTTCATGACCTACTAGAAAGTCTGTCCTGGAGAATGTCCCACAAGCACCGCATTCTGTGGAGTGTTTCATACATGGCTTCCAGGTCCGTCCAGCTGCCTGTGGTGCTGTTCAACTGTTATATTCTTGTTGGCTTGGCGTCTAGTTGTATTACTGACTGTTCTGTCCGTTACTGACAGTTTGTAGCGAGATCTCCAGATACAATTTTTTTAACTGTCTTTCAGTTTATCCCTTCAAATCTGGATATTTTTGTTTCACATATTACATGGTTCTATCTTTTTAGGTGCAAAAATATTTACAATTATTATGTCTGCCTGCTCAATTTACATTTTAGTCATTATAAAGTATCCCTTTTTGTCTCCAGCAACACTTTCTTTGATCTTAAATTGATTTTGTCTAATATTAGTACAGACACTCCAGATCTCTTTTGTTCACTCTTCACCTTGTACAATTACCCATCCTTTTAATTTCAACTATTTGTGTCTTTAAACGTAAAGTAAGTCTTCTGGAGACAGTTATAGATGGATCTTAATTTGTTTGTTTTTTCCCCTAATCCAGTCTGACAACCGTCACCTTTTTTTTATTGGAGTGTTTGGTTCATTTATATTTAATGTAATTTTGTTGTAGGATTTACATTTGCCATTTTGTTGTTTGTTTTCCGTGTCTTATGGGGTTTTGTTTGTTGTTTTGTTGTTTCTATCATCTTTATTGCCTTCTTCTGTGTTAAACAGAAGTTCTAACATATCACTGAAATATGGGTTTGGTAGGTTGGTTGGTTTGTTTGCTTTACTCTGTATATTTTTAAGTTAGTTTCTTTATGGTTCCTCTAGAGATTATGATACACGTCTTAACTTAAAAATTCTATTTCAGCTAATTAATATTAACTGGTTTCTAATAACATATGGAAGTTGTTTTACTGCGGCTTCCTTCCCGACCCTTTCCTTTCTGCTGTTGCTACCACACCAATGATGTCTTGATATAAACCCATTAAACATTTTTGTCATTTTTGTCTCATGTATTTTCTTTTAAATGAGTTAGGAGGAAAAGGGAGTTTAAAAATATGTATTCGGTCTTTATCTACATAATTACTTTTTATCAATGCTTTTTATTTCTTTGTGTGGATCTGAGTTGCCAACAGCCAAGAGGGCTCCTTTTAATACTGCTTGTAAAAAAAAAAAATACTGCTTGTAGGTCAGGTCTGCTGGCAACAAAATTTCTTACCCAGCAATGGTTTTATTTCTCCTTCTTTTTAAAAGCTAGTTTTGCTAGATATGGGCTTCTTGATCACTGGGCTTTTTCTTTCAACAGTCTTTTTCTTTGCGGCCTCTGTGATTGCTAATGAGGTCAGCCGTTAATCCTACTGATGACTTGCTTTTCTCTTGCTGCTTTCAGGACTGTTTTTCCTTTACTTTCGACAGTATGGCTATAAAGTATTTAGATATGAATCTAAGGGTTTATTCTACTTGGAATTTGTTGACTTTTGGGGATGTGTACATGTTTTTTAAAAAACAAATTTGGGAAGATTTCAGCCAATATTTCTTCGGATAACTTTTCTACCCTCTCTCTCCCAATATGCCTGTGTGCGCACGTTGTATGGTGTCCCATATGCTCAGTTTTATTCTTTTTCCTTTCTATTCCTCAGACTGGATAAGCTATAGACATTTCAAGTTCGTTGATTCTTTTTCTCTGCCAACTCCAATCTGCTGTTCAGCCCCTATAACAGATTCTTCATCAGTTATTATATTTTGCAAGGCTAGAATGTCTATGTAGCCCTTTTAAAAACTTTTAATCTCATTATTGATATTCTCCATTAGTGAGACATTGCTGTCCCACTTTCCTTTACTTCTTTAAACACATTATCCTTCGGTTCTTTTAACGTATCTACAGCAGCTGATTTAAAGGCAGTCCTGCTAAGTCTTGCACCTCAGCCCTCACAGGGACATGTGGTCTGTGCCTTTGGGTTGTTTCTTCCTCTTCTGCAGGGATGTGTTTTCATCTTTCTTTGCATGTTTTGTAATTTTTTAGTTGAAAACTAGACAGTATAGAGGATACATATTGCAGCAACTTTGGAATTAGACGCCCCCCGGATTTGCTGTTATTGCCAGGCTGGGTTTTTTTCTTCCCTTGATGCTGGATGTTTGATGAGTGACTTTTCTGGACTCATTCTGTAGGGGGTCCTGTGTTCTCTGTGGTGTATGGCCACTAAGTCCTCTATTCCTCTTTTAAAAATCCTTGTTCTTATTTTTCTGTCTGGCTTCCCCAAGGTCATCCTCAGGGTCATCAGGGCTAACGGTCAGTCATCTATCTGTCAGGAGGTTTCTCTAAATGCCTTAAATCTCCATCTTCTGTCAATGAAACCTAACTGCATGCGAGCCACGCGTCAACCCTAGCTCCCACTTCTGTTTCTGATCTGATCTCCAGGCCGGCTGGAGGTGACGGGCCTGGCCCTTTCTTTACCCATGTCCTTCCTGAGCATGTGCACGTCCATGTGCAGCTTCCCAATTCCCAGGAATGTGCTGGGGCTTTTCCAACCCCCCTGCAGGCACTGAGTGTGGCTAGGCTCCCGTTTGCCCCAGCTGAGATCACAGCCTTGGCTGCTCCTGAAAGCATGAGTCCAGCCATCTGCTGTTTTGGTCATGGCCTGGGAAGACGACTTTTCCAGGGAGGTTCACCGTCAGTCAGATACTGTTTGCACGTTGGGCACGGTTTTTAACAGAGCCCCCAAAGAGGCCAGTCTCTCTTCACTGTCAGCGAAGCTGCTGGCTTTCTACAGCTGTGCTCCAGGGCTGGGTGCGGATGGGGGTGCCCCCCTCCCTGAGACCACTGCAGATCCCACTCTTCTTAGCAGGATCTACTTTTTCTTGAATTAATGCTTTTCAGTTGTTCTGTCTCTTTGGTGAATTTCCAGATTGTGAAATGATTGATTTGCTAGATCTCAGTATTTCTGTTGCTTTTCTCTGTGCTGACTCCCCGAGGTCCTCCCCCTCACACTCTAGAAGTCCTGCCTGTCTTCCTGTCCTTCTTGAGCCACCAGAAAGTGCCTCAGGTAATGACCAGGCATTCTCTGCCCAAGAAGAGAATACACGGCCGTCCTCTTCAGCTTGCAAGGCCATCTCATACTTGGAAGCCAGACTTTGAAGCAGGAATCTTTGCATATCACATGTCTAGAAGAGGAAGAAATCCTCAGTAATAGACCCGAACCCTGAGAGAGCAGAGAGACTGTTTAAGTCAGAGCCAGCAGATCCCCACGGTGCTCGTGGCCTGTCCCGTGTTCGGTGTGATTGTGAGCAGGTCAGCGAACACTTGTCTGCAAGCCCGTCTCCTCCGTCTGTGGGGTCCACATCGGCAGTTCGGGCCACGGGACTGTTCCAAGGTTGGAAACGTAAACTGACAAGATAGACGCAAAGTCACTCTGAAAAGCATCGGACGACGCCCGTCCGGTGCTGGGACTGGGACTCGGGGTTTCTGTCTGCCAACAGGACGTGTCACGCCAGACTGGGAACGGCTCTCTCAGCTCTGTCGGGAAGATAACTACTACGATTCCAAGTCCCCACGCTCTTCTCCGCCTGGACTTGGTCGGCATCTATGAAGCAGCGACCCGGTGCTCCTCAGGGCTCCACAGGTAAGAATACAGTTTTGTATCAGGGAGATCACTTGAACGTGTCGGGGCCGAGCTGGCTCTGTGCCCAAGCTCCAGGGCAGGAGAGCCAAGTGCCTGGCTTGAGTTACAGGGCCCCGGCTGCTCTTGTGAAAACACAGTTGTCTGACAGCTGTGGGCAGAGCCCTCCCCTGCCCTGGTCCCCACTTTCCCCAAGAGGTGTCTAGCTTGGACTGTCTGGCACCCACTGGACTTTCTGAATGCGGCCATTGTGTTTGCAAATACCGGGCCTTCTGGCTTCACGCTCCGGTGACGAGACACAGTGGTGGTGTTTGCTCACGGGCCTGCGGGCGTCGGGGAGGAGCACTCCTTCGCGAGTAAGAAAGCCCCGCGAGCATCAGAGAAGGAGAAGGTGCAGAACCCAGGCCAGCGTTGCACGACTTCGTCTTTGGGGAGACAGAGCCGTTCTCAGAACTGTTGGAAATGGGCTCACTTCTTCGCAGAAGAAACCAGCATTCCGGTCACAAAACGTCCACAAGCAGACACTCCAGGCTGCTCCAGGCGGCTCCAAGCTTGCCTGCGACCAGGACAGAAACACACGAGCACGCGTCCCCGGCGCACAGCCCCGTCCGCACACCAGGGCGGCCGCTCTCAAGCCCTCTGCGCTCCTGCCGCGGTGAGTGCCGTTTGGTCGTGAGCAGATCTGAGGGTGCCAGAGGTTTCAGGCTCTTCCGCGGGTCCCTCTCCAACGCCATCTCCTTGTCTCCAAGTAATACTCACGGGGAAGCAGGCTAACGCGTATGACGGGGTGGGCACCGCCGGCTGCCACCCGTGGAGACCAACGGGGCTCGCTGCCCCCCAGGACCCAGAAAACACCCGGGCCCACGACCAGAAACACAGAGCGGCCGGAAGCCCTTCCTGCGTACGGCTGCCATCCCCACGAGGCAAGACGGACAAGGGAGCCCAGAACAGACACTCAGCTCCGGAGTCCAGGGAGCAGAAGGGCCCCTCCTCCCGCGCGCCCTATGCCCGTAGGAAGGGACAGCAGGGGCTCCGACGTCACAGCCCCACAGCTTACGGGGCTGGGCGCTAGGGGCAGCACCAGCGTGTCTGTGCCCCACAGAGAGCCTGACCCACTGCACTTCGGGGGCCGCGGCTGCCTCCCCCCTTCCTTCCTCCAGGGCGGCCTCCTGAGCGCTGCCCTCCTGGCCGTGCCGAGGACGCGGGGCTCCCACAGGGTCTCCAGAGGAGCCGCTTGCAGAGCCCGCGGCCCCCGTGCCGCAGTGCTCCATCCCCAGGGGTGTGTGGTGGGATTTTCATGCTGGAGACCCGCACGTGGACACGCCAGTGCGTGCAGGACGGGCCCCGATGAAAACCCCGCGTGGCCGCGTCCGTCCGGCCATCTCGCAGCAGCCGCCGTCATAACATTAACGACTCCGCACGTCTGGTCACCGCAACGTAGACCCTTCCCATGTGAGGAACGGGGAAGGCTCCAGCCTTGGGCGCCAGGCCATGTCAGTAAAACTTTCCGTGAGGAGGGACCGTGCTCTCTGCCAGAGCAGCCTGGGCTCAGGGACGAGGGGGAGCAGAGCGGGGGACTCACGGCCCAGACTCCAGCAGACATGATCCCGGCCGCCTGGTCCACCCACTTGTCGCTCTAACGACACGGAGGCTTCCGGAAACCTGAGCGCTCCTGGCAGGGCCGGAAGTGCTGACCGTGGCGCAGGCGGCTGGGCCGGCGACCACGCGGCTAAAGCAGGGACGGACCACGCCCAGCCGCGAGCCCATCCTTGAGAAGCCCCACGGAGCTGTGACTCAGCGGCACAGCCGCCCCGCAGGGTCCCCTCGCACGAAGCCCAGGACAGCCCGTGGCTCCAGAGGGATGAAGAGCTCCTTCCCCGCAAATGCCGCATGCGAGACCATGCCCCGTGACACGTAATCGTGTGTGCACCCGTGAACGGCCCACATTTGCACATCCGCGACTAAAAGGACGGGCTATGGTGGCCGGGCAGCGTGCTCGGGCGCACACACGGGCCCCACAGAAATCTCGGCAGCGAATCGCTCACGTGCGGCTCTCACGGCTCAGTTCAAAAATCTGCATTTACAGGGGGCGCCTGGGTGGCTCAGTGGGTTAAGCCGCTGCCTTCGTCTCGGGTCATGATCTCAGGGTCCTGGGATCGAGTCCCGCGTCGCGCTCTCCGCTTAGCAGGGAGCCTGCTTCCTCCTCTCTCTCTGCCTGCCTCTCTGCCTAGTTGTGATCTCTCTCTGTCAAATAAATAAATAAAATCTTTTAAAAAAAAATCTGCATTTACAGTAACACGAGGCCCGTAAAGCGGCTCTTTTAAAAACGTACCCCCGTGGCCCTACCACAACTGAGAAGTCTGAGCTGAGAGCTTACGTCTCGTGAGTGTTGCTGGACCAAAGAAAAAACTACGACTCGTTTCTTTACGGACCAAATACTGCTGCAACGAAACCAGAGAGCAGACTCAACCGAGAAACACACAAACCCAGGAGAAAGCGGGATTCGTTTTCTGGGGCGTCGTGTTGTGCCCCGCTCTGAAGAGCAAGGAAGGTCCGGCAGGTGTGAACGCGGCTGCACACGACGGCCCGCACGCCCGCTCTCCTCCACCGCATGGAATACCCCATTCTCGCTTTTCTCATTCTAGGTTCCCGGAAAACAAAACCCCCAACGAAACTCCACCGGGAGCCCAAACGGCCGCCCCCGACTTCTGAACAGGGTCTTGGTCTCTTAACAGAGGGGCAGTGGCCGCCGCTAGGCAAGCGGACGGGCTCCCGAAAACACTGCTGCCACGCAGGGAAAGGCCAGGGGAGCACCTTTGTGCTCCCCGGCATCGAGCAGCTCACCACAGGGCCCGCCTGCCACCGACCAGGCCCTGCGTCCCTCCCCTTGGTGGCGGGAGAGCTGTGTGTGAATCCCCGCGTGCAGCCCCAGACCCTGGGGACCCGGGGGGGAGCAGGCCTCACCGCGACTGGGTTGTTCCGGGGCCTGTGGTCCCACTGCCCCACCACCGACCGGTCTCTCTGGGAAGTGGGCGCCGACCCCCAACGCGAGGCCGCCCGGCCTCCCACCCCCGCCGGCTGAACCGTGTGTGGAAAGCTTTCCCCTCAAGGCCACTTTGCGTCCATGCCGCCTCAGGATCTAACACGTTTCGCTGTTGTTTCCATTTCCAGGCTGCAAATTCAGACCTGAGACACAAAGGGAAGACCGTGTCCTGCAGCGGGTCCCAACGCCCCCGTCGTATGCCACCGGCTGCCACCACCGCCTGCCGTGGAACCTGAGACGTGGCCTCAAACACAAGCAACGACCCTCCGAGCTCACCGACCACGCCGGGCCTGACAGGTGAGGGGACAGCAGAAGGGCTGCGACTCCAGCAAGGGACACGCCGCTCCGGACAGGCTCCTGCGGGGGCTGGCGGGAGGGGGCGCCTGGAAGGCTCGGACACACGACCGCAGGGGGAGGCCCTCCACACCCCCTCGCCCCCCCGAAATGGGTGGTTTGTAGATATTCTCCAGAAACTTCCGCTGCCCCAGAACAAGCAGGGGCTTTGACATTGCCCTGGTTTGGCAAATTTATGTCCAAAAACCCCGATCACGCAGACGCTAAAATGGGGGCTGGCAAAGGACCACATTGCTGGTGCCAACTCCAGTCCCGCAGGGTTTCCAGGAGCGTCCGGAGGTCAGGCCACGCAACCACGACACCTGCGAATCCCTCCCGTCAGCCCCGTTGGGAGGGCACCAGTTAGGCCCCGCTCCCCGGTCCCCCAGGATTCAGGTGGAGCCTCGGGGCTCAGGGCCCTGCGCGCACGACGGAGGCCCTTAGCCCACCCTGACCAGCCTTCGGGACTGACTGACTAACTCGGCGCGGGCCACATCCGCGTCAGTGCTCTGCCAGAGGCAGAGTTCCCGGGTGCCAGGGTCAGCGGACAGTCCCCTAGCCTCTCAGGAGGGGGCCTCTCTTACTCCCCTGCGAGAAACCGCAGTTCGCATCCTGCCTGTAGACTCGGGGTCTCCAGCTGCGCAGACATGGCAACGAATGCCCCATCCCTTCTCCTGCTGGCAGAGACGCCCGTCCAGCCCACGTGTGTGTTCTGGTTGCGGGAACAGAAGTCCCAGCGCCCACCAGTCTCCGTGGTCCCCTCCTGGGTGCGGCCACGCAGCCTCCAGGCCTGGGAGACATACGGCAGAGAAGCCTGAGCCGGGGGAGGCTGTGCGCTCCCCACTGGCCTCCCTCAGCCTCGGGAAAGGCCTCTCGCGGGGGCACTGGCCGTGTCCACCACGTCAGCTCCGGAAGGACGCACGGGGGACACAGGACAGCCACTCCCATAAGGGGTCCATGGCCAGCATGTGCGCCCCAGCCGCCGGGGCTGTTGCTGGGCCCCCAAAGGGGCCCAGGAACAGCACGCGTGGGTGTGCGTGCAGGAAAACGTGCGCACGTCCATATAAACCCATCGTCCGCCTCCTACGGGGCCTCCTGCGCCGCCCTGACCACGACCCCTGTTCTGGCCAAAAAATAAAAACAACGAATGAAGAACGACAAGCGTCTTGTAAATGCTGTCGTCAGCCGAAGCTGAAAACCTTCCTTCACACCTGGCCTGGGGTTACCGGGCCCGTATTTCCAGCCCCGCAGGCAGAGAATGTAGTGCACGTGGGGCCAGGCTCGGAACCTCAGCCTGGGGGGACCCCAGGGCCACAGGCAGGGCCAGGAAGCGTCCGCGGGCCCACGGGCGGCCATCGGGGGCTGCGGCCTGAGGCTCAGAGCAGGAGGGGAGGTGCTAGGAGCTCCCGGGAGACCACGGCAACGTGGCTGGGGGCGTGGGACCCTCAGCGCAAGCAGCAGCGAGTAAACACGGGTGTGCGCGACATCGGGGGCAGTAACGCGGCAGTAACTGTTGGCCGGTGCCGGGAGGAAGTCTGGGCGGGGACGGGCAGGAGGCGGAGGTTCCTGGCGGAGAGCAGCCCCACACCCTGTTCCCCAAGCCGGCATGGGGCTGCTGCACCGTGAGGCTAGTGTCTAGAGCCCGGCCGACGAGAGTCCACACGGCGGGGTTTGCGGCTGGCAGCCCACGGCAACGCAAGGTCTGCAGGGGACCTCGTCCCATGCAGGTTTGCCCTCCGGACCAAATCCTTGCCTGCACAGGTGAGCTCTGGTCCTGCACGGCTCAGAGATGCGCTAGGGCCACGGCACTTTCGAGGGAGGACCGGCAGCTATGGGCTCCCCTGGGGCAGGACACCCCCTTCACACGTCATCTTTCCCCACCCCCACGAGGCTGCCTCTTAGCACGACACCCTTGGGGCAGCAAGACAGACCAGGAGGCTTGCCCAGTAGGTCACCCAAGCTCCCCTGAAAACACCGGAGGCCGGGACCTGGAGGGGAGCAGCGCACGTGCCTCGGGCCCTCCCCGCTGCTCGCACGGCCAGCCACAACCCCCTGGGGCACAGCCGAGCTCGCGGGGGAGCCAGGCAGGGAGTGTGGCCACCGTGGGCCTCATGGGCCTTGGGAGACAGAATCCAGAAAGAAGCTGCTGCCGCTGAGTTCTGGGGTGTCTCTGACGGCCCCCCCCGGGGCCTGCGCCTCAGGGAGGGAGGACAGGGACCCATGGCATAGACTCCAAGGACATCCCCAGGCTCAGGGACGACCATCTATGGAACAAAACTAGGTGGGAGCTTGTAGCCCCGAGTTAGGGACGGAGGAGCCCGGGGCCAGTCCCGTGTTCACTCCTGTAGAGCAGGGTGTGGGGAACCCTGAAGCCTGGGAGCCCCGTCCAGCCTGGGGGCGGTGGCTGGTGGCCAGACGCTGTGGCGGACAAGGCTCCCGTGTCCCCGGGCCACCTGCCCTGCGGCTTGGGAGAGACGGGCCCGGTGGTGCCAGCCCTTTTGGGACAGAAGCTGTAGGAGTGAAGGCCCTTCCAGAAACAATCCTTGCCGGCCTGGCCCCAGGGAGGCACACGGAGTGTGCATGCGGCAGAACTGCGTTTGCGGAGACAGCGGTGCTGGAGAAATGCGCTTCATCGCTTGGCTGTGACTTTCAGGGAAAACAGCGAAAGCAGACTGCAAGGCACTGACCCCAGGGACAGGGGAGGCCTGGGTGCTGTGCCGGGGAGGCTGGGCCACGCCGTCCCGAGCTCATGCCCCCACCTGAGTCCAGCAGCCAGGGAGCTGGGCGTCCGGCCCCGGAAAGCCTCATGCCCAGAAGACAAGAAGCACCAGCAACAGGGGCCTCGGCACCCACGTACACCATCCACACAGGATTGCGAAGTCGCGGACTGGCCTGACCGTCCTGGGCAGCCCACAGCGCCTGCGGTCACAGAGCTGACCCACGAGCAGTCAGGGAACCAGCACACAAGAGGGCCACCCGCCTCCACGCAGCTCGGGGGGCACCTCGGCCCCAAGGAGCGTGACCAGAACGACGCAGTGTCATCCCCGACACGGGGTGGACGCAGGCTCTGGATTCCACACTGGCCCGCCAGCTGTCACGGAGAGCTCGTCCTCCGCACCCTGACCGGCCACCTGCAGCCGCGGTCCCGCACCGAGGCCGTGTGAGCACCTGTGGTGAGATTCTCGTCCCGGTTCCAAGCCCCCTGGCATTATCTTTCCCGAGGGCACCTGACAGGCGTCTCAGCGCCGCATGTGAAAACGCTAACCCCGGTCGGCCCATGTCCGCAAACTGCTTCCTCAACCAGGGACGCTCTCGCGATGCCCCACCCAGGAGGCCGGACCCGGAGTCCCGCTGCCGACGGTGCCTCGAAGCGACTGTGGCCTCGTGTGAGGCCATACTGGGCAGCTTCTGTCCCGTGGGACCCCCGCCACAGGCTCCACGGGGCCTCCGGCCGAGGCGACACGGCCCAGGGCCACAAGACACGCCGCCGGCACGGACGTGTGCTCCGCTGCACACTCCTCGTCACGCGCGCATACGGCACCAGGCGGCGTGTACACCTAAGGCCCCGGCACTTACCGTCGTCCAGGTACAGCTGGTCCAAGTCCTGAGGCTCTCGCTTGACCGTTACGGGAATGGGGGCCAGACTACGACTACCGTCCTCGCACACCTCGGGCAGCGGCAGAGGCCGGGGGGCTGCGGACTCGCTCATCGGCGCCTTCGGCCGTCGGGGCTGCTGGTGGCCCGTCGCGGACTGCAAACAGGTCGGCTCTTGGGTACCGGGCGGTGGTGAGAAGCAGGGGCTGTCGGGACAGAGAGCTGGCCGGCGGCCAGGGGGACGGCTGACGCCGAGCTCAGGACTCACCTGTGGTCGCAGCAGGGCAGGGGGCGGCGGCTGGGGGGCCCCGGGGTGCGCGCCCACGAGTCTTGGCGGCTCCTCCACGGCGAGGACCCCTCCGGCCGGCCGCGGAAGTCCGAGGCCCGGGCTGGCCACGCCCTTGCTGTAGGTGGCGGCGGAGAGGTCATGGAGCTCGGGGCTGGCGCTGGGGGGCGGAGACACCATGGTGCCCCTCGGGGGACAGGGCAGGAAGCCGGGCAGCAGGCAGGAGCCCGGGTCTGGCGGCACGGCCAGCGGCTGGCTGTAGCAGGGCTTAGGGAGCGGGCCGAGGCCCTGGCTCGTTGGTCCGCAGGTCAGGGCAGGCTCGTAGTCGTCGGTGGGCTCTGTCTTGATTGCTGGAGCTGTAAGAGGCGAGACACGGGAATGAACGTGGGCCGCGGACGGGCTGTGGCCAGGGCTCCCCCGGAAAACAAACAGCGTCTCGACGGAGTCCCTGGGTGTCCACCTGGGTCTCCCACCCAGTTAGGAGGAGGTGTGAGTCACCATCTCCAGGAAGCGGCAGCTGGTTCTGACACCGAGGACACTGTTGTCCTTGCAGCCCCCTCCCCCGCACTCATGTGCTATAAAAACCCATTTGCAAACTGTGGCGGAAGCTCCGGACCCAAGGGCCCACGGATTTGCAGGAATCAGAGCAAAAATGTCAACTTGGATGTACGACTGCACTCCTCCCACCACCGACGCCCCAGGAACGTCCGCAGAGTCGGGGACCTCGCGCACACGCTGGGATGGCACAGGGCGTCCGTGAAACCCGAGAGAAGCTGTGTGCGGTGATTTTGGTTGGGGAACACACCCTCCCGGGCTCCACGTCGCAGCGACGGCCCGTCCCAGCCACGCACCCCGCATGGCTCTAGGGTCCTCCCGTCCCACCCCCGCCAGGAATCGGGGCCACGAGGCCGACGGCCGCGGGGGCCTTGCCCGACTCTGCACCGGCCTCTGCTTCGAGGGCGCGCCGGGCAGAACACAGACAGGCGTGCTGAGGGGTGTCTGCAGGGCCCGCGGTCTCCCCAGGCGGCCCCTCCTGACCCGCGCACTCTCTGGGCCCCATCCACTCGCCACGGTGCCCGGCACAGGCGGCCCCATGCCAACCCCATGCTGAAGGCCTCGTAGGTACCTCCCGCCCCGCGTCCACCTCCCCGTGGCGTAGACGGATAAGCGGCAGCCTGAGGGCCTCGTAGGTGGGGCCCCAGCCTTCGCCTGGAACAGAGCAGAGCAGAGTGGGCTATGTCGTGAACACCGCCACAGCCGCGTCGAGGATGGGGTGCGTCCTACCCAAATGCGTGTGGCACCGGCGTCCCCTCCCCTCCTGCCTGAGGGTGCCCCCCACACTCCACGAGCAGCAGCTCCCAGGGGGTGTGACCGCCTCGGGTCCTGGCACCCAGCTGCTGGGCTCTCCACAGCATAGCTCCTTTGCTCTCTTTCTTGGCGGCAGGTGAGCCCCACAGGGAGCAGCGCAGTACGGGGGGGGTCTTCACGCCAGGCCCCCGCGGGGCACGGGGCTGGTCGGCACCCCTGCGTGGCCCCCGCTGTGTCCGCTGTCGGGAGGGGTCCATGCACCCACACCGCTCCCCCACCCCTTCGCTGGGAAAGGGGTTTCTCTCTCTTTCCTGGAACTGGGGGTCAGGGCTCTGGCTGAGGGCGAGCCCCAACAGAGAACTGTCTAGAGGAAAGTCCCACGGGCTGCATAAGGGACCTGAGAAGAGCTGGCTCGTCCCTGTGCGGCGTTTTGTCACCGTGCGTCTATCATGCGTGCCCTGGGTCAGTGGACAGGTCCCCGGGAGAAGCCGGAGCCACTGAGGGCCCAAGTGCATGTCCAGAGGAGCCTGCCTCGCTCCTTACGGAGGCCACAGTGTCCCCTGGCCCAGCAGATGGCATGCAGCTGGCTCGGGGCAGTAGGACACCGGGGACCACGGAGACCCCAGGCTGGTCCATACCTGGGATGGAGTGTGTCCCTGGGCAATGGCATTCCCATGCAGAAACACTGCGGCCGTGTCAGGTCACCCCTCAGGAAGCCCCGTGCTCCAAGGAACTTTCTGCCCACTTACAAGCCACCAGCAGCGACCACCACTGGCCCTGGAGCTGCTGAGCCCTCCGCCCCTCCCCCAGGCCATGGCCTCCAGTCGGGCAGCCGCCTGGGAGAGGCCGGGCAGCGTAGCCTGACGCACCCCTACCCCATAGCTCCGTGTCCACAGACCAGCGGGGTAGACAGCTGGCCCCCGGGGCTGCCCGCACGGAGTGGGTGTCCCCGCGCTGAGCGGAGCACAGAGCTGGGCCCTGCTCATCTTGCGTGCAGAGAGGGAGCTGTGCGGCAGCTGGACATGTCACCCAGCGGGGGGATCGTCCCGCCCGCTTCCAGCTTCTGACAATCCAGAAACGGCAGAGGGGACGAAGTCAGCCCGGGAGGCAGACTTCACCTTCTGACGTGGCCCCGAGGACACCGACCCCACGAGATGCCAGGGCGAAGGTTGACTTCTCAACCAGTTTGGAGATTCTCCGAGTTCATGATCTCAGGCGTATTTACGTACGTCTGGCAGATTAAACCGAAACGCTTCTGGGACTCGGCCTTTGCTGCACTGATTTCCACCACACATGGGGGCTAACTTGTGTCTCCCATAAGGTGTCCCGAGCTCCTTAAAAACCCCCACCCGTCTCCACTGGGAAAGGCCAGCCCTTGTGACGTCCCTGCCGTGGAGGGACGGCACGCAGTGAGCGGCGGAACCAGTGGTTTCAGGAGGTGGGTCGGAAGCTGCCCGCCCTCGGTAGTGGGAGCGAGCTCCCTGCAACCCCTTCCGGGAGCGTCCCCGCAGCGCCGTCTTGCAGGGCCTCCGTGTGGGCCCACGGCCACCGCCACCAGGGGACACAGGACGCGCATCGCCTTCTGACGGCTGGTGTGGGGGCACAGGGCAGGGTCACGGCAGGGCCGACGCGGTGAGGCCGAACCTCACCCAGCACAGAGCTCCGGGTACCGCCAGGCTGAGCCTTCTCTGAACAGACATCCTCCCTCCCTGTTTGCAGCCGCTGCCACCTGCCGGGGTGGCCTGACCTCTGCTTTCGGCCCCGGGACAAGCGCCTTGGGGGGAGAGATGCTGGGGCCCTTAACCCACGCGGTGATCCCTCCGCAGCTGGTGGGGGGCAGGACGACGGGCCTTGGGGAGCAGCGCAGGCAGACCCCAGTGACTCTGGGCTGGGTGGTGGGCTCACAGTACCAGCCCACTGCCCCTGGGGCCCTCCCAGAAGCTCAAGGGCATGGACACGCGGCATCTAAATGCATTTCTCGTATGGACTCAAAGGAAACAAGCCACGTCTGTCACGGGAGCCAGGAAAAGACGCCTCCTGTTTCCTATTAACGGGGGCCGAGCGAGGCCGCGTCCTGCGCGGGGGCCTGGGCGGTGCAGAAGGGTGCCGGGGCCTCGTCCGCGGCCCAGAGCCACTTCCTTCCAGACCGGCGCTCGGTGTGACGCAATGTCTGGTTCCCTCCCGGCGTCCACCTCGCTGGTCAGGGCAGGAGGGCTGGTGACAGGAGGCCAGCCGCGAGCTTAGAGCCAGATTTGCTACGGCAGCGAGCGTGGGAGAGATCAGTCCTGGTCTCCAGGGCGGCTGCCGCGAACAAGGCCGGTTCTCGTGGAAACGGTGCGGCGCCCTCCGTGCCGAGCCGGCGTTCACACACCCTGGCGGGCTCGCTTAGCGCAGCGGCGGCGTCCCGTGGAGACAGCATGTGCAGGAGCCCGGGGCGATGTCCCCTCGGCTCCCAAAGCGACGTGCCCCGCCCTCAGTCAAGGGCAGCCACTTCGGGGAGGGGCCTTGTCCCTGAGCAGGGACCCCAGGCCCCCAGAGCCAGGCGGCAGCAGCTTCTCTCCCAGCCACGGGCGGACGGAGCACCCGGCAGCAGACGTAGCGCACGGCAGTGGGGCGAGCCTCTCCCCGGGGGCCCCACGCCACCCAGAGCGCCCACGAAGGCGGGCCGTGGGCCTGAGACCATTCCAGAACAGCCTGACTGGCCTCGGGGAAGCCCCGCGTCGGCGCTTGGGCTGCGTCCCGCGCGGCAGGGACTCCTGTTCCCGTGAGCACGGCAGAGCCCCCCCTAGGATCCCAGCCGGGGTCGGGGGGGCTCACGGCAGGACCCGCCCCTTTCCAAGGTGCAGACCTGGGCTCGGGCCTCACAGCTCACAGATTTGGGCTGTGCGGCCTCGACTCACAGACGTGATCAAGAAGCTGTGCCCCGTGACACCCCACCCGCCTCCTTCACACGCCACTTGACACCGAGTATGCAATATACAACCCGGCCAGGCTCAGGGGCTCCCAGGACAGCAGCTTCCGGGTCGCAGCTGCCTGGTACACAGGGAGGCCACACGCGTGCTGAACGTCCACTACTGGCTGCTTCCACAGGTGAGTGGGACGGAGACAGCCAGGGGCCCCGGGGTGACGCGACGCAGCCACAGGCCAGTGGGACCCAGGAGCGGGGCCTTGACCCCAGGGCCCCGCCTGGGTGCAGACGGCAGTGGTGGCCGGGACTAGCTCCCACAGGCGGCCCGAGTGACGTGGCGGGATTCCTGCCGGGCAGCGCTCAGAGTGCCCCAAGGCCTACAGGACCGCCATCCCCAAGCACGCAGGGGGACACCGTCCCCTCTTACGTGTATCCGTCCCTCCCGTGTGCTCCGTGTCCTGCCTGTCGTCGGGCGCAACCTGTCCTCTAGCTGAAGGGCCAAGTGGAGCAATTCACTCTCGACGTGCTGTTTGGGCCGACGCTCCAGCCCAGGGGCCGCCCGAGGCCTGGGCGGGGGGGGGGGGGGACGGACGCTCTTCCCCCTCGTGAGGGAGACGCCCGGGGACTGGGCCGCACCAGCACCTGCACCTCGAGCTCCCGCTCTTTTCTCCAGAAAATCACGATGGCACCTGGACTGACGAGCCGTTCCGCGCGTCCGTGGTCTCGTGCCTGGCACCCGGCGCGGCCCAGATGCTAGTGACGCAGGAACGCGCGCCTGAAGGTTCCTCCGGCTCCGGAGCCACGTGAGCAAGGACACACTTCCACCCGCCCCTTTGCCTTCAGACGTTCCCTCTCGCGCGTGCCTGTCCTGCACACGTGGACGGGCGGCCACAGCTAGGGATGAGAAGTCTGTCCCTTGGGGACGGTCACTGTCCATCGCCCTGAGCCTTCTGCCCAGAGGCCCCAGTCCTGTACGGAGCCGCCGACTGCAGGGCCCTGAGGCCATGGAACCCCCTGGGCCCGTGTCTCTGGCCCCACGACAGACTCCCATCTACCCAGCAGACAGCAAGGGCCACCCACGAGCAGTCCACGTGTCTCCATGTCCAAATCACTGCCTCCAGCCGGCATGGGGAGAAGCAGAGGGCCAGGAGTTGGGGTCCTACTCCTTGGTCTCGGACAAGCCGAAAGGACATTGCTACCAACTAAATCCTGTTCCCCCATCCAGAGAAGGAAAGCCTGACGTCACTGCGGCTTTATCTGGAGACAAGGCTCTGGGGTAGTTGTAACTAAATGAGGTTCTGGGGGTCCCTGATCCTACACGGACGTGCTTTGAGAAGAGCAAGAGAGATCTCTGTCCGCCGTGTAAGGATTGGTGGGAATGTGGTGTCGTCCCCTGGAAGCTGTCCTCGTCCTTCCCAGATCCGAGCCACTGGCCCCGAGCCCCGGGACGTCCAGCCCCAGACCCGAGTGTGGCGGACACCCCGGCAGACTCCGCTTCTTCCGCACGAGCCCGGGGTCCGTGGACGCTGGTGCACGCCGAGGTGCCCGGGTGCTGCGGGAGCCTGCAGCAGGAGCCGCCCGCCACTCCCTTCCCCTGTACATGCTCGCCGGCCCTTCCCAGGGACCCTGCGCGGTCCGCACAAAAGGTGTTTTGTCCTAAGCCCCCGAGAACAAAGCTCAGATTGTTTTCTGTTCATTGCATGACATCAAAGGCCCAGGTGACCGTCGGAATAAACACCACAACGAGAACTTCAGGCCTTTTTTAAATGACGAGAAAGGAAGAGCAGTACCTGGAACCACGGGAAGTACCAGGCTGCGCCGTCTCTCCACGTCACAGCCCACGGCGAATTCCGGGGCGGTCGGGGACGCAGGCACCTGCAGGCGAGCGAGTGCACACAGAGGACACGTTGGCGCGGGTCCCGTCTGTCTTCCTTTGGGGACCTGCCCCTGTCCTTCCTACGCAGCTTCAGCAGCGTCCACGCCCAACACGCCAGGTTTCCAGCAAGGGCCGGGCCTTGGGGTCAGGTCGGGTTGTGACAGTATGGCTGTCCCCACTCCACTTCAGTGATGGAGGGCTGGCAGGTGTCAGGGACAGGGCCGGCTCCCTGTCGGGGCAGCAGCCCCCACCTCCTCCGGGTTCCCAACTGTGGAAGCCACGATCCACGCAGGCCGACCGCAGGCCACAGTCAGAATGGGCCACACGCGCCAGGAGAGGCGTCGAGCGTTCTCATCCGAGAGTCGCCAAATCTGCCTTTGCAGGGCACAAGATGCGCCGCGCTGGATACCGCCCTGGCAGCTGTTCCGAGACGGGGTTCCGGGCAGAGCCCCAGGACGGCACCTCCCTGACCGCTGGCGGGAGCAGCTCCCGGGAGGCCGGACGCCCACGTGCGTCGCGCAGTGTCAAGCTTCCTCCACGCACGTCCCTCTGTGTTCGGAGGCCTGTGGCTGCCCCCCTTGGCCCCCGCTTCTCGGCCTCCAGCGTCCCCCAGGCACGTTCCTGGAGCACCGAGCTGCTGCCCTGCTTCGCGGACAGGCCGGACCCTGCGCTTCCGCGTGGGCTCGGACCCAGGCTCCCCGTCCTGCAGCTGCTCGGGTGCAAGTTCCAAGTCCTCTCCCCGCGGCTGGGATGCCGGGTAGCCCCAAGTTAAATGCCATCCACGTCCCCGTGCCGGGAGCCCACGGCCGACCGCAGGGTTGGAGAAGCCGCGTCCCAGAGGTGGTGCAGGACGTGGTCCCCGCAGCCGCGCCACGGAGCTGCACCCATGCGGGAGGAAGCCGGCCGGCCTTCCCGAGCCCGGGGACGGTTCCGGAACCCTTGTGGCCCCGCCAGCGGCTGGCCCCCTCACCACTACACGTCAGGCTGAACACAGGAAAGGGACGTTAAGGCACGGGTTCCCCATTTTCTGGCTAAAATAGCGAGAGCGTCCGACTGACTAAAAACAGCGTTTCGCCGGCCGTGGGAGGCGCTGAGGGGCTGGACTGTCCCGACCGTGTGTGCCGCTGTGCGCTGACCCTGCTCCCGCCGACAGGCTCGCTCCTGCTGTGCTCACCACATTGAGGAGCTGACTTAGGGAGAATGTTCCAGAACGTCCATGACCACGGCCACAGCAGGCTGCAGGCGGGCGTCCCGTGGTCCCAGGGGGAGGCCCTGCAGGCCCGCGGGCAGCTTCCGTGTAGGCCGGGGCTGTGCTCTCTCTGCCCAGCATCCCTGCCTGCCTCCCACAGCCGAGGCCGCCTGTTTTGCCTTTAGGAGGGAATCCCTAGGGTGGACACCCCCTCGGCCACCTGGGCTGACCTGACCCTCCACACCGGCGGTCAGAAATGTGGCACAATCTGCTTCATTCAGAACCTGCAGGTCTTCTGGGACAGGTGAAGCTCCGGAGGAGCCTGTCCAGGGGCACGCTCCCAGTCCGGGCAGGGTGGCCATGAGGTCCCTGTGGCTTCTCCCGATGGCTTCCCCACCCGGCTTCGGCATGGACCGCGTGGAGGCCGCAGCTCCGGGATGAGACTTTAATGCTGAGGTCTGGGGGAGCTCCCTGTGGGGGAGCAGCGTGGTCCCAGCCACACACCAGCCGCCCCCGAGAGCCGCGTGTGTGCAGAGCGGGAGCGAGGAGGGTCCCGGCCGTCGGCCCGTGGGCCGCTCCAGGCTCTTCCCGCCGGCAGCCGGGGCTCTGGGGTCCACTGCCCGGGGTACTGGAGATGCCTGCCGGCCCTACACCTCAACGCTGAGGGTTTCTGGACTACGTGATGCAAAAGGAAAACAGAACTGACCCCTGCTCCCACCTCCTGACGTCTAAGTGCCTTCCGCCCGCGCCCGTCTCACGAGGGCCACGTCCGTCTGGCGGCGAGCAGGGAAGCGCGGTGCTCACTCCTCGTGCTGCTCGCGACGGGCCTGCACAGCCCGTCCCGCCACCTGGGCACCTTCCCTCCCGGCAGGCGGAGGCGGTTTCCATCCCACAGTCCTGAGCGAGTCTGTGAGAGCAGCAGCCCCACACCGAGGACTGTGTGTCCTGCCCACAAAGGTCAGGCAGGCCCCGGACCTCTGACTAAGGTGTGTCCCCAAAGCCGTCCCCGGCCAGGGGCCCCAGGACCCTGCCCTGCTCTGCTGTCGGCCGACGGGGCCGGTGCCGTCACAGGGCCCTGCTGGGAAACCCCCGAAAACGCCTCAGACGCAGAGACGAGCTCACCAAGACTCGACCACGGGTCAGGATTCATGTTCTCATGTCAAAGACAAACTGACTCTGGGAGGTATGCGAGGGCCTCCCTGGAACGTCCCGTTCCTTCCCGTCCGAGCCCCCGCCCCCACCAGCGGGTCCCGGCACGGGGCCGTCGGGAACTAGGCCCAAGGCCGCAGCGCCTGCCCTCTCAGCCCTCCCTCGAGCCGGGGCGCAGGGACAGCTGCGGACCGGACCCGCTGGGGCAGTCCGTCTCCAGGACACGACCAGGGCGCCCTTGGCTCCTCGCAAGGCCTGACTGCAGACGGACCTTCTCCTTCTGCGAGACGCACTGGGGCACGGACAGCAGCGGCCGACGAGCCGCAGGAAGAAGCTCTGGCTCCGTGTGCCGCCTTGCCGCGTCCTCCGGAACCGCACCGAAGCGTCCCGCTGCTGCCGTCAGCAGCTGCCCCGGGGTGCCACGCAGGCAGTGACTCTGCTCTGTCCTCATTCAGCCGGAAACGTGCCCCCATCAACACTGGGCCAACCCTGACGGGCGAGGGAGGCCTGGCATCCTGGGCCCCACAGCAGACCAGCCGCCCCAGACGCGGGCCGACTGGAGCCTGCCTCCCTGCTTGGCCGCGCCCAGGCCCACCGCGGACAACCGCACTGACGTGGGGTCCCCTCGGGCGGCTGAGGGTATGGGTGGACAGCGAGGTGGGTGCCATCCCGGGCAACAGAGCTCAGTTCGCCTGCCATGACCAGAAGCGGGGAAGGTGACTGGAGGGTGACACAGGGGCCCCCATGTGCCCCCAAGCAATGAGCACTTTACCCTCTGACTTCCCATGCCTGCACTCCACGGGCCGCGTGGGGCAGTGAGGGTCCCAGCCGCTCCATGCGAGGGTGGCCTCCCGGGGGCACTGCCTCTCGGGGTCCCAGCTCTGAGCGCCGCAGTGTGTCTCCCACCAGGAGGAGACATGGGGCCCAGCACCCCGCGCCCACTGCCGATTCTGGGGGAAACCTAGGATGGATTTTGCACGTCCGCTCGTGAGAGTGACCTCAACAGGCAGGGCTGAAGTGAGCTTACTTCCGAGGCCTTGCACACCTCAACAGCAAACTCAATCACCTTGAAAAGCACACGCCGTTGGAATATGCAGAAGGGACCCCTGGCCAGGGCTCGGCTGTGCCCCCCGCCAGACACCAGACGCCTGTGAAAGGACCCACCGCCCACGGGAGCACAGCGGCACCTCACAAGCAGGTCCCCAAGGAGAAGGAGCTCAGAATCTGCAGGGGGCCTTCCGGCTGACGGTCCCTGCGAAGCTCCTGTCCGCACAGCACGTGTGGCCCCAGGGGACAGTCCGCGGTAGGGGGGCTCAGCCCCGGCGCGGCGAGGCAGGGACACTCTCTGAGCAGCACGCCGGACGCAGATGCACTGGGGCTGAGCACGCGGTCTCCGCACCTGCCATCCCCCAGGCGGGCCTGCCGAGCGCAGCGGGGAGCAACACGAGACGGCGCGGCCAGGAGGAACACCAGACACATGAGCTCCAGTTTTCTGTTCGTTCTCTTGTTTATTTTCAAAACCACAGACGGGTCGCCGCCTGCGATTCAGCCACGACGTCAGGCGCTGGCCGACATCTCTGCTCTTGGGAGCTTACAGTCTAGTGGCCCATGGGCATGGTCCCAATGCCCCAGGCGGGCCAGACACGAGACCGGCCACCCCAGGAGGCCAGGGCCAGGCCAGGGTTCTCCCAGGGGCCGGCAGCGTGGATGTCTCGGCTCTCAGGGGCTGCAGCGAGTCTCAGGGACAGAAACGTGGCAGACGCGGACGCATGGCGGAGGCAGATGGGCCGCCACGACGACAGGGGTGTGCGCAGCCCAGACAGACCGGCCACCGCTCCAGGGACGGACTCTGCCTAGGATGGTACGTCGGCTACAGACAGGGTCCACGTGGGCTACGTTTTAGAGCAGGTGTGGGAAGCAGGGCAGACGACAGCATGGTGACGGCGGTCTGGGGGTGGACGGGGGGGACGATGGGGGTGCGGGGGCGGATGGAGAGAGCAGTGATGAGGGTCCTGAGCAGAGGGAGAGGGCGTGACAGGGGTTGGGGGCAGGCGGAGAGAGGGGTGATGTTGGGGTCTGGCCCCAGGGGCAGAGGGCGGTCAGGATGGGATTCCCACTGCAGGGTGGGCAGACAGAATGGCTCCGGCACAGCCCTCCAAACCCCCTTGTCTTAGTAACGCGTCCTTGGGGGCTCAGCACCCCCACCTGTAGGAAGGGCATGCGGGTCACAGGCACGGGCCTCTTCCAGTGCTCCTACAGCAGGGACTGTGGAAAACGTTAATGTGAAATATATCGTCTAACCTGCTTTAAAAGGCAATTTTTCTTATAAAGTGTGGTCTTCTTTAAAACTTCAATTTTTGGTCAACCATGCTTGAAGTTTAATTAGGATAAAATCATTACGTTCTCAAAAATTGACTTAATGTTTTGTCTCGTACAACGCACTGCCCCTGAGGCCGCGGGGCACGCAAACCCAGGCGGATCGCGGAACATGAGCGCACGCACCGGCCGGGCAGCTCACGGGCACACGCCCTCCTCGGCAGTCCCAGCGGACGGCCCCTCAGGAGGGGGTGACTTGACAAGAGTCAAACCACTCAAATCTTGAAAGGCGCGGCTATCATTTGCCCAAAAAAACAGCTAATTCTGAGATCAACACAGATATTCTAAGCTTTCCTACAATCTAGTCTATTTTGTAAACGACATGTTACGGTTAAACCCTCAGAGAATCTTGATTTTCCCGAGAAAGCAAGGTGGCTGCTTTCGCAATAGTTTTAAGCATATAACTAATTTCCCTCTTAAATTATACGAATCTCCTAAGTTTTTAGAGCAGCTACTGTACAAAAAGACTGGGCAGAGCTGAGCGGACACAGAACACGATTGAATTCAGGAGGACGAGTGACACTGTGCTCTCGGGGCGCACGGCCGACCCGGCCCGCAGAGCACCAGGGGCCTCAAGGACAATGCCTCGCACATTTATTTTCTCCTCGTTCGGGGGGAAAAAACACCGCAGTATTTCCTTTAAGGAAACACCTTAAGCTGAAAAGGCAAATTAGAAGCAGAAACGTCTCAGCGAGGAGGGTTTTCAGTTGAGTCACAGGCGCTCGGCCGAAGGCCTCCCGCGCCCCGGGAGATGCAATCAGTCACAGAGGAGCGTGACTCGGGCACGGGCGCGAGCACAGATCGTTTGTGTTAGTTAATGACCACATCAAGCACGGGCCTTTGGGCTCAATACCACAGGGTTATTTCTAACGGCACCTGCAAAATAATTGTAACTATTTGCTTTTCCACCGTAAGCATCTACGGATTTAAACGCACGCCCAGACCGCCTCAGCCTCAGCACGGAAGGCTGTACGGTTTCTCCCCCGGGGCTGTCCTATATTTGCAAGCAGGCAGCAAAACGACCAGTAATTACCCCAATATGCAGCTCCCACCCACAGCAGCAACGAAGGAAAATACACCGAAAGCTTCACTTTTTTCTTTAAGAATCGAGGACATGCTCTTGCTAACGGGACGAAACACAGAGGAAACGTACAACCACACTGTTTCACGGCGACAGCATCTCGGCATCTCTGGGTCTTTTAGAAAAAGTGCCCCCTCGGCTCGTTTTCAGTGTGGAAGGCTAGAAAGAGAGAGTTACCGTGCGCAGGCAGGTAGGTGAAGTGCTGGTGCTGGCTTCTCTTCCTCTTCCCGTTGCAGACGTAGAAACTGACTTGGACGGGGCTGGTGATTCTCTGATTGCGAAACGGCGGGATCTCGACCACCAGCGAGTTCTGGTGAGAAACGGCAGAGGAGGGAGATGGTGAGCACCCCACAGACACGGTGCACCCAGGGGCCTCCAGAGCGCAAGTGGTCCCGCCGCCCGGAGAAGGGGCCGCGCAGAGCCTGCCCGGGATGCAGGCTCACGTGTGCGGAGCAAAGTCGCCCGGTCCGTGCCGGCAGCCTGCGCACCCAGAGCCGACCAGCGGCGCGCACGGGGCAGGCCGGTGGGGGCCTCAGCTCCAATGTGCCACTCATCCCCATGTGAGGCCGCCGGGCTCCTCGGAGGGCAGAGCGGCCACAGGTCAGCAGAGGTCCTGGAAAGACCCCATGCACCCGCCGGCCCAAACCAAAGGGGCCAGTGACCTTTGGCAATGAAAGAAGCCCCCAGAGGGCTCGCAGACGGCTTGCGAGCACCTGTTCAGGGAGCGCGACGGAGGCTCCGGGCAGGAGCTTCCTGGACACGGGCCTGGGGCAGGTTCTGTGATGAAGGCCTGACGCTCACCAGGGCCCCAGGCTCCCTCCGACGGAAGGTGCGTGAGCTCCCTCAAGCCGGCTGGGGGACGGGGGGACAGTGAGCAAGCACAAATGGGGACAGGACGGCTCACGGGGGTGGCCGTTAACCTCTCCCAGAAGAAGTTCTGCTCTTTTGAGTGCGGATCTGAAACAGTCCAGGGGGCGCACGGCGTTCCGGGAGACACGGGCTGCCCGGTCCCCTCCATGTCCGTCGGTGTGCGCAGGCGCACCACTCAGTGCCCAACCCTGGGCCCAACGTCAGTCAGGGGACAGGGGATAGGGGACGGGTCTTCCCAGGCGCCCACGCTCGCTCAACTCCCTGGTGGGGAGAAAAACGTTTCTCTAATTTTTTTTGTCAAATGATGTAAGTTAGCAAGTAGAGAACAGAAGGAGAAAAACCCACTGTATCAGGTTTTTGTTACGTTTTGTTACGTTGTAGCTTGTCACCCGGTGTAACCGCAAAATTGACTGAACCATGTTAGTGACGGAAGCTCGAGAATATTGAAACGAAACCAGAGAGAACTTCAGGCCCGACCTTTCCCGTTTACAGACAAAGGAACCGAGCAGAAGCCTGCTGTCGAGGGCGGGCGCCGAGATCAGGGCCCCTCTGGGCTCCACCCCGGGGCCACGCTCGCCCCAAACTGTTTGCTTCAGTGACCACATCCCACTTGCAAGAGGTGACGAGCAGCATCTCCTCCTCCCCGAGACCTTGTCCCTCGGCACCAAGAGCCCTGCAGACGTGGGGCTGATGGGGTCACGACGGGTCCCCGGGGGCAGACACGGGTGCCGTGGGGGGCGGAGGACGCGTGGCCGGGGCCGGCTCTGGGCCGTGCTGAGTTTCAGCCTTGAGGCCGGCACGGGAAGCGTAAGGACAGAGAGGCTGTGTCCCAGGGCTGGGCTGTGCGGCAGACACCGTCCCCCTGGCCCAAGCTGCTGCGGAGTGCAGAGTGGGTCTGACCCCACAGAGGGCAGACACAGGGACGACGAGGCTCGGGACAAACGGAGCCGCGTGGGGCTGCGGGAGGAGCATCCGCAGAGGGGCCCACGGGCAGACGCCGGCATCCGGGTAGGACAGTGCGGCCCCTGGGCCAGGCTTGACTTTGTGGGCTCGGTTTTTATGGGTTCCAGGAGACCGGGGCCTGTTCTGATGCAACAGGGGCAGAGGTTTTCCGCACACACGAGCTGCGCACAGCACTGTCCTCGCGGGGGCAGTGCGGGAGGAGGCGGCGGCGAAGGTGCGGCAAGAGGCACTGTCATCCCCGGAAAAGCAGGGTCACAAGCGGCACCGGGCCACCCGCCGGACTCGCTTTGAGAAACCCCACTGTCCTGCACACGGCAGCACCTAAACCAGCCTTGTTCACGCGGCTCCCAAAGTGCACACCACGTGTGTGTGGGTGTGTACACGCGCGCACGTACACGCTCACACCCACATCCAGACCCACGTGCACACGCGTCCACACCCCCACACGTTCACACACGCAGACGCACACACACGTACACGCACCGACGCCACGGAAAGCCGGGCAGGACCAGCAGCGGTGAAACGACATGAGGTGCGTTTTTCACGCTTTCTTACGTTTTCCAGCTCCACAGCGAATACCCCGTTCCCTCATGATGTAAATGCCTTAGGAGGTGAGAAGCTTGACTTGCGAAGCGAAAGCTCGCCCTCATTCACACGCACCGTTCACGTCTCTTGCACACCCGTTTTTACCTTCCTTCAACGGACCCAACGCTCCAGCCAAACAGCAAAGTCTACGACACGACACCAGACTGTGGAAACTTGGCAGGAATTGTCTGGGAACGAAAAGCCGGAGGATTTCTACAGCTTCTTCCCTGCTTGGGGGAGAGGGGCCAGGGGGCCCTCACAGGCCTGGACGCACAGGGAGGCAGCTGGCGGCGGCCGGCGGCGTCTGTCCCGCTGCCAGGTGTCTGCTTACGACAAATGCTGAGCCAGGAGCGCCCCGCCAGGGACCCGCACTGCCTGCAGCCCACGGGGCGTCCCCGGGCTTCTCGGGCAGGCGGGGAAATGGGACGGGACCCGCAGGAGCCCGTGTGCGCGTGGGAGGTCCCGGGGGGGAGGAGGCCTGGACGTCATGGAGGGGACTGAGCTCCCGTGAACAGGTTTCCTCTGGGGTCAGGGAGGAATCTTTCCATCCGACACCAGTTGTAAAGGCTTCTGGTAAATGGATTAGAGCTTTGGGAAAGGCAGCTGAAGTCACAGGTAACCTACTGGGCTCTGATGCAGCCTCTGCCGGGGCCCCGGGCTGCCTGGACTTGCCGTGCGCGCAGCCATCTGACTATTGCCTCCGCGGCGGCCGGGACTCCCCACCCGACTTGGGAGTCCCTCCACCGCAGGGCAGAGAGGACGACCTAACGGCTTCAGAAATCCCCCCATCCAAAGGCTCCCTGGGAAGCCCGCCGTAACGCCCGGGCCCACGGAGCCCCAGAACACTGTGCAGTCCCTCCCCAAGCATGGAATAAGCCAACTTCCCACGTCCCTGCACTGCCAGAATGGCCACACACGCCTGCCCGCGGTCAGCAGGGTGAGCGAGGGGCCGCACTCGGCCATCCATGGGCAGGACGGTAAGCTAGGGAGCTTGGGATTTCTTCCCTCAGCCACCTGCGGGCACAGTGGACGTCAGGTGAGCCGGAAGACGCCCGCTGCCCCTCTTGGACCAGGCAGCACACACACGCTGCTCCCACCGCACGGAGAGTCCCTGCCAGGGCCGGCCTGGCCAGGCGGATGGTCGGACCCAGCCAGCTGCCGTCTCAAAGAAACCCACTTTCCACACGAAGGCCCCGGTGAAGGGGACGGGGGCAGGACAGCGTGCCGGCCGGCATGAGCCGCAGAGAGCCGGCGTAGGGCACTGTCCGTCAGCACCCGTGGGGGCACCCGCACGGGCAGACTGTACCGAGGGGCCGTGGGCCGCCCAGCGTCGGGGGGGGGGGGTGCGTGCGCACCGGGCGTCTGCGGGCCCCACCTCCGCGGCCTGCCAGCGCCTCCGCGAGACCCGACCACACCTACTTCCCGTGCGGAACGACAGCCTGCTGGGCGACGGGCGCCAGGGACGCCGGTGGGACCTCGTGCCGCCGGGCGTGCAGGGGCAGGCTCACAGCTGTGAGCTCACGCTCACAGCAGCGGGTTTCCCACGGGACCACCAGGAGGCAGGCCTGGTGCGAGTCCCCGGCCCCCGCAGGAGCCGGCAGCCCTCGGTGCTGGGGTGTGAGGTCCCTCCCGGGCCGGTTCCTGCCTCCAGCGAGTCCTATGTCCCCAGAGCACGAGCTCTCGGAGGCGCTTCACCGTCGTTTCCGCTTCGTGCTCCAGAACTCTGTCTGGTAGTTTCCGTGGCTCCTGCGAGCCCGAGGGCTGCACACACAGCCGGCCACCCCCGCCCGGCCTCCAGAGCCGCCTGGCGCCACCCCGGGCTGCGCGTCCGGCCGAACTCACCGGCTTGCACAGCTCTCTGTCCATCTTCGCCTCCATCTCCCAGATGTGGTGACCGTCTAGAAGAAAGGGGCAGAGGGAAGCGCATCACTCCGGGAGCCTGGCCGAGCCCACCGCCCCAGACCAAGGGCCTTCACCAAGCACAGGGGACCCCGGAGAACGCCGCCCTCTGATAAGCTCGGGCCCTACCCACTGTTAGCTCGTAAGAATGAGCAGTCGCGTGCGGGTCAACGGCAGAGGGGACGTGCCTGGCCCAGACGTGCGGCAGGGAGCCTGGTGCAGCCCGAAGGCCCTGGGCTCTGTGGGAGGAAGCCACACGCAGGGAGCGCCCCAGAATCTGCCCTCGCCCCACCGACAGCCACAGCCACAGCTTTGTCACGGGAGTGTGAGGCCGGGAGCAACGCCGCGACCCAGGAAGGCGCGTGGCCCTCAGACCTGGACCCGGGTGTGCGTCCGGGCCCTCGTGCCCGCCCCTCCGGCCTCGCGGTCCCTCCACCAGGGAGCGTGGGCCGAATGGCCTGGACCTGCGACGCCTCTGCGTGTCCTTGGAGCAGAGTTCTTCTGACGAGCAAAGGCCCAGGACCCACAGTCCGGCCTCCGCTCACAGGAGCTGCCGGCTAAATGAGAAAATCCTTTCTGTGACAACTTCTTGCCACACGAGGTTACAGAAATGCAAAACATGGTATTTTTGTCCTTACCCCAGCGGCCGTTTGCTTTACAAAAAAGTAAAAAGCCTCCAACCGGCCTTGAAAGGCTCAGTGTCCTGCGGGCCCAGGCCAGCGAGGGAGGGAGCCCCGAGAAGCCCGCTGGCGGGAGTGTCGGCAAACTGAGTTCTTGGCCTTTGGAAACCCTCCACCGCGGGCCCGCTGTGTGGGGACCGGCCGGGTGGCTAATCTACTGGGCAGGGGTCAGTCTCCTGCCACGGTGTCCCCTCCCCATCGTCTATCAACTGTGTCCCCAGTGAACAATGACAGTGAAACAGACAGTTTCTGCTCCCGCTCTGCTTGCACAGAAGGGAACTGCGCGTCTCACAGACCCTGAGTTATATAAACGAGGTCGACAAAATCTGTTCGTGCCTGACAGTGCGGGCGGGCAGGGGTGGAGGGTGGAGACAGAGGGAGGAAATGTGAGTCACCGGAGCCCGGAGCAGGGTCGGCTTGCCAGGACCAGAGCAGCCTCTCGGGACGCCCGAGGCCCCGGCACTACCCAGCAGACGAACCCGCTCAGTGACGAAACGCGGACCGGCGGCCCAAGGGATCAGCATCCACAGCTCCTCCAGCAAAACAGAATCGGAAACGAAACTACCCCGGGCCGTTCTCCACGGCACCAAGACTTGCACAGAGCCGCTCACTTCCAGGCGGGCAGAAGCACCCCCTCCCCCCACCCCGCTCCCAGAGCTGACGGACGCCCACGGGCCGCGGGAACTGGCAATGCTGCCCAGCGTGTGGACCAGACAAGCCGACCGGGCCTCACAGGCCAGATGGGCCTCGGGCTCGCAGGCAGGGGCCCCGCGGGCAGGGGCGCCGCCCACCACTGGCCAAAGGAAATGGAAGTTGTTCTTCCTGTAAGCAAGTCCCTCGTGTTTGGTGCCTCTTAAAACAACTTTAGAGAAACACAACTTTCGGCGTGACGGCCTGGACAGCGGGGGCAGCCCCGGCCGCGGCTGGCTCTCGTCTGTCGGTGGAAAGCACAGCTCGGGTTTCTCGGAGGAGATCCCATGAGTGTCCAGGCCTCCCGGTGGGGCCACAGCCAGCACACAGGGCTGGGAGGGAAACCGAGGCCCACGAGGGGCAGCGAGCGGGCGTTCGGCGACAAAGGGACCCCATGCCCACCGTCTGCCCTCCAGGACGGGTCAGAGCAGACCTGGCCTTCCTGTGAACACATCTCTGAGCTCCTCCGCCTCGCGAAGCTGATGGAGTCCCCGTGGGCCGCAGCCCGCGCACCAACAGAGCCCCTCCTGGGCCTGTGGGTTTCCGTCCTCATCAGAGTGTCGGCCCAGGGACAACGAGCCACACAGGCCGCGTGTGCACGCCACGTTCAGCTTTCCCAACACCAACCCTACCAGGCGCCGGTCAACGGACCGTCGACGGTGCCGCTAACCAGCAGCTTCGGGAAGGCCGTGCAGGGGCTGTTGTCTGCACTGTCCTGCCCACTGAGGCCTGGGAACCGGTCCTGGACGCTGGCCCTATTGGCCCCGACTCTCTGTATCTGTGGTCGAGACACAGCGCACAGGGACAACCCTGTGGCCCGTTCTTACTGAGGGTCCCACCTGAGTTGCTGTCCACTTACACAGACACAGAAATGTGTACAGACTGTCCAAGGCCGTTCAACGTGGCTCGTCATCGTGGACTCTAGGCAATTACAAAAACCACGTCCCACGTGCACCAGCACCAGAGGGATGTGGCTGCTGGTCTCCCCGGAGCTGCTGGTACCCGGGGCTCACCGTCCAGCCTCCAGCCTCCTCTGGGCGTCCAGTCTCTGGGCCAAGCAAAGCCTCAGCCTCTGCGGGGACGGGAAGGGCCAGTCCCAAACAAGCTTGGAGCTCCAGCCCTATCTAGAGCTCCTGGGGTCCTCGGCAGGAAACTGCGCAAGCCCAGAAGTAAAACTCTTCGGAATCATTAGGGAATTCCCTGCAGCGTGAGTCATCGGAAAGGCTTCCCCCCACGCCCGCGGCCGGGAGGACTGCACGCTGGGCTGTGGGCCGGCCTCCAGCCCACTCTTAGTCACATGGCTCCCGGGCGGGCTCTGGGCCCAACGGGGTCACACGTGGGGCCCCCGGTCTCCGCGTAAGCATCAACGGCCTTCTGGACACGGTGACTCCAGCCCCCAGCGAGAGCGGCTGCAGGTGCCCAGGGACTGGCTTCCCACAGAGTCACAGCGTCCGCCGAAGGGGTTTGCTGGTCGTGCAGCCAACAGGCAGGACAGAGACAGCAGAGGCCGGATCGGACAGAAGCACACGGCTGTGGGGCGCACGTGCTCCCGGCTGTGGTCTCCTCCCACCGTCTGCGGCCCCAGAGCCAGTCACGCCCTGTCAGCCTCCGCAGGCCGTCGGGGGCGCCGAGGGAAACGCACAAACGAGGACCCGCCACGCTCCCGTGGGGCCCCGGAGGAGACAACTCTGGGATGGGGTGTGGTCTGGGGCTGTCCCGATCAGGTGGGTCCAACTGGGGAGGGGGGACGCCCCACGTTCACGCCCCTTAATCTCTGAAACTCCCGAGGCCACAGACTCAGGGGCCACCCAGCGCCACTCAGAGCTCTGTTTCCCGCGGAAGATGCTCCCGAGCAAGAAAGAAACGCGCCTCCTGCCGCGGCTCAGCCTGGCCACTCCCCGCACGGCCGGTCGCAGCCTTCCTCCACCGGGACCCCACACGGGCAACACCCAGGGACGGGCACACGTAGCCACATGGAAGCCCGTGTGCCCGTGCGCGTGGGCTCACCACGGCCAAGAGGTGGGCACGGGTCCCGTCTACACCGCAAGTGGGTAGTACCACACCCTCCGTCCACACGACGGACACTACCGGCCTCGGGAGGGACGAAGTCCACCCACACCCTTGCCCGGGGCACCTGAGACGCTCTCTCAGGGAAGCCACCGGACGGCGCAGGCCCACAGCGCAGTGTCCAGGAGCCGTCCCAACTGGGGGAGCCACGTGGACAGACGCAGCTCGAAGCTGCCGAGCGGGGAGGACGGGGAGGATGGGGCGTGAGTGGGACGGCCGCCCGGCTCTGAAGGGACCAACGACCCCTGAGTCTTAAACGTCTGAGCTGCGCAGTACGTGAGTTTAATCTCAACAGAGTGACAAAACCTAAGTTCTCCAACCGGTGTGTGGTCCGCACGTGGTGGCCTGGAGAGAGCAGCAAGGGGTGACCTGGGTGACCTTGTCCGGCCACGCCCTCTCCACACCCGCCCTCTCCGCGCCCCTCCCCTTCCCACGAGGATCGATGGGTGCCAGAGGGTGGGATCTGGAACAGAAAATCTCACCGCTGGGGTGGGACCTGCACCTGCTTTCTGGATGTCCCCTCGGTGCTGACCTGGGAGGACCCGGGCGTGGCTTGGGGGCAAACCACAAGGAAAGACTGGCCACCAGCCCAGAGAAAGGAAATTTCAGGGACAAGCCTCTCCCAGCCATGGTGCAAGGGCAGGCTCGGGAAGCCCCACAGGGGCCTGCAGAAAGGCGCTCCTGCCCAGGCTGGGTCCTCCACACCACCCCCCCCAGCACGGGTCACCATGCCCCAGGAGGCCCACGGTCACACTGAACCCTCAGGGGCCGCCCCTGTCCCTCAAACAGAGGGTCTGGAGAGCATTTTGGGAGCACAAGACAGCCTGATGAGGGGCTGGAATTCCCACCGGGCTGGGCCAAGGCCACACCTCCCCCGGGGGTACCAGAGCATCCTGGGGCGTCAGTAAGCTGGGGAGGAGCGGGGGGGCCGGCGACACGCGCTGACCCCGCAGGGCCTCTGTACGGCACCCCCCCCCCCCACCATCCTGCCGGCTGGGCTGCTCCTGAGATGCCTTAGAATGCCCCAGAGTTCCCGGCTGTGGGGGAGCGTCGGGTCTGACGCCACCGTGTGAGACGCAGCCTCATCCGGACCGGACACCGGCCACCCCCTCCGCTCCCGGAAACAAGCTTCGAGCACCGTTGGTCCTGCACGTGCTCCCAGGTGACGCCGTCCGAGAGGCACCAGCTGTTTCCACCGCGCGTGGCCCGGCCCAGTGGTGTGCACCTGCTGCCCGTGAAGCCCTGGGCCACCCGAAAACACTGCCCGTGGACGTCACCTCGGGGCACGCGGATGCAGGAGGGCCAGGGGCAGCGGCCGTCCTTACGGACCCCGTCCCACGACCATGCCAGGGACCTCTGCGCCACGTGAGGACCTGCACGTGCGGAACCCACTCCCCCAGCCGGCGTATCCGTGTCCACACAATCGCCAGAAACCTCTCAGAGCCCGCGTGCCAAGGAAGTGGGACGCGCGGCCACGGCCCCAGACCAGGCCGGAGGGGAGGTACGGGCACCCACCAGGCTGCCGCTGTGTCCTCGCTGCCAGACCCCCACCGGGCGACCACGGCCCGCAGCCCCGCCCCGACATGCCCAGCCTGGAGCAGAGAGATCACAGGGCACCTGGGGCTCCTGTACACACGGTCCCTGCCCCACAATGTGGCCGCACCCCTGCAGCAACAGAGGGCTCCTCGCACAGACACAGACCGTACACACCTGCTCACACTCGGCCCGGCACACACACACCTGCTCTCACTCACTTCACCCGTCTCACGCGGCCCCCACAGTCCCTCCTCCCACCCGAGCTAGCCCACGGGGACTCACCGATGCCCACCAGAGGGGCCAGGGCCGCCACCTACGAGCACACTGAACGGGGCTCTCAGGGCAGGTGCCAGGCGTCCCTCCCCCTCCGACCCGCTCCCCGCGGAGGGCAGGCGCACCGGTCGCAGGAGCGCGGCAGGCACAGCCCGGCGCCCAGGCGGGAAGAACGGCTACCTGAAGCCCTCACCAAGCCGCAGGCCACGAGTGCGTGAGTCCGGAGCGACGGCAGGGAGGCCCAGACACGGGGTGGTGGACGCCCCCGAGACACCCAGAGCAGCCTGAGGGACAGGGACCTCGCGGGCTTCTCCGGAGGGACTCCCAGTCAGGGCTTCCGCAAAGACGGTCTCCCTGCTCACGTGCGGGCCTTGGCGCCAAACAGCAGTTTAAAGACTGACCTTTGCAACAGACTGATGACCTCGTCTAAAGCCTACAGGACGACTATAGCCTAAAGGGACTACAGCGGTTTCTCAAAAACACTGACGAGGAAAAGCCTCGTGACGGTTACGGGGCGCAGCGGGACGCGTCAGTTGGAGCAGAGTGACCCTGTGCCGGGGTCAGAGCTGACATGGGTCCCTCCGTTCGGAAACACGACGCGGGTATGCGTGCGTGTGAAGGTGCCAACCACCTCATTTAAATACAAACACACCCCAGCGACAGCATACGCGTGCACACTCACTTGCCACGGCCACAGCCTGCGACCACATCGCCACACATGCCCGCGTCTCGTCGGCCGTGCACAGGGCTGCGGCTGCCACAGGAGGGGGCCGGAGGACGGCGCCGGGCGCGTCCCTGAGCACTAAGTCCCCACACTGCGGGCTCGCGGCCAACCTCCGTGTGGCACCACCAGGCCACGGAGCAAAGATCTGGGACTGAGCGGGCCAGCCGGCCCGGGAGCCACCCTGCAGAAGGAGCCCCACAGCACCCACAGAGCGGGAGCATCCGGGAGACGCCCCACAGTCCCGACCCGGGGCCAAGATGACGCCCGGTCGGGGAAGACAGGAAGGACGCCGCGGGGACTCTGCCTTCACGCCGCAGCCCGAAAAGCAGCGACTTGGGCCACGTCCCGGCACATCCCCCCGCTGCGCGGTCCCTCCCCCCCACACTTATTCACACGTTTAGAGCTCAAAAGGTTAAATCTTTCAAAATTAGGCTCCTTCAAAGAAGAATGTTGCAGTAACACAAATTCTCCTGATCATTATGCTTGGTGGGTTTTCCCTGTAATTCACGTTTTCCAGTCGTGCGCGTGATTACACAGCTCGGGCACGCTGAGCGCGCAGGACTTCAAGTCCACTTTGATGGACGCACTTAAGCTTCCTGCTCTCGGCACAACATCAAGACCGTGTCGTGGAGGCTGAACCCAGCCGTGGTCTCCAGTGGTGAGCGTGGGTCCTGCGCCCGTGCCCTCCATTAATGGGGAGGAGGAAATGCAGGCCTGCAGTCGGGGGCAGGGCCTCATGCCCACGGGCCACGCTCACCAGGGACCTGGCTCCAAATCAAAGCCAAAGCTGCAGAGAGCTTCGGCGAGAGCCCAGCCCCGCACACGCCATCGCCCGCCCTCGTCTGCTACGCACGCGAGTGCCCCCTGGCCTCTCCCCGGACAGGTCGGGCGTCCCGGGGCGGGGTGGGAAGCTGCGTGCACAGCCGGGGGCTTGTCACCCAAACGTCAAAGAGAGACCGTTCACCTCGCACGCGCCGCAGCCCGGCTGTAGCGCTGAGCACCCAGGTCTACGCCTGCACTGAGAGCCCCGGCGGCCACGGGCACGGAGGACAGCGGCACCCGCTCTGCATCCTGGGGCAGCACCAAGAACGGGGCCAGAAGGATGCCAAGGGCAGGGGGGACGTCCAAGTGCGGGGCCACCACCTACCACGGCCGCTCGGCGTGCACACGCCTGCCACCAAGAAGGCTGTGGTCCGGAGTGGCGAGAAGCCCTCATCTACACAGAGCAGAACGGCGCTGCCCAGCTCAGCCCGTGTAGCGGCCGCGAGCAGGAGCTGCTCAGAGCCAAGAAGCGTGCGTCCTTCTGCACAAAGGGCGAGGGGCCGCAGACAGCCAGCGGCAGTAGGCCTGGAACCACGGCAGAACCGGAGGGTTCGCGCCCTCCGCCCAGTGCGCACAGACCCAGCGAGCGGCCTTGCTCCGCCTCTAGGAACCGACCAAGCAGCGTCCAAAGCGTCAAGCACGGCCCGGTCCGTCGGTACGGGAAGTACCTGGAGCTTTCTCCACGAAGATGACTTTGGAGTCTTGCAGGAAGTTGTGGCCGGACAGGACCATCTTCTTTCCACCAAGGACGGGGCAGCTGGCCGCGCTCTGTTTCTCCACGAGGGGCAGCTCCTGGGCGGAGCGCTGGGCTGCACGGGGTCAGAACAGGGAGAGTGAGCACGTGTCCGCCCCATCTCCTGCCGTGACCTGAGAGGGAACCCCGGGGTCGGCCGGCCCGTCAGCCACGGGCACCTCCCAGTAGCATCTCGGGCTCTGCTGGGGGGCACGGCGCGTACACGGACGGCCTCCTGCAGGAGCTGTGGGTCCGCGGCAGCACGCGGACACGAGCGCGGCGGGCGGATGTCTGATCTGTGCTGGCGGGACGTGCAGGTCTGGGCATGAACAGGCCACCCCAGGGGGACCCTTGGCCTTTAGGGCGACTCAGGTGCTCCTCGCAGATGGGACACACGGCCACAGGTGGGAAGCGCCCGTCCGGACGCCGTGTCCATGGGCTCTTGCAGCTGGGAGCCACGGTGAGGCCCGGCCACGGGCCCCAGGGAACCTGGGGGTGGGGTCTCGGGGCCCTGGGTCCTGTCAGTGCAGCCGCGGGACCAGAGGATTTGGGATAAGGCCAGCAGCCGCCAAGCAGCAAGGCGCAGACGCGGGAAAGTGGGGTCACCTGGGGAGGACGGGGCACCACGAGGCCATTGACCCAAAGTTCCCGTGGCCGGCTGCGCACACGCGGGTCTCACCCAGCCGCTTGTTCTGCAGGGAGGAGGCCGTGCCTCGGGAGCGAAATGGCCTGTGGCAGAGCCCTGCGCCATGCCGAGGTCTGGGGACGGGTGTCTGTGGGGCTCCGCGTCGGGGCCACGGGACAGACACTGCGGGGAAGGAGTCCTAGGCTCTGAGGTTGGTCAGACGATCAGGTCAGAGGTGAGGGAGCCAAACCCAGCCCCTCCACTGAGACAAGGGACAGGGAGCCGTGGGGGCAGCCGCACCCTACGAGGGAAGGAAGAGGGGTCGCCGGACAGGAGACACTCGGATGGTGGCCAGGGGTGGGCGGGCCAGCCACACTTCGTACAAGAGCACGGAGACACCTCCGGGGCATCCTGCTCGAGGCCTGGGCATGGCAGCTTGTGAGATGCCCGCCAGCTGCCTCACGGGCTGACGAAAGCACGGTCATGCCCAGGGGACGCTGAGTTCTTGCCGTGGCCCCGCAGGAGCAGAGCACTCAGGCCGGAGCCCGGACGCCCCCGAATCACACACACAATGAGAGAAGAGAGAAGCAGGGCTGGGAGGGAAGGTGAGAGAGTCACACGCGGCCGCCGAGCTCAGATCCGCGTAGCCCCGTGGACCGGACGCCAGGATCCCGCCGGGATTCTGAAATGTGAGGGATTCGCTCACGCTGACGAGCGCAAGCTTCTGGGCGTTTTGGAACAAGCTCTTCTCTGTCCCCCACAGGTGCCAGGAGCAGGGGCCCTGCCGCACACAGAGCCACGGACCCGAGCCCAGCACGGCCAGCTTTCGGGGCCGCTGCCACGGGCAAGGGACGAGAGTGTCGCACACGTGAGGACAGCTCACGAGTCCCCGCGTGCAAGGACAGGGAAGGTGCCATGAAACAGAGCGTGGGGCACGGGGCCGGCTCCGATACTCACAGCACTCGATGGGGTTCGAGGCCACTTGCAGGGACAGCGTCCGGCCGCTGGGCTGCGGGATGTGGACCCGGAAGACCAGCCTGACCCTGGTGTTCTTCCTCCCGATGTCCGTCTCCCCCTTCCGCAGCTCGATGTCCGAGTTTCTGAGCTTCAGGATCCCAGCACAGTCCACGCTGCTCGGAACAAGGGTCCACGCCTGCCCTTCAGTCCCTGACGTGCCACACAGGCCGTCTCTGCTCCGCCCCGGCCGAGCCCACCCGCCCACGCGACAGCACGGAGGGAGACGTCCCGCTCCTCACACCCTGGGAGTGGAGCGTGGGGCGCCCGGCAGTCGTCGGGAGGGGAGGGGAGGAGAGGAGGCTGCAGGTGCGGGCCTCTTGAGGTCCGTCGTCAGCCCAGAGACGCTTCCTTGGAGCCCCAAGGGCAGTCCGAACGCACATCGGCGACGACAGAGCCCCAGAGAGAACTCTGCAGCCCACCCACCGTCAGCGGCGCTGTGCGGTCACCCCGAACTCAGAAATGGATCGGTGTCGCGTTCATGGGGTGAACGCAGGCACGAGGGGGACTGGCCACAGGGACCGAGCTGCTCACATGCCACGTGCCCAGAGGCAGAGGCCCTAAAAAACCCGTCCCCCCACGGATCTGCGGCTTCCACGGGCGTGGAGCCCAGGCCAGAGCCCGGGGGAGGCGGAGGCTGGCACGCGGGCCACGCGCACAGCTTACATGGCTCGCATGTTGTTCTCCGGCAGCAGCGGGATCTCCAGGACTTTGGTGTTGGAGAGAATGGCCTCGTGACTGGTGGTGGAGACGGTCTTGCCCGTGATCCGGTGGACCTGGTAGAAGGCGTGGGGTCTCAGCAGGCGGTCGTCGGCTGTCCCGATGAACAGCTGCAGCGTGAGCGGCTCGTTCTCCAAGTAGCCGTGAAGCTGGAAGAGAATGAGAAGCCTCCATGAGCGCCGGCCCACGGCTCCGAGCCCGCCTGGCGTTCGCGGGCAGAGCTAATTCACGGGGGAAACGTGCAGCAGATGCTCGGCGCTAAATCCCCCCGCGGCCCGGTCCCCATCCGCGTCTCTGCGACAGACTCCTGTCCCATGCTGGCTGGGAGCCTCCTGCCGCCTCCGTTCCAGCACACGCGCCCACGTGCCATGCACCACAGCCTCGCACACGCGCCCAGTGCCCCTCGCACACACGTGCCGCCTCCGTGAGCGGCACCCAGGGCACCGAAGGTGCTGACGTGGGGCTGTGCTAGGCTCCTCCGGCCTCCCCCAAAGCCTCCCCTGCCGTCGGCTCCGCCCTGGCAGCTCGTGACAACACCGTCCGCTCTCTGCCTGGCACGCGTCCGCTGAAAGGACCGCGTCCGGCGGGCGCCACCCACAAACTCAGGGCCACACCAAGCCGTCCGCGGCAACTCCTTCCCTAATCCATTCGGACACACCAGGCAGGGCAAGGTCCCCCTTCTCACTCACGAACCGTCCTAATGGCAAAGAGGACGCGTGCAGACAGCCATGAACACTCGGAGCCTCGATCTCCCCGCTCAGGGCCCGTCCCCTCCAGGGGCAGGTGACGGCCACGAGCAGCACCATGCCCGCCAGCCCGCACCCCCGGAGCACCACCCGGAGCCTAGGATGAGCCCCAAAACCCCACGCTTTTCCACGTCTTCTACGTTCTGTTTCTGTGCTCACTTCCCTTGACAACGTAGTTGTTCAAACACCACGGCCCAACACACCAAGCGACATTCTGCCACGCGGACGGCATCTGGGTAAGAGGCCACGGCCGCCCGCCCGCAGCCGGAGTGTGCTCTCCAAGGAGCCACAGAAGGACGACCCTCGATGCAGACACACATCCTCACCGTCCCACCCCCTGGCCACGGTTGCAAGGGCTGGATGCCGCAGGAGCCCCCACGGCAGCCTCCTCCGTGCCCAAGGCAGGTAAGACGCAGGCGGCGGGGCCAGGAGGCACAGGGACACCCACGTGGACACCTGGGCTCTGCCTCTGTGCCGCAAGGAGGCCACCGCAGGGTCACCTCACCCACCCGGGTCGCCTGCCCACCTCGAGGAGGCAGGTACAGGGTCCCAAGGACCTGCTGGTCGATGCAGGCCGGGACCACGGTGGCGGGGCAGGCGGGCCCGTGCCCTCAGGGGGCCAGCACAGGCAGCAAACAGCAATGGGAACGATGGACGGCATCCCCAGGAGCGTGGCAGCTGGGAGGGCACGAGCCGAAGGCCGTGACAGGGTGTCACAGGGAGACACGGAGCTCTGACGTGACACAGACAGAGGGTTTCTCCGCAGGCAGGAGGGCCGTGAGGCGTCGTCCAGAGCCAACCCTCGCACACGGGTCTCCAGGCAGCTGGGTTCGTGCAGGTCCGTAAACTCCCGTTCACGTCCCAGTCTGAGAACCACAAACTTCGGAAACAGGAACAACAGCCCAGACGGGGGACGCGGGGCGAGGGCTGGTTTCCGCTGTCCATGTGGGCACAGCGGTGGCTTCCTGTGGGATGCAGGCTGGCCGCTCGCCGTCACGGTCATTGCCGAGTACCAGGTGCTGGTCAGGAGAAGCCACGGGGACTCAACAGGCCCGTGGGCTGAGCGCTCCCTTCTGCAGGCTCCTGGCTGCACCCCTCGCGTGGCCCTTGGCCCTGGAAGGAACCCGCTCTGTCCTGAATCACGGGTGCGCGCTTGCCAGCGGCCGTGAGGGGGGAGGATGGTAGGCTCCTCCCCAGCGTCGGGCAGCAAATGTCTCGCCTCCTGGAAAATGCAGGCGTCCACGTGCCAAGTGCATGAACGTCGATTTTCACGAGGGCCGAGAGCCGAAGCCTCTCCAGGGTGCCCTGGCGTGGGGGGGGGACACAGCCACCCCGGGCCCCGCCGCCCGGCTGCAGTGCGCCACGACATCGGTCCCAAGAACGCGAATGTCTTCGTCCTCAAGCCAACTCGGCACCTTCAGCACAAATGCTTCCGAGGTCAGATCGCGAGCGGAGACCGAGCCGCGGGCTCTGTTAACCCAGGAACGCGCCTGCTGCTCCCAGGGCGACTCCAGTCAGCGCCAGCCTTTGGTCAAAGCCAGGCCAGGAAGAGACTCGCTCACTGACTTTGAGTCGGTTAGAAAACGAGCCCCTTACCAGCTCCCACGAGAGCACCTGCGCGACGACAGGCCGGCCACGGCGCAGACCCGCGCAGTCAGCAAGCTGAGCGCCAGGGCCCGGCCTGCCGCCCGCCAGGGCAGAGACCCGGGAGCTTGTGCATGAGGTCCCGGGGCGGGGCGGGGGCCGGGGCACCCCGTGTGCTCGAGTACAGGTACGGGACGCAAGACCCTGACCTCACCTGGGCAACCTCCGAAGATGGGTGCTCTGCGCAGGGGGCGGCACGGCTGGGGACCCACAAGTGTTCCCAAGAGTCCCACTCACGCAGCACACACCTGTGCACGCACACGTGCACACGCTCAGACCCACGTGCGCAGACCCACGCAGACCCCCCAGACACGCACACGTGCACACGCTCAGACCCAGGTGCTCAGGCACACGCAGACCCCCCAGACACACACACGTGCACACGCTCAGACCCACGTGCTCAGGCCCACGCAGACCCCCCAGACACGCACACGTGCACACGCTCAGACCCACGTGCTCAGGCCCACGCAGACCCCCCAGACACGCACACGTGCACACGCTCAGACCCACGTGCTCAGGCCCACGCAGACCCCACAGACACGCACACGTGCACACGCTCAGACCCACGTGCTCAGACCCACGCAGACCCCACAGACACGCACACGCACACTCAGACCCACGTGCTCACACACAGCAAACTCCTGTGCACTCACATTCAATACTGAGCAGGCACGACTCGTAAGCGCACAGGCGTGTACTCACACTGTGACCCCACAGGCGTGTGCACACACCCCCAGACTCACATCTGGGCTTTCTAGACACACCATGGAGCACTGTGCTCGGTCGGGAAGTCAGAAAAAGACACATGCGTGGGGCATGCTGTTTGCATCATTTTCTGCCTGTGACAGGCTCCCACGCATCTGTGGATGTGGTCTCGTCCACGTGGCTTTTCCATATTAACACAGCGTCACTTCCTTCCAGATCCACAGGTGGCTGACCTACACAGACTCCACATGTGAGACAGACGTGTGCCCGCAGCAGGGTCTCTGCGAGGGGCCCGGACGTGCCGCAGCCATGTGGTCGGCACGTGGAGAGCCCACAGGACGGCTTCTCTCAGCCCTGCACACGCACGCGCCGTCCCGTGACCCCGCACACACGAGTCCCTCACCGAGCCACGGAGAGCCCACACACAGCACCCGCTTCGACGCGTCCTCGCGGGTGTTGCTTCCGTCCCACAGAAACGAAACGCGTCTCCTCTCCCAGCTGAGATGCTTTCTTCCCACGTGAACACACAAGTGTGCCCAGGAAGGGTGCTGGGCAGGGTCAGAGCCAAGACCAGCTTGTCCGCTGCCCGACCTCCCGCAGCCTCACTGGGGAGGGCCCTCAGCCTTTTGTCCACTTAACGAGCTCAGAAAACTTAATGCCAAGCTAGACTCAAATCAATGTTTCTACAGCAGGAAACATAAAAGTAAAATCAGAGCCTGATTAAGGGACAATTTCTGCCACTCGCTCTTTCATTCTGTGACATTTAACACAATAAGACGCAAATGAGTCTTCGGCCAAAACGGTTTCTCGTGTGGCTGAGGCGGTTCCAGACGGTGAGGAGGCAGCCCCGCAGGCTCGACCGCGGCCCCGCTGCAGTCACACGCTTGGGAAATGACAGCCTCCCCGTCCCCCGGGACCGCCCTGTGGCGCCTCTGAGAGCCGGCGGGACGTGGCGGATTCTGGGTACAGCTCGTCCTTTTAAAAACATGCCATTTCAGTGAAAATGGGAATATTTAAGGTTTATCCTGGGAGATAAACATCTATTATTTAAAACACGAAGTTCATTTTCAGGGAAGTCATTTGAATACTCACACGTTCCCCGCCTGGGCTTCCTGCCTCTGGCACGTTTAGTGTCTGTCCAAACACCATTTATACAATTACCTGTCACAACAATGACCTCTCTTTGCTTCAACCAAACTAAACAAAACGCAGGACTCCGTTTCCAAGGTGTAAGAACCGCTAGGTTTTCCACACGTGAAAATGTTTGTTTTTAGCTCTGGTGCTGAACTCAGCACTTCCGGGGAGGTGACGGGCGAGTGACAAGTGGGCCAAGTCCTCTGGAGCAGGGCGGCTGGCGGGGCGTGGGGACATCCCAGCCCGGGACCCCTGTCCACCGCTCGCGGCCGTCCGTTCACGGGGAAGCTGTGCGTTTCACCCCGTGTAAAATTCGTGTCTTCCCACGAGGCCCAAACGGGCCACGCGGAGAGGGAAGTGCAGCTCAACGCCTCTTTAATGCCAACCTTGCAGCGACCACAGGGACTTGCGAACCCGAGCAGCGCGAGTGAGGAAGAGCCTGGTCCCCAGACGAGGAGGCGATGGCGGTGCGGCAGCAGGACGGGGACGGTGTCTGCGCGTCTCACTGGACGCGGGCAGAGAGGCCACTGGCACGTGGCCCGCGGTCAGGAAGCAGCTCCTGGGCAGGCGGGCACTGGGAGAAGCAGGCAGGCCGAGGAGACGGGCCCCAGCTGCAGGCCTCGCCCCAAAGCACCTGCAGGAGATCCCGACGGCGTCTGTGGAGCAGAGATCCGGGCCCCACGGGACACCACGCCAAGTCATTTTCAACAGTGCCACTGAGCTGACCTTTTCCGCGGCAGAAAATCCACCGGTTTTGAACCGTGGAACTTGAGAACGTCTTTCCTGTAAGCGACCCGTGGAACAGAAGGGAAGGACTGCAGGAAAAACGGGCTTGTTTTCCAGGTGGACGTCGGCGTCGTGCCGTCTTCTCAGGAAGGTGCAGGGAGGTTCAGTCGCGGGAAGACCGTGTGCTGCCTCCGCTCCGCCGGCGTCTGGGAGCCGCTACTCACGGGTGGCCCTGAGTGAGGACACACAGCGCGTCGTCCCCACAAGCCCCGGCTTCTCTGAGCGGGAACGTCTGGAGAGCCTCCGTCACCCGTGACGGCCATGCGTACGCCCGCAGGCCCGTCTGTGCAGCCCACCTGCCTGGACTGTGCCCCGTGCCGGCAGCCAGCCAAGCCTGGCCGGGCGGGTCCAGCAGCCCCTCTGTCCCACACCCGGACTCTGCCCTCTCTCAAGGATGGGACTCCCACAAGACCTGCACCGGCCCCTCGGCTGGCGGGAACGAGGTCCGAGTGACCAGAGTCACGACAGAGTGGGTCACGCCTCCCTCTTGAGGGACACAGGAGACAGGGCGCGGCCGCTCCGGAGCATCGGATGGCAGCGACGGCAAGTCGAGCGGCTGCCGTGGCAGCAGCGTGCGGCTGGAGAAGGACGAAGGATGGCCTCGTGTTCAACCAAATCAGAAGGGGGACCTCAGGACGGGGTCCGCGTCTGTCCCGAGCCCTGAGCCTCTCTGACAGACTGCAGAGGCAGGCCCGGCTGCCCTGGGCCCCACGGCCTCAATGGCTTCGGTTTCGGTCCAAGTCTCCGCCCCTTCTCTTCTCAGGCTGCGCCCGGAGTGTCCGTCTGAGCCGCGCCGGCTGTGAGAGCTGGTCGGCTGTGGTCAGCAGAACCCCACGGGGGAGAGTGTGGACGGGGACCGGCCGCGTTGCAGTAAGGCTAAGCACACCGTCCTCACGGCCACGCCTCGCAGACACCGGGCACACGGAGCACAAACCGAGCATGCACCGCAGGGACGGTAGCTCACACGCCCCGGACGGAGGCCCGGAAATACGGGAGCCCAGGCATAGCCTCCAGAAGGGAGGAGATAAAGGACCTCGGGGTGGAAGGCCCACACCCGTGTCACGGCCAGAGAGCGAGGAGAGTGACATCACGTCCTTGCGCGCACACACGCGCACACGCGCACACGCGCGAAGTACACAAGGGCTCACTTGTGTGCACACTTGCCCGTCTGTGTGCGCACGTGTGCCTGTGGGTGTGCACGTGCACGTGTGTGGCATGCGTGTGCATGGGTGTGCTCTACACGCTACCATTACAGCCGAGAATCCCCCCGGGAGCGAAGGGTCTGACCAAGGTCCTAACCAGGTTCGCCCTCGGGCGGCAGCAGGGCTGTGCGGCGCACGTCGCCTACTCGCACGGGTCTGAACCGCACTGAGCCACGGACGACAAACGGCTCGAGGGGGTTACGCGCTGCTCCTTTCAGGAAAACGAGCTCATTTCTAGGGTGTCCTGCATTTTGACACACAGAATTTTTCTTTCTGAACGGTAAAAAGTAAACTGTAACCGCCCAGTAAGTGGGTAAGGGTCTGTCGTGTAAGCATTTGGGAAGCACAGACGTCCGGAGGCTGCCCCTCGGGACCAGCCACAGGGCCCACGCGTGGCACGGGGACACGGTTTGCCTCTGGGCTTATACCCACTTCGCCAACAGGACGGCTCGAGTTAACGAGGGATGTGAAAGTGGTCACGGACTTTAACGGTCAACTGTCCGCTCAGTGTATTTTCTGCCCCGGCACCAGACGCCAGTGTCGAACATACGCGGGCAGAGCAGAGGCGGCCAGGAGGCGCAAGGCTCGACCATCCCGTGGCCACACTGGCTCCCGTGGGCAGCGCACGGGCCCAAGCGCCGTTGGCGTGTCCGCTCTCGCTGGCGGACGTGCCGCGTCGGGGAGGCTGCAGTGGGGCTGGCGTCACACGTCTCCAGCCGCCCCGGCACCCACGACCGGCACGTCGCCTCCCAGAGCAGGTTCGCGGGCGCTGAGAGCAGGTGCGCAGCGTTGGGCGGCCCCACGGCTGGGAGGCCAGAGCCAGCCTGGTGTCCGGTGGTGACCGAGGGAAATGGGGCCCCGTCCTCGCCCACGACTGGGCCTCACAGACGCCCCGCTGGCGAGCTCACCCGAACGCGTGAGTCCTGGGGCTCCTCCTCTGGCCCTGGCAAAGCCAACCTGCCAAGATGCAGAATCTCGTGTTCCAGCGGTCAGGGAACCAGCGCACGTGGCTCGGGGGGCCCAGGAGAGCCCGCCGCCGCCCCCTTCATGGTCGAGACCGCAGACCCGCGCCCGCCGACGTGGAGCCGGATGGCAGGGGGCAGGGCTCACACACACGGAGCAGACGAAGGCGGCGGATGCGGTCAGTGCGTGCGAGCCCTGTCCTCTGTGGCCGCTGCCCCTCAACCGGCACGTGTCTGTGTGTCAGGGACGGGTCAGGCTCCGGTCCACTGTGGCCCTGCCCTCCGAGAGCAAGGAAATGGGCAGGAGCCCCGAAGTCAGAGCGGCCACGCCATGGCAGTGCCCTAAGGGTCTTCGTGGAGGGCTTCCGGCCACACGCCACGAGGGCAGAGCGGAGACTCTACAGACTGGCTCCCGCTGCAGCAGAGGGCGACGGGCGGAGGCCAGACGGGGGGAGGGGAGCTGGGGCACCCCATTAGCCGTGGCCACGGTGGGACAGCTCCCTGCGGGCAACCGGCACTCAGACCCGCCGCCCGCTGGCTCATGGCGCACAGGGGTCCCGCCCCACGCAGGAGCAAAGCTTCCGAACCACCCCCACGGGCTGCCCAGCCCGACCCCTGCAGGCTGACCCTGCGCGTGGACGGCGCATCTTCAGACGTGCCCACGGAGCTGGTGTGCGGGGCGCTGCGGACGATGGGGGACCACACAGACACGCGTGGAAGGCACGGGAAAGAAGTTACATTAACTTCGGAGCAAAGAATGTTTCGCACGGAAACACTACATTTACCATTTCTAATTAAAAACGTGCTGTGAAGCCCCGACTTTCTGCTGAGAAAAAAATGATCTAGAAACAGTGCCAAAGGCCCCAGAAACTGTGAGGAAACACTGCAGTGAACCACGGCGGCAAACACACCTTTGGTGGTTCCAGACCCCAGAGCAACCCAGGAGCCTGGCCGCAGGGGAGAGACAGCAAACTTCTAGAAACATCTGTCTTCGAGGAAAGCCCCATCCGCCATGTGGCAGCTGTGACTCGGCACAGGTGTGAGGCTCCCACGGGGACACGTTCAGGGCTCCCAGGAGCTCCTGGGACCCGCCCCCAGAGACCTGGACACACGGGAATGCCCGGTCCCACGAGGTGGTGTCCCTGTAGAGGTCACTCACCTGATGCCCAAAGCCTCCCACCCGCTTGCCACACAGACGTCCACGGTACGTGGGCTTGCACGGTGGGGAGCACTCACGCAGCCCTGGTGGCACAAAGCTTGCGTCTGTTACCTCCCCGACCCCCTGCCGTCCAGGGACCCCACGCGGGGCCGCCCAGGGACCCCTGAGGCTGTGCTCCCCGACCCTCTTCTTCCTCAGGGCAGCGCCTAGGAGTCCTGGCAGGACAACACCTGGTCAGTCCAACTGGCTCTGCGGTCCGAGGAGGAGGTGTGGACGGACAGGTGAACCCTGCAGAACCCATGCCTGGCCTCGGTGCTGGCCATCGGGGACCCAGGGGACCGTGGGGCAGGGCCCCAGCACAAAGGCTGACATGGTGGCACGATGGGACGTCGGCCTGCGGCCCGGCTGGCACCTCTCCTGGCAGCCAGGGCCACGGGGCTGGTCAAGGCATGATTGTGCGTCCCGCCTCGGCACAGACGGGCCCACGGGCGGGCCGAGCGGTGTCTGTGCTGACAAGAGCCCCATGTTCTCCCGGAAGATGGGGCCCGGGGGGAGCCCAGCGCGGCGAGACCACCCCCACTGGCGCAGAGCTGGCGGCCAAGGCTCAGCCGCGCAGGAAAGAAGCGTCCTTCGTCCAGAGACTCCCCCTCGAAGACACGACAGCCTTCGGAAGGCACGGCCAGACAAAGGGTGAACGAAGACCGGAGCACCTGGATAGGGGATCACTGTCCCCGGCCCATGTCGGCTCCCAAGACCCACGTGCAGGAGACGGGGCCCCACGGAGCTGTTGCCCGCGGCCCGTACATCATCTCCCTGCCCTTCTGCAAGCATGAGGCTGCGTCGGGGCTGCACCTCTCCCCACGCTGGCCTGTGGTCAGTGAGGCCCTGGGGGACGACACCCGGTGTTCCCTCCTGAGGGGGAGAGCTCTGCTCACAGGCCAAACACCGGGCTGTGCCCGGCACCCGCGCGGAGGTTCCAGCCGGCGGGAAGGACGCCCAGCCTCGGAGCACGTGGGACAGAGACGGCCCAGCCGGACTGGCCCTGTGGGCCCCGGTGCCTGTGGCTCGGCACCCCCGGAGAGGGACAGCGGGGGGTGTGGGTTTCCCCGCTCTGGTGTTTTCATCAAGGACGCTTGCTTTTCACCACTGTCCCAGGGAACCGCCTGACGCCCCGTCCCGCCCGCACCCGACCTGACGTTTCGGATGCTCGGCCACAGGGAGCACAGACGCCCACCTGTGTGCGGGAAACGGTCCCTCCGAGGACGGCTCGGGAACCCGCCGGTGCTAACTGGAACCGGGCACAATCACGGGCCAGCGGCAGAGCTTCTGAGTGGAACCACCTGATTCTGGAGTCGGGACAGCCCGGCACGAGGAGGCCGGAGCCTCGAATCAGAGGCTTGCTGGCGGCTCCCACTGCTTCGCGACTCACGGACTTGACTCCCAAGGGGGCATCTGGGGCCGCGAGGAAAACCCGACCCACACTTCCACCAGCTCTGCTAAGTGACGAAACGCACACAGTTGTTTAAAACCCACGGTCAGGGACCCGCCCGAGGTCACATGTCCAGACAGCAACGCGACCCCGTTGTTCCCGCACGAAGACGACCTTCGGTCTGCTGGACGCCACAATGTTAGAGGGCGTGCAGACTGGGGTATCCCTCTGCATGGCCCCAGGAAGCCCCTCTGGCTTTCCGTCGGGGGACAAGCCCTCGCTGGCTGTACAAGCTGACGGCCCTCTGCACACGTGCTGGGCAGGAGCGCCGGTCGTGGCCCCGTGGCGTGCGGGGCGCAGCCGGTGCCGGCAGAAGCCTGTGTGCTCAGCAGACCCCCTGCTTGGACGCGGCGGCAAGGGAGGGGCAGCCCTGTGAGACACGAGTCCACGTCCTGTGCAGGGTGGCCACGCTGGCCACGGCCGGCCATGGCTGGGGGAGGGGGGTCAGACCTGCATTTTACCTCCCTTGGTGTGGTTCTTGGCTGCTGTGTGGCCCCGGGATCTGGGGATCCTGACGCTCACACCCAGAAGCCCCCGCACGTTGGCCATCAGGTAAGAACATCGTCCGGGAACACCCATCTGTCTGTCTGTCGTGGAAATCCTGGCTTTCCGGGTGAACAGCCCTGTCCTGCAAGTAGGAGGCAACGCCCACTAGGACGACTCGAGTGAGAACCTATAGGCCAGACCCCGAGTGCCGGAAACCAGCTGGGAGCGCACACGCCCACCTTCCAACCCCAGGACGTTTCCGCGGCCGCTGGAATCCTCGCTCCCGGCCACGAGCTGCGTGAAACAATGAGTCACCATGGTGGCCAGGGTCCCTGCCGGCTTCCCTGCTGTGTCCATGCCCTCGGGGCTTCTGCCCTGCTGTGGCAGCAAACACCACGTTCTGTGGGGGCCCAGGCAAGCCGAGAAGCCAGGTGCAGGGAAACACTGGCACCCCAGGGCACAGCCACCCTCCCTGCGCCCGGGGCCGGAACCCCCACGGACCACACCCGCGCCCGCGGCCAGGACCCACGCCCCAGCCCCAGCAACCCCCACACCTGCCACATGGCCGGGGCCCCCCCACGTCCTGCAGAGGGTCCACAGCCAATTCCACCATCGCCAGAAGGGGCCTCGCTGCCCCTTCACAGGGACCAGAAACCGAACTGGCGGCACACGGAGCGGACCCGACACGCTGCTTCCAAGTTCACGAGGCCTTCCCTGGGTTTCCGGTTTCTGCGACCTTTGAATTATTCACACACGCGAGCCTCCTGGGAGGTGGGCTGGACGCTGTCAAGCACGTGCTTGGGTGACTCGGTGAGCAGAGGGGTGGTTCGACCCCGGGTCAGAGGTCAGCGACGTCCCCCAGGTCGCTGCTTGGGCCCCTGCAGGGCTGGTGGGAACAGGGGACCCTGCTGTGGGGACGGGGCCCAGGGAAACCAGAACCAGCAGAGCGCCGGTGGCGACGCCGTGGGCCCCGGAGAGGGGACGCTGTGGCAGGAGGCCGTGGTGTGTCAGCAGCAGCCTGGAGGAGGGCCGGCCTTCCCGCACCCCCACTCCCGACCCCGAAAGGTGAGGCCCACGGCAGGCCTGCTCTCCCCACCCAGGACCCAGGGCCGGGCCTCTGAGAACCCAGGGGGCCTTGCTCTCAGGCACACCAAGATGCCGGCCCCTGGACAGGAGCAGACTGACCTCCTGGGCTTGGGACGACACCCAGGGTGCAGGGTGGGCGGCCCGGGAGGCCCAGGAGCACTGACTGTGGGTATGAGCACGGGAGCTCAGGAGAAACAACGCAGGCCGGGGTCCCACTGGCCTCCTCCAGCACCCGCCTGCTGAGACGCTTTCCGGCCACGCACGTAAGCGAGGAGGGACCCCAAGGACACGGAAGGCCCTCCCCACCCCGCGGTCTTGCTCTGACTGTGTCTGGGAAGGACACCGCACGCGTCGCCGTGCATCCTGGATGCGGGCTGGGCGGCTCCTTCCCGCGACCACTGACGCTCCGGAAAAGGAGCAGGTCCTCCCTCTGGGGCCCGGCGGGAGCACTTGCGTCTGCAGGAAACGGCGCCGGGGGTTGAAAGTCTGGTGAACGGCGGCAGGTGCGGTTCCGCGTGTTCCTGCCGGGCTCCCCGGGGCCTGTGGCGGCTTCGTCTGCCCGGGCCGGAGCCCCCCTGCCGCAGACCCACCGGCCACAGAGCAGCCAGTGGGCTACGTGGCTCCCCAGGAATGGCCCATGGCGTGGCCCGGCCCCTGCAGAGGCAGCAGCGGGCGTACGCGGGAGACCGTGTCAGAGGATACGCGAAAATAGCTCAGCACAGAATAAAACCTTGTGGTTAGTGTGCTTTCGCGGCAACGGGAGGCTTTTCTATTTTCATTTGTTTTATAATTGTGCGCAATTTCTATTTTTACCCAATTTGTGGTCCACCAACTGAAAAAGAAAGCAAACCCCCAAAGCCCCCTCTTCGTAACTGCTGACCTCACCCCTGCACACACACACTCTCACTCTGCCGCGCATCCATCAGAAAGCGCTGATTACTAATTCCCCAGAAGTGTGGACGGCACCTGACCTTTTCTGTCGACCGTTCACTTTTTGCATTTTACGTGCGAGGTTGGGGGGGCTCACCCCTTTAAACGCATAATCAGCCTCTTCCGTTTGCCTTCGCTTAATCTGAAACAATTCGTAACGTATTTTAAATACTGTTTCAAGTTGTTAATTTCTCCAAACTGCCTCAATTCTCCCCGTGATGTCTACACTGACTACGAACACCATCCTGAGGCTGGGGGGGCTCCAGTAAGGTGCGACGCCAACAGCAGCCCCCAGGGCGCAAGGCTCGCCTTCCCCAGTCCTCCAGGAGTGGCTCTCGAGGGAGCCCAGAGGCGTCCCCAAGGAGCCCGAGCTTTGCATTTCAACACAAAAGGTAACGTTTGCAGGCGGCTCCCCCCAGGGCAGGACCCAGGCCCCTTGCTGCTGCAATTTCAAGAAATGCGGCCGGCCGTTGGCCATTATTCCTCTGCTGCCCAATTCTCTCTTCTCCTGGGGCGGCTTCATTCCCTCCCGCACCGGCCCAATCTGCTCGAGCAGCAGCAGCGGGAAAGGGAGTTAAGTGTCAAGTTACGGAGCTCGGCTAATGCGGCATTGTTCGTCCACATCGTCCGGCCGCCGTCGTGTGCAGACGGTCTCTGGCCAAGCAAGCAGGTACTGACTGGCACCGAGCACGCAGCCACAAACACCGCCCCACGCCCGCCCACCGGTCCAACTGCCGCCTGGGCGGACGCTCTCTCGCTGCGGCTCCATCCCCGCATGATTTCTTCTTATCTAAATGGCATAAAATAAAGACACAGGTGCCCTGCTGAGCACCCTCTACCCTCCACATTCCCCCCATGACAGGTTGGGGCCCACGGGTCGGCAGGGGAACAGGGGGCAAACCTGCCCCGTCCACCGCCCGGAGCTCTGGGCAGGAGAGTAAAGCCGTCTGCACGCAGCCACCGAGAGTCCCACCACGGGGCTGGGCAGGAGGGTCAGAGCCTGTCGGCAACGTGTCAAAGTCCACTGACGTCCAAGCAGCCAAGCTCCGTGCCCACGCGTCCTCCCCGGGGTGAAGGGTGACACCTTTAGGCAGCGACACTACCTGTGTCTCGGCTACCGAGGGGTCCCCAGGCGACCAATGACAAATGTTCCAACTCAAAAGCCAAGAACCTTACTCCCCTCCAAGTGTCTGGGGTGGGACATCCGGTCCAGCATCAGCCCCGCACGTGGGCAGGAGACCCCAGCCCAGTCCCGACTGCGTGCGGCTCCTCTGCCCGTGAGTGCTGAGCTCCCCGACGCCCGGCGCCTCCCGGCAGGTCCTCCCTCCCTCCCACATCCTGCTTGAGGAAGCCCAAGGCAGGGAAAGGGACAGACGCCACGCTGGGAAGCCGGTGGGACCAGCCCATGGGCCCACCCAGGAGCTCCGGCCCCGTGGTCTGTGTGGGGCAGAGGGCACTCCTGGGCCAGGGGCCACACCCGGGAAACTCCACCTTCTCCAAGGAAGTCTTTACATCAACCTTCCACACCGAAGGCAGCGTCGCGTCCGCGGAACTCCCGCAAACGCTGGCCAGTGCTCTTCGGGACTGGCTGTCGGGGAACCGGGACGCGGGGCGGCTGACGGCCATCCCAGGCTGAGCAGAGGGGGGAAGGGGAGGGCAGCGGGCTCTGTGAAGCCACATGGGCGGCCCTCCTTGCCTCTGACATGTATGTCCTTGAAAATAAAACATCTTCGTTTCAAGGTTATATTTATTTTCTTTGCAAACTGCTCTTCGGGACACCTTACAGAAAGGAAACTCCCAGGGCCGAGTCTCCCGAGACCGGTGGAAGGTGCCGCGTCCACACGGCCCATCCGGGCCACCAGGACGTGAGGCAGACCCTCGGGCGGCTTCCCAGCTGTCCACCCCGTCTGAACCCGCCCGCCCCAGGGGAGATGAGGGACAGGCGGTGTCTGACCTCGGCCCGGTGCGCGGACGGCCCCTGCGGCCTCTGGGACTCACGGGACAGGCTTCCCGTTTTCACACAAAGCTACGGGTCGGTGACGGCAGCTACAGGGTCCCCGCACTCCACCACCACGCGTGGAGAAGCACAGACCACGGGGCCACGCCGCGGAGCTCATGCGCCGAGGACGGGAGAAGCCGCTCCGGCCGCAGCTTCCGCCTCTGGGCTCGGGCGCGTCCCCCAGGGGATGACCCCGGTACCTGCACGCTGGGGTGTCCTCCGGCCGACGCCTTCACGGCCCCCCGGCTCCCCTCCGTCTCGTAGTGGGCTCTGTGGTGGGGCTTGGGCTGCACCTCGATCCTCAGCTCATAGGGGCCCGAGCGCGACGGCAGCTGCCAGTCCAGGGCCGGGAGCGACGGGCTGAAAGGGAACACACAGGGCGTTACGGACGACGCCGAGCGCGGCCCCAGCGCCACAGCCGGTTAACGTCCACGTCGGCGAGGACAAGGTAGAGCCGCGAGCTACGGGAGGATGACGCCGCCGTGGCCCGTCGGGTCTTCGGGACGATGTCTGGGACAAGAGGGAAACACCCTCCGCCGTGACCCTTCCCTCGCGATAACGACGCTGATCACGCGCCTCGTCAGACGGGTTCCAGACCTGCAGACCTTCCCAAAACTGCCGAAGTCAGAGCCTGACCTAAGAGCCGGGAGCCCCACCCCACACCCCCGCGGGCAGGACCTCGCGGTCTGGGCTCAGCGGGTCCCTTCTGCTTGGCGGGACGCCAGCCCCTCGGCCCCACACTCCGTGCACGAAGCAGGACAATTCCAGTCAAGACCACGAGGACACGGGGAAACCATGGTGCCACACGCTGTCACCTGTGTGAGCTGGTTTATCGTCCTGGCGCTGGGGAGGGGACAGGGACGGTGTATGGCAGGTGCCAGTGCTTGTGTGACGAGCCCACAGGAAGCACACCGGCCTGTCGCGGCGCAGACGACGAACGTGAGATTTTGCAAAAGGAGGCGCCCGGGCACTTGAATCCGGGTCCTGTCTCCCTACAGAGGATGCCTCTGGGTCTCACCCCGTAAACCGGTCACGGTCGGCCATAAGGAGCTGCAGACTGTGATGTCCCCACAGGACCGGCGTCTGGCCCAGCCGCCACCTCTCTCCCCAGAGCCCGTGTCTACGCTCGGCCATCCTGCCTGCCGTGCCCGCTCTGAGCCGGTTTCAAGGAGACGAAACCTGGGGCCGGGGCCTGGCTGGCGTGTTCCTCCCGTGCAGACACACCTCAGGGATCCCTAGAGAAACCGACCCAGCGCCGCGACCAGCTAAAAGTGGGACAAAGACACCTGTGTGGAGAGCCTGCGTCTGCCCAGGACAGGGACGAAGTCCGCGGGAAACGGGACTTCCTGATGATGGGAAAGCCACGGTGCGGTCGCGGGCATTTCCCAGACGCGGTATCAGCCACTCGCCCGACCTCCGGGGACACTGCCACGCGGAAGGAGAAGGGCCTCTGGGAGCCCCGGCAGGGGGTGCGGCGGTCAGAGACGGCACAGGGACGCCTGACCACGGCCCGTCGGAGCGCCCCCGCCCGGCTCTGTGCTGCGCGACCTCATGCACGTGTCCGCCTCGGCCAAGACCGTCTGACGCCGTCCACGGCAAAGACACAGAAGCTTAGATCCGTCCGCCTCCTGAGAGAGAAAGAGCCGACAGCGGGGTGGCAGCCGGTCCCCAAAGTTTGGGTGAAGGGCACGTGCACTCCAACGTGACGGAAGATGACGTCTGCGGCGCTAACGGGCTCTCGGGCCTCAGACGGGGTCTGCACACTGTGCGTGGCCCCACGGTGCAGGGACAGGCGACGGAAGCGGCCATTCGAGTGAACTCAGCGGCTGGGAGGCAAGGCAGAGCCTGGAGAGACAGCGGGTCCCATGGCTCCGCCCCGCGTCCCCTCGAGGCGCGCCTGTGGATGCTGCGGCCCCGCTCCAGGCTTCCTGCGGAGCCGAGCGAACAGGAACCCCCGCGGGGACGCGGCTCTTCCGGAAGCCACGCGGGCAACGCGATCAGGAGCCCTCGGGCCGTGGACCACGGACGCCGTCTGCAGAGGCTCACGTGGGCACACTCCTGCGTCTCCACAGCTGGGAGCGCGTGCGTGAGCTTCTCACGGGGAAGGGGACACATTGTGACAAAATGACACGCGGGACTGGATACCCCGGCTTTTTCTTAAACTAAAGGCATCTCCAGCATCCGAGCGTTTAGTTAAAGGGACACGAGCATCACGACCCCCTCCCGGGGTCACTGATCAGCACCGCGCTGGCCGCTGCGAGAGGGGACAGTCCCGAGTGAGGTCTGGGCCGCCCTCCTGGTCACTGCTGTGGGCCAGACGCAGGCTCCGTGCAGGAGGCCGCACACTTGAGGCTCCGCACACGTCTGCAGGTGGCGGCCGGGGACGCTGGGGCCCCGGTGGCCTCGCGGACGCCACTTCTCCGCAGGCACGAGCCGCGGGAGCAAAACCACCCCGAGCTTTGGCCCCGCCTCCACAGCGCCGCGAAACCTCCGGCCGGCCCGGAGAGCCGGCTCCCGCCCAGCTGACCGCCAGCATCCTTAGGGTCAGCCGCCGCAGACCGTACTCACCCCTCCCGGCCCGCACGCACGCGTGTCTCACAGGAAACGATTTGCGCTTTCTCGGGCGGCGGGACGTGGTCCTGGGAACTCCGTGTGAAGCACTGAATCACAGCACGCCACCCAGGAAGAGCGCTTCGCGGGGCGACAGGAACCTCAACTTGAGGCACTGTCCCCAAAGCCAACGGGTCCAGGTGCGGCCACCAGGCCTGGCGCGGAGGGGCCTCTGGCAGGCACGTCCGAGGACACCCTCCCGGGGTTTCTTCCAGAAGCATCTGTTCCAGGAAGAGCCGAGCAGCCCCTACGAGCCACACGGTTCCCGGAATTCTGGAAGGGCTCACGCCCATAGCAAGACGAGCATGATGCCGCCTCGCCAGCAGCACGGATGGTTACTGAGGGGCAAAGCAGAGACGCCAAGTACCCCCTTGTCCCCCAGAACCCAGCAGGGTCCAGGCACGCACGTGGCAGACAGGCTTGGGGATGGCGGCTGACGCAGAGCTCGGCCACTTCCCGTGAATCTGGAATTCTTACGAAACCCAGAGTTTTGGAAATGCCTGTTCCTGCGGCCTGGCCGGCTCGGGGATCTCCGGCCGTGAGATGGAGCTCCAGCCAGACTCTGCGGTCAGCGCGGGAGGGTCCTTCGGAGTCTCCCCCCCAACAATAGAAGAAATAAATTCATTTTTAAGATGCTCATCCTCGTCTTTGGGAAACAGAAGTTCAGCCTGTGCCCGTTACTATTGTCCCCACCCCCGGAGGAGGCCAGTGAGCCAGGCTCGCCCGTGGGCCGCCTCCCGGCCTGAGTCGGTGCCGGGTGCAGCCCCGACAAGGCATTGCTCCCCACCCCGGGCAGGGTCTCCCTCACCAGCCGCCCGCCCTCCCCTTCCGCCGGGAGTTCCGGGCCCTGCGGGGGGTGAGGGGGGAGACCCGGCCGACCCTGCGCTGTGTGCGGGGGCGCCCCGTGGGACGGCAGGAGCGGAGCGGGTCACAGTCTCTGCCGTGCGTGGGCGAGGCCTCCTGCGGGGAAGAAGGGGCCCCGCACTCCCAGTCTGAATCAGCCCTGCCCGCGGGGCCACCGCTGCCGCCCATTTCCCACGAGAAAAGCCTTTCGACTTTTACTGAACCTCTGTGTGCCCTCCCCAGAGGAAAAGCACGAAGGGATTTTTCGAACGCTCAGCTCACGGCACCTCGACCTGCCGTGTGCCGTGATCTGGAGCAGAGAACACCTAGAGCTCCGTCCCCACTGGCCCGGCCACGGTCGCGGCCCCAGAGCGGCTGTCCCCCGTCCCCCGCGAGGCCCTCCGTGTGCCGCTGCCTACTCCACGCCACACCCGGACACTGAACTCAGCACCCTTCTGGCCGACCCTCCCGGCGCTCCGCGACCAGCTCGTGGGCAAAGCCGGACACTGCGGGGCATCTGCAGTTCCCTCCAGCGTTTCTGCGTGGGGGACCCAGCAAGCCCGGGGCCCGACCATGGGGAGAAACGCTGAGCCGTGGGCGACCGTCTGCACCTGGAACCCCAAACCAATGTGATCCCGACGACACCGGCCCAGGGCTTGCCAATCGCCCCCAGACCTCATCTCAGTTCCACAGCGCAGCGGCCGCCCTGGCCAGCAGCCGGGAGACCGTGGCTAACGGGGCCAAGGACTTAAGATTTACACCATCTCCACGGTGACCACTGACACCGAGGGGGACACCAGACGTCTGCCTCCAGAGGGAGGTGCACTCGCCATTTTGCCAAAACCTGAGGCCAGAAATCAGGCAAACACCCAGATTCAGCACCAACTGGGAAAAACAAAGCAAATCCGAACAGGGCCTGCCCGGGCCAGAAGAGCCGCCAAGCAACACCACGGGGGCAGCCGTGGGAATCCAGCCCGGGTGGGGGGCCCCATGGCTCACGGTCCCGCGATTCTAAACACAAGTCCCCAGTTGGAAAGACACGCGCTGTGTCTGCAGGTGCATCGACGGGACAGCAGGGCCGCGCTGAGACAGCCCGGGGGGGATGGTGGCGGACAAGCGCCTGCGAGACAGGGGACCCTGTTCTGAGCGCTGCCCAGTGTTTTGCCGCAGGAAGCGGAGTGTGGCTGTTGCGGACGAGGCAAGGCGCACGACCTTGGCCGCTGTGGTCATCTGGGTGGGGGCTGCCGCGGCTCTGCTGCTCGTCTACCTGGAGTTTCACTGTCTGCGAACGAGATGTCACCTGGGGACACAGCCAGTCCCCAAGGCCCAGCATCCTCCTGCTCCGGGCCGCCCGGTGAGGTGCCCAGTCTGGAAAGCGCCTAGAGCCGCGGCGCCTGCCGATCCTCCTGGGATTCCCTGGGATGCCATGGCCACGGGGTCTGAAAACTGGGTGCACATGCCAGCTGGTTCCAGGAATCTCGGGGGAAGCTTTCCTGCTGCGGCTGGAGCCCAGAGGCGAGGCGAGCTTTCTGCCTCAACAGCGCGGGTTCAATCCTGCACTTCAGGACACACAGACCAACCACTCAGAGGACAGCTGTAAACGCTTTCATGAGTCCTATTTTCCTGAAGTAGCCGAGACCGTGAACTCGGAACTCGGCGGACTCAGACCCGCCCAAAGGAAGGACGTTAGAAACCGAAGGAAAGGGACGTTATCAGAGTAACACCCCGCGTTCTCCCAGGGTCGGCCGGGGGCCTGCTCACCGCTCCTGGATTGTTTTGGTTTCCCTCTCCTTTCCAGCCGGGGTTATCCGGGTTCTCAGGACCTCAGGCAGGGGCTCTGGGCACAGAGGCCGCGGGGCAGGGGTGAGCCCGGACCACACAGGAGCGTGGCCTGGCCCCGCCCCCCTCCAACCCTGCTCTGGGCTGAGAAAGTGCCTCCCACATGCGGGAGGTCGACCTTCCTGGAGCCCGGCCCGAGTCCTGTCCTGAGGGGCCAGGAGGGTCCACCCAGGACAGGTCCTTGGCCAACAACCCAGCAGCAGTTCCCGGGGCTGCGGGCGGGCACCCCTCCCTGGGCTCATCCTCCCCGCGGGGCCCTCCCTCGGGGGCACCCCCTCCCGCCGTCCCACAGAAGGCCCGAGCGAGGACCAGACTCTCCCTCCAGTGAAGGAGCCGTGGGGAAGGGGTGCCTCACTCACAGCCCCTCTGCTCCGCCACAGGAGATGACAGGACCTAGGACAGGCCGACAGCAGGGGACACGGCAGCCAGGGGGAGGCAGGAAAGGCCCAGGGAGGCCAGCGAGGCCGTCCTCCGCGGGCTCCTGAGTGAGGAGCGGGGAGAGACCCTGCGGCCATCGGTCGTCCCCCCCAGCCCCCAGCCCTCCCCTGTGGCCAGTGACCCGTCCTGGGATACCACGACCCTGCCAGGAGGCCTCTGGCCCCGCACACCCCTCCCTGGGCCCCATGTGCGGGCTCAGAAGCGAGGAACCCAGAGGGGGCCCCCGCCCGTCCTCCCCCGGCTCCCGGAGGCCCGTCAGGCCTGTGTCTGTCCCGTCAGGAGCTCAACTCAAGCTCAGCCACAAACAGAGAGTGCAGGGAGGGGACAGCAAGGCCTCTGCGCAGGGACGGTGCTGACGACTCAGCGACCCCTCAGTGTCTCTGCTTTCGGGGCCCCATCCTGGCAAGGAGACCTCCAAGGAGGCGGCGGCCGTCTCCCAGCTCTGGGACCCCCACGGCGCCCTCGTTCGGCACCTCCGCTGCAAGGAAACGTCTCCAAGCCACATGACCCCGTGACCCCAGATCTGCGTCCCGCCGGCGGGCTGCCCTGCACCCACCCAGACAGGCGGGGGTAGGCGTCCCGTCCACGCCTCAGGGCTGCAGCCTGCCGTGCCTCTGCCCTCCAGGGACACGGGCCTTCCTCACCCCACACACAGACGGTCCCTACATTCACCTGCGCAGGCGACTCGGTGAGACACAGAGAAGGAGCCTTTGTCCGGAAACCCAGACGCAGACGGAACAGCCGAGAGGGAGCTGCCAGCCGGGGGGGCTGCAGCCTCACCGAGAGAGGGGACTCTGTGTTGGACCCTCGTTCCTGCCTCACTATGCGCCCCCCCCCCCCGGGACTGTGGACACGGAAGGGGTGGGGCGCTCAGGAAGGAGCACCGCAGGCACAGGGCACAGCGAAGCGGGACGGCGGGCTGGGGCCTGTGGGGGACGGCGTTCCGGCCGCCCCTGTGGTGTGCTGCAGCCCTTAGCTCCCGGGGCAGATGCCTGCGCGCCCCGACCGTCCCCCCCGGGCTCCGAGCGCTGCCAGGACCCGTTGGCAAACGGCACGCCCAGATTGCTTACAGAAGCCGAGAAATCCGGAGTCTCCAAGTTCTCGAAGGACGGGGCACGAAGGAGCGTGAAGCCTGCAGAGCGGCTCCGAGACAGCCACCCGGTAGCGCCGGGTCACTTGGTCCCCTTCGCTCCAACAGGGGACCCGCGGCACAGCCCAGACGGCTCAGATGCTGGGCTCTGAGACTGCGGGGCCAGGGTCTGTGCTGACCGTCAAGCTCCTCCCCCTCAAGGCACACTCTGCCTTCCCGGGCACCAAGCTCCTCGGCCCCCACACCCAGGCCGCTGGGGAGGGCCGCGCGAGGCTCTCGGGCCCCCGTGCTCACCCCTGATGGTGCCGCAGGGCTCTGGGCTGGGCACTCGTCGCAGCAAACCAGCCCCACGGACAGCCATAGTCACCGTGGACAGGGACGCCAGGAGAAAACCGGCGATTTCCAGCGACGCAGGCCCCTCTGCACATGAGCACACCCCGTGTTATCCTACTGACCGGTCACAGGCTCTGGCCACAGCCCGCTTCGACCTACGAGCACGGGAGAGGAGCTGGGCCTCAGCGGCCTGCGGAGCCACTGCCCGACAGAGCTGCGGAGCCGCCGAGCCTCCCTGACCCTAAGCGCGGGAAAGGCTGTGCACGGCTCCCCGCTTCTCAGCTCCGCGTGAGCTTCTGCGTTCCTGAGGGGAAGCTGCTCCGGGGCTGGCAGGAGTCAGTGCGGCCCCCAGGGGGGTCCAGAGGCGCCCTGATGCCCGGGCCCTCGCGGCACAGAGCCAAATGCGCTGAGACACATGGGGCTCTGGGCACACACCCTCTCGGGACACCTGCCCCCGCGGCCCATCTGGGGGCGGCATGCGGACCCCACACCTGCCGTGTGAGAAGGCGGACCTGAGGCAAGTTGCTTTCTTTACTGAAAACCAGTCCAATCCTGCGACTCGAACCCCAGCTCCCAGACGATGGTTCAGAACAATTTACAAACGAGCAAACCCCAGCATGATCTGTAATCGCGCCCCATGTAAACGCCCAAGAAACACGGGCAAGTAAGTCCCCGCTTTGCGTGGAGGGTCTGGTCTGGAACGAGGACAGTCCATCTCCCGACTCGGTGTGACCCCCGGGGCAGACGCTCGGAGGCGCACACGCAGGGGTGTGGGGGGGCACATGACCCCCTCACACACACTTTCCTCGGGGAAAACGTCTGAGCAGAAATGATTTCTGAGGGCGCCTGGGTGGCTCAGTGGGTTAAGCCGCTGCCTTCGGCTCAGGTCATGATCTCGGGGTCCTGGGATCGAGTCCCGCATCGGGCTCTCTGCTCAGCAGGGAGCCTGCTTCCCCCTCTCTCTCTGCCTGCCTCTCTGCCTACCTGTGATCTCTGTCTGTCAAATAAATAAATAAAATATTTTTTTAAAAAATGAAAAAGTAAGACAGAAGTAAAATCTTGCTGGCCAAACAAACTTTAAAAAAAACGGAAAAAAGAAGTGAGTTCTGACTTGTCTATGGTCACGGACAGCATCTCCGGATCCTTCCTCTCAGCCAGGGCTCCCCACGGTCTGCGAAACCTCGGTGCTGGGCACACGAGACGGCCCCGTGCACAGGACGGACGCGAGCAGGACGAGGACGGGCGTGGGTCAGACGGAACCTCCCGCGCCCAGACTTTCTGCAGAACGACCCACGGCTCACGTCTCAGTGGTTTGACTTCAAAATCCACCCGTAGAGCCGTAAAGATCCAAACTATTTCTCTGCTCCGGGAGCACACGAGTACGTGAGCTCCTTTTTCCTCTTGTGCCATTAACAGACTCTCGCGACACCACATCCAAAGGAGAAGGAAGGACCACGCCCTGCACACACCCCGGGAAAGGCACCGGAGACGTGGGGCTGACGCTCCCCAGCCTCCCGCCCGCGGCCGGCGTCCAGGAACCGGAATGCAGACCCCGGGCTCCTCTCAAGCTGGGAGTGAGGACTCACTGCAAGGAATCTTCTCAGAGCGTCAGCGGTGAACTCTGAGAAACCAGAAAGAAGCTTCACGAGACGGAACGTCGTCCAAGGCTCCGAAAAGCTGCTCAGAGCTCAGACCTCTCACACCATGCCTTCCGGGGAAGCAATGGACACGCGGTCCTCCCCAGCCCCGCCCCTGCACACGCGGCCCTCCCCAGCAGCCCCGGGCCTCTGCACACACACCAGCGGCCCCAGCAGGGGCATCAAGGTTGACCTGTGAAGCTGGTCGTTCCCACTGGCAACCTCTGCCCAGAAGCCCTCTCTTCTGAACGAACTGAAAACAGAGCTTACGATTCTCGGTTTTCGGGGGGTGGGGGAGTCTAGCAGGTCACTGCGATTTCTGCGCCTGTCCCACGCTTTAAGAATGGATTTGTCATTCTGTTAACCCCTACAAGAAACTTAAACTATAAGACGACGCAGTTCTATCAGGCGCTCCCGTTACATTCACCGACGTAACGTAACTTTTCCAACGGCAGGAAGGAGGGTCGTTTTGACTGCTGCGGGCCTGTCAGAATGCTCTGCACAGGGGGGTTTGGAGAAAGAAATCCCCCTCCCCCCTCCCAGGTAAAAGATCCCAAAGCACCCGAAGTCCTCGGGAAAGGCTAGTGCGGCACAGTTTTCACAAAAAAGCTCCTTTTCCAGGTGGGACGGAGTCAAAACCGCACGCAGCGTCAGGGAAGGTGGACGGGGGCAAAACCTCTGTTCCAGATTCTGGAGACAGTGCAAAAGGCGGCCCTGGGGTTGCACAGCGGAGACCCTGCTGACATCCTCGGAGTGGGCAGGAGTGCGGCAGGAAGTCTGCGGGGACAACGCCCTGACCTCTTGTTGGACCCTGGCCCCGGCTGCCCCGGGGCACCAGCGGACAGGACCAGCGGGAACAGAACAGGGACCAGGAAACACATTTCGATGTGGAACCAAAACAGGGGGAAAGGTTAGCTTCCCGCCTCCTGAGGGGAGCTGGGGGCCTCCCCGGGTTTTGTCTGCCGGCCGAGCTCACAGGAATGCCGGGCGCCCGCTCCCCCACCTCACCCCACCAGGGAGCTCTGCGACGGGGCAGCTGCCCCCGGGGACCACGCGATCCCTGCTGGATCCGAACACCACGGCAGCAGCGCGTCCCGACTGCGCAGTCAGACTCGTCTGGTCCGCACCCATGGTGACCCGCCCGGAGCCCCGATCCCCGCAGACGCCCCGGCCCAGTGAGCCTCCGGAGAGAAGGCAGTGGGCCACGGTGAGAGGCGTCCGGCCGTCCTCGAGCAGATGTGACGCCGGCTGTTCCGGGCCGACGAACTCTGTCCCCCGAGATTCAGGGCCTGGAGTCCTCACCCCGGGACCTCAGAACATGACCGTGTTTGGACAGAGGTCATGTTCTCACGCGGTCACTGGGTGGGTCCTGGTCCAGTGACTGACGTCCTCATAAACTGGGGACATGTGGGCACAGACATGAGCACAGAAGAGGCGTAGACATCTGAGCCTCAGAAGAAGCTGCCCCCGCCGGCGCCCGAACTCTGACCCCAGAAAAGCAATGTGTGCTGGGAAGCCGCCGGCCAGTGGCGCGTGGCCACCGCCCGAGCACAGACTGACACACGGGGCTGAGCAACACGGCCACGCGGCCCTGTGCCTTGGAGGCCAGACCACCTGCCGTCCTGCCCGCAGGCTCCAGAGAGGGCCCAGAGTCACGAGACAGTGGCCTTCATGGTCCAGGAAAACGCAGGTGGTCGTAAACTGCACCGTGGGAGCCCCGTGTCCAGCTAGTTGGCTTCGAACTGATCTTATTTTTACTTAATTATAGAGAGACTGCAGTGGGCATAACCTGTTCTTAAAATTTTTTAAACGCCTCCAAACAGGTCTTTAAAAATTCCCACGTCCTGCATGAAAGCCCGGGAGACTAAAATGCCGAGAGACGCTTGTTCGATGCGGCCTGTGCCGCGTTGGGCAGAAACGTGGACACGTCCTAACGTTTCGGGAGACATCACGGCAAGTCCTGCCGCCTCGTTTTGTCTTGACTGATGCCTCGTCTACACCGCACGCCACTGGGAAGGGGGCGCTGACCGTCTCGGTGGCCTGGGGACTGTCCGTGTCCTGCTGGGGTTTTGCAGACATCCAGACATCCAGAAGGTGCAGCCGGGCCTGCAGCTCGGTGACCCCGGTGACCCCTCGCAGCGCAGCCAGGTCCCCGGCCCCTGCCCCGACACGGCCCCCAGCAGAGCCGCCCACCGTGCCAGTGCGTCACCGGCCGGCAGGCCTCTGTCACCGCAGGGCGCGCTGCTGGAACCCGCGGGTCCCTCGCCCCGGGCTGCTCCCAGAAGGCCCTTGGGCAGAAGAGCGACAGGGAGGAGGCCGGCGGCGCCCCACGCGAGCAGCTGTGCTTCCCGGGGAGGACGCACCCGCGAGGGAGGCACGTTCTGGTCCTGATCAAATCCCGGAGCAGAAAGCGTTCTGCCAGGGGTCATTAGCGGCCCACCTGTCGGGAAAGCCGTTCAGTTAAAAATAACGGGGGCCGGGTGAGGGGTCGGCGGAGGGGCGGCCCCCGCCAGGAAGAAAGTCAACCACCCGCGGCTGAGCATCTCGTCGCCAGACCGCCAGGGAGCGGACGCCTGCCTCCCGGGACCCGGACCGAGTCTGCTGCCGCCGCGGGGAGCGCTCTGGGGAGCCGCCGAGCCGAGGCCCCATCTGCGCGCTCGCCGCGGCAGCAATTAGGAGGGAGAAGGAAGCGGGTGAGGCGGAGGCCGAGGAGCAGGAAAGCTCGTTTGGTTTTCGTAAAAGAAAAAACAACTCAAAACAGTGAGTGCGAAGCTGTGCGGGTCTCTGTCGGGACAGACCTGTCCCCACCAGAGTTCTCCCGCAGCAGCCCGATCCCCCACCCCGGGAACTCACGGGACCTCGAAGGAGGCTATTCCGTGAGGACGAGGCCTCCTGGGGTCCTCCTGAGAAGGGGGCTTGCACGCAGACGCAGGCGGTTGGGGGGCACCCGCGCAGACGGACGGCGTCTCCACAGCCAGAGCAGGCGAGCCCCGCGGCGTGGGGAGGCCTGGGAGGAACCAGCCCCGCGCCTGCCCCCGGACCCCCGCCCCCGCCCAGCGAAGCCGGCCGCGCTCACCTGCTGTAGGCTGCGGGGGACCGGGGCCGGGCCCACTGGTACGGGTGCTGCGGCACCGACAGGTACTGGTCGCAGAAGGCGCCCTTGCGGATGTGCTGGAGGGACGGGAACTCCTCGGGCAGGAACTCGGACGTGGGGGGCGTGGTCCCCAGGTCCTCGCCGGCCGGCTCCACCTTGAGCGCCACTGAGGGACAGGGGTCCAGGGTGGTCTTGCGCGCCTTCACGGGGACGCCGTCCAGCTCCAGGCTGCCGTCGGTGCTGAGGGCGTTGATGGCGGCCACGATGGCCGAGCTGGTGTACTGGGTGCTGTTGCCCAGCCACGTGTCGTCGGTGACGCTGACCCGCGGCGAGCTGCGTGGGGACGGCGTGGGCGAGTGGTGCGGGGAGCAGGACGGCTGCCGGCCGTTGAGGCCGTACTTCCTCTTGTTGCAGGGGGACGAGGGCCGTGACGTGCGGGTCCCCAGCCAGCTCTCCTCTGTGACGCTCGTGCGGGGTGAGGTGGAGGGTGAGTGTCGGGGGGAGCCAAGAAGGCCGCAGGCCCCCAGGCCACGGGGGAAGCCCTCCTCGGGGTCCGTGGTCTTGGGGGACACACAGGGCGACTGCCACGGGGACGTCTGTGGGGACGCGTAGGGGTACGAGAAGTTGGACTCGTAGGACGAGGCCTCAGAGTTGCAGCTGCGGGAGGACAGGCTGCTGGCCGGGCTCAGGCACGAGGGGTCCCGGTAGGCCTCCAGGTTGGGCAGGTTCAGGGTGGCCGTGGAGGGGGGCCGCCTGGAGCCGGGCAGGACGTCTTCCACCTCCGCGTCGTGGAAAAACTGGTTATTGCCGTGGTGCAGTCCCATGTACGAGGTGATCTCGATGCGGGGACTCTCCAGGGCGGGGGCCCCGTTGGGCCTGACGTGGCCGGAGGAGAGGAAGTAGCTCGAGGGCCCGCCGTCCACCGCCCCCCCGTAGCCCGGGGGCTGACTGGCGGCGGTGGCCGGCATGCCCGGGGCCGAGGTCTGCAGGTCGTGGCCTGGGGCGGGCAGCGAGGGCTGAGCCGAGCCGGGAAGCAGAGTGGAGCTGACGCCAGGGGAGGCATAACTATAGTGCTCTGGAAAGGGACAGAAGAGAAGACGGCGTGAGGGGCCGGTCATCGGAAAACACGCCCACGGCGGGCTGAGCCCATCGGCACTGCACAGGCCCGGGCCCGTGCCTGGGGACGCAGCTGCGAAACGCCACTGAGCTCGCACGGCTCCAAGGACCCCTCCCGGCCCACGAGGCCCCAACCCGTCCTCCCTTCTCTGCTCTCCAGCACCAGGGCACCCGCGGCCCCGCCTTTACAGAGCCGCCCCCTCCTTCCCTCTTCAGAAGCCACCTTCCCCGGCCACCTGCCCAGGTTTCAGTCCCCAACCCACAGCCCGTGGCGTCCTCCCAGCTCCTCTCTTCCTCAACACTCAGCATCGTCGCATTCCTCGTCTCCTTCACCAGGAGAGCGTGGGTTCCGCGAGGGCAGGACCCTCTGCCTGCCTTAGTCCGCTTTGCCTCGTGGCTGTCTCCGGAGCCTAAGCCTGTGCCTGGCCCCGAAAATGCCCCCATGTGTGAAACATACGGGTGCGTGGGTTTTAGCCACAGGAACCTGAACACTTAAGGAGACTTAACAAGCTAATCACTCTCGAGGTGCCTTGACCAGCAGCCACAGAGACCCTCAGGGATCAGGAAGCAAAATGGACTCCCGGGTCTCCCCCACGTACACTCTGGCCGCAGTTCACGGCCTAGAAACCCGTGTTTAAAATTAAAAAGGTAGAGGACATTGATGCACGGCTACATTGAAGAATCATTATGTATTAATTATAACCTCAATACACTACATTTTGAAAATCATTACTAGTGTAATTAGTAATTTCTAACAGAAAAACCACATTTCTGGATTTCCTATTTGAAAAGACATTTTACGACGTCTTGTACCTCGTTACCGCGCACCAAGAGGGGAGCGTTCCAAGCCTCTAAATAATGGAAGCGTCCAGGAAACCGGACACGGACCTGGGTTAGCGCTCGGCCCCGAAGGCACGCGGGGGCAGGGCTCCCTTCCACGGGGCTGTGGACCGGAGACCCACAAGGGACCAGCCGCCGGACATCAAGGGTCTGGGAAAACTGGTCTGAACGGCACCGTGTTGACGGACAGAAACGGTCTGGCCCCCGAACGCACGGGGGTCTATGTCTGCTGTTACTTCTTTCCAGGAGGAGCCATCCGGCCACTCCCTGTGGCAACCAGGCTCTCACCGTCCCTGCTATCAAGAAGTTCTTGCTTCTGCTGCTCGGAAAGCCCCAGGGCCTTTCCACCTCCAGGCCGCTCACAGGTGGTCTGCGGAGCGCACACAGGCCTGCCCCCTTCCCAAGAGGGCATCAGCATCCCAGATGCCAGGGGCAGTGCCGAAATGCCCTGGGGGACAGAGCCCTGCCCACGAAGAGGGAGCAGACCAGAAGCTTCCTGAGACAGACAGGGGTCCCGTCAGGACCACTTGTGCCTGGATGAGACCGAGAGCTCACACACGCAGCCCCACAGCTGCCCCCCTCCAGTCGCCGTCCCCCTCTGCTCCAGGGGCCACAGGGCGAGCAGGGTCCCTGACACGGGGCGTGAGGGAAGGCCCGGCCCTCGCTTCCCCAGGGTGGGAGGTGGCGCACCAGGCCTCCCCGCACCTGGCCCGGACGCCTCCCCTGAGACCCTGCCCGTGTTTGCGGCTCGCGGGGCCCCCACCAGGCCACATGCTCACGGACGGCCCCGACGCAAACACGGCCCCCGGAGTTTCAAACGACGTCCTTGCAAGAATCAAACAAGGGGGTAAAAGCCCAGAAAAGGTGCTTCGCAGAGAAGGTTCCTCAGGAAGGGGTAGCCTGGGGGCCGCGGGCATCACCCGAGCGCGCAGCCTTCCCCACGCACCTGACAGACTGTGGCCCGGTGGCTTGGTGGGGTGTCGTCCGGGGGACCCAGAGGGACCGGGCAGTGGGCGGTGCAGGGGTCCAGCCCCGTAGAGGGCAGGCAGGTCCACGGACGGTCTGTCGGGCATGTGGGAGCCGTCAGAGCGCAGGGGTGCGAACGCCTGGCAGCCCTCCCTGCGAGAAGCCTCCGGGGAGACCCCCTCCCCCAGGCGGCTCCCGTCCTGCGTGAGCGCGTCCCAGCACGGCTTCGCACCACACCCACGCGCATCTCCGCGCTCTCCATTCGCGCACAAGCACACGCCTGCGTCCAGGCCCGGCTCACACGCACCCGCAGGCGTCCACGTCCAAGCGGCGCGGGAGCCACAGGCCAAGCGGACAACCGAGCTCGCGGAGGGCCCGACCCCGACGGCTCACACTCCAGTGTGCGTTCGTGCTGCAAACGCAGAGGTCAGGGCTTTAGGACGTAGATGTGCACACGTAACTGCAGGATGGCCGACATGCACTTGAGCCCGAGTTACAGGGACACGTGTCCCCTCCAGCCCTGGCATCTGGCTCACGACTGGCACAGACTCCCGCCTTCTGGGCCGCCCGCATGGGCTGGGACACCTTGACCATGTGCCGGCACAGGCCGGACACACACGCCTTTATGGCCGTCACCAGCTCCCCGGCACCTGGGAGGGTGCAGGTCACCCGACGTCCCACCCCAGCCCCTCCTGCTCTGTGTCTGCCCCCCGCCCCCGACACACCACCGGACCGCCCTTCCTCTGGGCCGGCCGCGCGCACTTTCCCGGCTCCACCCAGAGAGAACCACGGTGCCACTTGGCTGTGGTCTCAGCTCCCCTTGGGCTGTCGGGGCGGGTGACACGCCACGGTGGGGGGGGGGGCGCCCAAAGAGTCCATAAGCACAAGGGGCTGTGCTTCCCGGAGGGGTCTCCGAGCAGCAGCTGGGGGTGGCCGGCCGGCCTGCTCCCTGAGCACCTCTGACCTCCAGGTGCCGCCATCCCAACCACAGGGAAATCCCTGCCAGACCCTCCCAAACGGAGGAGGCCCCAGGCCCTGGCCGCCCCTGCTGGTGTGCACGCGCTTCCCGTGAGCCCTGCGTTCAAGCGCTTGTCCCTGCGTGGGGGCGAGCACCTGGCACCCGGGGGAGAACGCGTTTCCCTGTTAGAGAGAAACCCGCAAGCAGGGCGGACAGAGCACGCGGCGCGAGCGTGGCGGGGAGTATTAGACGTCGTTGTCGTGACAACAAACGTGTGTCATGAAGCCACGCCCGTGAGGAGTCTGCGAGGCCCCTGTGATGGGCTCCCGGGCCTCCCTGCCCCTGGACTCTCCCAGCTTGTTCTGGGCCTCCAAGGAGGTTTAGTGGACCAGGCCCCGCATTTCCTGCCCCCGTGAAAAGTGTTAGGTGCGTCTGACGGGCACCTCGCCGGCCCAGCTGGGAGAGCAACTCTTGATCTCGGGATTGTGCTTCTGAGCCCACGTCGGGAGTGAAGACTAGTTAAGAAATTAACTTAGAAGAGAGCAAACGAGCGAGCGCACTAACACGCGTTGCTGGGAAGGTGACCCCAAGATTTAAAAAATGAAGCTACCTTCAGCAGAGCAGGTCCGGGGCCTCCCCGCCAGCCCGAGGACTCAGCCCCCGTTCCTGCGCGCCTGGAGCCCGAGGCTGGAACTGCACAGGGTTCTGGGTGGGGGGACTTGGGGTTCTGGAGAAACGGCAGAGTGAGGAGGGTCTCGCTTGGGGTCCGGAAGACAAGGGCTGACTTCAGGACCGGACGATGTTGTCATGTCGCATGTCCTTCCTACCGAAGGCACAGCATCGGCGCCCACACCTGCCCCTGCGGGCCCAGGACGACAGGCCGTCGCAGTGGCCCGGGCTCCCCTCGTCTCCCACAGACCGGGACACCCCGGCCCAGCATCTGCTGGGGTCGAACCCAGGACACGACACCAGGCGGGGAAGCTGCCGGGCTGCGGGAACAAGACGCCACCGAACCGAAACCCACTCCTGCCCACCGCCCGCCTCCGCGCGCCGCCCACACTGCACACCCGGGAGGCACTGGTCAGCGGCCCGGGTGGCCGTGGGGGACACGCAGGAACCCGGGGGTGTCACCAACCCCCCAGGAGAAGGAGCACGCGGGCCAGGAGAACGGCTCATCCCAGCAGCTCACGTTCCTGCGTGTCCCAGAAACAAGCCCACCTCGTCCTCTGTTGGGTCCTGGGTCCAGCCTGGTGCCCCTGCGGACCACACCTCGTGGGGTGCGCTGCAGCACCCCCGTGCCCCCCGCACCTCATGGCTCGTGGGGGGCCATGACGACGCCTGCACGAATCTTTCTACTCGGGCCTCCACCTTCTCACTCCCTGCTTTTAAGAAACCAAAAAACACCCAAGTCCTTTATCAGCTACAATGTTCCTTCGCGGGGCGCCTGGGTGGCTCAGTGGATTGAGCCGCTGCCTTCGGCTCAGGTCATGATCTCGGGGTCCTGGGATCGAGCCCCGCATCAGGCTCTCTGCTCCGCAGGGACCCTGCTTCCTCCTCTCTCTCTCTGCCTGCCTCTCTGCCTACTTGTGATCTCTCTGTCAAATAAATAAATAAAATCTTAAAAAAAAAAAACAAAAACAAAAAAACAATGTTCCTTCGCTAAAGACACAGAATGAAAATGTCCTACAAAGAACCGTCTGGGGGGATCGTCTGCGACCCACTGTGAAGGCCACACGGCCCAGAGGACGCGAGTGGACAGCCGTCGCCCACCATGCTGAGGAGCCCGGGACCCAGGGATACGGGTCCCTCCAGGAATGTCCCCCTTCCGCGTGAGCTTGGGGGTCCGCCCGGCGCCTGGCTGCAGACCGGCCTCCTCGGCCACCGGGGAGCGCTCCGGCTCCCGCCCAGAGGCCTGGCCGACTTCCTCCCGAGTTGCTAGGGCGACGGCACGGGCAGCTTTGCAGCTTTGGGGCCAAGATAACTTAGACCAGGGGAGCCCGGGTGGGAAGCAGGGCCACACCCGCCTCCCAGCGCGCAGCCGAGAGCGCTATTTCCTGAGACCGAGGAGACAGGCCTCCTTGTCCCGTCCTCCGTCCCTCCACCCCCCCCCCCCCCCCCCCCCCCCCCCCCCGGCGGAGAGGGCGGCCCTCTGCCCAGCCGGCCGTCTGCCCGCAGGGGACCAGGCCGGTGGCCTCGGGGACACGAGGCGGCCCTGGGAGTGCAAACAATGCTTGGCTGGGCTGGGACAGTTACTGTGAAACTCGCTCCTTTCCCTCCGGGAATGGTCACAGTCACCGTCCCGCCTGCCCAGCCACAGAGCCCCAGCCCTGAAGCCCCGGCAGGACGCGCCTCTGTGAGGTTGGCAGCAGTGACAAGAGTCCCCCACCGACTCCCCCGGGGGGACCGTGACGCGACAGACGCCCGTGGCCATGGACCGAGTGCCTGTCCCCGCGCACTGGAACCCAAAAGGCCGTGTTGCCACCTTGCTTCACGGCCCGACTCCGTGCGAGTCACACGTGCCCTTATTTCTGTCCAGGCTCATTCCAGAAGTGACGGGACGCGGGTCCTATCATCCGTTAAGGGCCGGGGAATGCAACGTAACAATCTAATACAGCAACGTGATAACTAACATAATGTTTAATAATTGCAATATTATAATTGAAAAACAAACAAAAACTTTACTAATAATTGCCAAGCGCCGGAAGCACCCCAGACGTCCCTCGGAAGGCGGGGGTCACGCACCGCGCTCCCTGCAGACGACGGGGGGTCGCTCGGCACCGAACAGAATCACTGCGGCCACCGAAACCTCGCACGCGTCACGATAAGGGCAGGGACCGGTCTGGAAAGGCGACGTCCTCCAGGACTCCAGCTCTAAGAGGCTGTGGAGGAGGCGGAGCCACGGACTCAGTGGGGACCCGCGGCGGTGGGAGCTGGAGGGGGGGAGGCGCGGCCGAGCACAGACGGTCTCCGGGGCCGCGAGGCTCCTCCGTCCACAGAGTAACGGGGCACACCTGACCTCGTGCCCTCGGGAGAGCCCGCCCGCATGCGCGGCACCCAGGGAGCCCGAGTGTCCACCGTGGGCCGTGGGGGAGAAACATGTCCGAGGGGTCCATGGGTGCCCCACTCTGGGCGGGTGTTCAACGACGGGGCGGCTGAGGCGTGTCGGGGCGGGGCTCGGGGGCAGATGTTCCACCTTCCTCCCCACTCTGCTGTGAAGCTAAAACTGCTCTGAGACAATAATCTTATTGAAGTGAAGGAAGAAAACACAAGTATCTCTCACAAAAATACGTTTAAAAAATGAATGTTTTCGGGGCGCCTGGGTGGCTCAGTGGGTTAAAGCCTCTGCCTGCGGCTCAGGTCATGATCCCAGGGTCCTGGGATCGAGCCCCACATCGGGTTCTCTGCTCAGCAGGGAGCCTGCTTCCTCCTCTCTCTCTCTGCCTGCCTCTCTGCCTACTTGTGATTTTTCTCTGTCAAATAAAAAAAATAAATAAAAATTTAAAAAAATGAATGTTTTCTAGCAAGTTCTAACACATGACAAAAGAAAAGAGGTCTTTCTCTCTCTGCCTGGCCTCCTCGGCCTAGTCTCCCAGATGCTGCGGCCCTCCCTTCCCCAAAGCCTGGTGAATGCCAGGCCCCAGATGCCCACACCCTGGAGGACTTCCTGCAGGAGGCGCTCCCTGGACTGCGCTCCCTGGGGAGCCTGGGGCTGAGGCACCGATTTTGCCAAAATGATTAAAAGCAGCCTTGAGACTGTCAGGGGCTCATGGGCAGTTACAGGCTTGGAGCAGACGTTCTGGAAGGCACAAGGAGGCGGTGGGGCCTCCCCGGCCCTGGGAGACCCCAGTCACAGAAGCCAAAGAGCCTGTGTGCCCTGTACGAGGCAACCTTCTCACACGACAACAACCCTGAGGGCTGTTGTCCCCAAAAGCCACAGGGTCCAGGATGGCAGAGGGAGGCCTGTCCAGACGGCTGTCACACCCCACGGGTCCCAAGCACGGCCCACGCTTCACCTCGCCCCTCTCATGACAGACACTGGCTTCCGGCTAAGAGGCCCGAGCGCAGGCGAGGAAGAGCTTCGGACGGCTCCCGGGGGGCAGCACGGGGGGGCCAGACCCAGGCAGGGCAGCGAGAAGTCCTCTGGGACCGTCTCTCCACTTCCATCCCGACCGCCTCCAGACACTGCCTGGGCTCCCGCCGCGTCCGGAGGCCTGGATGCCCACAGCCGCTGAAGACCAAGTCGGGGTACGGACAGCAAAGCCTGGGCAGCCCCTGCCTGGTCGGAACCTTTATTTTTTGTAAACGAACAGGGCGTTACAGGTTTGAAGAGAAGGGTGGTGAGCGACATGGAAAACAGGCTACGATCACCGGAGCCTCCCCGCCACGTGGGCAGGACAGAGAGGAGAGGCGGGGGCCAGCGGCAGGGGCACACGGACCCCCCCTTGCAGGCACTGCTAGGCCGCCCCGAGCTGGCCGGGGTTACTCAGTGGCTCATAACCGTATTCAAGAGCACCCACGCCAAAGCCGGCGGTTTCGCTGACTTGTTCAACTGAAACCTTTATTTCTGCAGAGAAGAGAAAATGAAAGAGGCTCTGAGCCCCTGAAGGCTGGTTCCACTTCCCGCGGCTTCTGGGAGGGGCCAGGGGCGGGAGGGAGCGCAGGGACAGGTCTGGAGGGGCTCCATGGCCCCCTGCCCTCTGGCAATGACTGCTCACCACCTGTCCCTCGACAGCGTCCAAGTCCAGGGCCTTGGACATTTGTGTCCCCTGGCGTCAGCAGCACACAGCACCCTGGGGGAGACACCCCTCCGGCAGGACCACTGGACAGACCCCACACACTCGGGACCCAGAGGATGGCCTCTCTGGCGCCCGGAGTTAGCACTATGGGCTGCTGAGCAACACGCCTGAGCACCGGCCTTTCCCAGCACCCACGGCTCCCCTCTCCTCCCCACCCCGTTTAGTTCCCCAGTGCCCCGGGGGCCGGGCACCCCCACAAGCCAGCCACTCCTGTCTTCAGTCTCTTTCCTGCACCCCCAGGCCCAGACCCCTGCACTCCCCGGGGGGCCTGCACCTCTAAATTCTGCACCCTTGTACCTCAGGCCCCTGCCAACCCTGGACACCCCCCAAGCCCCGGCACCCCCAGATCCTGCACTGTGGAACCTCCCCCCCCACCCCTGCATCCCAGGTAGGAGCCCGCCCCTCCGCACGCCGCCCCAGGGCCCTGCACCCTGGGGTCCTGTACCCCCAGGGTCTTGCCTACCCCACCCCTGCACCCCCATACCGCACCGGAGGGAGGTCCTGCAGCCCCCTGGGGCCTGCACCCTCTGGGCGTGCACCTCCTGCCCTGCATCCTCACACACAGCACCCGGAGGGCTCCCGCCCCTTGTCCGCACCCCATGCCCTTCCCAGGCCCCGTGCGGACCCACCTGGGGCGGCGGCGGCGGGACCCTCGTCACTCTGGTTAAACTCGAAAAGGAAATCAAAGTCGAACTCCTGGTCCTCCTCCAGCCCCGTCATGTTGGGACCGGCCCGGTGGGGGTTGGGGTCCGCGCAGGGGCTCGGGGGTCCAGGGTCTGGGGTCAAGGTCTCGGCCTGGTCAGGTCGGAATGGAGTCTGGGATTCCCGCCGGGGTCCTGGCCTAGTCAGGGACCCGGCCCGGGTCTGGGTCAACCCGGGTCAACCCGGGTCGGACGGAGTCAGGGTCGGCGCCTGGGTCGCGGCCCTGGCCGCGGGCACCTGTGGTCGCGCCGCTCTGGGCTCGGCTGCGCCGGGCGCCGGCCCGCGTCCCCGGGTAACGTGACTCCCGCCCGCGCCCCTCCCCCTCCCTGCCCCCGCCCCCGCCCCTCCCCCGCCCCTCCCCCGCCCCGCTGTTTCCGGGTTGACATAAACAAGCCGCTCGCCGGCCGCCGGCTTCCGAGTTTTAAATAAACTCTTGGGCAGCCCGGGCGCACGCGGCTCGCTCGTGTCCCCCGCCCCCCGCCCGCGCCCGGGGGTCCACGTGCGCCCCGGCCGCGACCCTGCGCGGGGACCCGGTCCGCGCCCCGCACACCCGCGCGGCCCCAAGTGGCGCAAAGATCAAGACAGTCGCGGAGAAAGGGCGGGCGCCCCGAGCCCCGAATTTGTGCGACGACGCGGACGAAGGAGAAAGCGAACTCTCCAGCCGCCGGGCCTCTCCTGGAGTGAGGGTCAGGGCGTCTCGGTCGCCGCGGGAGTGGACAGCACCCACGTCCCCGGGGGCCACTGCGCCGTCCCCTGGGCAGCCGGACGCGCTTTCGAGCTGCTCTGACACTCGGACCAGCACCCCCCAGCCCCAGCACCACCTCCCAGCCCCCGCTAACCCGATGCCCTGAAAGTGCCAAGGAGAAGGGAGTTTCCCCCTCGGGGCTGGAGACGCTGGCCTTGGGGTGGGGAGCTCTGCTGATGCGCTCACAGGCTGCCCAGGTGCGCGGCTGCCCCACAGCAGCCCTTTGAGCGCTGCTGCCTTCCGCAAAGCAAACGCCCACCTGCCACGAGGCCTCCCTGGAACATCATTCACTTAAGTCCCCTGACTCCTTCAACTGCCATGCGCCAGCCACGGCAGAGCTCTCCAAGGCCGAGTACGTGGGGATCCAGACCCTCGGCTCAGTCCCGCAGCTCAGCCACCGCAGGCACAAGCTGAAGGCCCGTGCGGGCATCATTCTTGCCTGATGCGCCTTCTCCCAGCTGTGTGTGCTGACTGTCCCCAGTGTCTTGGTGCCACGGGCAACCAGCATCTGGTGCAGCAGGGGAACGTCACAGGAGACAGAGAATCACCCGTGGAGGGACGTCGAGTCGGGGAAAGGCCGGGTGGCACGGATGTCTGTCCCTGCAGCCCTGCTGCTAACCGACGGGCCCTCCTTTCTGCCCTGCGGGGCATCTGGGGGGCCTTTTTCTAGAAGCAAATAACCTGCAAATCATGTGTCCCTCTCATGCTTCTCTGCCATGTCCCTTTGCAATGGCTGCTGTTCTCCAGTGACAAACTATGGCTCACTTTGGCCTGATTTTGCTTCTAATAATAGTTTTCACTTTCAGATGTACGTTGGAGGGTTGTTGTGTTTTTCGTTCGCTTTTTCTGCTGACCTTCGGGCAAATGGAGTCTGTTCTGTTGAGAAGCAACACTTCGTTTTCTCTTTCCGGTTGTCTTCCCCAGAGCTGTCTTGTAGCGCCCACCGAGAACGTCGTGGAAGCGGCCGCCCAGACCGTCGGCGTGGACGACAGCTTTCCGTTCCAGGTTCGAGGGAAGGGGGTTCGCGCTTCGGCACGCACAGGTGTCCACCCAGTTCCCCGCCTGGCCACGGGGACGGGGACTCACCCCGCTCTGCCCAAGGCTGAGCGGCCCCCCACCTAGTTTCGGATCCCCAACCAAAGTAGCCAGCTGCGCCGGTTTTCTAAACACCCCTCTTCCCAGCAACACCCCCTTACCCCGCCCCGCCTGCCTTTCAACTGGTACATGGTTTGGAGCTATTTGCCAGTTCAGCAGACACTCTGGTCCCGATGGAAATGTTTAGCTTGGCGCTTCCTCTCCGGCTGCGCGTGCTCGCCGCACACCGAGCTCCAGCCCTGGGTGTGATGGAGCCCAGCGCCGGGCCAGGGCCTCTTCTAATCTGGATTAGGAAACAAGGCCCAAGTGACGTGTGGGGGGAACAGAGCCTCTTTGTTCTGCCCGGAGAGCCCGGGGGCATTCTGTGTGGAGCAACCTCGGGGTGGGTGGGTAGGCGGCTACCAAGCGTTTCCCTGCATTCTCCACGCGGAAAAACAGGCACGGGGCCTTCAGAAACAACAGGGCTGGACGGGGTTCAGCCCAGAGGCTCATTAGACCAGAGGGAAGTGCTGGGGCGTCGAGCCGCTCCTCACAGGGGCCGCCGGTGCCTCCCTCGGGCCTCGGGGAGAGGACCCGTCCTGTCCTCCGGCACCGCCGGAGCCCCGTGCCTCTCATCCCCGCGGCCTGGGTCCGGGAAGGACTCCATTGCGCCTTCTGGTTGCTTAACGCCATAGCTTTTCCAGAACACCCCCTCGATCACCGAGTTTAGAGGCACCATCGCCCTGGGATGCTATCTGCCCGAAGGCCCTTCTCAAGTGCACTTTCTGAAGCAGGAAACAGGAAGGATCACCAGCACCCACACACAGGGTTTCTTATTGAACAAAAAAAGAAGAGGGCTGCAGGACGGACCACCGACGGCTCAAGTCAAGAAAACGAAACTCTGAAAGGCCTGCACTTGTTAAAAGAACACACGTGGGCAGACTTGGAAAAAGGTGTCCAAGATGTTAAGACCGAAACCTTAGCACATTTGTTAGAAATTGTTCTAATAGCAAGAGCTTGTCCCATAAATATTACCTGATGCTTACATTTAAATGTTTCCTAACCTGGGATGAAATGGTGAGGAACACACACCTCTTCCTTTACGGGTACAAAACATGGAGAAAATAACTGATCCTTTTTACCGAGGGCACCACCTAGGGTCCGTCCCTGTTGGAGACCAGGACCTTCTTGGAGGAGAGCACTTCTGGCCGGGCTGGGGCCTCTGGCTGGTGCCTGAAGGCGCTGCTTCTCAGAAGCACCTCTGCCGTCTGAACGGAGTCCCCGCTACACCCGGGCAAGCTGGCTGCTTTCTGAAAATCGTCTAAACGCTCCAGCACTGAAGAAGCATTTGGAAAGGCGTCTCCCAGATTCCGGGGCGGCCTTGCTATCCTGATCCCTGAGCAGGGTGCCCGGGGTCCTTCTGGAGGCCCTTTCCAGACACCTGCAGGAGCTCACCCTGGAGGCGCTCCCTTCTGCGCCAGGGGCGTCGGGGTGAGGGCCCCCCGCCCACTCCCTCTCCCCAGTGGCTTCTGGACCGGCGCTTAAGCAGCTCCATGACTATAAACCTGAGGTCCCTTTTCGCACCGTCCGGAACCACTGCCCAGGCTGGAACTCCCGCGGGTGGGCTGCACAAGGGCTTGAATGAGGGGCTGCGCGCAGATGTCCCGACGGCACACCGGGGCCCTCAGTCCTGCGGGCGCAGCGCGGGGCAGGGGAGAGGCTCTGCGACCAGCGGCGCTCCGAAGGGGCGCGGACCCCCGCCTCACGTCCTGGGCGGGTCCCCGAAGCCGCAGGGTGGCCTCGGCCCACTAGGGAAGCACCCCGCGCGGCTCCGTTCCCAGGGAAACCTCACTTCACGCGAAGCGCTTTTTGTGGCCGTGGCGGCCCGAGCGGCCCGGGCTGAGCTTCTGGCGCGGACTGGCTCAGCGCTGGGCGAGCGGAGACACCTATTGGCGAGACGGCGCGCGCGAAGCCGGGCTGCTCCGGGGAAACACCGGGGGGACACCGCTTCCCGGACTGCGCCGCGCGCCCGCCGCCCGCGCCCCTCCCGGCGGCAGACCCCGGCCGCGCCTGCTCGCCCCGCCCGGGCCGGGACCCCGCGGGGCGCGGGCGGCGGGCGCGGGGCTGGGGGCGCGGGGGCCCGCGGCGGGGGGCGGGCGCGCCGACTTACCTTCCTCCGCCGACTTCATGGTGCCGCCGGAGGGCGGCGCGGGCCCCGAAGTTTCTCCGCTCCCGCAGACCGCAGCCGGAGGCCCGAGTGGAAACTTGGAAGGGGCTGGGAAACTGGTACTTGGCATCCACGCGGCGGCGGCGGCGGCGGGGAGCGGGAGGAGCAGGAAGAGCGAGAGGAGGAGCGGGAGCAGCGGGCGCTCGGCGCCGCCGCCCCGGCCGGGTCTCCCGGGAAGGCAGACCTCTTCCCCCGCGGACGCGCGCCGGCCCCGCTCAGCGCCGCCCGCCCCGGAGAGATGTCATTGAGGGGCGTGTGCGCGCGTGGCGGGCCCGGCTGCGGCCCTGGGGCCCGGGCGGGGTGGCGGGGTGGCGGGGACTCGGAGGTGCGCTCCCGCGCCTCGGTGCCCGCGCCCGGCCGCCGGATCCGGCGCGGTGAGTGTGCGGCGAGTTCGGAGTCCTCCGAGTCTCGCTCTGACGCAGGGCCGCGCTCTGCCTCCTGCCTTTTTAAAGCTGGAAAACACCTCCCCCGCCTCCCCGCCGGCCGGGCCGCTCCCGCGCCCCCTCCCTGCCGTGACATCACGCCCCCGCCCGAGCCGGCGCAGGGCCCGAGGACGAGTCGCCGAGCTCCTGCCCTCCCCGCGCCGGGCCGCTGTTCGCCGGGCCCGCAGGGCGCACGGGGGGCGGGCAGGGGCGCACGGTGCCGGCGGGGGCGCACGGGGAGCGGCCGGGGGCGCACGCGGAGGTCAGGGGCGCACCCGGAGAAGGAACCGTCCCTGACGCCGGGTCCGGCCCGGGTCCTCAGGGAGTCCCACTCTGCTTTAGGGAGGGGGCGGAGGGAGCAGGAGCGGAGGGCGGCCGAGAGGGCCCTGCATGCTGAAGTCATTATGTAAAAGCGCAGGCTTCCCCCGCGGTGGAAATTTGGAAAAGTGCTTCCACTGGCAGGCCCGAGAAAGGAAATTCCCATCCCGCTAAATTACTACCAGATTGCCTGGCAGTCCCGGGACGTGGAGTTATTGTCATTTTTTACTCTAAATATCCGAGCGACCCAGATTGCCTGTTGCGTGAGCTGGCGGGGGGAGGTCGGGGAGGACCGGGGCGCAGCGCCCCCGCCTCCCAGGGCCGGCCCGGCCGTCGGGGGAGGGCCAGGGGCACGTTAAGGCGCGACGTTGGGGTTTCTAACCCGTGGGGGAGGGCCGAGCCCGGGAGCTGGATTCGGGAAAGCCTTCCAGCGCCGCGGGTTCACGCTACACTTTCTTCTCAAAACCTCCTGCCTCTCCCCGGCGCAGCTCAGCGGCCAAACCCGGACCAAGTCTGCGCGTCGGCCGTGGGCGCGCGGGGCTGTTAGGGCGCTGGGGTGCCGGCGGCCGGAACTCGCCCATGCGCCGCACGACGCCCTCGCGTAGTTTCCAATAACCCCGAGGGCGACGCGGAGTCTGCCGCGGGGACCCGGGACGCCTGCGGGGCTGCGGTGGGTGCCCCAAATGCCTCCGCGCCCCGGGGCCTGGGGGCGGCCGTGCGACGTTGACCCACCCGCGGGGTCGCCGGCTCGTCGCTGCCACGTTAGCAGCAGGACGAGGACGGTGCCCGGCGGAGGGGCCCCGCGTCCCCGCGCCGTCTGCAGGGCTCCCCGGGGCCGAGACCCCGCGTGTGCGGCCCGGCGGCGTGGAGGGGGCCGTGGGGACGCTGTCTGGGTGACCCCACCGGGAGCTCTCCCACGCGGTGCCCCCGGCCTGGGAGACCCCGGGAGGGAACCCCACGAGGGCGCCGAGACCGGGGGCCCCCACGAGGATGCTGGAGGCGGACGGAGCCCTTCGGGACGACCGAGGCCGGGGGTGGGGGGCGCGCGAAGAGGCTGAGGCTGGGAGGGGGAGGGGCGCCGTCCTGCTGGGGGGGCCCGCCAGGGGGCGCCAGGGCCGCCCCGCCCCGTCCTTTGCAGAGACGGTGCCCCGGCGGGTCTGGTGGCCCCACAGCCGGGGCGGGGCGGTGGCGAGTGACCCCGCGCCCCCCGTGCGCCTCTCCCGCACTGCCACGCGCGCCGCTGGGACCCGGAGCCCGCCCGGCCCGCCGGCTCCTCCCCTGCCCCTCCCGCCTCTCCTTCCTCTGCGCGCCTCCTCCCTGCCAGCCCCCTCCCCCCCCACTTCCTCGTCTCTGCCCCTCCTGCCCCCTCCGCCCGCGCCGCCTCTTTAATAAATAATTTCACTCCGTCCAGAAAAGCTCTTTCCTGCGCGCGCTCAATGCCCTGCTTCTTCCCCGCCCGGTGACGGAATCCCCGACTGTTTCCCTGTGTTTAATGCCGTTGCCGGGACCACGGTGGCGGCGCGCCAGGGCGCAGGGAGTTCCGGAGGCGGCGGCGGCTCCGCGGCCAGCGCGCCCCCGTGTCCGCCTCGGGCGGCTCCTGCGGCCACCGCGGGGCCCCCGGCCTGCGTCCCCGGCCGCGGCCCCTGCGCGCCCCTGCGGCCCCTCTCGGTCGTCCGCCTGCCCTCGGGGTGTGTTTACAGGCGCTACCGGGAGAGACGTTACCCGGGTTTTATTTTAAGGGTTGGCGATGACTAACGAAGTTAAAAGGAGCTTAGGACAGAAAACAAGACTATTTTTAGGTTACTGTTGTTTCTGCGGATTATTGGGGCGAATACACCCAGAGAAGCTCACCGTTTTCGAAGTCCCTTTGCAAGCCAAATGCCCTCTCCGGGAGCGCCCTGGAGTGTCCTGCACCCTGCTCTGTACTTTCTAGAGCCCCCGGCGGTCCCCGTGCTTTGGGTTCTGTGTTCAAGCATCGGAGCTAAGGAGACCTGGGCCTCTGGTGCCCGCGGCCGGGCGGGGTCAGGAGGACCCCTGAGAGCTCGGCCTGCTGGAACTGCTGGCCTCCAGCCTGGGAGACCCGGGGGCCGCTGGGCCCACCTGACCCAGGGGGGAATCCGTCCTCTGGGATCTGGGGCAGCTTGGGCCCAGGCTGCCCCAGGCAGAGAGGCTCCTGGGCCAGTCTTCTAGCCAGCACGCCCCCCCACCTTCCTGTTCCGCAGCTGGCAGCCAGGGGCCTTCTGCCCCCAAATATCACCTCCGACATCCCCAGTGAAGCGTGAGCGCTCTGTCCTTGCCGGATGCGCCCTCGGAAGGAGCAGGGGCTGGACGTCCTCCGGGGAGGACCAGGGAGCTTCTGGCCTCCCTCCAGGGACAGGTGTGGGTTCTTCTCGACAGCACCTTCTAACTGGCGGGAAGGACACCCCAGGCTGATGAGAGATGCCGGGAAGTGTGCATGGGGAATGGACAGCGTGGAGACTGGCTTATTAAGAAATCAGGACTAAGGAGGGTTATTCACTTTCGAGTACACTACTGAGACTTTTAGAAACACCAATGCAGCTGAGTCCCGCGGGGGTCACTGCAGTTGAGAGAGAAGGGTTCCCTTTGATTAGACACCTGTGCCAGCACATTCAGACGCCCAGGTGTAGGGTGTTCTTAGAGACCAGGAACTGGGGGCTCCGGGTGGGAGTCGATGCCAGCTGTGACTTGCAAAGCAGCTCTGTAATCCCACCTTTCCCCGGGACATGGTAGAGGCCTTTTCTTGGTGGTCTCCCTGCCCAAACTCAGCCCAGTCCGGGCACCGCCGTCAGATCTAAAATCTCAATCACCAATGAATCGGTCCACTTCCTTTCCCTGGACACTTGCCCAGGGCACCAGGGTCAAAGCCAAACTGCCCAGCGTGGCACCTGATGACTGTCTCCATCCACACCTGCCATGCAGGGACCTCCTCACAGAATCCAGTCTCAGTTCCTGGTGCCCACCTCCAAGGGCCCGGAGTCCTCTCTCTCCACATGTATTTCGCCAATATCCAGAACCTTCCTGCAACGCTCCTGCCCCATCGTGAGCCGTGGCCCCGGCTGCGATGGCCTTAGGTGTCTTCCGTGGCCTTGAAAAGCGCGCATGTCCCGCTATCTTGGTGCAGCGCGCGCTCACGTCTGCGGGGCTCGCCGGCCTGTGTGCGGGTCGTGTCTCCTGCCCCCTCGCTGCATGGGGTCTGTTGGCCACAGCCACGTGCGAACCGGGCACTTGGCTCCCAGGCTCCTGGTGCAGGCCGCTCGGCTCCTCCCTTCTTTCCCTCAGCTTTGTCGCACGTAGCCGAGCTCTGTTGCTGACCCTCTCTGACGGGCTGGCCCCTTCACCTTCAAATGCACTTTGTTAAAATCCATTTTGTCTGACATCAGTATGAGCCTTTGAGGGCCCCGTCCGGCTGCTTGGTCGGGTGCACTGTCTCCTCCCTGCCGGTCCCTTTGTGTCTTTGAACCCGAAATGTACCTCCTGTCTCCTGCTTAGGGCTGGCTCGCCGTGGCTTGTTTGCTTGCTTTTGCCCATTTGATGGTCTCTGCCTTTTGACTGGCTCGTGGGATCGATCTAGGCTCGATGTCCTTATTGCTAGAGTTGGATTTACATCTGCAGTCTTACTGTTTGGTTTCAGCTTGTCTTTTTGTTTTTGTTCCCCTTTATTGCTTTTTTAAAAAAAATGCTAAGTGACCATTTTTTTTAAAAGTTTCATTTATTTATTATTTAAGAGAGCACCCACATGCAAGGGGTAGGGGCTGAGGGAGAGAGAGATAACTTATTATTAAGTAAATAATAATAATTATTATTATTTATCTCGGGCAGATCACCCGCTGAGCACAGAGCCTGGCTTGGGCTTGATCTCATAACCCTGAGGTCACCACCTGAGCCGAAATCCAGACCCAGATGCTTAGGCGCCTGCCTCCCCCCCCCCCCCATGAAGTCCGTGACTCTTGTCTGGTCCAGCATTTTAACCACAATCAGCTTCACACCTCCAGCAGCTCAGCCCCGGCGGTGGCACAGACCCAAGTTCCGGGCCGGGTTCCCTGTCCCTCTGCCGCGATTGTTCATGCAGCACAAGGAGAACCGGACAGCTCGCTGTCGCTTCGCCGCCGGCACGCGCTTCCTTGGCGGGACACGGCTTTGCTGCACCCACCGCCCAGAGTGATTACTGGCAGCGACGTTACACGTCTGTCGCGTTCCTGTCCGCTCCGGGCCCAGTGCTCTGTTACAGACACACTGTTCTGTACAAACGCTTTCTAAGTAGGTTACAGAAGGAGAACCAGTCACCACTTGTCGCATTATAGAAGCGCCTTGTCTCCGTCGGGGGCACCTGCTTTCAGCCTGGAGAGCTCCCTTTCGTGTCTGCCGGATGCAAATCTGTATTGTTGTTGTGTCTTTAAGCTGGGCAAGTCTTCATTCCCTGCATTTCTGACAGGCAGTTTTGCTGACGGTAGCATCTGGGTCGGCAGGAGCGTGCTCCCTCCAAGTGCACTGAATGCCGCACCCACGGCGCCGCCTGCCGAGAAGCCACTGTTGGTCCCTTGTAAGGGACACATTTTTCTCTTGCTACTTTTAAGATCGTCTCCGCGTCTGATTTTTCAGCGTTTGTACAATGACATGGAAGCTGGTGGGTCTCTGTGTTCATCGCCCAGCAAGTGTCCCGGGTACCTACTATTGGCAATAAACGCGTGACATCGGCCCCTAGTCCTGGCAGAGTTCTCCTCGTCTCTCCCCAGCCGCCGCAGGTCGGCGCCGCCGGGTCGCCCCCTCGGACTCCCCGTGTTCTTCTCCCTGTTCTCAGCCTCCGTAATCTTGGCTGATCTCCAAGTAAATCAGCTCTTTCTTCTGCCCGTTCGTGAATCTCTTCCTCTCGTTACGGTGCTTCTTGGCTCCAGAATCTTCCTTTGGCTCTTTTCCAGTTCGCATTGTTCGTGTGACGTCGCCGTCATGCATCCCTCCTCTCCTGGAGTCCAGCTCTCGTCCCGCTCTGTGCACACGCTCGCAGGGGGCACTTCGGGGGCGCGAAGCCAGCATCGGTCACGCTCCCAGGCCGCTCTTGGCTCTGCTTTCCCTTGGCGTGTGTGTCCTGCTTTCCTGCTTCTTCACCTGCCTCACGTCGTCTTGTAGAAACTGGGCGTTTCGGTGGCGCATGGGAGCCACTTTGGATTCTCCCCCCCCCCCGCCCCCGCCAGTCTGGGGCTTGTTTCCGTAGCTCCCTGTCTGTTTAGCGGCTCGCTGGGTTACTTCGGTGAGGTCCGCCCCCTCCCCAAGCGTCCGGCCTCTGGCCTTGCCCCCAGGAGCCCAGCGCAGGGAAGCCCAAGGCCCGGCTCCTGCTGGGAGGACAGCCCTCGGACAGGGTGGGGGCAGGGCGCCCAGTGCACCCGGAGTGCCCCAGCCTCTGGAGGGTCCTCCTCGCTGAGCTGGGGGAGCCGGCTGGGTTCCGATACCAGTGCCTCTGGCCTTTCCTAACGGGTTTCTGTAGATTTTCTTGAATAGACCTTTCATTTGCTGTTTGCCCTTAGGAAGGCTTCTAGAAGCTTGAAAGGGTTGTTTGGTTTCAAATGACGTCCTTCAGTTTCACCAGGAGCAGGTCCTCGGGCTCCCATCCTGGCAGCTTCTCGGCTACAGCCTGGATGGACCCCTCCGCCCGCACACCCCCGGGAGCCACCAGGAGGGTCTTCAGCTCCACGAAGGTCCCTCCGCACGTTGGCCATAGGTTGAAGCGTGTCATCCAAAAAGACACACTGGAGTCCTACCCCTGGTCTCTGTGTGCGAGACCTCATTTGGAAACAGGGTCTCTACAGATGAGATTAGTTAAGAGCACGGGGCTCGGGTGGCGCTGATCTGTGACCATGGTGCTTGTCACAGGTAGAGACCCGGAGGGAGGCCACGCGAGGATCCGGGGCTGGAGTGACGGACACAGAGGCTTTGGGTGCGAGATGGGCCTGCAGGCGGGGCCCCAGAGAGCCGGGGAGGCTCCTCCCCACGGCCGTGCGGGCGTGACCTGGGGCTTCTGGAAGCATGACAGATGGACGTCACCGCTGGCTCGTGGTGATGTCATCAGTCCTCAGGGAAGCAGCACGAATGCCGCGCGCTCTTTATTTTCTCCAGGGTGCCACCCACGCCCTGCTGGGCGGCCCCGTCCCTTCGACACCCGTACCCTGCCCGGCCCCCCCGACACGCCAATATGCACCTCCGCCTCCACCGCGACCTTCATTGCCATGACCAGCGCCGCCAGCGCCACACCAGCACGGCCCTCTGCCCCGGGACCTGGAGGCCTGGCCCACAGTCCCTGTGGGGTCACGGGGTCCCCCATCCTGTTCCCTACAAGCTTCCTGCACTGACCGGAAAGATGTCCTGGGGGGGGGCGGCGAGCCCGTGACTCCGTGGTTTGTGGCTCCACGTCACCTCCTGTGGAAGGACTGCCCGCCAAGGCCCACGTGGAAGAAAGCAAGTTCAGAGGTGGATTCCCGCCGTTTGAGCCTCCGGATTAAACAGGGCCTGAAGGCCTGTTCTCGAGTGTGTCCCGGGGGTTGAGAAGACAACTTCCCTTTCGCTCCGTCTGGTCTGATTTGGGCGTCTGTCGTGGCTGCGGGAGCCCCAGGCACACAGCAAGTGCCTGTGGCCGGTCCCGGGGACGGGGGCCCTGCTTCAGAGGCGCGCGAGGGATGCACAGTGCCCCAGAGTGGCAGGAGGCAGAAGGTGTGGACGCCAGGCTGCCCTGCCCCGCAGGGCTATGCCCACCTGGGTCTGACGGAGCCCACTCAGCAAGGAGCGCGCCTCACGTGGCACCCGGACTTCTCTTGGGCAGAGCAGACACATGGCTTGTGTGGGTCTGGCTGTACCGATTGGTAAAACACGGCCCGAGCTCCTGTGCTGCGTGAAAATGCGGCTCCTGCCCTGAGCCTGCCCCGCTACGGCCCCGCTCTCCCTGCCAGCCAGGGACTGCTGGCTCCCGGGGGCGGCTCACTCTTGTGCTCGGCTTAATTTCTAGGATGTTAGAGGCATCTGTGAGCGGCAGGGAGATGGTGCTGGGCTCTGTGGCCTCAGCCTTCTCTGTTCTGCGTGCCCCAGGGCCCTTGTGCTTCTGGCTGCGTCCAGGGAAAAGGCTCCGGTGGGCTTCCAAATCCCTTCGTCCTGCGGCGGACCTGGTGGGTGGGAAATGGGTAGTATTTTTGGTTTCTGGCAGTACTTAGGGCTCGCACCTGTGAATTCAGTGTTTTCTAGTGGCAACATTGTAACATTTTCTTACATTAAGCCTCCATCCGCTTAGGGAGCAGCGACCGAGCTGAGTCATTTTTATCCGCAGGCTGAGACAGGGAAGCTTGTCTTATTTTCCTTTTTTGATTGTAAATGACTTCCTTTTTTGTGTGTGGTGCCATCCTCACGAGGGAAGCTCTGCGGGACCCCCTCCCCCACGGGCAGAGCCCCTCCAGTGTCCTGGTCCCCGTCCCCGCCCCCCGGGAACCGAGTGGAACCCTCCCAGCCTCCACTTGGGTTCACGCCGCTCCCCAAACTATTGTTGAAGTGTTTTTGGTTCAGTAAAGTTCTAAACAGGCTTCGCCAGGCACTTTTTCCATGAATTTTTAAACCAGACTGAATTTCCAGGGAAACTTCACCCGCGCGCATCTGACTCACCTACCTGTAACTCGTCAAGACGCTGCGCGAGTGCCGTGGGACGCCCGGTCACAGCAGGTTTGCACCAGCTTCAGCCTGTCCTCCCGGCCACAGGACGCGGCACCGGGCACGAGCCCCTCAGCGCCCACGCCATCTCACACCCGCCCTGGGCGAGCCTGGGGTTGTGGCCTTGGCCCCTGGCCGTGAGGGCCCCCCGGGAGCCACCGGCGGTGGGTGGGCAGCGCCTGGGAGGGAGAAGGGATCCTTTCCGAGCCCCGGGGGGGGGCTGGGCTCTTGGCGGGGGTGGGAGGGCAGCCACGGGACCCTACCCTGCGGGGCCTCGGACCACCACACGCCCCTCAGGGGCTGTTTTCTAAAATGGTGGTAAAATGCACATAAAATTGACCATCGTCACCATGTGGGGGTACAGCTCAGTGGCACTGAATACACCGGTGTTGCCGGGCAGGGTGTACAGAACCCCTGCCCTCCGCAAACCAACACTGTCCCCAAACTCTAATGCCCCCTGGCCCCTGCCCTCCACCCTCGTCTGCACGTCCTCCAGCTCCGCACGCTTGCAGCCCTGCTCCATGCTGTTTGAGGCTGAATCGGATCCCGCAGCCAGCATGCATCCGGCTGTTCCCACGCTGGTCCGTGGGGGGATGGCTGGTCTGTGGAGGGACGGCTGTCGCACAGAGCGTGGGGGCGCAGGGAGCCCTGAGACCCTGCTTTCAGCTCCTCCAGAGGACAGGCCTGCAGGCAGGACGCCAGTGGTCCAGGGTGTCGCTGGGGTCCCCGTGGGTCCTGGTCCTTGTTAGCCTCCTGTGGCCCCTGCCCTTTGGCCGGACTTCTGTGTTTGGGTCTTCTTGCTCGTGGCCTCGCACCCACGCCCCGGGCTCTGCGTCAGCACCTTCCTGCCTGTCCCCCCCGGCCCCACCCCGGCGCCTTGACCCTGACACCCGACCTGGCTCTTGGGGAAGCAGACACGTGTCACCTGCTTCTCTCCTGCTATATTTGTTCCTTCCCATTTTGTCACAAATTGGGGTGGGGGATGCCTAAGGAGGGCTGCAGAGAGCATGAAAGCCACAGCAAGAATCCTGTGCATCAGGTCGTAGGAAGGGGTGAAGGTTTGGGGGAGACAGTGGACTGTGTCAATCTGAGGCATTTCGGCAAGGGGGGCAGAATCATAGGCCCCACAGCACCCCCAACATGGCCACGATGGCCCCCCGAGTTGCCGAGTGCTCCGTGTGGGGCCGCCCACCACAGCCCTGCTGTCCTGCTGGTCTGCAGGGCTAGCTCCCGGCCTCGTCCCACTCGGCAGGCACCCACTCGGCAGGAGAGCCGCCCGGGCTGAGTTTCTTCCCAGCGACAGCAGGTCCCTGGACACGGTGCTCCCGGGGCTTCCCTCTGTCCCCATGTCCGTCCCAGCACCCACATCCCTGCCGTGCAGCCCACGCTGGCCTTGCTGCCGCTCCAACACCACTGAGGTGCTGCGTGGTCAGCCGGGAGCCGTCCTGTGAGGGGTCCCCAGCAGCCCCTAGGCGGCACGCACTGCTGTCCCGTGGGAAGAAGGGCTGTGTCTTATGTGCAGTGACCCTGGTCCCAGCGGCCCCCTGCTGACTGTGCGCTCCTGCGGGCAGGCCGGGGTCAGCCGGGTTCTGGCTTTATGCCACGTGCTGTCCAAGGGGGAGGACAAGCAGGCACCCCAGCTGGGGGTCCATGGGACCCCGATGCCCGGGGCTGAGGCGAGGCCTTACTGGCACATGCCAGGCGCTTGGGCGATGGCATGGAAGTGTGAGGAGCAAAGCCCCAGGAGCCACGGCAGGGACTGACCCGGCCCTGGAGTCTTCGGGCAGGAGGACTTGGGCGGGCCCGGAGCTGGGAGCGCACCGCCAGGGTCCGGGACAGAGGGAGGCGGGGGCCAGCGCGCGGCCTCTGAGGATGGAGGCAGGCGGCTGAGGAGGCCACAGGCTGATGGGGAGGATGGGGGCGTCTGGGGCTCGGGGACGCAGTGGGGACAGAGTCTCCTCAGGAGCTTCTGGTAGGAACCTGCTCTCCCCGCTCCTGGACTGTCACCCAGAGAAACCCATTGGGACCTCTGACCTCCGGGACCGACCATCACTCTGTTCCGGCTGCAGGAGACCGAGAACCACCCGGCACGAGGTCAGAAGGACCCTGCTTCTCCCCAGAGCTCGGTTAAACGTGTTTCCTGCAGTCGCCCTGTCACAGTTGCTGGGAGGCCCAGGTCCACCTCCGACCTCCACGGGGGTGTGGGGAGGGGAGACAGCGAACCCCTCTGTTCTCCTGTGGGTCCAGCCTGCATCTCCCCTGGGGCCTCCCTCCCCCCACCCTGCCAGGTTTCGTGGGGACCGGCTGAGGGGCCCCTGCGAGGCCAGCCCAGGGCTCACGGCCTGAGGACACAGGTCGGCCAAGAGACAGGAAAGGTCCGGGGGGGGTCTGCAGCGGGTGCACTCGGCCCTGTGGAGCCCAGGGCACCTACGCGTCCGAGCCCCGCGTGTGGGACCCCCGCGGAGAAAGGGAAAGCTGTCTGAGCCAGGCCTGGCCATGAGCGCGGGGCAGGTCTGGAAGGGAGGGCCCCGAGCTCGTGCACTCATGCACTCATCCATAACGCTGCACGCGGGGAAACTGGCGGCCTCCCCTCCAGCACCTACGGGCGGGCAAGGTCAGCTTCCCAACTCGGCGGACGACAAATGGGCTGTTTAGAAAACTCAGAGAAGCACAGTTAAAAGCAGCACACCGGAGGGGCGTCGGAGGTGGATGCATCACTGGAAGGTGATGGTGTCTCACGACACGAGGTGGACCTTCCCCACAGAACCTGCCCGGGATGCAGGACGCTCGGACTGGAGTAGGTGCACCCCGCCCATGACCAAGGCGCGCGGGGCCCTCCAGGCGGGGGGGGGCACCCCAGGGCTTTGTTCGGGGGACCCAGGAAAGGTGGGCTCTGTGGTGTGGCCAGTTTCAGCCTCTACTTCGAGGAAAACAGTAACCATCACAGTGTCCCCTTCTGGGCAAGGCCCCCAAATTGTTCACACGACAACAGCCTTCAGACAGAGAATCCTGCCCGCACCTCGGGAGCCATGGGGAGAAACCGAGTCACAGCAACAAGACAGCACGACTCAGGACAGAAAGATGCCTGAGACCCTGTCCAGGTGCCCCAGAGCCAGGTGGACACCACGTGACGAAAATCCTGTGTGTGTGGATGGCATCTGTGCAGACGCTGCCCAGCGATCTGGGTTCACCCAAACCACACCGGCAGCATCCGAGCACCAACACTTTCAGTCTATAACTCCACGTAAACGCGCAAGCGTTTTACTTTTCTCAAACGCCTGAATCCTGGGGGCAGGTGGCCCGGCTGAGCTCAGGCAGGGGGAAGGACACAGCCCGAGCACGGCAAGCGATGTCCCGTCGTGACACGAGACCATCCTCCTGGTGGGCTGGGTATCTCTGTCCCTTCAGGTACAGGAGGGAAGGAGCCGCCCGGCTGACATGAGTTATTGTCTAAGCAGTCCTGTTAAGGGATCCTACCCCTAACCCCACTGTATGGGGCCATGTGGTGTCCCCACACATTCGTGTCTCCCAGCACCTCAGGACGGGATGGCTTTGGAAGAGGAACTTTGCAGATGGAATTTGCTAAGATGGATCTGTCCTGGGCCCTCGTGCCAGTGACTGGTGTCCCCATCTAGTGGGAAGACTGGACACAGAGGCACGGAGTGGAGCCACGAGGCCACAAGCTCACGAAGGCCCCCAGCACCAGAGCTTGAAGCCGCAGGACAGGTATGGCCTGGGCCTCCCGAGGGAGCGTGGACCTGGGCACCTGGACCTCAGATGTCTGGGATCCAGAATTGAGCGGACGAGGCTGCTGCTTCCTGGGCCTGACTTGTGGGACAGCGTTGTGGTGGCCCTGGCAGGATGGTGACGGGGCCCACACTGGGAACCGGGGGTTCTGGCTCTGGGCTATGCTGAGGGCAGGTGCTCAGCACTGCTCAGTTCAGCCGCGTGGATGGGGTGAAGGGACCCGTCTGCGGCACCCAGTGAGCCGGGATCTTCTCCGGCAGGGCCCTGAGTACTCTGGTGCCCGAGGGTGCCCGGGGCCTGTATCTGCAGGTCCTGGAACCCATGCCTGCACCCCTAGTGGGTCTGGGCCTTCTGTCCCTTCGCTTGGAGCACGTGCGCCGCCCACTGGCTCTGAAGGCCCCAGGACCCACCATGAGCCCCGGGCGCGCCTCCAGCCCCGACGGGCCGTCTGCCTGCTTCGACGGATGGTGGAGCTCCAGAGGTGGGCGCGGGCCTCCTGGCCGGGGTGCTGGCTTTCGACAGACTGGACACAGCATGCCCCAGGACGGCCAGTGGTGGCAGCGTCCTGAGAGCGTTGGAGCCGGGCGCTTCCCCACCTCCAGTGGGTCAGTGTGGGCTCCGAGCCCCAGCCAGATCTGCGGCCGGGAGGACTGAGCAGGGCAGGGCCGCAGGGCTGGGGTGGGACGGCTCGGCTCTCGCCAGTGCCCCAGGCCCTGCCTGGTTCCTGCGTCCGCTGCCCCAGGCGTTCCTGTCTCAGCTGCACTCGGTTCACGGCGCGGAGCCCGCGGGAATTTCCCTGTTGCTGTTCCGGGCGCTGGTGCCCGCCCGCTAGGACCGCGGGTGACCCGGAAAGCGGGTGGGGAGCCGCAGCTGCAGGACCCTGGAGAGAGCGAAGCAATGGCTCTGGCGCTCCTGGGTTCTCTCCAGCGGCCGGTTACGAAACCCAGAAACTTCTGCACTTCCTTCGGAGTGTTTTCAGACGCAGAAAGACGGACGCAGGCCCGTTCTGGTCCGTCACATCTGAGGGCCACAGACCCTGGAGGGCAACTGGGCCTCCAGAACCTTCCGGGCCCTGCAGGAGGTTTTGTCCATGGGAGGGGCCGCCGGCCTGGGTGAGCCCTCACGGGGCCTCCGTGGGAATCAGGGACCCCTGCCCGACAGGGGAAGCCTGCCTCTCACCTACGAGGAGGGGTCCGTGGCTTCCCATTCAGGCCAAATAGGCGCCACATGTATACAGACGTCTATGGGCCGCGGTGGGAGTTCTCCAGTTCTGGAATTGGGATGTGTGGTCCCTGTTCCAAGAGCTGTGTCCTCTGCTGTCCCCAAGCCAAGAACCAGCCTAAGACCGACCACCAGCATGGAGGCATTTCTTAGCTTCCAGCACCACCTTCTGGAATCTTCTGAAATTACACCCAGTGACACCACCAGGCGCCAGTTTCCTGTGTCTGGGGACACGAGGATGTGGATTAGAGCCACATCTGACTTGCTGGCCCAGAGTCCGTGGGAAGATGGTCACGAACCTTGGCAGCAGCCAAAGATGCTCTCTAAGGACACAAACGCGTGCCACGTGTCCTTCCCAACAGGTCACACCACACCTCCGCCCGGTGCTTGGTGGGGCAGGGACAGAGGGACCCAGAGACCTGAAGGCCAAATGCCTCAGTTCTGGGACCTGGGACAGAGCAGACATCACTGGGAGACGGGGGCGTCCGCCACCCTTGTGGGCGAGGCTGCAGGATGGAGCCCCTCGGCCCAGGACGTGTGTAGGAGGGAAAGGGGAGCTGTGCTGTCCGGCAGCTTCTCTGAAAGTCGAGCGACTCCAACACAAAAGCTCTAGGGAGAGAAGCTGCAGGAAAGCCCCAGCACGTGGGGGCCCGCCCGGAGGGGACTACAGCAGGAGCCCTCCCAGGACCCAGGGTGACCAGGGACCTTCCCCATCGAAGGCCAGGTCCCAGGATGGAGGGTGCTCCAGGCCTGTCCCGCTGGCTTCCGTCTGCTCAGGCGTCTCCATGCTGGAACGGGGGTGGGCACTGGCGGGAACAGAGCCTGACTGCTCCCCTGGTTGGTGGGGGGAGGGACACAGTGACCCTCAGGTCGTCACCCAGTCCGGGGAGGGTAGCAGGCGGGTGTTTTGTGCACGTCAGATCCCAGTTAACTCCAAGGAGGAGCGTCCTGCTCTCCGAGGCTTTAAACTTCCTTGTGCCTCAGTTTCCCCACCCTCCCACGCTGTCTGTCCAATGTTTTCAGACCCATCAAGTGACCCTTGCTGTCTTGGGATGTGGACAAGGCCACCACCTCCGAGGACTTGAGGGCCTTTAGAGAACCGGGTGGGGACGGAATGCGACAGCTGTGCTCTGCCTACGCCTCAGCACCCTAACCTCAGGCTCTCTTTCTCCCCACGAAGACCAGGGCCGGTGCCCACCTGCTTCTCCTCCATTTCCACGGAGAAATCCCAGGACAGAGCCTGGCTGTCCTGGATGGAATCTGGGAGGGAGAAGGGCAGGGCCCTGGTCGGCTCTAGGCCGTGCAGGTGACCTACCTGGTCACAGGTCCTGGCTGTGGGTGCATCTCAGGGGGGCACGTGCTGGGTCGAGAGAGGTGGCCCCGTCCCTGGGTCAGGAGGCCATGAACGCTGGAGAACAAGGCGGGCCTTCTATGGCCTTCCAGGCTCTGGGCTGGAGGAATGTCGGGGAAGGGGCGGCGCCTGTTGGGGTCCAGCCCCGTGGACTGTGCGTGCAGCGTCCAGGGGAGATGTGGTGACAGCCAGCGAGGCAGGCAGAACTGCAGGTCTGGGGACCCAGAGGCCGGGGTTGCAGCCCCTCACCCGTGTCCCTGGATGGCAGCACCTTTCCGGGGCTTCACGGTGTTGTGGGGGAGGGGAGAGAAGGGCCCCAGGGCCTCCGGCGGGGCGCCAAGTGCAGGGCTTCTGGCCTCTCCCGCAGGTGGGAGTCCGTTCCTTGCCGGGGTCCCTGCCTGAGGTCCCCGAGCCTCTGCGGTCCCACCCTCGGACCTGTCCCCCCCCACATGTCCAACCTGCACCTGCCCCTCCTCCCACCTGAACCCCCCCGGCCCCGCTGACTCCGCCTGCGTCACGGTGCGTCCGGCGGGTCCCTCGGGGGCGCAGGCTCCACGCGCCCCCGCACCGCCAGCCGAGCTCCGCGGCCACCAGGGCGCCAGGCCCCGACCGCGCGTCGCTCCGGGCGGCCCCACCCCCACGGCTGAGCGCCCGAGCTCCCCGCCCGCCGCCGGCCTCGGCCTCACCCCTCCGCGGAGTCCCGGCCCCGCGCCCCCGCCCGCGCCCCAGGGGCCTCCGCACGCCACACCCGCCGGGGCCGCCGACCAGGGCTCGCGCGCGGGGCTGCGGGGCAGGCGCGGGGATCGTCGCCTCGAGGGCCGCTGGCCGGGCCCCGCCGGGTCCGGCCTCGTCTCCTCCCGACGCTGCGCGGCCGCTCGTCTCCCGGGGTCGCCGACCACGTGTTGCCGCGGGCCTCGCGGCGCGTCTTACAACGACCGGCCCTTCGCTCGGGGGCTTCGTGCCCGGACCCCGCGTGCCGCCGTCCCCGGCCGCTGCGCGCGCAGCCACCCCGCGGTGGGCGGGGCCTCGGGACGGGGCGGGCCACAGCGCCACCTGGCGGGCGGCGGGGCACAGGCCCCTGGGACCCGCGGAGGCCGCTGCGCGCGCCCCGCCCCGCCCCGCCCCGCCCCGCCCCGCGTGCCGCCCGAAGGCCCGGGACGGGGACGAAGGTCCCCCACGCTCCGGGAAGCGCGGGCGCTGACGCGGGCCACGGCGCCGGGTCCGACCAGGGACCGGGGTGCGCCCCGCGTGCCCGACCCGGCCGAGCCGGCTCACGGGGCTCACGGAGGGCGCGCGGCCGGGGCGGGGCGGGGCGGGGCGTGCGGCGCGAGCTCGCGGGCGCGGGTCACCTGCAGGGACGGACACCGGACCCAGGGGCAGGGGGCGGCTCCGCGCGCCGCTCGGGCTGCGAGTTCGGGAAGGCGCGCGCCCGCGCTCGGGAGCGCGCTCCGGGGAGGGGACCCGCGCCACTTCCACGGAGACGCAGGCGGTTCGACAGCAGCGTTCAATTGTGGAGACGGACAGACGGACAGACAGCGGCTGTGCGCCCCGCACGGCCTCTCCCCGCGGGCTCCGCCCCGCCCCGCCCCGCGCCCCGCGCCGCGCCGCTAGGCCGAGAGCTTGGAGTAGCTGGGCGGGGACAGCTTGCGCTTGAGGCGCTTGAGCACGTAGAGCGGCAGACAGCTGACCACGGTGACGGCCGACACCTTCCACACGAAGGTCGCGGTGGTGATGAAGGCGACGTCTGCGGGAGACACAGGGGCAAGCGTGAGGGGCGGCCTCCAGCCCCCGCCGCCCGCAGCCCCGCAGGGCGCCACCGGCCCGGCCACGCGGTCCGACCCGCACCTGCCGACCAGGCGCGGCGGTTCCCCCCACGGAGTGGAGACCCGAGAGTCGGACACGGCGCAGGGTCCCCGGGGCTCGGCCGCTGGCTCGGGGAGGCGACACCACACCGGTGACCCGTGGGACCCGCCCGGCCAGCTGTGTGGGCGGGTGGGGCCGTCACAGGGGAAGCCGACCCCGGCCGCTCCCGGCCCGCGGGCGCGTCTCTCGCTCACGGAACAGCGCGGGGCCGCCCGAACTGCGCGGGAGACGCGCGTGAAGAGCCGACCCGGAGCGGGTTCTCCCCCGGCTGTGACCCACGCGGAGAGCCCGGTGCGCTCCTGCCCACAGCCGGCGGCGTGGGGTCTGGACTTCACCAGCCCCGGCAACTCCCCAGCGTGTCTCGGGGACTCGACCGCTAAGGACGCGGAGGCAGACGGGCGGCAGGGAGGGGGCACGGCGCCCTTGGCGACACTCCGGGCCCGGGCACCGGCCCTCACCAGGCACGCCGTGCCCCGGGGGGGGGGGGGGAAGCCCACAGGGGCCGCGAGCTTGGGGCCACGAAGAGTCAGCAAGGAGCAGAGGTGGCTGCTCGCGGCAGTGGCGAGTCTCCAGCACCGTCCCGCGTCGGCCCTGCCTGTGCGAGGCGGCGGCGCGGAGGGAAGGAAAAAGACTGGCTTTTATGGTGGGACTGCGCTCACTTCCCTGCCGCGTATATGCTCCAGTTACGACAAAGGAGGAAATACGCAGTTCCTGCACTGGAAACTGGCCCAAACACACGCTTTTTGCGACCGGCAGTTCGGCCCTGAAGGAGATGCTTCCCTGGTACAGCTGCCTGGCGTCACCGTCCGTGTTGGCCCGCACGTCGCGTGACCACGGGTCATAGACACGCAGGATCTTCTTTCCCTCCTGGTGAAGACGAACCATCCCAGAGACCGCTGGTGCGTGTTTGGCATGAAAATACATGTCGACTGTTTGATTTTTAAGGGTTAATGCTTTGGCCTTAAGACGCATTTTCCCACAGCCCCAAACCAACTATGACACAGACGCATTGACTGCAGCAACACTCTGATGAGGCTACCGATCAGGGAGGGCCACCAGCATTTGAAGGTGGGCACGTCGGAGCAGAACCCTCACCCAAGGGTGGGACCTGCGCCAAAAAGGCCACTGAACGTGGAGAATCCTGGAAGCCTCCGGGCCTCCTGCAGAGGAACCCAGGACGTCCATGCCCTGTAGAACAGCCCACTCCAGAGGGCCAAGGGCACCGCTGCCAACAGTCGCCTTCTGCTCAGCCGGCAGCCTTTGAGGACGCTTCCGCAAGCGCTGTTCACAGTCTGTGTCCGCACCATGTCCTCTCTCCGCGGCCCCGCAGGCCCGCTGGAGGCTCTCTCCTGCTCCGCCGAGGACACTGCCCTCTGCACCTGGGGTACCTCCCCCTGCCCCCAGGACGCCTCCTCCAGGCGCACTCCTGTGCCCGAGGCCCAGCCCCCAATTGAGGCTGCTCCGCTGGCTTCTCCCTAGAGCTTCCAGGATTTTGTCTTCACCCCTGAGGGCATCCAGAGCCTCCGATGAAGCTGGGTCTTGGTGTGAGTTGGTCACTGTCCCTGGCGGGTGCTTTTCCCTGCAGACACGCAGACTTCAGATCTGAGTTTTTCCTGCGCATTCTCTTTCTGGCACCCCGTGGTGGCCAGAGGGCAGGCCTCCAGGAGGAACCCGGAATCTCCCTGGTTCTCATCCCCTTACCTGACTCTTTGCCTCTTTGGTCATCTCCTGGAGGGCCCTTGGCTTCACTATCGACTCCTGCTACGTATGTCTTTGCTAGCATGCTTCTCCCCGAGGGTTCCTCCCACCCTCTGGGCCCCTGGATGCGGCTCCTCTGTCTCGCTTGCCTGAGGTTTCATGTCCCCCTCGCAGGGTTTGTTGCTGTCTTCCCAGCTGTTGGCTCTCCGTGCACCGGGAGCCACGATGCGGCTGGGCAAGGACCTCTCTGGGGTGTGTCATTTCTTCAGCAGCCTGAGCCTGAGTACATGCCTCTCAGGCCCACTGACAAGCCTCGCGGCACAGCAGGCCGGGCAGGGGACGGGAACTTAACACTCAGAGTGAATTTCCCGCAAGTGCTTGTTTGCACGGACAGTGGCCTGACGAGCGACTGTCTGGAGGGGACCCGGGCTCCCTGGCCACTGGGCGGCAGGCTCCCGCTCTTGTGGGAGGCACGAACTTCAGCAAGCCGTGGAGCTTGGGACCTCTGCACTGGTCAGGGGTGACAAAGGCCCACGACTAAGCCTCACACAGTGACGGTGAGCACATACAGCTGTTAGTATGGTCATTGACAATACCACCAGGGACACGGTGCTGTTTTCCCTTTTCTGAAAATCCTCTGGGAAATTTCACCTCAGATCAGGAAAACACATGCAGCCGTTTGTGTCATGGGGCGTGACATGGTGACCGTTTCCGCCCTCCGGGGGCTTGGGCCAGCTCCGGAGCCTTGGAGCACCTGGCGGTGACGACCCGTAGGATGAACGCTGCCGTCGGGCTCGTCGGACAATATTCCTTCTCTTCTCACTGCCCTAATTCTAAAAATCCTAAAAAGATCGTCTGTGCTCCCGTGGGCCACATGGACCAACGCTGGGACGGAGAACGGTGTGACCAACAAACTCTAGCTGGAAAGGCTTGGGGTAGGGGGCGGGGAGCAGCTGCCTGAGAGCGCGCAGACCAGGGCCGGCGGGGACGCTGGGCCAGAGCGAGCTGCACGGGGCTTCTGTGCGCAGTGAGTTCCTTCCGTGGCTGGTGGGTCCTTGCCCCAGGTTTTGGGGGAAGGAGCGTGGGCAGGTCACATGAGCTTGCAGATTAGGGCGAGTCTGGCCCACTTTCCCTCTGCTCTGTACAACAGGGTGACACGGACGAGCTTGGTGGCAACCAGAGCCAGTCTGAGTGTGGCCCAGCAGCCACGTGTTGAATAGGGGCCGCTCTGTCACGGTCACCGGACTGTGATAGCGGAGCTGGGATGTGCACACAGTGATCCTGCATGGTGCCCATGATGCTTCTGACACACTGAAGATGCTGCTGGGGCAGAGGCCACCAGCGTGCTGTCCTGTGGCCTCCGTGTCCAAAGGTGGGCCTTGACTCCATCTGGGGAGCTTGTCAATTAGGATAAAGGACAAATAATGCTGCTCTTGTGGAAGGAATTTTTGGAAACGGCCATCTTCAATATAAACTTTTGAAAAGCCAAGATGGTGACAATCTGAATTTTTAAAAAATTTTTTTGTAAAAAAAATTTTTTTGTAAAAAAAAAAGTTTAATCTTTCCATAAAAATAAGCTTTTTGGGTAGTGAAGCCTTCTGATGTGGGTTTTATTGTGGTCTGCAATTTAAGACAGTGTATCAAGAAGTAACAAAAAGGGGCACCTGGGTGGCTCAGTGGGTTAAGCCTCTGCCTTCGGCTTGGGTCATGGTCCCAGGGTCCTGGGATCGAGCCCCGCATCCGGCTCTCTGCTCAGCAGGGAGCCTGCTTCCTCCCCTCTCTCTCTGCCTGCCTCTCTGCCTACTGTGATCTCTCTGTCAAATAAATAAATAAAATCTTTAAAAATAAAAAAATGTATACAAACGAGTAACAGACAAGGACGACTCCCAAGGCAACTTACCAAAATACTCGTTAAGGAAAGCGAGGGAGGCCACGTAGCAGCCCAGGCTGAGGAGCTCCGCCACCGCCATCAGCCAGTGCCACGTCCTGACGGTCAGGGCCACCATGAGCAGCTCGGTGAGGATGAGGGCCGTGAAGGAGATGGCCACCACGTGCACAAACTCTGACTCGAACAGGAGCAGAGCCCCGTACATGAGGATGCCGCCTGCAACACACAAGCACAGGGACCCGCGGCTGCAGAGGGCGGGGACCCGGCGCCGTGCCAGCCAGCTGCGCAAACAGGACAGACTGTGCTAGCTGACATGCATCACACTCGGAAATGCAGGGTCACGCATCCCCCCCCCACCCCGTGTGGATTAATGATTTATTTAAACTCTGGATTATCGGGGCACCTGGGTGGCTCAGTGGGTTAAGCCTCTGCCTTCAGCTCAGGTCATGATCCCAGGGTCCTGGGATCGAGTCCCGCATCGGGCTCTCTGCTCAGCAGGGAGCCTGCTTCCCCCTCTCTCTGCCTGCCTCTCTGCCTACTTGTGATCTCTCTCTGGCAAATAAATAAAATCTTTAAAAAAAAAAATAAACAAACTCTGGATTATGAATAAAAGAAGATGCGGCACCCAGAGAGGCTTAGGGACTTTTCAGTACTCGGAGGAAAGACCAGGCCGTCTTCGATGAGCATAACTGTGTCTCTGATGTGATCTATCTAATCGGCTAATTCTCTTCGGCGACTCTCGTTTATCTGGAACACTCACCAGATGGCTACTGACTTCTGTCTACATAAGTGAGGTTTCCCACGGTCTGGACATCACTTGGTGGGACGTGACGCGGTACATGGTTGGTAAATGTCTCCAGATTAACATTAAATTAAAAACGTGCATCAGTCACCAACCACCCGTCACCCTGCACCCTGAAGGGCCCGGCTGGTTCCCGGGGCAAACACTGCAGTGTTCAGCATCGATAAAACTCGAAGCCTCTGTACTTCAGCCGTGCGGAGAAAACGCCACCGCTGGCAGGAGACAAGAAACCCTCCATCCAGGCCCGTCTTACCTTGGTAAACACTGACCAACACCCAGACGAGGAAGGTCTTGAAGGACAAGGATCTTCCCTAGGGTAAACAGCGGAGAAGTTTAGTTAGCAGACTGGGACAACACGCGTGACTCACAGGTCTCCCAACGGCTGGTTACGAGTACCTTCTAGAAGACCCCCAGGCCCCAAGCCCATGAACTGGCCCACGACTTGCCTTCCCGCCTGTGCGCTGTGCGCCTGGCCCAGAGCAGCGGGGCCCCCGCTTGTGCCTTGCCGACCTTGGGGCCACAGCCACGAGCTCCCCGGCTCCCCAGAGCGCGACGCACGTCAGCGAACGCTGGAAGGCACTGGGGCAGAGACTTTCTTTGTCGTAGGAACGACTCCCTTCACGTCCTTATTTCTTGGGAACAAACGCTCCCGTGTTTACCCCGTAGCTTCTCCAGGTGAGAAGGGTCGGTCTCTCTCTGCTGCGGCCGGAGTTCGCCAGCCCGCAGATCCCTTCTGGAAGAGACGCCACGTCAGTCCACGAGGGATACACCAAGTGGCTTTCAGGCGACAGCCTTCACTTTTACAACCGTGACGGGGCCGCTCGGGATGTGTCCGTGATGGAGGAACTCGGCCTGCGTTCCCTCCGTACCCAAGAGGGAGACGTGACGTCCGCTAGCCGCACTGGCCTGCTGGTGCTCAGGGCTGGCCCACGGCAGCACTCGTCAGGTGGGGCCGTGGGCACGATGGGCGCCGGACCCGTGTGGCCACACCCCTGCATCAACCCTCTCGTGCAGTGCAGCGTCTCCGTCGCATAGGGCAGACGCGGTCGCCATTTACACACGACGATGTGCCAACGGTTCGAGGCTTCCCACGAGTCCGCGCTGCGGGTTAGCTGCTGGGCAGTGGACAGCTGACCCTCGACATGGGTTGGAGCTGTGCGGGTCTGCTAATGCGCATTTAAAAAATTTTTAATAATATGGTATTTTAATATTTAGTATTTTAATAAATATGGTACTGTAAATGCATTTGTTTTCCCTTGTAATTTTTTTTTCCTCCAGCCTGCTTTATGGTATGAACACAGCACAGAACACGTGTCACGCAATCCGTGTTTCCTGGGGACCGGAAGCCTGGTCAGCAAGAGGCCGCTAGTCCCCGGGTGTTTGGGGAGTCAAAAGTGATATGCAGATGTCTGTGCAGGGGGTGGGTGCCCCCGACCCCACAGTGTTCAAGGGTCAGCAGCAAATGACCAGGGTCCGAAGCTCTGCCCGTGACCTGGGGCCACAAGGCACGTCAGAAAGCGCTGCCAAATGCCGCCAAGGAGGGTCCAGCTGTTACGCAACAGATGCCCCGGGGCGCCTGCCACAGTGACCCGCAGAGCATTTGAGAGCTGAGCCACGCCCACCTAGACTCAGTGATGACTTTTCAAAAGGGACACAGGCCACAAGGCAGGTGTGGCCACTCGACCACCTCCCGGGAAGTACCGGCTCAGACCTGACAGGTGTCTCAGCGTGGCGCTGGGTTTCAGAAGGGCGGGAGGTTGCAGGGGCCACGTGTGCACATCCCCGCGCATATGCGTCCAACGTGCTTCTCTGCCTGGGTACCAGCAGGTGTTGGGTCTTTGATAAAACTCGTGCAATTAGGTATGTGGCTAATTTTATCTGAATATTTTAAAAGAAAATTTATTTTTGATCTAAACATGAAAGGTTTCCTCTGTAGCTAGACTTGCTGACATCTCTTCACTGTTTTATGGGATCGAACCATCAGTTCGCATAGTGAAAGGTACAGAAGGGGGCTGTTTGCTCTCCGGCATCAGGAGCTGCGAGCGTCCCCCACGGGGCCTGTGAAGGGCAGCGCACCCCTGCGCACGCAGGTCAAAGCTCTGTATCCAAGGAGACCCCAGGTTAATAAGGCAGCACCTACAGAATGGGCACAAAAGCTGTCAATAAAACGACTGAGACGTGATGGGAACTGTGCACAGACCACGGGCCCCTGGATGTGGTGCTTCTCAGGGCCCCAGACCTCAGCTTGGACAGACGCAGTGAGGGGCTCACGTACTTGGCGGCACAGATATGCACGAACGCTGGCCACTGACGGCAGACCCAGGCACGCGTGCAGGGGCTCTCCGGGGCCACGTGCCTCTCCTCCGTGTTAGCGGACGAAGAACTGCCTGTCTCCGGCTGCTGCAAACTCCCCTGGCAGGACCTCCGTCCGGAAACTGCACAGACACCGCTCAGGGTCCGGCCGGCCCGGGTCTGAGTCCTGCTCGGGGCGCCCCAGGGCACGCACTCAGCCTCTGCGAGTGGTCTCGTCCTCCGTGAACAGAAGTGATAACAGCACATACTTGTGTGGATAAAATGAAATAAGCGAAAAGCCAGAAACCTAGAGAATGTTCAGTATATTAGGGTTAGATCTTAGAGATCCGAAAGTACGTTTCTATTACGTACCAACCAAACTGTAAACATAAAATCAAGCAAATCTGGGGAAAGGTTAATCCCTCCCCAGGTCACGCGAACACTCACTAATCTATCTTGGTCTCAGACACGTGGGGCATGAGCAGCCTCCCGCAGCCCCGACCCCAGGCCACTGCCCACCCGTCATCTGGGCCCAAAGCTCCGCATTTCCCAGGGTGCCAGGCAAACGGGATCAACGAGCTGCTGAGTTGGGCTTCTTCTGTGTAGAAAATGCACTGAAGATTCCCCATGTGCTGGACACTGGGCAGTGTGGCTGCGGTGACTGGCAACCCTGGCCTAGCGGCCACGAACACTCCCTTACGGGATTCTGTGTGCGCACGAGTTCTCCCTTCTCGTGGAAATGCTGGGTCATTTCACTTCACCAGAACTGCCGAACGGTGGCCCGGCTGGCCATGCCGCACCGAGTGCCGGTCAGTGGGAGTGAGCGTGTGGGCTGCCTTCCCGTGGTTCCCACTCGCCGTCCCCGCCTGAGACACGGTGGTGAGCAGAGTGTCTCCAGACGCTCACTATCCCGTGCACGTCGTGATCCGCGTTGTGCTGTCCCTTCGGGGCTTTTCCCATTTCAAGAATGGGGTGTGTCCTTCCCGAGTTGTGAGGTTCTTCGACTTTCTGGGTACAGGCCTCTGTCGGACGTGACCCGCCAGGGCCTCCCACGAGGATCTCGCCTCTTCACCTGCTCAGCAGCGCCGCCCACAGAACAAAAGCCTTGGATTATGATAAAGTCCAGGCTAGCAATGTTCCCTTTCTGAATCACGCGTCCGAGCCGAATCTAAAGAGGCCCCGAGGTCGCGCACGTGTTCTTCCGCATTTATCCCACCAGGAGAACGGCCGCACGTTTTACGTCGGGTCTAGGACCCGCCTGCGTGTGCTTCCCCAGAACTGGGAGGGTGGCTGGAGGCTCCCTTCTGGGGCGGCTCCGATGGCGTCTGCTTTCCCCTCGCGCTTGTCAAAGACTGCTGTGACACCTGCCACTCCTGCCCTGGGCTCTCTGTCGACCCCCTGGTCCCGGTGTCTGTCCTCCGCTGAGAATCCCTCGTCTTGGGTAGAGCGAGTCTTCCCAACCTGCTCCTCTGTTTAAAAACGGTCTTGGTAAGTTCCCCTGCCTTTCCATGTAAATTTTGGGCACACGGAGTCTTCCGGTCACATTCTTTTGTACCTTTCAAAGTCCCTCTCGACGATGCCTCACGGCACCTGCGTCCGGCACACAGTTCGTCAAACCGACTTTGCTTCTCTACTGCCCAGGCTGTGCAAAACCACTGTTCAGACCTCAACTGTTCACCGCTAGCACAAGAAACAGACAGGAGAAGAGAGATTTCTCCCTGAATCCTACCACCTTCCAAACTTACCAGTCCAGAATTCCTGGGGCTTTTCCACAGAGATGATTATGTCATCTGCAAACAGGTCCTCCCCTAATTTCTGTCTTTCATTTCTTTTTCGTGCCTTATCCCTGTTATTTCTAAAAGTATATTAAGAATACAAATATACATTCCTAAGCTAAAACCATTTGAGAATATTCAACGGGAAGGGAAGGAACAGTGTGTGTTGGACGGTGTCAAGGACTCCGATGACAGACTGCAGGACACCACCTGCGTGACTCTCCCCACAGCTATCTCCGCTGCCACTCAAGCCCTCCGCAGGGAGGTCACCTTCGTGAACATACACCAACGCGCTGCTCGTGGAACCACAGCTCTAAGTCTGAGGTACCAGGACCAGGTGGGCCGGCTCAGGTGAGCGTGGGTGACCCTGGACCCCAGGACTGCATGGCCTTTCTCGACGGGCCACAGACTGGGGTAAACAGACTCATCTGCGGGGCTGGGAGAGGGGTGGGCGCATGGGGTCCCTGTGTCACTGGCAGCATGAGAAAACGGCGAGGGGCTACTCATCGTGAGTGACGTGTGAGCATCCGAAGCAGAATCCGACCTTTAAAAGAGAACAGCAGAAACGGTTGCAGACACGTCACTTTCTGCAAGGCTGAAGCGACAGGGCTTCAGGCAGGGGAGGGGAGGGGAACGCTGCTGCTTTGCCAGACGACCCATGGAGCCACTACTGAGCAGAGCACGGACTCCAGTCTGGGCGCAGGCTCTCCAGAGAGAGCTGGGAGCAAACACCTCTGCTCCGGACGGGCCGAGCCCGGTAGAGGATGTGAGGAGACCTGTAAGGGCCGGGCTCTGACTCACATCTCAGAACGAAAAGACAGGCTACCACATAAGTAAGAAAAGCGGTATTTTCCTTCAAAGCATGGTACTTTCCCCTCTGCTCTGCTCGGGGTACGAACGCTGCTTCCCGATTCCTCTGCAGGTATGTTGGGAACTTGCTGCGACCCTGGCCGTCTGCTCAGAACAGGCTGGACGCAGCCCTGCCTGCTTGTCCTGTCATTCACCCTGAATTTACTTTTTCTTTCCAGACCGAGCGTGGGCGTCCTGGGCCAGGAGTGGCGTCTTGCTGGCGCAGACCCTGCACGTGCTACACGGACAGGCCAGGCGGACGGGCCTCCCGAGTCCCCGCCAAGTGTTCAGAGTAACGGAAAGCTTCCAAATCTCTCTCTGGCTTCAGTAAGAAAACACAACCAAACTGTACTGAGTTCGGTGGTTAAGTACTTTAGCGCCACTTTGTTTTCGAAGGATTTGAAGAAACACAAGACGGATGGATTTTGGATCTTGAAGGAGACTTTTCTTCAAGAAAGATCACGAGCAGCAGAACTCCTGTCCCAGTCACGGAGGAACGGCATCTGGGCTTGAGCGCACAGAGACGCTCCCAACTGGTCGCCGTCACAAAGACGGGATCTCCCGCTCAGTCAGCGCTGGACCCTCCTTCCGGACACACTCGTGCTGTCTGCGTCACCTCATGGGGACGTCTGCATCACTCATGGGGACGTCTGCGGATTCATGGCTACCTGGGACCCTGCGGAGATATTCTTGCTCCCAGAGCAACGGAGGTGCCGATGGCTGGACTTCTGACCGACAGGGACCGTCAGGCTTCCGACAGTGGGCGTTCACCCCGCGTCCCACCGACAGGACTGCTCCGACGTTGACCGTCTGGTGATGGCGCCCGGGCTGACTCGCAGGGACCGTGAGCAGCAGAGACACTGGCCACTATGATTCTAGGGAACTCATCTGGTTTTGTTTGTATGTAAGAGCTGGTTTCCCCCTTACGTCTGTGAGGCAGCATTTAAGTGAACATTTCTGGAGTTTATGAAAATTAGGAAACACATCATGTACTAAAATTATAATTCCTCAAAAAGCTTCCTATAGTTTTTAGGTCTTTGATCCTGTTCTGTTTTACTGAATGATAAAGGTCTCGCCATTTTAAAATATCAAACCAAAAAGTTTTCCTTTTACTTGTAGTAGTCACAGTATTATCACCAGGACACTAACGTACGTATATACACGTCTGGAAATACGTCGTAGGTACGCATTTCATTATGAAATTAAATACGGCGTCACCGAACCGGGCTGACGTTTTATTTACACTGCGCTGCTAAACTGGCTTTATTTCCGTCCTCACTGTAAAAGCCACGTGAGCATTTCATATGCTCCCCAAGAACCTTTACGTCTCCATCCGGCTCCTGTAACACCATGAAGCCCGACGACCAGCGTGGCCTGGGCCGGCACAGGACGCGGTTCTGGTTCTTCCTCCGCACTGCTCGGGTTTTGAAGATCCGAGTCAGTAATCTCAGGTCATCATTTATGAACCCAGATTTGGTTGGGGGTGAGGGGTTTTGTTCTCCGTGCTGCTTCAGGAAAACTCCGAGGTGCCGCGGCTCGTCCCGGGTGTTCCGTGGAGCTCGTGTTCCACGCCAGAGAGAGGGTTTCGTGAGGAAGCGTGACCAGCGGACGCTTCCTTCAGGAACGCCTGCATCTGGACGTGGCCGTGCGCGGGAGAGAGGGACCTTCGGCAGGTACAGGGCACACGTTCCCCAGGAGCATCCCTGTTACCTCAGCCCTGGGTCCCAGGGACAGACTCTCCGTCTTTCCTCAGATGTGATTCTGCACGCACGGCGGAGGGAGGCTTGAGCAGGCACAGGACTCCCGGCCGGCGACTCTGAGTTCAACGTGCTGGGACACTGCTGCGGTGGACACAGGCCTGTCCCGCCCCAGGGGACGCCGCTGTCACCAAGGGTCCCTCACCGGACACTCATCTGCCACAGGGCGAGCCCAGTCACCACGGGTTCAAACACGGTTAAGCACCGTTAAAATTTTAGTTGTAGTACGACATCAGAGCTGTACTGCAAACATTCAAGAAAACAAGTGTTTCCCCTTGTTTTGAGCTGAACTCAAAAGGAACATGCCCAAAACGACCGGACATAAAACCCGCCTGAAGGACAGACGTTACTTAAAACCTGTCTGGCAGCTGCTTCACGACGGGCGCTTCCCCTCCCAACACCAGCAGTGGGTCTGCTGGTCCCCGGCCCTGCGCCTGTACCTTGGTGAGGTCCTTGTAGAGCTCCGGGTAGAGCATGGCCGTCTCCGGCTTCACATCCTGGTCCAGCACTAGCGAGAACACCGGGAACATGGTGTAGAGCGTCGCGTACCTGCAACCGAGACAGGGTGGTCAGCGGGGAGCACGCGCCCGACGACACACCTCTGTTGTCAGAGGCCAGGTCCCGACACGGGGCCGCGAACTCAGACTGGATCCCAGTGCTCGGCGTGCGGCCTGGGAACTCCATCTGGGAGCCACACACGCTCACAGGAACCCACTTTCTCAACGACACATTCTATGTTGAGGTCACCGTGGACCCGCAGGCGGGGCATGAAGACAGCGAGCCCAGGGGCCTTCCCCCGGTCCCCCGCGCACACCAGCAGCCCAGTCTAGCTGCCACCACGCCCGCCCGCCCCCTCCCTCCCGCTGCCTCCAAAAGTATGGCTCCACCCACCCGTGCCTTTCCACCCAGCCGGGCTCCCAGGACGCTGTTCCGGGCGCTGTGGCAGCCGCGCTCACCCCTGTGGGCCGCTGGCCAGCACTCGCGGTCGGGCCATGCCCCCTCCGACTGCGCTCACTCAAGGGCATCGGGGTTATTCGCAGTGTTTGGTTCTCCCGGAGCGCAGCTATCGACGCTCACTGCACGGGTGTTTTCGAAGTTTTCATTCATTCGCACAGGAGGGCCACCTGGGGTCATTGGCCCAAGGGTCTGATTGCGGAGTAATGGCTTCGCCGGGCGCGTGCGGGGCCCCCGCTTCTCCGCACTCCCCCCCCCGCTGTCTCCCTGACGGCTACTGACGGGGAGTACCTGCGCAGGCGCTCACAAGCCAACTACGAGCTCTGCGCCAGGCGTTGCCTGAGCCGTCTGTCTGTCCGCAAACTGGACGGCTGTCTTCCTGCCGGAACTCGAGTGCCTGGACGTGTGGTGGCCTGCGTGTGCCGCGGCTCCTGAAGGAAGAACTCGCTGCAGGGGGTCGTCTCGGTCCCCGCTGCTCCCTCCCGCCTGGTCCTGGTGAGGACCCCGCTGTCCCCTGGGCCACTCCTCCCCCGCTCCCTGTCTTCATGGTTTGTCCTCTGTCTTCCTGAGTCTCTGTGGGGCGAGCCTGGTGGGGAGGTCTCTGCACTCGCCCCGTTGGGAAGTTTTCAGCCATTGCCATTCCTTCTCCTCCAGCCCAGCACCCCATCCTTCCTCCGGAGCCCCCAGGAACACGAAGCTGCGGCCCCTGAAGCTTTGCTGGTCTCTGGGCTCTCAGGGTGCTCCCAGGGGCGCCGCCCCGAGTCCTGCCCTCGGTGGGCCTCCGCTCTGCTATGGGCCGGGTCCGTGGCCTGTGCTGGGCTTGGCGGTCAGTTTCCATTGGGTTCTGCTATTTCCTATTTCCAGGCGGACGTGTTTCGTCTTCCTCTCTGCTCTGACTGCTCCCGCTGCTCGTTAAAGTACATTTCACGGCGGCTTCGACTCCCATGTCTCACAACCCCAACACCTCTGGCATCTCAGGGCCGGCATCTGTGTCTTCTTGACTCACTCGGAGCTCTTCCTGGTTCTCGGCGGAGCGAGTGACTGTCTACTGAAACTGAAACTGGACATTTGGGTGCCACGCAGAACACTGGGTCTCCTGGCGCTGCTCTGGGGGGAAGGGGGTGCTGCTGTCCTCCCCCAGGTTGGGGACAAGTCTAGGCTCCTCCCTGTGTGACACCCAGCGAGGCAGCTTGTTATCGCTGGGTGTGTGTGTGGGGTCTCGGCTCCGTGCTTTGCAGGGAGGCGGGGGGTGGTGTTTCTGTGGCCTTGGCGGGAGCGGAGCGGCTGCCGTCTGATGCAGTGTGTCGGGCAGGCTGGAGCACATGCGTGTTCTACCTGTGACACCCGCGGGAGCTTGGCTGTGCTCAGGAAGTGCACCTACACCGCCTCTCCTGAAGTAGGACTGGGTTTCTTCTAAGTGACATGTGCCCTGTGACAGCGCTCTGCTGCCCGGAAGGGACCCGGGGGAGACCCAGGCGGGGAGATCTGCGTGAGCCGCACTGTCTCGAACGGGCTTCTACGGTCACTGGTTCAGGTGGCGCCAGCCCTGTCCAGGGCCGTGGGTCACAAAGGGCACACCGTGTCAGGGAGGGCATTTCGGCCTGCCTATCGCCATGTGCCCGTGGAGGCCACCGGGGCCGAAATCCCTGTGCTTCAGAGCGGTTGGTCCTGCATGAGGTTAAACAGGCTCAAGACCAGAACTTTCTCCAGATTTTTTTCTTTTTCTTTTTTTTTTAAAGATTTTCTTTATTTGACAGACAGAGATTTCAAGCAGGCAGAGAGGCAGGCAGAGAGAGAAAGGAGGGGAAGCAGGCTCCTCGCTGAGCAGAGAACCTAATGCGGGACTCGATCCCAGGACCCTGAGACCATGACCTGAGCCAAAGGCAGAGGCTTTAACCCACTGAGCCACCCAGGTGCCCCTTGTTTTTTTCTTTTTTTAAGGTTTATTTATTTGACAGAGAAAGAGAGAGAGCAGCAGCAGGGGGAGAAGCAGGCTCCCTGCCGAGCAGGGGCTCCAACCCAGGACCCTGGGACCATGACCTGAGCCGAAGGCAGCCGCTTCACTGACTAAGTCACCCAGGCGCCCCCTTTCTTCCAAATTTTTAACTCTGTCAATCTTCTCAGAACTCCCACCCACTCACAATGTGGAGGCTGAAAGCACCGGAGAGTCCGGCAGAGCCCGGCTGATGGGCACAGGCAGGTGACTCCCTCCAGCACCCGTGGACGCAATCAGTCCCACGAGCGGCGGCCAGCCGTCCCATGAGTGAGCCCCGCAGCCAGCTGAGGCGGCCTGTCCCTGAGGATGATGCTGAGAACGTGCCGTGCTGGCAGATGACAGCCAAAGAAGGGGTTTGGTGCAACAAGGTCGGACAGGTTCTTGACTGGCGTCTCGTGGAACGTCCACTTGCTGACCCACACGATGAGTCTCTCAGAGGGGCTGTGACACACAGGGTTCCCCAGGACTCGGCCAAGGAGTACTTCCTGGAGGGGAGGCCACAGTGCGTGGCCGGGCTGTGGCGGGAGCACCCACGCTGCCTCGCCCGCGTCAGCGGCCCCTCTGCGCCGACGCAATGGAGAGTGGAACCTGCAGCGTGGGGGGTGCCGTCTGCGGCCCTGCAGGCTCCAGTGCCAGAGGCTCCGTCTCAGGACGTGACTCCCGACTCGTCTTTCATAAAAGCGTCGCTTTCCTTCCCAGCCACGTCTGATGGTTGTTTTCTAGGTGAGGACAAAACTGATTTTACGGTTTCCTGTTGAAGAAGTTTCACATAGAAACCTCTCTCCTCCACTCCCACCAAATTCGGCGTATTAATGCTTAAGAAAATTACAGCTGCCTCAGCGACGGACGCACAGAAAAACCCCGAATGAAGCCAACACAGACCGGCGCTTCGAAAGCACTTGGAGCTCCTGCCGACGAGGGAAGGATCCAGGCAGGCCCGTGGCCGCAGCTTCACTGGCCCAGGCTCTGCCACCTAAGGAGTCGTCACCACCACCCCCCAAACGTTCCCCCAAACGGACCTGAGTGTTTCAAGTCCGTAGCTTTAAAAACGTGAAAGGAAGCGGAGATGGTCACGCGTTTCTCCGGCCGCCAGGGAAACCGTGCGCCAGGCCGACTCCAGACGCAGTAGGGTCCCGAGTCACCCCACGCTGAGGGTCCTTCACGGGAGGCACACCGCGAAGACCAAGGCAACGGGAAACGATAAAGCGCGGCCGGAGCTGTTGGCGCCCTCACGGTCTCCCCTCGGTCGGTGCTAGAGCCACTGGAGCTGGTGGCTGCACGGCACAGAGCCGGGCACCCTGGACGCCGAGGCCACAGCCGTGATGGGAGCCCCTGGGAGCCCCACCTCCACCCGCCCAGGCCCGGTCCATCAGGAGCTCAGGCCGAAACGCAGAGCTGGAGCTTGGCCTACAGGAAGGTGGGGGTCCGGCTCCCTGGGAGAGGTCCACCCAGGGGAGGGTAAGAGCCCCCGGCCAAGGAGACAGCCGGTGAGAAGGCGCAGTGCCCGGGGACAGGGCAGGCTGTCACCCCAGCTGGCACATGCAAGTGGTACATCAGGGCCGGCCCGGCGTGGCGTGGGGAGAGCAGCCCGGACTCCCCGGTGGACGAAGCCTCCGGAGCGGCAGGAAGCATCTGCCATCGGCTCTGCCCTGCGATGCTGGCGACTGGCGGCCCCGACATGTTTGGCAGAGCCTGACAGGCCCCGCCTAATGCTCCCAGTCTCTCTCAAATTATCAGGGACCTTGGGGTTCGGGGAGCCGTCAGTGAGACGCGTTCATAAGTGTAGTACTTCGAACACCTCCTCGGGGCAGAAGAGCTCGTGTGCCTGTTCTCCGCAGCCCTGGAAAGCGGCTAAATGCTGCGGGAAGGCCAGCCTGTGTGAGGCCAGCCCCAGGAGGGCCTCCCAGCAGCCCTGCGGCCTCCAGCACGTTCCCAGGCTCCCTGGGCAACTCCTTCCTCGCCCGTGACGTGGCGGCGTGGGGTGCCCGTTCCCCATGATGCCATGTGGAGGGGGTCAGTGCTCGGAACTGTCAGGGAGCGCTGGGCCGACCCGCTGCCTTCTGAGTGCGAACGCGTATGGGGAATGCATGGGCCGTGGCGATGATGGCTTCTGCGGGGCCGGCCCAGGGGCGTGGGAGACACCATGTGCACTTCGCTGCCACAGCGGTTTTACGTCCTGGCGGAAGTCCAAGGGGTGGGGCAGAGATGCTCTAAGCTCGTTCGCTGTTAGCGGTGGCTACGCCGCACGCACGGGGCAATCTCTGACCTACCCTCCCGGTGGCCGAGTGGGGCCCTGAAGAAGAGCTCCTGACCACTGGGGAGACGGCCGGTGTGTGCTCGGGCGTGTCGTGTCCCATTCTGGCACCCCGTGCCTGTGCGTCTGCTGCCGAGGGGTCACTGGTCACGACCCGGCACACCCCAGTCCCAGCCTCCGGTCCCAGGCTGCGAAGGGGCCACCACGGCGCCTGGGCGTCCCCCAGGGACACAGATGTTCTCCAACCCAGCAAGAGCGGGGGGGGGGGGGCCCAGCTCCCCACACGGTTCTTACTCTCAACACCACCCACCGAGCGCGGCGACTCAGACACGCTCCGGCAGTGGGTCGGCGACGGCTGGGCAGGCGTGCACAGGCCGCCCCACTTACCCCACCATGAGGAATCCTTGGTACAGAGGCACGGACGCGAAGTAGAAGACAGAGGAGAACACGGCCTTGGGGAGAGGAGAGCACCGGTCAGACCCGCACTCAGTGGCCCGTGGCCCCGCCCGCCGTAGCACCGACCCCACACACCTGCATGGTGGAGATGATGAGGCCCCTGTGCATGACGAACTGGCCGAGCGCGGCCGAGCGTTTGTAGCTGCTGCGCCCGTGCACCATGAGCAGCCGGCCGATGTGCTTGAACTGCGTGATGGAGAAGTCCGCGGCCAGGGAGGCCTGCCTGCCCTCCTGCAACGAGCACAGCGCCTTCCTGAAACCCGGCGCACAAGGAGCAGGCGCCCCCAGAAGGGACCTGTAGAACTCAGCCTCCACCTGCCGAAGCTGGGTGCCGTCCCCACGGCCCCGGAGGGCACGGGCTGACAGGGAGTGTCTGGCAGCCGCAGGCAGCTCTGCAGGACGGCAGGACCCCCTTGGTAGGACAGACCTGAGGCCGAGAGCTGAACGTGGTACCTGCCTCCAAGACTGCCTTGGGTCCCGCAAACAGCCGCTGGCCGCAGGGGGAGCACGAGGCAGGTGAGGGGACTGCTGTCAAGGCTGCTACCCCGCACCGTAGGGCACCAGGAGGCACAGTGGCCGAGGGGGATACTGGAATCGGGCTCACTTCACAAGACAAACCGCAACCACAGCTCACAGCTGGGTGGGGACACGGACGGACAAACTGAGTGAGATGCTGCCAGCACCAGGACGGCAAGAGGGGTTTGCAGGAGGGCTGGCGACACCTGGGCTGAGCCCGGCAGGGAGGGGACAGCGGGGCGCTGGTCTCGGGCCTCCCTAAGAATAGCGAGGACGTGGGGACGTGGGGGGTTTGGCGCTGGTGGCCCCCGCTTCCTACCTGCACCTCCTGAGGGTCTGATGGGGCAGCTGGTCGGCCTGTGACCTGAGAGTGTGGCTCAGGGCCAGCGGGAAGCACACGGACGACACGGTGACCAAAGGGCACACGTACCTTCCCTTCGATGCCGATGCCGCAGTCTGCCATTTGGATCATGCTCACGTCATTTCCTCCGTCACCTGGGAGCACAGAAATGGGAACGACACGAACATGGAGGCCCACCCTGGTCTCTCTTCCACCAGGACAGACGGTCTCCGCACACCCAGCTCCACTGCTGCTCCACGACTCACTGAGCTGCCGCGGCTCTCGAGACCCCCGTTGGTCCCGGCGCACGCTGACGGGCCAGACACTCACCGATGGCGCACGTGCGTCTCCCCGCGTGCTGCTGAAGCAGCTTCACGATGTGGGCTTTCTGCGTGGGCGAGCAGCGGCAGCACACCACGGCCGGGCACTGGCAGGCCAGCTCCGCGAGCTCAAGCTCGTAGAACTTGAGGCAGACCTAAGGGACAGAGCCTCGTGAGCACGGCCGCCCGCCACGGCCCCTGGGGCACAGGGAGCAGACGCGGGGGAGACACGACAGCTTCCAGCCGATGCACAGCATACACGCTGCCCGCGCCCTCTGCCCCAGCTCTCAGCCCCCCGCCTGGCGGGGGACCCAGAGCTCGCGGGGACACAGAGGCGGCAGGGGTGAGGAGGGAGGAGAGGCCGGTGTGGAGGCCCCTGTGGAAGGAGCGGGGTGCCTGCACGGACAACCGTGCGTGAGGATGGGCAGCCTGTGGCGGCTGGGGTGTGGGCGGGGACCCCGTGTCGCACCCGGAGCGCCACCACGGACCAGTGCAGCTCCGCATGGGGCTGGCGAGCTCCGCCTCGCCCGTGTGACTGAGGTGCGGCCCCACCACGGAAAGCCTCCGCTTTGTCTGTCTCTTTTTGGGTGATCTCAGCCCCACCTCAGCTAACTGAGATCTTTGTCTCATCTTTAATATAAAATACTCCGTTTCCATCCTGAATCTTCAACTTTGTCAGCAAAATAAACCCCCCCAAAGTTGCCTTAGACGTGGGGCCCGTCACTGTGCGGGACGTCCTGTCAGCGATCTGGGTCGAGACCTCCGGGCACCAGCCAGCACGGACGGCCGGCGCACCCGCAGGGCACATGGGCTGTGCGTCCTAGGATGGCCGGTGCGCCCGCGCCTGGTCTGGCCTGACGCTCCCCCAGACCACACAGGGCCCCGGGGGCTACGGACACTCCTTGCTGGGACCAGGACAGCGAAGGGCTGCGCGCCCGGGCACCGGCGGCCACCTCCACCTTCTCCTGCTCTCCGGTAGGAACTGGTGGCCACCTGTCCAAACCCCTGGGACCTCACGGCCCCGTCCCTGCAGGATGTGCTCACACCAGCTGGATCTCCCTCACTATGCCACGTTCCCTTTGCTCCGGCTTTCGTGCTCACGTTCTGTTACCCCAACGGCCTGCACGCATGTCCCGTTCGCCACCTGCACCGTCTGCAGAGCACGGCCGACTAGGGGGACAAAGCGAGTACCAGGTCGTCTTCAAGACACAAAGCCACACTCCCGGCCAACAGCTTTGCCTTCACTTAGAATTCAAGTCAACTCAGAAACTTCGTTCACAAGACGGGATAACAGCCCACACCCTCGGACCGATGACAAACGTCTCCTTCGACGGGCAGACCTGCGCACACCAGTGTGCGTCTCGGTCTCCCACACTGCCAAGAACCCGGGTTACCCGCGGTGGCCCGTGAAAGACACACGTGCGTGTGTGCAGCGGACGGAGGCCAACGCATCCCAGCCGACCTCCAGAGGGAGCAGAGCACCCGGGAGTGGCAGCCAGACGCCCCGTGCCCAGGGCCGAGGAGAGGCCTCGTGCACTTTGCTCCCTGAAACCAGGGATGGCGTGCTCCGTCCCGACAGCAGGTACGTGGCAGATGAACAAGCGGGGACAGCGCACTACCGAGATGACGGACAGAGACTTCGAAGACCCAGACCCAGAAACAGAAGACCGTGCCTCTGGGGAGCAGGCGCCGGGGAGGGAGGGGCAGGCGGGAGGGCCCTCCGCCATCAGACTGCCTATGCTGACGGCCTCTGACCTCTGGCGGGGGCCAGAGCAGCAAGAAGGGTCAGTGAGAAACACACATAAAAGAGTGGACAGAACTCAAGCAGCAACTTTGCTCCTTCACAAATCACACTACGACAGCCGTGAAGAGGGATTTTCTAACAAGGCACGAGGTCGAAGGGGCCAGAGGGGAGGAGGGAGGAGTGCACGTCCGGTGCTGGAAAGCCGAGGGACACGTGGCGAACGGCTCCGCAGCGGGGAAAGCCGGGCTCCGGGTGAGGCCCCGCAGCCCCAGTACCCACGCCCCGGGCAGAGGGTCCAGGAAGCATCCGCCACGGCCTGGCCCACGGAGCCACTCTCCGTGAGGCCGCGGGTTGCTCCAGCTTCTGCCCCTGCAGAGACAGGCTCCGCCTCTCTGACAGCCTCTGCGGAGACCAGCCTCGCCTCCAGGGACACAGACGGAAGGACAGACCAGCCTCACCTCAAGGGAGTCTCCAGATATGACCAGCGCACAGTCATGCCTCCGTCGAAAGGCGTTAAGCTCCAAGTGGGCCTCTCCCCGACTGGTTACCTCCACAAAAAGAAAAAAGCACCAGATTATGTGTGATCGAGATCAGAGGCACAAAGAGCCCTTCTTTATGAGTCAGCGAAATCTTCAGACACACTGAAAATCAAATGGGCCTCCCACAGGCAGTCCAGTCCTGTCACAAAAGGCTCTTCCGAATCTCTCCTACGGCACCAGGCGTAAACACCTGCTCACTGGACACAACAGTTTCCGACGTGTGACGGCTGCAGGCGGGACACTCACACCGGGAAGTGCTTAAAGCACAGATACGGGGACACGGAACGGGCGGGCCGTCAGGACACAGGGCACAGGGGACCCAGAGGCGGTCAGCGCCGTGAGGGGGCACCCAGCTGTCCGCGGGGTATTCCCCAGAGACAGTGATGCTCACTGGGGCGGAGGGTCTGGCACTTTCACGGGGGGCCGTGTGCTGGGAGGGGTGACCGTCAGCACAGGGACACATTTCGTCAGACACTTCCGTGCACCCACCGCCGAGCCCGGGCCGCCCACGCAGCGGCGCCGAGCTCATCGTGGGCTTCGTGTGAACTGCCCCTCCCGTCCCCACTACGTGATGCACAACGTTCTTGTGAAATGCGTCTGCCGTCTCAGCCACAGGTCTCCACGTTCTCTGTTAGTTTAGGCAAACAAACCATTCGAAGGATTAAAAAAATCTAAAAGTAAAATCAAGTCATAATCTTGAAATATCGTTCGTTTTGGAATGAAAGCACTTCAGAAAGCACCATACTGGTTTCTGACACTCGTTCTGCGGAGATTTTTAGGGGGCATAAAAGAAATGCTACGTTGCAGGACGGTGGCGTGAGCTTCGCGTGGTCCGAGTTAATCTCAGACGCCTCTCGAGGTAGGCAGGTTCTGCTGTGGAAATTTCAATTTGTGCAGCTGTAACACTGAAACGTCAACAAACATTGATCTAAAGTCTTATCCGAGTCATTAATAATTTAATTGCGAAGAGTCGTCTGCAGGGCCTAATCTGCCATTCTGATGCTTTGAAATAAATGACATTTACATGTAAATTATATTGAAATCAGTTTCTGTAGGTGCGAGGGCTTCACTCACAGCAGAGGGAGACGGACCGTGTCTGCTCACCCCCATCAATCAAGACCTGGGAGACAGTGGCTCAGTCTGAATTACAAACATTAGTCGTAACTAATACAGTAAAAACAGAAACTTCAAACCATTTTTACTAATTTTCTTCGAGCTAAAGAAAAAACATTTCATTTGAAAATGATAGATTAAACACACATTCCTACTAACGGGTATTAACTAATACAAAAGTGTAATTTTTATCAACACACACTGTAAATGGAGCAGAAAGTGAGAGCAGAACGTCTATTCTAAAATAGGGACTTGGTTAATAAATAAATCCACCAGTACGACAGAAAAACACTCTGAATTTAGAACTTGTTTCACTCCTTCAAAATGTAGCTTTTTCCTCCCAGGCAACGTGGGCAGCTAAAAGAAACCGATTTGCAATGTTTTTATAAAATCAGTAAGAAAGTTACAACACGACAATATTTCTCTTCTTTAGTAATTATCTGTACTCAGTATTTACAAGCACCCTCTCACCAAGATAAAACATTTAAAGTCCCAAGTGCTTTCAGACATGTACTCACTGGTCTGAAAACGTGGATGTCTTGTGTTCTGGACACCAAGTGTGAGCTTTTGGCGATGCACGTCGCGGTCTCGAGTTTATCGCCCGTTAGCATCCATATCTGGGAGGCAAGTGAAGACGGAGAACTCTTAGCAGTGTCCGTTCTCGAACACACTGCACACCCACGTTCACAGCTCTACTGTTCACACCTGCCAAACCACAGAAGCCACCCAGTGTGCACGCACGGATGGACAAGGACGTGGCATGCGCACCGTGGAACAGAGCCCGGCCCTGAGAGGGGGAATATCCCAGCACCCGCTAAGACATGGACGGGCCTGGAGGATGCTGAGCTCAGGGAAGGGCATCAGCCCCATCCGGGCAAAGGCTGTGGGGCTGCAGCGGGCGGAGGGCCGTCGGGGAGTCGCACCACAGAGGCAGAAGCCAGATGGTGGGCGACAGGGCCAGGGGAGCGCAGGGGAGCTTGTGTTTCATGGGGACCGAGGTTCGGAGTTACACGTTCCGGAGAAAGGCAGTAGGGACGGCTGCACAGTGGCGGGAATTACTTTGTGACCATGAGCTGTGCACGGAAAGATGCTTAAGATGATAAATGCGACGTCATGTACATTTTACCACTATCCAAGTCTCTGTCGACTTAGGGAAAACAAGTCGGAGCTGAGTGATGTCAGATGGAGCCTCTGAGATGCGCAGCCCCATGAATGACGGGGGTTTAGGAAGCTCAGCCTGAGGCTACCGAGACGCCTGTAGACACCTAAGGGCCAGGCTCCCAGAGCCCCGTGCACCGCACCGGCGGGCCCAGAGGACACCATGTGGTCACAGGCTTACAGAGTGATGGGCACCCCAGAGATCCTTATTCCAACCTGATTTTTCAGCTGGAAACTAAGGTTCAAAAAGGGGAAACAGTTAAGCCAAAAATTGTCTTTATGAAATACAACATGGGAAATACCACTATTTTTACTTTTAAAAAATGGCATAAGCCTGTATTTCATATATAAGCCTGTCCCTGGACCACAAAGAGCACAAAAGCAGACATTTAAGGTGTGACAGGACGGTTCACACAAATATCTCATATAACAGCTTTATAGTGACCGCTCACCGACGCCTGACTTCTCAGACGTTTAGAGTGTCATGGACACACGTGCACTTCTGCACACAGGAAACCTCAGGGCGTACCGCGTTCCGCTGAGGGATCGTCTGCTTGTGGCTCTTCTCAGTGCGGGGAGACTGGTGCCCGCCCTCTGTCTCACATATTTACCTTCACCTGTTTGAGCCTGGACACGACGTTCAGACAAAGTTGGGAGGGGCGCGTGGGTGACTCAGTGGGTTAAGCCGCTGCCTTTGGCTCAGGTCATGATCTCAGGGTCCTGGGAACGAGCCCCGCATCGGGCTCTCTGCTCATCAGGGGAGCCTGCTTCCCCCTTCTCTGCCTGCCTCTCTGCCTGCTTGTGATCTCTGTCAAATTAATAAATAAAATCTTAAAAAAAAATAAAAGACAAAGTTGGGAATAATTCACCCGAGACAGTAAGAGCTGCAGGCCCTGGTGAAGCTGCGTGCGGCTCAGGCGTGGTCACCTACGGACCTGCCGCCTGGAATCACAAGCTCAACTTCTGTGAAGGGACACGAGGGGACTTTCTTCAGATGGGAGATGCAAAGCAAGAAGGGCAGGACACCACACACTCGTGCAGGTTAGCAAACAACCAACAGAAACACCCAGACCGTGCACACCAGAGCGCTGGCTGCTCAAGCACACGGGGCTGGGGGGCTGAGCGACACGGGGTGCAAGAAACGTCACCACGAACGAGCAGCGGCCCCGGGCACGTCAAGCGAACGCTGGCTGCTCAGCACAGTCCGGGGGACAGTGTCTCAAGGCCTAGGTGTGAACGGCTCTCTGGTGATTCCGAAGCCGGATGCGTCTCCTGACGGGCCGCTGTCCTGGACGGACGGGGCCCCCTCTCCCCACCAGGCCCCTGCAGGGCACACTCGCTACACGTGTTCTGGCTGCAAACCTCGGGCTGCTCTCCCTCCAACGCCATCCTTCCCTCCTGTCTCACTAGTCTAGCCATTCGCTGTTTTTTCCTCTTGAAAAAGCTCGAGCTGTGTCGTTCCCCTTCTCCAACCCGAGGCCCCAGTCCTCAGGGCAACCTGGGAATACATTTTCTCTCCCGTTCCGTATGTGAACCTTGGGCTCCGCCGGCACGTGGGTCAGAAAGCAGTTCCCTGAAAGCGAAAACTCACACCAGCACGCGCCCGGGGAGGGGGGCGCTGGCCGGCACGCATGGTACCTTGATGCCCGCATTGCGCAGCATTTCCAGCGTGGGCCGCACGTCCGCCTGCAGCTGGTCCTCCACGCCGGTGAGGCACAGCAGCTCCATCTCCCGCTCCAGGCTCTCCACCACCGCCGCCACCTTCAGAGCCCGGTCGTGGATGCTCAGCTTGGCCTGGCTGTAGCGGCTCTGCCGAGACGGAGCGCGGGTCACGCCGCGTGCGGGGGACACGCCCCTCCCCCAGCAGCCGGGCGGCAGGCCGTCCGCGCCAGCAGCACACCCGCACCCAAGCGCCCGCCAGGCCGACGCCCGAGGGCTGAGGGGCTGCGAGGTCGGCTCACCTCGAAGTCCTGGTACTGCTCCTCTGTCAACGCCCGCTTGGCGACCACGAGGGTGCGCAGACCTTCCCGGGCCATGTTCCCACACTGGAAAAGGAGATGCTGCAGGTCACACGCAGGCCCCAGCTGCTGGCCGCGGCGCAGGCAGGCACGTTCGGCCTCCGCCAAATCTGCTCTGTGGTCAGGGCCGGTCCCTTGCTCGGGAAGAACCCCGCACGTCCCGTGTCCGTCGCTGCGCCTGCGCACCTGGGCTCCCTGGTCCTCGGTGGCCTCTGCCCGACACCTGGTGGGGCTCCCCTCGCAGGTGTGTCCTATGAGCCCAGCCGCGCTGCAAGGACGGTTCTGCGACCCTCATCTCCGCCGGCAGGCTGTGGTCACGGGGCAGCTCTCAGACAAGCACACTTCCTTCCCATGTTAGACTAGACTGTTCCAAAATGGCATCACAAGCAAGGTCTACACCAGGCTGCCACAGCAGCACGGGAAGTGCGGAGGTTCGGTGCCAGGGTGCGAGAAGCAAGGTCTGCAAGTGGGAGAGCCTCACGTGGCAGTGCAGTGGGGGGAGGGGGAGGAGTGGCCTCACGTGGCAGTGCAGTGGGGGGAGGGGAAGACCCCAAGGGTCCTGGGGCTCCGCGCTGGGGTCTGGCTCTTCTGCAGGGAAAAGGGCCCACAGCAAGGCCACAGGCCCAGGCTCGCGTTACTGAACAAGAGACAGAAACACACTCACAGGTGCGCGGAAAGATATCAGGCACAGAAAATGCACCAAAGTAACATTATTTTCCATCCACTAGAGGAAACACTGGGCAGTTTAAGCTGATGACGAGGGGAGAACAGGAGGATTCTGGGCCGCTGACGGGACCGGTGCCAAGCTCTTGGCAGAGAACAGCTTGGTGCCCTGCCCTGCCCTCACAGAGGCTCACCTGTGCCCCTCACGCAGGACGGGGCCCAGAAACGCTGACACGGCCTGCACGCGTGCGGTGGGCACCGAGGAGCAACACCTGAGGTTGTACATGCAGAGGCCCACGCAGCCGGCGGAGACCGAGGCAGCGGGCACAGCAGGAGCAGACGCCGCCTCTTGGGAGCTGTGAGTAAGCCCCGTCCCCCGCCTTCAGGGACTGCGCCGCCTCCCTTGGGCTGCACGGATAGGACGCTGCCCCGCGGCATGAAGCCTGACGAGGCCCTCAAAACGCGTGGCCTGGAAAGGTGTGAGCACTGCCTCTGCAGGCCGGGAGCACCCTGCGGGGCCGGCAGCTGTCCACCCCGAACACGACCCTGTCCTGGACTGGCGGGCAGAGGCCAGGAGTCCCGGGCTGGTCACTGGCCTCGGACTCCGATGTGAGTGAACAAGACAGCGTCCCTGGCGCCACGCCCCAGAGGGCCCCCGCGGGAAGAGCAGGGAAAATAGAGAGAAAGCGACCCGGGGAGGAGACGCTGAGTGCGGCCGGCGGGGACGGACCACAGACAGGAAGTGTGATGACCAGGTGCCACCCGAGCTGCGCCCAAGCTGCAGACACCAACACCAGTGTTTCAGAAGGTGGTTTCCATGAAAAAGAAAGTTTAAAAAACAATGTGAGCGCTGAGCTATACCATTCCCTGAAGCCACAGTGTCCACACATCCAGATCACTACCACCACCCAGCCACGGCTTGCCCAGGCCACTGCAGCTCCCGAGAGCCCCTTCCTCTCTTCCTGGTTGACTCTTAAATTTCAGACTCGAGGAACAAGTTTAAATGGTTCAGAGCTCCCGAGTGCAGCATGGGAGCCCGCACGGCCGTGTGACGGAGAGCGCCACGGTGGTCGGCTCTGGGCGTGGGTGGCTCTCAGGGCCGCGGCGGAGGCTCCAGCCTGGCCCACGGCCCTGGGGCGCAGGTGTCCGGAGCACTTTTAGCCAACACCAAGGGGTTCCGACAACAGCCAGAGCCGCGGTCTCCCGCGTGCACCTGAAGATACACGCTGACGCCGGGCACTCGGGCGCACCGTCCCGCGCCAGCGAGCTGCTCTCCGTCAGTGGAAGGGAGAGGGGCTACCAGGAAGCTCGCAGGCAGCGCGGCCCCGCCGTGATGCCAGTGCCCGGCGCTGTTGCCAAGCCACAGGCAGAGTCACAGCCACGAGGGAGCCTAGTATCTGCTGGAGTGCCCCACCTCCCACGCAGCGAGAACAAGGCAAGAGTGGGAACCCCACATCCCCAGGGACCAGCACACACTCATGGGCCAACAGTCCAGACGCGACTTTGAACACGTGCTCGTGCCCAGACGCCCTCCCCCACCGTCCCCAGGGGTGGAGGCTGGCGGTCCCACACGGCTGTGCTCCTGGTGGGGCACTCGTGTCTAACCGAGCCCGTCTACCGCAGCTGCCCGCAGGACGTTAAAATCGGCCAAGAGAGGGTGAACGACTCCGACTTTGCGAGATCCTCTCTGATCCATCTGGCCACGCGGTCTGAAGCACGCAGACGGCCGCAGCTCCCGCCTCCCAGCAGAGAGTGGTCCCCGCGCCCGTCACACCTTCCCCGATCCCCAGTGCTGACCCACACTACACCCCTGCACGTGGAGGAAGGAGGCCACGCACCTGACACGTCCCGCGGCCGGGCCTGGCCACCCCACGTCCCTGCACAGTGAGGGTTTCTACAAAACTGGCCCTCGCTGGGCCGGGCTGAGGAAAGTGTTGGTGGCACGTGTGTGACTTGTTCAGTACGTGGAGAACAGAGGCTCACGGCCAAGAATCCAACGTGCGGAGCCTGCCTGAGACAGAGGCGCTCAGGCTCCCAAAACACGCCGCTGTTTTTGTTTTTGGGTTGGTTTTAAATAAGGTAAAGGTTTTCAGAAGATAATGGTTATTACAACGAAGATGTGGGTAGAGGATCAAGAGATTTACGTAAGGGAAGGAAATGTAACCTTGGGAGAATGCATGCACAGAGGGTTTTTAATAAAGTTATCTTTGTGTAAAACAACCTGACGTCATCTGTCTGTTGCAAGACATTTATTGACGTGACCTCATAAAGCTAAATAAATTAAGCCAAGTATTTTATAATTAATTGTACATCATTATGACCGAAAGTAATTTTTATGGCATTTTACTAGGTCTTCAGGGAATTTAATTTATTCATGTGCCTGATGAAATGCAAGTGCCCGAAGGAGCTATTGATTCGTATCGCCAATGCCGCCGTGGACGCGGGGGTGCGGCTGCCACACTGACCGACCACGCCCGGGCCATGCGGGGTGACCGTGGACACCAGCACTGACACACGCCCGGGATCAGTCTCCCTCCGAACTCACGCTTTTCTGTTCACGCAGAAACGTGGACAGTAAAATAATCTCACGAGGCTGCTCATGAATTCTCTCTCTCTAGAGAGAATCTGACCAAATGTAGGAATGATCACGTTTGTATCTTCTTTTCTAATTTTAAAGTGAATCCTACATATAAATTAGAATGGCATTAAAATCCTTATCAAAATCTTGCCAATAACACAGATTACAAAATAAATGTATTAAAATTAACTTGGGCTGTATCCGCAGCATTATCTCAGAATTTTTAGTGAATGGCGATCACGCTGTTTTCATCAATACAGACAAGACACTATCGATAAGGACCGACTCGCACACGGACAGGCGGGTACACATGCCCCAGAAGCAGCAGCCGTTTGGACGGAGGAGGCGGTTTACGATTCAAGTACCCCCTGTCTTTCTGCTTCATGGAACGGAGAGGAACCAGAACCACTTAAAAGAACACTGCGGACAAGCCATACGGTCTGCGGTTCAGGAGGCGGTGTCCGATTTCTGCCAGTTACGGCGGCACACGCGCTCGCTGCATGGCGGGAAGCAGTGTGCGGGGCCGGGGCGCAGCTTACCTCCTCCTCCAGCCAGTCGTTGTACTGCACGATGGAGGACATGGCCACGTCGGCCCCCTTCATGTAGAAGGTGATTTCCGCAGTGGACTCGTCCTGGCACAGAAGGAAACACAGGCAGGTTTAGGCCACGCTGCTCCCAGGCAGTGAGGGCCGCGGGCACGGGAACGCACTAGGGAAAGCGGTTCTCCCTGAACCCGGTCTGTGCAGGGCAACGCCGCCCCGAGACGTTCGGGCAACCGAGCCCGAGAACATGAACCAGATCTCGAGGTCCTGTGTGTGGCTGCGGCAACAGGGCCTGTCCACGGAGGTGACGCCTCAGCCGCGAGGGAATTTTCACCGCTGACTGAACGCGCTTTCCTTGGTCAGTCACGGTCTGAGATAGGTTTCGGTATCTGCTAAAACTATTTAAGAGACGCATGTCAGCGGCTTTATGGTCCTAAATCCTCCTCCAGCAAAGCTCCCGGCCGCTGCTGTCGGAGGCGAAACAGGCAGCTTGAGCTGCTTTCCAAGAATAAGCCGCGAACACCTCCTCCCTGCTCTGCCTTCGTCGTCTCCTGAGAGTCACCTGAACTCCCTGCCACCAGAGCCTCACTAGCTGCCCAGCACCAACTCCTAGATTTTGTATCAAAAACAAGCGAGTGGCCCAGATGGTCTCAAAGAGCAGGGACGAGCCCGAGCCGCGCGCCGGCCCACAGGGGCATGAGCGGCCAGGCTACCCGCACGATGACGCCCATGCGCTTGCTCTCCGAGGTGAACGGGAACATCTGCAGGACGCTGAAGGTCAGGAGCTGGCCGCTGGGGCTCCGCAGCTGCATGGAGCCCAGGTCTCTGCTGACCAGCGTGAGGCCGACGCTCTCCGTCCACTGCACCAGGGCCACCTGGGGGAGATCAGGGATGCGTGAGGCCGCGTGAACAGCAGGCAGCGCCCCTCGCCCCCCTGCCCAGCTCCCCTCGACCCCTGCCCAGCTCCTCCCCGGGGCCAGTGTGGGGCTTCCTGTGACACCAGGTCTCTCCCTGGCTGAGCGCCACGCCCTTGCTGGAGATTTCAGGCCTCGCCTATGTGTCCAGCAGGTCCCCTAGGGCTGGAGAAAGCAAACGCTTCGGGAGCATCGTGGGTTCTGACTGGTGAGCAGAATGTCACTGCTGAGCCCCAGTGTCCATTGCCAAGTCACGTGAGGACAGGCCGCGAGGAGGCTTGGCTCTCTGGCTTCGGGGTGGGATGGCTCAGGTCAACCCCCACCCCAGCTCATCTGCAGGGCCGTGGCGGCCAGGCCACCTCTCAGGCCACCAGCACGTGGATGCCACCAGGACACTCAGCACATCTGGGTCGAGGTTACAGTTCCACCCTTCATCCTTTTCACAGGGGCCACCTGAGATGTCCCTTGGGCAGACCAGGGATCACTTTTGTTTTTATTTTTTTCTAAAAGATTTTATTTATTCATGTGACAGACAGAGATCACAAGTAGGCAGAGAGGCAGGCAGAGAGAGAGGAGGAAGCAGGCTCCCCGCTGAGCAGAGAGCCCGATGCGGGACTTGATCCCAGGACCCTGAGATCATGACCTGCACCGAAGGCAGAGGCTTAACCCACTGAGCCACCCAGGCGTCCCAGGGATCACTTTTCAAGTGGGGCTTTCTAGGTAGTTCCCGTGGCTGGAACTACTGGAAGGTTCTAGCACAACGGTCAAACTGAGGGTGACGAGATGCTTGCTGTTTTTATGCTTCCAACTCGACCAGGGCCGTGCTGTGGAGGCTGGGGCGTCTGAAGATAATAAGGCAGGAAAAATGGAAGCGAAACACTTTCAGGTTTGGGGACTGTGGGTGCTTTGGAACACAGACCAGGGCCTTACTCTGCACCACTCTGGGCCCTGCTGGCAAGAACGACCTCGGGAGGCAGAAACGGCCACACTGCATGGGGCTGGCTATGAAGGGATTTCCCACAGACCACTCGGGCTCCTTTACTGGGATGCCTTTATTTCCCCAGTTGAGAGCATCTCGTAAAGGAACCAGACAGACATGTACGACTGCGGGTCGAGGATCGTAAAGACATATTTATACAGCTTACAATTTCACTTTACTTTATAAATAAATGCTCAATGCATCAGAATTCACCTTGCAGAAACTTCTCACCTAAAAAGTTTGCATAGGGGGGCGCCTGGGTGGCTCAGTGGGTTAAGCCTCTGCCTTCGGCTCGGGTCATGATCTCAGGGTCCTGGGATAGAGACCTGCATCGGGCTCTCTGCTCAGCAGGGGAGCCTGCTTCCCCCCTCTCTCTGCCTGCCTCTCTGCCTACTTGTGATCTCCGTCTGTCAAATAAATAAATAAAATCTTTAAAAAAAATAATAAATAAAAAGTTTGCATAGGGAGTTAGCCCACAGTAAGGGGAACAGAGTAACTCCAGAAAAGCAGAACTGAGTAATTATCCTGGATTTCTGGTTATTTCAGAGCCAGAGTCAGAAATGCAGTCCTATAAAAAAGGCAAAAAGGGATCGAAGTCCCTTTCTCCCGCTGGCTCCTCCCCTCAAGGCCAGTCCCGTCCCCGAGGAGCAGACCGACCCTGGCCCGTCGTGGACGAGCTGCCCGAGGGTGCGTAAGGGGAAGCTCCTACCCCACCTGTCCAGCCCCGCGGCCCATGCCTGGCCCCCTGCCCACTGCTGGGCACAAGTCTGCTTGCCGAGGTAGGAAGAGTTGTGTGCAGTGTGCAAATTTCTGCTTCCCAATTTTCCCTTTGTAGATGTTTCATTTCGATGAGGACAATCACACTATTAGCCGACTCATAAACTCACGAGAGCAAGTGCCACATGCCACATTACACAGTGAGCTACAGTGAGCTCGGACCGCGCGGAATGCTCGTCCTGCTGGGACCAACACCTTGCCACCAGCTGGGGCGTCTTGGAGCGCGCCGTCCGCACGCCCTGGGCCAGCCCCGCCCATGAGGGCATCCGCACAGACGCCCCGGGTCAGGGTCATCCCCGCATCTTGGTAAAGGGGAAATCCTGACACTGGGCCTTCTCTGCTGTGCCTGCCTTGACCTTCTGTGTGCCCAGGGGGCCTGGACACTACCAGGTGTCCTGATGTAGGAGGTATCTGCGTGGTACCCAAAAGCACTGACCAGATTTGACAATGTGCTCAGCAGACTGGGGACGCAGTTCAAAGAGCTGAGGCAAAACTCGGAACAGAAATAGGCCCAAACCCCTGAATTGGTACAGTATCTGGGCTGGTCAGACCATGTCTGACACGCCGCATTTCCTCTGCTGTGCCTCGGGAGCCCGCTGTTCTAGAAACACCCGGCATCTTACCTTTGCAAACGGGAAGCCCCACTCTCAACACGTAATTGATGCCTCTCCCCTTTTTGTGGGAAATATAAGGAATGGGCCAATTTTCACTTTTGTCTACCAGTTCTTTTAGTACGATCTCCGCTCTCCCTTCCCGAAGACCAATTACACGCACGGCAACAACTCGTACCCGTACATCAAGTACCGTGGAACTGCCGTCTAGAAACGACGTGCTGGCAGTTTTCACGTTCTGCAGAACACGGTGAAGGAACAAAGCTGCCTCAAAGACATGACACAGTTCTTCCTAAGTTCATGATTAAATATTTTCATTGCTGTTGCTATGTGAATGGGGCATCGTCTTCCGTGTAGCAGGTTGTGGCTGATTATTAGAAAAACGTGGGTCTGGGTGTTTTTACTGGGGTCTCCTGGATGACGATTTTTTGGTTGCCGAGATACACAGTCACGTCGTGCTGACGTGCTAATCTTACTTCCTTGTAGCAACTATCATGACTGTTTCCTGACATCCTGTCTGGATAGAACGTCCAGGACAGTGTGAAAGGGCATTGGTGTCGGGAGACATTTGCTTTAATCTTCACTCGGGAACGACTGTAGAGTTTATCTGGTGTGATGGTGAGTACAGACTTACAACTGGTATCATGAATTCTGCTAAGGACGGACTTCTCTATTTTGCACTGACTATTACTAGATGTGGAGGGGGCCTCCTTGGTTTGTTTTGATCAGGAATGGGTACTGAATCGTGACTTAAATACCATTTTGAAGGCACTCACTAATGGAAGTGAGACTATCCCACTGACATCCGGCTCCTCCGGAGCCGTGCTCATGTCCTTCCCAGCACCGCTCTTGTATTCCTGGGAGAAATGCTACTGCTCGTGGTCTTCCAACACACTGTAGGTCTGTGGGACGACAGGATTTCTGTGTCTAGGTTCATAGGATCAACTTTAAGTCTCTTACTGTGTGTATGTTTATGTTATCTTGACCAGATTTTAGAATTTAGGATTAAGTTGGGTTCGTGAACTGATTTTGAAACCTTTGGAGTATCGTCCTTGATCCAGGAAAGTTCTGTGTTGGATTAATTTTACACCTCGTTTGTACTCACTGGTTTGTATTACTTATACTAGTTACTATTTTTGCTAATGATTTCTGAATTTATTGCCTTCTCAATCATTACTTTTTGCTCTCCTTATCTTTTCTTTCTCCTACTTTCCTCTGGTTTTACTTTATCCTGTTGAATTTTTAGTTGATATGAGCTCACTTGTTCTGTCTCTCCCTACTGGTGGGCACAGCCTCTGGTCTGTCTGCTAAGTGCTCCCCGGGGACCTCGTCCGAGGGAAATGCAGCTTCGTCTGCCGCCCCGGCCACACTGCCGGCTGCGCCTGGAGGCTGGAGTGTGAGCACAGTTGTTCAGTGTTTGCAGGACGTTGCTTTGGATCTCTGGCCTCTCCTGACCAGGGCTTCTCTTTGGTTGTGTTCTCTGTACTAACAGGACACACATACAAAGCTGCTGAGGGCTGGGTAGAAACAGTCAGGTCTTTGGCCAGAATTTATGTCAGGAGCAGGAACACATGGCCGCCTGCCTTCCCCAACAGCGAGGCCCTCGGTCGGGGAGAAGGCCAGAGGTGCACCTCTTCTTGTTCCTGGGCATACGGTCCATGGTGGCGTGGGCCATCCAGCATTCCTGATCTTGTATCCGTGGCCCACAGAACACGAAACTGTCCTGGCACTCAGGTAGGGGCTCTTTAGTAAGGAAGTTTCCAGTGCTCCTGCTTGACTTGATCTGTTTCGATGGTTTTGTCAGTGCTGGAATGAAATGTGGGGCGAGTGGTTTACAAATCTTTGTGTGCTGCTGTGTTCCTCCAGAAGCCGCTCTTCTAACAGGATATGATCCTGAGACCTTTCTGTGAAAGGTGAAGATAACTCCGAACGTAAAGACTTAATATATTTCAAAGGACGGCTTCTGTGACTATGAACTTTTAGAAATTTCTGATACTGCAACTACTGACAATACCACAGAGGTAAAATTAATTAAAATGTGAATATATAAAATACATTTAAGAGGGAGGCTGGCTACGTCTCATCCACAAGCCACTCGGTGACACACGGTCTTCGTCGTGCTCACAATTCTCCTGCTAAGTAACTGGTGCAGGACGGTGTTCCCAGGGTCCTTCCACAGGACAGAAAATATGAGGGAAGATCTTAACGTTCGCCTTTCTCTATGATTTCATTATCCAGAAACTTCTGTGCTATTACTGACGAGATCGGGCGCGTTCAGGGTGGTATGGCCGTAGACTTCTGTGCTATTACTGAAAAGCTTGGGAGAACTTTCTTTCATCATATTAGCAATCAAATACACACACCCGCCAGCTACACGCCAGGGATGCCTCATTCCCACGCATGTGATCGACTGTAACCTGACCACGGACTCAGCGTACTTTCGTGCGGTATCACCACGCTGCTCTGATCCGCCAGCGCCACGAACACGAACGCAGTCTGATCACCCGGAAAAGCTGCCAACTGGCAACCATGGCCGGCTTCGCGCGCGGTGCACTGCTCCTGGGAGGGGCCGGCCCCCAAATGTGCCAACGCAACACCGGTTAGCCCCACGGCGCTGGGCACGCACACACGCAGACGCATAAGTGGTGCACACCACGTGCGTGAGAGCTCGCTTCGGTGAGTCCAGAAGCCAAAGGCCATTGAGCGTGTGCTATTCTTCCACGTCTAAATAACTCACTTGTGGTCTGGTGGCAACGTTAGCTCATTCGTGCAGGTAAGTGTCTGGCGGGGGAGTGGTGACTGTGCCCGACAGTAACATGGGACACAGAAGGGCCGCCGCACCCGGGGAAGAGGACTGCCACAAACAGCTGGACAGCAGAGGGAAGCAGGCATTAAACATCTTGGCCAATCAGTCTTTCTGGGCCCAAAGAGGCCAGACGTCTTCAGGTTTGCGCCACCACGTGCCCCGATCACTGGAGTCGGCCACGGCGAGCACCAAGGCTCCGCCTCCGGAGCGGGCGTCCACTCTGACGGCTCACGACATTCGGGGGCTCGCACGGGACACACACCACTGAAGGGAGGGGGGGTCTTAATTCCACCCAGGAACTTCCAGGGAGCATCTCATGTTCACGAAGCTGCAGCTTGCGATGCTGCAGCTGGAAGAGACGAAGCGACAGGCCAGGGAGAGTTCCTGCTCTCTGGGAGAACGAAATGTTGATCGCTCCTCGTAAGGAACAGGGCCAGGCGTCAGCGGGCTCCCGCGGGGAGTGCGAGATGAGTCGCTGACGCGTGAACGTTACCACTTGCTGCTCCTTCAAGGGTCACCGCCGTCCACGATGACACGTCCCGGCAAGCTGAACAACCGCACCTCACAGACCTCACAGAGCCTTTAAGGACGACCCTCAACTCCCCCAGAATTTCCTGATGCGTACGAACATCTGTGAACATCTGCAGGTAAGGCCAGAGACCCGTCCTGTTTTCAGGAAAGTGAAAACAAAGGCCACTTGCGTGGTGAAGAACGGCAACGGTGCTGGCAGGGCTCAAGCGAGAGCGCTCTCCCTCAATCCAGCTCTCTCTAAAGCTGAAGAGGACACAAGAGCCATGCACATGCAGGGACGATGCGAGCAGGGCGGGGACACAGAATGCACAAAACCAAGGACGTCTCCAAAATGACAACGTTGCTTATTAACCACACGTGTTGTGAGAGGTCAACGCTGAGGTCAAACAGAAAACATCAATTGAGCCGTTTCCCGGAATAAAGCTCCAGGGTACAATATTCTAAGCACTTTGTTCAATAAAAAACGCTTTTAAAACGGGGCTTTGGTGATTGGGAAGCACTGCCATCATCCGTCAACCTAGCTGTGGCAAAGTTCAATAAGCTAAATAATGAACCATTTAGATGATTTTCCTCGGGCCTGAGGGATTTGCAAACATCGCCTCGACAGAGCTCTTAAAAAATGATGACGAACTCTATTTTTTCATTTTCAGATTTAAAATACATGTTAGGGATTTTTTAGGGTTATTTAAATGGGTTGCTACTTGTAATCACTGTCCAATCTCTGAAGTAGAAAGAAATTTCAAACAAGGGAAAAACTCAACGGTAAGAGTGGCAGTTTCTATCTGAGTCCAGTAATCTTGGAATCGATGAGATCCTGCTCTATTGTGAATACATAATTTAAGACTTAAAAAGTGTTATGACTTATATAAATACCCAAAGATGAAAAATCCCACATATTTTCAATAAAACGGGTATTTACTTTTGTCAGGTAATAAGGTAAATATGTAAATAGTATTTTTACAATTTCCAGTAAGATTTTTCTTGAGAAACATCTGTGGTCTCAGTTTCCATCTTTAAGACTGGGAAACAGTTTTCAATGTACAGTCATTTGCAGTCTTGGAGAATTTCTAGAATGTTACATCATGCAGAGAACGTGTTCAACCCCTTCTTCATGTGAAACGGAACGTGGCCCACGTCCACAGAGGGCTGTGGCCGGGGCCCATGCCGGCTTGCGAAGACGGCAGTTTAGAGATCAGCCGGCTTAGCTCTTCCTCTTGGCAGTTTCGCCTACAATTCCTGTCACCAGATAAAAGACGTGCCCCACACGCGCTTCCAAAAGCCGCGCGGAGTTTGGGCACAATGGAGGTCTCCGTATTTATGGGTCAACACGACCTCCAGCGTGCCCCCGCGGTGCCAACAGCGTCCCCTCCGCCGGCCAGCGGACTCCAGACCAAGCGTGCCGAGGAGAGCTGGAGAGATGGCGGAGCTGGGCCTCCCCGCGTGCCCCGCGCCCTCCTCCCCGGGCCGGGCCGGGAGATGTTGTGAGCCCGTGACGGGAGCCCACCACAAGGTCATCAGGCGCCAGAAGGGGGGAAAGACCTTTGACGACGAGACACCACCTGGCTATGGACTCCAGGGCTCTACATCAAGGCCTGGTATTCCAGGAATCTGGTTTCTAGGTATTTACCGTGAGATGCTCCCTCCCTTCGGCCCACGCCAGCACCGTCCCAGCACCTCACTGCAGCCTGGGCCGGGGGAATGGCTGAGACCCGCACACCCGTGGGGGGAGGGGCAGCGTGGCTGAGACCCGCACACCCGCGGGGGAGGGGCAGCGTGGCTGAGACCCGCACACCCGTGGGGGGCAGCTGCGGGAGGACGAGAGAGACCAGGAGGGGTCCCCATGTGAGCAAGTGTCCAGGGGAAGCCGGGAGCCAGCGTGACTGGTCTCAGCTTTCCACATTTAAAGAAAACCTGAACTTTCACCTTCTTGGCCGTTTTTTTTTACCACCTCTACGCTCGTACGTGAGCAATGACACGGCCTAATTTCTCTAAAGTAGATTGTTCTGGTTACAGTGAGACCATTTCCTGACTAAATAACCAAGTGCCTATGTACATCTTCAAAAGTAAATTTGGTTTTCAAATAACACAGGTGCACAGAGCTCCGTCCAATGCTGAGTCTGCTGGTGCATTTCGGCTCCTTGTCATCATGAGGTCAGAACAAGGTAAGCGGGTCACACATCTGTCTCCGCTGCGTGGCCTGCAGTGGGGGCCCTGCGGAGGGACAGACCATACCCCCCAGTGCGCCCCCTGCTCTGCCGCAGTGCTCGCCCCACACCCCAGCAGGCGCCTGTGGTTCTCAGCTGTGGGTGCCACTTGGTGCATTTCCAGAAGGGAGAAGCATTGGCCCCACACCAGGCCCAGCAATCGGTGCTTCTGGAACCAAGCATTAGTACAGAAAATGGCAGACACACAAGAAAGACAAGAAAATAGAACTGTCAGTCCCCCTGCTGTGCGGACAGGATGAGGGCTGCCAGCGTGTCCCCTGTGGCTCCCAGAAGACCGCGGACACAGACTAAGGGTGCCTCTGGGAACAAAACACGTCACGATCGTCACAAGGAGCTTTCAAGGAGCAGGGAGGTCCCGCAGGACAGGTGTGCCTGGCCGCAGGGAAGCGGGACACGAGCCCCGGCAAGCCACAGCCATGACACGCGTCTGTGCAGTCCTGCGGGCCGGGGCCTGAGCAGCCTCTTGCTCTTACTCAGAGGACGCCTCTCCAACACGGGAAGCCCACAGGTCTATCTTCTGAGCTTACTCCGTGTCACCCAGCACGACAGTGACGCTCCTGCCAGCGCCCCAGACACCCCGGCACCTCAGCGCTCCTGGCTTCACGCTGCGGTTCCCAGCAGCGGCGCAAGGCCCAGCCCTCGGGCCTCCCTGACGTGGACGTCCCAGAGGAAAGTGGCACCTGCCTCCCTTGCCGTGATGTGAGAGCGGAGCGACGTCGCTCTTCTGAAGTAGTCCTGTTTACGAGAACCACCGGGCTCCTCTCTTTAATAAAACGTTACATCGGGTTTTCTTCCTGAAACCGTGACTGAGGGTACTTTGGGGGTTATTATGGGATCCAGTTCCACGAGGAGTTAACGAAGCTCGTCTGCTTCCACGGCTGCCGGTCTGCTTAGAGAATCAGCTCAGTAACCTGGACTACGAGAGAGTGCGCGAGAAAACTGTGTTTAAAATACACTGCCTGAACAGGAGCCGGACAAATTAACAACAGCCTTTATCAAAAATCAAAAAATGGGGGCTCCTGGGCGGCTCAGGCGGTTCAGCATCTGCCTTCAGCTCGGGTCGTGATCCCAAGGGCCTGGAATCGAGTCCCTGCTCAGCGGAGAGCCTGCTTCTCCCTCTCTTTCTGCCGCTCCCCCTGCTTGTGTGCTCTCTGACAAAAATAAATAAAATCTTCAAAAAAATAAAAAATATATAAATAAAAGGAAAAAAAAGTAGAGTCAAAAATGACTAATCTGCTAAATTTAAGATTTTACTGTTTCTATCTTCTGTAGATTTTTGAAATGATTTATATTCCAATTCTCTCTCTCTCTCTTTTTTTAAAGATTTTATTTATTTGGCAGACAGAGATCACAAGCAGGCAGAGAGGCAGACAGAGAGAGAAGGGGAAGCAGGCTCCCCGCTGAGCAGAGAGCCCAATGCAGGGCTCAATCCCAGGACGCTGAGATCATGACCTGAACCGAAGGCAGAGGCTCAAACAACTGAGCCACCCGGGCATCCCCCAACTCTCTTTTGAAATAAATATGCGGTAGCTAAATTCTGGCAGAAACCCCAAACAAACCAACCCGTAAATGTAACATGATTCACGATTCACGCGGAGCTACGAGGATGGGACGATGAGGGGACAACGCGGACGGCAGCGGCTTCACTAAGATCTGACGTGGTCACAATCCATTTATGAAACCGCTCAAGCTCTGATTTTTCTATTTCGCAGTAACTCACTCTCGGACTTTCTGGGATGTGCAGACACAGCAGGCCCAAATGCACGGATCCCGAAGAACCGTTGAGGCCTTGTGGGCTGGAGCCCAGGCACCATCTGAGGCGGTAACAAAGCTCCCTCACACTCATCCTCCCAGAAGGAAATCCTGTGCCTCGGATGCAGTTTGGTTTCTGAGATTCTCTGAAAGGCCCCGACTGACCTCGTCAGGGCTGGCGGCCTGGTAGGTGCGGTTCCCATCGCTGAAGTCCTGGTCCGCCTCTGCGTCCTCGGCCTCCGTGGGCGCGCCGGCTCGAGGCTCGTACACGGGGGTCACGTTGTGGCACAGAGCGATGGCCTTCACGGCTTCGTGGACTCGGCTGCTGACGCTTCTCCTCACTTTGGGAGCGGCAGACTGGGCTTTTCTGGGTGGTGTCGTGCTGCTGGTGTGTCCGCCGGCCGGAGGCTGCATCTGAGGAAATACGGAGCTTACAGAAGGGACGGCACGGCTGCTACCGGGGTTATGAGCACATGTGATTTTTACGCACGCGTCCGCGAGGCAGGAGACGGGCAGCCCTCCCGGAGCCGCTGCTCACACCCGTGGCCTTGTCGCGCGGGCACTGTCCCGCCGCCTGCGCACGGACGCCTCCCGGGCGTCCCCGAACTGGCCGCTGCAGTCCTGACAGTTGGGGCGCTTTCCTCTACCTCTGCCGAGCCCTCAAGAAACCCTGCCTGTCCTCTGGGAAGGACGCACCAGAGCCGCACAGTCCCCCCGCCTCCGGGCTGCGCTGAAGCAGACGCAGCCGAGGGCAGGAACGCACCTGGAGCGTCCCGCTACCGCAGCGGGGTCCAGCCGGGGTGGCCTCCGAGTCACAGCCCAGCTCTGGGCAGAACCGTGAGCGCTGCACGCCAGGGCGAGCCGGCCCCCACAGCTGGTCTCAACGTCCCAGGCTCTGGGTGTCTGTCCAGCCACCATCCCCGCGCCCCAGAGGGCCAGACACTCCTCGGCTCCCTTGCTCCCAAGCAGGCAAGGCTCTCACTTCTGGACGGGGCGTGCGGAGCCACCGAGCCGTGACTGGGGGCTGGATGACAGTGCTGTCTCACAGTGGCTCCGACAGAGGGCCTGTCGCCACGGTCCCCAGCTGGCACGGCCGTCCACACTCGCCTCCCCTTATGGCGGTGCACAGCGTGGCAGGTGCCGCAGAGGGCTTCGGTCAGGGTTACTGGCAGCTGTGTGACTTAACTCCACACACATGCCGCTACAGAGACTCCCTCCATCCCCAGATGCCTCCGGTGTGGACATATAATCAGATTCGGGAGATCTGTGTTACACCGCAGAGGACCTGGTAGACGATTATCATCTTAACAAAAAGACAGAATCCCAGAAATAAAATCAATCTTCCAAAAAGTACTATCTAACTAGCCAACCAACTAGTAGTTTAGAAAAAAAAGATTTTTAAAATCCTCCTCCATGGAAACAAGTATCAAGTATTTGCTATTTTTATACAGTGACTCATCCTTTCTGCTTAACTTTTCTAGTAAAATAGCTTATCGGGGAACTATTAAAATATTCATGGATAATGTAAATTTATTTCTTTAAAAACAGATTTTAGCTGGTACTGTTTCGACCTAGCCCTAGATTACCGGGAGAAGGGAAGTCTTATTCCTTCTCGTTTTTAGATTTTCCTTCTGTTGACAAATGTTTTAGGTGACGAGGCCTCTGCACTGAACTGAGTGGCTTCGACTTAGGAAAGGGCTTGGTTCCAAGGGTGCCTGTGCACGTGCGTATGCCTGTGTACGTGATCGTCACATACGATAAACATACCCATTAGATATTTTTCATTTGACGACGTCTTGGAAAGTAAAGTATACGCCGTTCTGGGAAACATTCCAGAAGAGAAGGTCCGCACAAGCTGAGCGCGAGCGAGGCAGACTACACTGAATTTGGTCAGAGCAGAAACTGCTCAGGGCGTGTGTGGCTCAGCCCTGGCTGTGAAAGTCAAGTCAGAAGGACGACGGTGAATACACAGGGCCTACAGCCTCTGAGGGCCCGTGAGAGCCTCGGGCAGCTGTGGTCCACGCACAGCAAGCCCTGTCCCCAGGGGGCGGGCAAGCTGCGTGTCTGTGCCTGATCTACACTAGCCTGTTACGACTGGGGTGACCAAACCCCACAAGAGGCCAGCAGAGAGGCAGAGAAGCAGCCTAGGAAAGTGACAGCTGGCCTGGGTTCAAACCACAGCCTTGTGCGTGAGCATCTCAGAGGCCCTGGGGTTGCGAGGTTTGGTTACATCATCGGTGAATTCAGATGAGTGCAACACGGACGCTAACTAGGAACAGGCTACGGGACCCACGTGGCCTCAGATGAACTCTGCCGAGCGGCCTGCATCTACCGGCCCCACGTCCCGTCACCGGGGGCACACGCGGCGCCAGGGGCCCCATGTCAGGCCTATCCCGGGCCACAGATGCACTTGCAGAGCACACAGCCTACAAAGCCACCAGCAAACACCGTGGCTACGAGGCCACGTGTCTCCTGCAGCCTCCGAGACCTGCCAACGTACTCGCAGATGAGGTACTGGACTCTGAGCTTCACTTCACGACGGTAGCGGAGAAGCAGAAGGGCTACGGGGCATCAGGGCCGCTGTGCACAGACAGCTGCTGAGGCAGAATGACAGGGACACTAGGCCTCATGACACTACACTGTGTGTCTACTTCCGTTATCGAAGAGGCAAAAAAATATGAGAACGTCTTACTAATCATGAAGAAACACCTGTGATGCGGTACTCTACTATGCAGTCCTAAAAATACTTCCTATACCAGTGATTTTTCCCACTATTTCACTAAGGAAGTTATTTAATACGAATCCATGGTTTAAGGTCATTATACTTTTTCGATTGTTTTACAGTATAGAAATGCTTACTTAAAATTGGTCCAAAAACTGTCTCCTGATTTATGAATGAGAACTGAGTGTTTCAGGACAAAGACGTTGGCCGATTTCCAGAGGAGTGGACGCAACAGGCTCAGGCCGGCTCGCCGAGCCTGGCCCTCCTGCAGGCGGCCCCCCCGCGCCAACGGGCTCACCTGTGAGTATGGGTTCCTGAGGTGGCTCTGGATCTCGTCCATCGTGTCCGCTCCATAAGACACGGTCCCCAAGTGCAGCCGCTTAAACACCATCTCGTTCTGGGTGAGGGTTCCTGCGACAAAGACCAGCCACAGAGGAAGGTCGTTAGCGGGACCAGGACTCCGCATCGTGTACATGGACATTCACGGGCCGATGCTCTCAGACCTGAGCGCCCCTCGGCAGTGGAAACGTTCTGCTCTGTAATTCCGGCCCCTACGAACGTCCTTCCCTGTGGAGGACAAGCGTCCCGCCCAGATCCCTCGGGAAAAGCGGGCGATGGCGTGGAGGGCACCTGAGGGAAGGGCGGCTCTGCCTTTCAGTTCAGACGCGCTGTTTGCTGCGAATATGAACATCGCTTGCGCCGGTTCTGAGACAGGCGTGAAACTGGGAAACAGAGTCACTGTCTTTGTCATTGCCGTCCAGGACACGGCCTGAGAAAGACATCAATTCGTCCCAAATTAACGTGCCTACCAGTTTTTTAAAAAACCCAATTTTGAAAAATGACTTTCATTGGACAGAAATGGAAGCATCGAACCGAGCCCCCGCGTGCATCACGTGGAACCACGGGGAGGTCAGTGAGCAGGAGGGCACCTCCTCGTTCCCTGGGCTCCCTCCTGGGGACGGCCAGGCCGCGGGGGCCAGGCACACAGGTGCGTGAGCACGGGGAAGGCCTCCACGCCCGCGTGTGAGGAAGGCGGTGAGGGGAGGAGCATGCACAGGTCAACCTGATGAGGGTCCTAGGTCGGCCGAACCCAGCGAAGTGGCTCCGTGGAAGGCAGGGAGAGGCTAACAGTATTTTAAAACCCGTGAATTATCATTGAAAGTGACACAGAGACTCACAATGTTACACACCTTCATGACCCTGAAAGCCCCGAACACGCTGATGTGTATCACCTGACGTAACAACACACGAGGAACTTTGTTTACCGCGTCCTGGAGGACGGAAGCCGCCTGGGGCCGCGTGAGCACCCGCGAGTCTGCGGGGCGGGGGCGGGAACAAAACGTGTGCGCCGGTGGTGACCCTGGGCTCTGCCGAACTCACCTCACAGTGGACAGAAGAACCGCCCGGACCGACCCAGTTCCCAGCGTGCGCGTGAAGCTGGGCACGTCTGCAGCCGGGCCTTCCACACGGCCACGAGACACCCCTGAATACCAATGAGCTTTTGTTTTCTTCGGCACACAGCATGGGAGACCTCGTGCGAAGCGCTGTCACATCCACGGTGACTCCACACACCTTAGTGTCCAGAACGGAACAGCGTGTAGGACTCGGGGCTCCGCCACGACGCCAAGGCTACCCCGGCAGAAAGGGAACCTGACTTTCATGGTGCTGCTCCGGAGACTCCAAGCTTCTTACGAGAACGGACACAGTACGTACATCAGGGTCTCATGAAGCTCAGAGAGCAGCTCCTCTCAGGGAGGCTTCACAGTTTTATAAATTTTGTTTTCTGCAGAATTCTATTTAGCCCTTTTAGTACCTCAATTAAATGGCACCTAAGTTTCCCGAAATCAAAATTATGTAAGAAGTACAACTTAAAAGGGTTTTCTGGTTATGTCATCCTCATGAAGTAAAGCAGAATTAATTAAAATACTAGGCTATATTAAAGAATGTAATTTAAAATAATTCAACCGGGGTGCCTGGGTGGTTCAGTGGGTTAAGCCTCTGCCTTCGTCTCAGGTCATGATCTCAGGGTCCTGGGATCGAGCCCCACATCGGGCTCTCTGCTCCGCAGGGAGCCTGCTTCCTCCTCTCTCTCTCTCTGCCTGCCTCTCTGCCTACTTGTGATCTCTGCCTGTCAAATAAATAAATTAATTAAAAAAAAAGATACTATGCGTTAATTCCTATTAGAACAAGCACCAAGCTCACCCGTTAAGTGTGCCCAAGTGAACAGTTCCCTGAAAAATCATTTAACATATTATTATGATAAAAAAATATTACTTCTCAGATTCTCATAATTAAAGAACTTCCTGTAGACACTTTTTGTCTGAAGCACAGCAAACCGCAGCTTCTAATTTACGGTGGGCTGCGGTCATGGGGCAGTTCACAAATATGACAATGAATAACAATACTTCGTTCAACGTTCTCAGTACCAACAGTTTTACGCGTGTGTCAAAAGTAAGCATCGGACACCTGCGCCGTTCCTACCAAGAATAAACCACTGTCTCCTCCGGTTTGTAAAGCACGGAGTGCAGTGACAGAGGACCCCAGGGAAAGGCCCTGCCCCATCGCCGGCTCACTCTGGGCGAGCACCCGCCGTTTCTCGGTGCCGCTGCCGTGCCCGGACGGACGCCTCGCGCATTTCTCTTCTGGGAAACCGGGTATGACCGGCGCGCACTGGCCAATTCGGGTGTACGCGGTGGCGGTCTGCTGTTGGTAGGTGATGGTGCGTCCCCGGGACAAGCGCCTGCCGCCCACGCGTCACTGCGGTATGACCGGCCACACTCCCCACGCTGGGCTCTGCACCCCAGGAGTCACTTCCGTTATGAGCGGAGGTTCACAGCTCTGCATCCCCCTCCGTCTCGCCCTCCCCAGGCCGCCCCCCGGCAAGCACCTGCTCGTCCCGTCTGCGTCCGCGTCTCCCGTGTTTGGTGGTCATTTAGGTGCCACACCTCCTCCTCGGACTCATTTCACCGAGCAGCACCAGGTCCTTCCTTGTCACAAACGGCTCCGTCTGGACAGCAGAGCGGCGCGTGTCTGTCTCCGGGTGCCGGCTGGCACCGTGTCCACGTCCCGGCTACTGTAGACGCGGCCGCTGCGAACGCAGGGTGGTGCGTACCTTCGTGGCCGAGAGTTTGTTTTCTTCGGATAAACACCCAGAAGTGCAAGTGCCGGGCCACAGGGTGACTCGCTTCTGGCGTCTCGGGGACCCTCCGTGCTGCTCCCCACCGCGGCGCACGAGGCTGCCCCTCTCTCTGCGCCGCCCACACCTGCCGCTCCTGCGTCGGTGAACGAGCCACTGGGACCAGCATGAGGAGACGTACCACCGTAGTTGGATTAGCGTTTCTCTCGCGATCAACGACGCCGAGGATCTTTTCACGCGTTTGTAGGTGATCTAACAGGTCTTGTTTGGAAAAATGTCTTCTCAGACCCTCTGCCAATTTTTTTTTTTTAAAAGATTTTGTTTGTTTGACAGAGAGAGATCACAAGTAGGCAGAGAGGCAGGCAGAGAGAGAGGAGGAAGCAGGCTCCCTGCTGAGCACAGAGTCCAATGCGGGACTCGATCCCGGGACCCTGAGATCATGACCTGAGCCGAAGGCAGAGGCTTTAACCCACTGAGCCACCCAGGCGCCCCTCCTCTGCCAATTTTTAAATGGGGGGCATTTTAGTTGTTTGATACTAAGTTGTCCAAGTTCTTCCCACATTTTTGGATGTTAACCCCTCACAGGACGGACGGTTTGAAAGCATCTTCTTCCGGTCGATAGGCTGCTTCTTCGTTTTGTTGGTGGTTCCCCTGCTGCGTGGAGGCTCTTTGGTCTGATGAAATCCCACCTGTGTAAGCCTATCTGTTTGTTTAGCTTTCCTGCCCCTCCCAGGGGAGGCAGATCCAAATAGATGTTGCTAAGGCGAATGTCAGAGAGTTTTCGTCTTGCATTTCCACGGTTTCTGTCTTCAGTTCCCTGCTCATCTTGTGTGGTGTGAGACAGAAGGCCCTTCATTCTCTGCACGCAGCACCACGTACTGAGGAGACGGGCTACTCTTGCCCCCGATCCCACGTCGGCTGCCCATTTATGTGCGGCGTTCTCTCCTGGGCGCTTGCTTCTGTCCCACTGGTCCGTGGGCTTGCTGTGCTGGGGCCATAGTTAAGGCTCTCTGGCTTCGCAGGCCTTCTAGGATCTAAGGCATCACCATCCCCAGAGCCTGCAGCGCCCAGCTCTGCCCACCCTTCTTCCGGGAGCGTTGTTCTACCCCGTGGACGCACAGGCTCAGTCTCCCCTTCTGCCCGGGGCCCGCACGCCTCCTGACCAGCAGCACCTGCCCCTGCAGGAGGACCACCCGACTGCCTGGCGGGCACGGCTGCGCCCTGCTGGGAAACACCGAGCGAGGCTGGCAGGGGCGTCCACAGGTGCGCAGGCGGAGGTGGGTGACACGGGCTGCCCCACACGCTGCCCCCCATCATCCTCCCTACCCTTTCTTCGCTTCCTGTCTCCTACCAACCCTCAGACGTCCCCAAGCCAGCCGCACAAGTGTGACACGGGGCTGTCCCGCTGGTGCGTGGATCCTGGGGACCACACGGCTTGTCCTGACTTGTAAGCCTTGAGAATGGCTTTTGATCTCCTGACTGGAGCGGCCTTCCCAGAATCAGGAGGCTTCGTTCTCCTCCCTCCAACGCCGTCAACGACTCCCACCATCGACACGAAGCGTCAAGGAGGTCTCTTCGCCGTCCTTGCCGGGCCCCCTCCTGCCGTGTCAGCTCGCGTGGCTCCTGCTGCCACGTGGCTTGAGACACACCGTCAACTCTCACATTCCCGGGCTTTCTAATAAATGTGGAATTCATTCACGCATTTGACAAAAAGCTCTTGCAAAGGCATCATTGTGTGTTGGGTTTTTGAGGCCGATGGGCCTGTGCAAGGCCTGTCACGCGCACCGAGGAACCTCCTGCCCCACGAGTCTGTGAACGTGGGCATGGCCACACGGCTGGTGCAGGTGCGGCCGAGAATACATGCGGTCGTGCACCAAGCGCCGGAGACACAAAGAAGAACAAGAGTCCCTTTCCTCAGGAACCCTCTTCCACTGTTGGTGGGAATGCAAGTTGGTGCAGCCACTCTGGAGAACAGTGTGCAGATTCCTCAAGAAATTAAGAATAGAGCTTCCCTATGACCCTGCAACTGCACTACTGGGTATTTACCCCAAAGATACAGATGTAGTGAAAAGAAGAGCCATCTGCACCCCAATGTTTATTGCAGCAATGGTCCCGGTCGCCAAACTGTGGAAAGAACCAAGCTGCCCTTCAGCGGATGAATGGATAAGGAAGATGTGGTCCATATACACAATGGAGTATTATGCTTCCATCAGAAAGGACGAATACCCAACTTTTGCAGCAACATGGACGGGACTGGAAGAAATTATGCTGAGTGAAATAAGTCAAGCAGAGAGAGTCAAGTATCATATGGTCTCACTTATTTGTGGAGCATAACAAAGAACATGGAGGACATGGGGAGATGGAGAGGAGAAGGAGTTGAGGGAAACTGGAAGGGGAGATGAACCATGAGAGACTATGGTGTCTGAAAAACAATCTGAGAGTTTTGGAGGGGCGGGGGATAGGGGAGTGGGTGAGCCTGGTGGTGGGTATTGAGGAGGGCACAGACTGCATGGAGCACTGGGTGTGGTGCAAAAACAATGAATTCTGGGGGTCCTGGGTGGCTCCGTGGGTTAAGTCTCTGCCTTCGGCTCAGGTCATGATCTCAGGGTCCTGGGATCGAGTCCCGCATCGGGCTCACTGCTCAGCAGGGAGCCTGCTTCCTCCTCTCTCTCTGCCTACTTGTGATCTCTGTCTATCAAATAAACAAAAATCCTTAAAAAAAAACAAAAACAAAAAAAAAAAACAATGAATTCTGGAACACTGAAGAAATAAGATAAAGTTGTATAAAGAAATCCCAATGCCCAAGTCACAGCCCCTCACCCCTGGATCAGGGTGCGAGGGAGAGCGCGCCCTGGCTCTGCAACACTGGTTCCAAGCAATGTGCGAGGGGGCGGGAAAGGGAAGGACCAGCCTCGGAGCAGTAACGGGAGTGTAAACCCGCTGTCGACTGGACCAGGGCCACGACCCCGCACAGGCCGAGCTCCCTGAGGGCTGCTTGACCTGCTCCTTCCAGATGCATTTCCACGATCACGTCAACTGTGCCGTGTGTACGAGAATTCCGTTTACTTCACACGCGGTGTCTGGACCACTTTCCTGCTCCCCACTGGCCACGGAAAAAGGAAACACACGATCACTGCTGTGCGAAGAAGGCAACACAACACCGCTGTCCAACAAGCAATTCCACGTGACACAACGCGCGAGAAAGCCGTCCCTAGCCACGGCCGGCCTGTCTGGGCGACGACGTGGGCGCACCGCACTCACAAACCCCAGACGGCACGTGAACGGGGGCGAATGCACGTTTGCCATGAAGCCACCCAGTCGGCGCGACGTGGGAATGGAAAGGGCTTCGGAGCAAACCAGGACAAGGAGACCCACGTCCCTCAGCTGCACCCGTGTCCCACGCAGCGGACCACGAGCCCCCGAGGGAACCCGCAGGGTCACCTTCCCGAAGACAAAGACACGAACAAGCATGTGCGCCGGCCACGCCTCTGTGCTTCACGCACACACGGACCCTGCCAGGCCATCGACCTCTGCTGCCCAACCGCGAGACTGCAGGTGAGCCTCAGGTGCGCGGGCTCCCGTACGGCATCAAGTACAGCACTGAGCCACCGTGTCGTTTTATCAGAATCCGCCTCGGCACCTGATTCAGCCGTTGGATGTGGCGCCTGCGTGCTTCTGGGCTCCGCAGACACTCCGGGCCCTGGCAGGGCCGCCTCTTCCCGTGCGGGCGGTCAGGGTCCGCGCCCAAGAACCCCGTGGCCGGAGGGCAGCGACAGGCCCGTGGGTGAGGCCTCACTTCAGCGCCGCCGCTCCCGGATTCCTGGGGACCGACACTGGCGTTCCCAAACGCAATACTCCATGCCGACCCGATGTGCCTTTCGTTGTGGAAAATACTTGCCATCGGGACCACTGCCCCGTTCACAACCTCCAGACAGCGAACCCGGGGCTACGGGTTGACGGCGGCTGTGACGTGCTGCTTCAGCCTGGTGACGGCATCTGGAGGTCTGAGATGGAAACTCCACCTCTGCCGCTCCGTCTGCATCCTGCTGCCGCCGGAGAACTCTCCACAGGGGCGCCGAGAGCCCTCGGAACCACGGGAGGCCACAGAGCTACCGCAGACACAGGCAGCCACGCGCTAACACGGTAAATACGCCGCCACATTAAAAAATTCGGTTGAAAATAACTGAAAGTGACTTAAATCCAAACCCTCACTACTCTTTCCGGTTATGCTTATGTTTACTTCCTTATTATTTGGGGTTTTGTTCATAAAGGTCACACTGAGGCAGGCACCTCAAAGTTCTTCATTCTGCTGCTTAATGGAGCCAAAGCGAATGCAACAGAAACACACTTAGAGGGGCTTCTGAAAACAGCAGTTTAAACAAATGATCATTTTAGGTGTTACGTTTAGGTCCGTGATCCATCTGGAGCCAGTTTTCATGTGTGGCGTGAGGTAGGGGTCCCCGTCCATTCTTGTGCACGTGGACATCCTGCCCTCGCTGCGTCCGTTGAAGAGGCTGGTCCTCCCCAGTGTACAGTGGCCCCTTGTAGGAAAACAGTCGGCTGTGCTCGGCTTTAGTTCCTCCCAGCACATCGTCTTGGCGCCCTTGCTGGGTGCCTCGTCTGAGGGTACGGATATGGACTGTCTGCACTCTGCAGGCGACCCTCTCCATCTGGAGGTCAGTCCTCACACCAGCACCGTCCTGTCTTGATTTCTGAAGCCTGGAGCAGGTTCTGGGATGAGGAACTGTGGGGTCCTCCCATTTGGTCCTTTCCCAAGATTATCTACACCACTCTGGGGCCCTTCTGCATTCCCACAGGAATTTTAGGGTCAGCGAAGAAGGCCGCTGGGGTGTGGAGAGGGACCGTGTAGTCTTACGGCCACCTTAACACTGTTAAGTACTGATTCGACTTGCTGGTGCCGTTGTGAATGGAATGATGTTCACAATTCTGCCGTCGGGGAGTCTGTTGCTGGCGTTAGGAAATACAACGCAGTTTGGTACACGCCTCTTGCATCTTAAACCTTTCTAGATTCAGTTACTGATTCCAAGCGATTTCTGGAGGACTCCTTAGGACGTTCCGTGTGAGACCGTGTCGCACACAACTGGATTCACGCCCTTTAGTGCGGACGCCTCCTCCTCTTCTTGCCTACCTGCCCTGGCTAGAACCTTGCTCACGGCAGCACTGATCCTAACAGAGAGACAAGGCAGAAACCACATTAATGTCCTTCAATGGAGGACAGAGAAATGAGATGTGGTCTACCCGCATGCAGGAGTATCACCCACGATAGAAGCAGCGAGGTACCGAGACCCACGACGATGCGGGCGGACCCGGAAAGTGTCCACTGAGTGAACGGAACCAGACACAGAAGGCCACACGGCGTGTGCTTGCTCTCATGGGAGAAGTCAGCACAGGTGGACCTACTGAGGCACGAGGTTGACCAGGGGTCACCGAGGGCCGAGCAAGGGCAGGGCAGCAAGGCGGCCGCTGCTGACACTGAGCGCTGCGGCGGCTGAGCCCAACGCTGGCACCTGCCCTGGCAGCCGGCCGGCCGCGTCAAGCGCTGTGCCTGGTACCGTCGTCCTAGTTGCTGAACATCATGTTTTACGGAGGCTGTAACAGACACGTTCCAACAAATGACGACCATTTCATCCAATAAACAGTGGAATTTCCAGCTCTCTTCTTACGCACTTGCATCCGCCAGGTTCAAGATACTGAAACATCCGCGGGGACACGCCTTTACGCGGGGGCGCGAATCACACCTTGACACAGCGGGATGAGTCCTGGGAGCATCCTCCAAGTTTCAACGATGTTCCTATTTCAGCAGACCCTGCAGAACGCTGAGCAGGAATGCCAGGGCTGGTGTGAGACTCTCCACGCCGCCTGCACAGCAGGGTTAAACCAGTTACTAAGGTTAAACTAGTTACTGAAAGAGTCAGTAATGCAAAATTATTTTCAAGCCTTAAACAATTTTCATGATTTCAAGCAGCTGACAGGTTGTACAACTTCTGTCATCTTCATGCAACAGCCGTCAGTATGTCCCAAGTCGGAAGCTACGTGAACAGGATGGGCTGACGCAGGCAGGCAGACGCCAGGAAGGCTTCCCCGTGACCTGGGCACTATGAGTGCGCCACGGACAGACAGGAAAGGTCCTTGGACAAGAGGCGTGTTTGTGATTCCTGCAGAAAGAAAATGCCGTAGCTCCTTAAAGCCGCGTGCTCCAGAGCACAGTGAGCAGAGCAGGCAGAGAGGAGCTCAGTCTTTGATGAGAAAATCCCGCAGGCGCCCCTCTTGGGGCGGCGGCGGAAGGGCCACCAGCAGGCAGAGGCAGTGGTTCTGGAGATGCAGCAGCCACGCTTTCCGATGTACCGTTCCCGGCACCGGCCTGGCCGCGGCCCCGCGCTGTAGGAGCCCGGGCACGGAGGCCACCGGGAACTCTGCCAAGGGAACTCTGCCTGCGCCGACCGCAGACGCCCATGCAGGTTCCGGGTGGGGACCTTCCCCAGGTGAGGGTCACATGGGATCAACGGTGCCCCAAGCACAAAGCCACTGGGGCTTTACAGGGCAGGAATGAGGACCGGAAACAACTTCTAGCTGCGGAGTGTGCTAGGAGTCTTCCGAGCGCGTGCCCACACTCAGTTTGGGGTCCGCGTTCCATGTGCTGTAAACGAGGCTTTCTCAGAAGGCGGCGAGTCCCAGGACGATGGGCGTCTGTTCACCACCGCCTGCGTCAAGTGTCTCCGCCAGTGTGAACGGCCAAGCACATGCCAAGCACGTGCCCCAGTCAAGCGCCATGCCAGCCCGACCCTGCAAGTGTGTCCGCACCCGAGGCTCGGCCACCGTGCTCAGGCAGGAGAGGCTGCACCCACCCCACGCACAAGACCCCCGAGCCCGCCCCAGCTCGTCCCGGGAGAGATGCGCCGCCGTGGACACAGCACGTCCCGGTGCAGAGGGGGCGGTCTCAGAGGCCATCGCGACCCGGGAGCAAACGGCCTGGCAGAGCCTGGGAACAGGCACAACAGTCACAGTGCGCGCCCTGAACACCCTGCTGCTTCAGGCGTGGTCTGGCATGCTTTGTTCTGTGGGAACATAAACAAAGGAATGCGCGGCTCCCGTTACAGGCTGCGGAGTTCGGTGTTAAAATCCGTGAGTTCTCCGCAGCACGGCTCTCCAAGCACGTCGTCGTCACGGCAGCCTGTGCGAGCAGCAGGCCCCCCGCCGGCCTGGGACAGACGGCCTGTCCCCGCACACCAGCGCGGTGCGTCCACGGTCCAGGTCAGCGTCCAGTGCTCTGGACCCCCGCAGTTAGCAGACGTCTGCTCGTGTGGGGGGAGCGACTCACGTCTCACGCACCGCTGGCCACACACGTCACCACAGCGACGTCACTAATTTCAGATCTTCCCGGAAACCTGCACCCAGCAAACCTGATCGCACCGCACTGCTCTCTCGTGCACGAGAAGGGACCTCTACGCCGGCACGGACACTTCATCTTCTCTTCTGCTGGGGCAAGCGCGAGGCAGCGAGATGGACGCTTCCTGCCAGAGAGCGCACCGGTGGGGCACAGCCCGGTCACCATCCCGCCAAGGGCCGCCTCACGGTTCTGCCAGCCGTGGAAGGCTCCCCAGCCGGCGGCTCACTCCCAACCGCCTCAGCAGGTGGTGTCTGCCGGCGGTCTCTGCCCCGAGTTCTCCCCCCACCCCCAACTGCCCCCGTCACACCCTCCACGACGTGGAGCTCACCACGGAGACCGCCGAACCCTGACCAACCCTGGGGGACCAGAGGACCTGGATTCTTCATAGGACAAAAATAAGGAATAAAAGCGAGAGCAGTCAGCGCAGTTCCTGGGATACGACGCTTCCCAGGGGGCCCCGGATCTGCGGCTGCACCGGCCCCTCGCGGCGGACGGCAGGTGAGTGGGAACGTGGCCCTCACGGCCTACTGCGCAGCGCCGGCCACGCCTAGGAGCACCCACGGCCGCTTGGGGGCTTGGAGGTTTGCTCGAGGCCACACGCGGCTCAGAGGTGGGGGCTCAGCCCGGTCGTGCTGGCGGCCTCCACCTGACTGTGCGAGAAGCTGGTTCTCAGGGAGTCGAGTGAGGAGGGCACTGAGTCCTCCTATGTGCTTGCAGTGACGTGACCACTACACAAGTCATCCTCGACGGCCTCCACCGGCGACTCGGCCGGTGTGGCCTTTACAAGCCGCCCCGGCAGCACTCCCTGCAGAGCGCAGCCGACCCGCAGACACGGTGCCCGCCGCCGCACAGCCCCAGGCCGAGGACACACCGGGCTGTCGTGGCGAGGGCGCACCAGGTGCACTCGGGGAGCGGCGTTCACCTTGTGATTTTACTGAGAAACATTCCGAAAAAGTTCGAGACCAAAATTTTTAAAATACTAAAAACATTTAAGACTCCACGTGGCTGCAACACTAGGATGTGGAGACGGGAGGTCCCTCCAATGACCTCTGGCACAAAAAAGCCTTTTGGAAAATGAAATGCGTAAGATTTTCTCTCACTCATATATTTTATATTAATTTTCTGTAATTCTTTCTAAATCTCAGAAACCCAGATTGTTTTTGCTTTGTCGACACAGCAGAGTGAGACATGGGGAAAATGGGCTTTACTTTATGACTCGGGGCAAAACCACTCACCCCCGTCCCGGATGGAACTGGAATTCAGGGAAATGCGGGGAGCTAGAGGTGGTCCCGTCAGCATGTAAAGTGCGAAATGCAAAGGCAGCGTCTCAGGAGAAACACCGTCACGAGTTGTCCCTCCCTCACTGGCATCGCACACGGAGACACACGGGGGCAGGAGACACTGGTTTCTCCTCACGGGCACCATGCGCTCGGCGACGTACTCCTGTTTGTAAACTGACGTGAGAGCAGGCGTCACACGGGCGTGTTACGTGCGGACTTCAGTGGCCGTCTGGTGGCCGTCTGGTGCAGACACGACAGCCGACGGCGCCTGCTCGCAGACAAGCGCGCCGCGCAGCCCGAACCGGGGCAGGAAGGCGGGACGGCCCCAGACATTTTGGCTCCGCAGTAAACTGTGAGGTTGTCATGGACCATTCCGCGACTGACGTGTTGGACGATAATCGCGTTTCTGATGTTACGTTCAGTTGGGTCGCGTGGTCCGAGACGACGCCGTGAACATCCGTGTGTTTGTCTCCCGCTCGGATGCGCACGCGTCCCCTTGGGGACGGGAGCCGGGGAGGGGGCCCCCGTGGACCGAGGCTGCCGAGGCTCTTCTGCCGGCGCGGAGCAGTGGCCGCCGGGGAACAGGGCCAATGACGGTGCCGACAAGGTCCGGGGCGGTGTGCGCCTCAGGCAGGCAGGACCTGCCCACGTGGGGTGCCACGCGGAGATGCCATCCCGTCACTCAGCAAAGCCTCAGGTCCTCCAATGGGAAGAGGCGCGTTCATACAGCCTCCACACGTTTGCATGCACTGACTTCCAACGACTTGACACGGTTCGCTGCGATTCTAAACGGCCTTTTGGGAAGTAAACGCCCGCACTGCCGCTGCTGCGTGGAAATGCGGTTTAATCCTGAAGCGGACTTCAGAGGCGGGACCTAGCCCCTGTAACCCAGGCCTCTCCTCAGGGATCCTCTGGGCTTCGGAGCGAGCGTGCACTCGTGCGCTCCCGGGCGCGGTGGGCTTGTCGAGCTGCGGGCGCCTCCGCGCGTCCTCCGCTGCTGGCGCGCACGGTCCGGCCTGCCCAGTGCGGGGCGGGTGCAGCTCGGCTCCTGCGGCCGGTGGGCGGCCCTCCCCAGACCCGCGTGCCGTAAGCGCCGCGATTCTGCAGGACCCTCTTCTCTGGGGTCCCCCGAGGACTTTGGGTTTGCTTCACTCCAGCTTCTGACAGAACAATCCCACTAGCCCCGAGAAATAACCCGCCTCTGCGGAGGCACTTCCGCTTGCCCTCCGCGCTGTCAGACGGTTTTTCTCCGAATCTTTTCCTGTCAGCTCGGTGAGGCTGGGAAGGGAGAAACCTGAAGGCGTTTTCATAGTCTCCCTCCCTGAGTCCGAGCCCCCCGTTGACCAGACTTCTCCCGGCTCACGAGCATCACCTTACCACCTCGTGGGGACATGGACAGTCCCCAACATGCCACAGTGACCAACCCCGACCACAACCAAATGCCGCTGGGGTGCCCAGCTGGCTCTGTGGGAGCGCGTGACACCTGATCTCAGGGTTGTGGGTTCAAACACCCCATCAGCAACCGCGATTACTTCAATGAGAAATTAAAAACTCACTTTAAATTAAAAAACAAAACAAAACAAAATGCTTCCAGCAACTGGATACTGACTGGACTGTAGTACATCACTTCATCGTGACAGCAGGCTCTGGGCAAACCCGCATCTTCGTGCGGGCCCGCAGCCCGTCTGGTGGCTTACGTCCTCTCTCACGCTCCTGTCAGGTCCGATCATTCTCACGCACGTACTTCCCTCCCCTCTCGTCTACGCCCACGTCCCACACGCGCGCGTGACACCGTGAGCGGGGCCTCTGCCCTTCGGGCTGCTCGACACGTAGGGAGCTGCCCTGTTGCTGACCCAGGACCTGCCGCTTGGCTGGCTCTGACTCCCGGCAGGTGATTCCCCTGGTTCGTTTTTCATCTGCGAATACGTGCCCCTTCTCTCGCGCACAGAGCTTGTCGCGATTTCTTGTTGTACGGCAACGGCCGGATTAAAACGTGCGAAGCGATCGTGTCGTTGGATCTGTTTCCTGACTGTGGTGACTTTTAATAAAGTGCTTTTCTGGCACTTTATTAAAAATAATGTTGAGGGGCACCTGGGTGGCTCAGTGGGTTGGGCCTCGGTCTTCTGATCAGGTCATGATCTCAGGGTCCTGGGATGGAGCCCCGCATCGGGCTCTCTGCTCCGCGGGGAGCCTGCTTCCCCCCGCCCCCGCCTGCTTGTGTTCTCTGTCTGTCGAATACATAAATAAAATCTTTAAAAAAAACTAAAGTTGAACTGCACGGAGACCTATCTCTCCGTCACACAAACTCTCAGGTGTAGCTCACCACGCGTCACAGGAAGTGTTCTTCAAGACGCAAGCTCGCCTGAGAGGGAGCACACGTGAGAAAGGGCGAGCAGAGCAAGACCCCATGCTGAGCGGACACGGGGCTCGATGTCGTGACCATGAGATCATGACCTGAGCTGAAATCAAGCGTCGACACTCAACGGACTGAGCCCAGGAATCACCGGGCATTTAAGCCCCGGAGGGAGAATTCAGGGAGGCTCTAGCCTGTGGGGTCCGTTTATGTTTTATTCAGAATGTTCCGGACGGACAAGGATTCTCTGATGAAGCAAGCAAGAAATGAAATAAGGACAAACAAAATTTGGGGCACGGACCTGAAGGTGCCGGTGAGGCTCTCGAGGCGTGCATTACTGTGCAACACCCAACGCACACGTCTCGCCCCACCCCTCACCCCTCACCCCCACCGGCTCAGAGGCCTCGTACTGTAACACACAGGCAAGCGGCCTTTGCTCTCAGGAGCCGCCGCTAATCCGGCAAGGGGGCGGCGGCAGGACTAAAGCATACGCGCGTCATCTACGGCTTCCGAACCGCACCTCCGGCAGCCGACGATGCGTGCTTACTCACGCTGAAGGCGAGCTGCGTGCTGGTGTCAGCAGAGTCGGGAGAGCCCTGATCCCAACGACTTCACTGCGTCGCTCCACACGCGCGTGCACGCACACACACGCACGCACGCGTCCCGGGGTGGCCTGCACTGGACGCTGGCCGTGCACACAAAGGCCGCGCGAGGCAGCCGCGGTACCTGTTTTATCCGTGAGCAAGTACACCAGGCGCCCCAGCTCCTCGGGGATGGTGCTGGTCCGCACGACCGTGCCGGGGATGCTCTCGTCCTTCATGATCATCCAGCCGTACGCGGCTTTGCCCATGTCCAAGTTCACACGCAAACTGTCAAAGAAAAGCCATCACAGTCGTTAGTGGGGCCCAAACCCACGCGACACATTCATGCTCATGCTTTCCCCACACACGTTATCTTTAGCCTCATGTGAACCCAGTAGGAGATACTAGATTTCAGACTTTAAAGCAAATGGATTTGTTGAGACTTCAGCCAACAAACCTTCTAGGCCTCACACCATGTCAGCGATGGCACGCAGGCCCCTCCCGGTGCCCTGGCGGAGCACGCGGAGGCAAACGCTGGAGAAGGGGGCGTGCAGAAGTATCCCCGCTCACGGGACAGATGGTGCATGCGTCAGGGCATCGGGTGGCGTCCCACTCGCGACAGGAACCTGGACTGCATCGTGACCTTCCCCTGCTCGTTTCACGAGAACAAACAGGACACATCCCGACGACGACACGCTGGCAGGAGGATTGGGCCCCCAGAAAGCCAGGTTCCGGGCCAGGGCGGTGGCGTGGCCCGAGCAGGGCGCACTGGGGCAGAGCGGCAGGGGGTGGGATCAGAGTCAGCGGGGGCAGGGCGCGGTGCAGAGCCCGGGTTTCACCATCGCAGTGACCCACAGCATGTACAAGGGGCTCCCGTGCGGCCCCCGCGGCGCTGGCTGCCTGCTCTGCTCCCCCGTCCCAGTCAGAGCCCCAGTTTGGCTCCCGCTCACAGTCGACGGAAGGCCATGCAGACATGCTTCCAATTCTAGAAAACAATCTGTGGCAGTTCGACTTTGTCAAGAGGACAGCAGATGCGCGACGTGGGGCACCGACTGACACTCAGCCGTTCGGACCAGCATGGCGACTCGCACGGGCTGCCCACAGGGAAACGCACCCTGGAGAGGAAGCGCGGACGACTCCGAGTCAGCGGGGAGAGTCGAGTCTGCAGGTAAGTCCGAGGACGCAAACTAGTCACAGTGAGCTCCCACCTCAGAGATCCTCAGCTCTGCAGCTAGAAAGAAGAGACCTAAGCCGCAAGCGCACGGACCTCGTAGACCAGCATCGCCGCGTCCCAGCTCCGTACTGTCCCACTCCAGCCGGCCACCACGCCACGAGGGAGGACAGACGCTGCAGGACGGCACCGCGCGGAACACGGCAGCTCGGCCTTGCGGGCGGCCTGGTCCCGGGTCGGCTGGGCACCAGGCACAGTGGGGCGGGGCCGGCTGTGAAACCCAGGGGAGCGCTAGCACGGGGCACCGGCTTGTGTGTGCGACTCTGTGGCGCGGTGCGCGCTCTGTGGGGCTGCGGTGAGGTGCCCAGAGCGGCCACGGGCAGAAGGCGCGGAGAAGCAGAAGGCGTGTGGGTCTGCGGGAGGGAAAACAGCATCTCCCCAGACCCATCCGTGACTCAGGCGCCGCTTGCCAGGCAGACCCCCTGAACCAGGGCAGGAGAGGGAGAGGCTCCGTGGGCAGGGGTGGAGGCAGGCGGGCTGGGGGCCGCAGGGCGGGCTGGTGCGGCTGGCACGGCAGCTCTGCAGGCTCGGAGGCCAACGCAGAGGAGGAACAGGACCTTCTCCTGAGGACTCCGGTCACAGTTTCGGAAAGTGCCGGCCTGCCTCCGCTACCCCAGGCACAAGGACCACCCTGGTCGGGGGCGTGCAGGGAGTGTTCCCGAGCTCGCAGGGTGCCCTGGGCCTGGGGCAGACTGGACGCCCAAGCAGCGCCGTGGGTTCTCCGAGGGGCTCTCCCCGCCAGCGCGGGCACTGCTCAGGAAACCGCTGCTTCTGTTGCGCAGCGGCAAGCACTCCTTTCTCCAACGGCTGTGTCACCAACAAGCGCCAGCGGAGTGTGTCCCGCGGACGGCACCGACCCTCAGGGCTGCTGAACAAGAGAAGGGGGTAACCCTCAAGGAGAAACACAGCACGGGCGAGTTCTGTTTTCACAGCGAGAACGTGTCTTCGACCAAGACGAACGCCTCACAGGAAGCAGAAGCCTAGGCTTACACGCGTCCTGTACTTTGGGCAAGTGTTCGCACAACTTGCTTTTCAATGTTAAGAATCTCTAGAAGCTCAAACGTCACGCAGTAAGTTGACAGAGTAATGATAACTCTCGCCACTTGTGAGTAATGTTCCTACAGAGCTTTACAACTTAGACTTCTGGTCGACGAGCGAAGTACTTCACGGTCACATGACTTACGAACAAAACATCAGGCCTGACATTTTGACAATCACAGACGTGGTTTATGTGGTAACGGATACCGGTTATTTTCTGCTCACTTTACGGCTAACCGACCAGCGACGGTTTTGTTATCAAGAGATCCATTCCGCATCAAGTGGAAAAGCTGTCTGCCATTTCAGACCGTCACGTGCACTGGAAGGCGACTGCGACCCACACTGTCACATGAGGAAACCGAACCGGAGCCCCCGGACCCTGCAGACGGCCAGGAGCGTCGAGAAGGGGCACCACAGCCCAGCGTGAGGCTGGCTGGGCAGCAGGTGCCTCATGTGGGCTCGCTCCTGACCGAACAGTCCTGCCAGGCCTCCCCTCACTGCAGGGAGATGTGTGAGGGGGAACCGGACGAACGTGAGGCCCGACCCCGTCGGGTCGCATGCCGCCTGCCGCACGTCGACTGTCCTGTGGGGGCTGCGGGGGTGGCACTCAGGCCCTGGCCAGGCTACGGCCAGGCACAGGCCTGCGGCGCTCCTCGGGGACACGGCCACCCAAAAGGGCCTGCATGCACTCTGCCTGCCCGATACTTGTGTTTGGGTCTTAACATGAGCAAAAGTCATTTTAATGAGAAGTTCTACAAAAGTAATCAAAACTTTTTCCTGTAAACCATCATCTATGGGAAATGGCACAGATGCCGTTTTATCTGAATTTCCCCCAGTTTTCCTTCTGTAACATCCTGAACCTCTCTTTTGGGGTGCAGAGCCCGACGTGGGACCTGAACCGACGGCCCCGTGATCAAGACCCGAGCTGAGACAGAGAGTTGGACGACCACTGAGTAAGCCATCCGGGAGCCCGTCCACCTCTTTCTGACACTCTGTGGATGGCAAGGGACAGCACCCAGGTCCTCGCTGGCTGAACTCCCAATGCTGTGCATGTGGAGGGCGACTGTCTCTGCGAGGAGCTCGGACCCCCATCCCGGGCTTCACACCGTGGCCTACAGACGATCTTCCCTCGGACTCAGCACTAACCCCTCTAAAGGAGCGTACGATGGTGGGTAACACTCCCACCTCCCCCTCTTCCGGCGCCAAACCAAATCCGACAGACACGTGTACTGTTCCTTGAGGAGGAGGAGACTCCACGTGGCGGCGGTGGATGGCGGCACCCGCCCCCACCTGAGCAGGGACTGCAGAGACACTCCAAGCTCACTTTCCCGCCCGTTTCCTGTATCTCAGTCACCAGCTCCCGCCCACTCAGCCCCCCAGTTCTCCGATCCCTCTTTCGAGGCTCCGTCGGGAAGCAGCACGGCTAGCTGCGTTTCACAGGGTAAGGGTAGGTATGAGTTACACTGATTCTTCAGCTGCAGAGCTGCTAGCTCTCTGATCTTGGACAAACGGCACAGTGGGTCTCTCTGAGCCTCGGTCACGGCACCTGTAAAGTGCCAACGACCGGCAAGGTCGCCGCGGGGACTGGCACGAGGGCATACGGGAGGGTTCCTGAATCAAGTCGCCGGAGCAGATGATCTCAACAGTCAGAAAAGATTTTACACAGGACACGGGCCCTGAGCTAAAACGGAGCGGACAGGGGTGCACCACTCGGGGAAGGCAGGTCATCAGCGAGGCCCCAGAGCTCAGCTGGCACAGACGGCCTGTCAGCGGAAGGAAGGGACATACACACCAAACACATCGAGCGTCCGTGGGAACTGCGACCCCCTGTGCACACAAAGATACACGGAACAGACAGCCCTGGGTCCTAAGAAACAGAAAATCTGCTATGGTATGAGTGTAGTTGAAACCGGTATATGCAAACCTTTAGGTCATGTTAGTCAGTCTCTGAACAGGCGTGGGAGACGGGAGATCTGAAATAAAGGAGAAGTGAAGTTCCAGACCAACCGAAGCAAAGAAGTCACGGTGCGACACGGAGACTCAGCTGTGCAGGGGCCAACGGGACGCCACGGAGCACACCAGGACCTGGGGCTTCCCGGAGGGCTCTGAGAACACGCCCTCACTCCGAGCCACACTCAGGGAGACCGGGGCACACCCAGGATGGTCCTCAGGGAGACCCACCTTTGTGCCTTCCATCCAGGGTGACGGTACCCCAACCCCTCGGCACCCTCAATCAAGTAGGAACCACAGGGTATCGGGGTGCGGCAACAAGGTCAGACTTGTTTCAGTGTTTCCCTACGGGGGCGGGGGGGGGGGCACGTGAAATACCGCACACGCGGGAGACTTTCCAAGGCTGGAAAAGCTCAGCTCAGCTCCACCCAAAGGCGACAGTGACAGGGTCCTCAGTGAAAGTTGGGCAGAGGAGAGGAGGGCCAGACGGAGGCGCCCCCCACTGCCCTCCCCATAGTGCCCCTGCAGACCCACCCCCACTCCGAGGACGGGCCAGGGCACTGGGCCTCACGGATCCAGGCTATGCACCGTGAGGCAGTGCTGGGTTCTGGGAGCGTCGGGGCACTCTCAGGAGTTCTGAACTGGTTCAGATGGAGTGTGTGATCACAGAGCGTGAGCCCGTAGGCCTCCCACACCGTCTGTGTGAGCCGGTGAGGAAGACGCGGCCGAGAAGACACGTAAGCAGAGTCGGCAGACGGGGACAACCACGGAGGGCCCTGGGCTTCCTGCTGGAGCCACACCCCACGGGCTGCTGGGCTCACCTGCTTTGCACCTGTCTGACACAGAAACAAACTCCCCCTTTAACTGACGCGTCGGTTAAGAACCGCATCTGCAGATCTTTCATGAAAAAGCAGTGCAGCCTGAGTGAAGGGCAAATGACACCAGGCTGCACAAATATGGACGAGCTGCTCATTACTATGCGAAAGATGACGCGAACTGAAACAAGATGAATGAAACAACGGCCAGAAGGACAAGGGCCTGAAGAGGAGCTGTGGCCGCTGGGGCCGTAAGTACAACTCTAACCCCCGAGGGAACAGAAGGGACCGCCGGAGGCCAGAGCAAGCGTGAGGTGTCCCCACGGCAGGAACGCCAGCTCGCAGCCCCGTGCTCTGGAGCCTGAAGCCTCCACCTCCGGTACACACCAGCTCTCACGGGAAACGGTGAGGACAGTGTTTGGCTTTCTTGTAGCTTCTGACTCTGAAGTTGCTTTTAGATGCGCAGAAGCAGCAAAACCAGGTTCCCGGGTGCTCCCCGAGGGGCGACACCTTTGGCCTGAAGCGCTCTCTCCCCCAGCAGAGCTGCTTTACGGCACGCTTACGTCACACGCAGGGTTCACTCGGCCTCGGCCACGTTTTACACACACTTCTGCTTTCTGTGTTCCAAGGACAGGTTCGTGGCACGCCCTGTCACCCTCACAATCAGACGGTTCCAAGAGGCTTGCACGCTCCTCAGGTTAACTCCCACAGCAGCAGCTGCCCACACCCCGAACCCTGGCAACCGCTGAATTGTCCATCATTATAATTTTCTAACTTCAAGAATGTCCCATAAATGCCCAAGTTGTTCTATCTATCTTTCAAAACTTTATTCCTTTCTATTACCAGATAGTATTCATCGTACAGACAGACCACAGTTGATCTACGTCACGTTATTTTAACGTCACCTAGCGTCCCCCCAGTTTGTCATTGCTATAGTTGTACACTGTTGTTAAAAGAACAACAAAGAAGTCGGCTGCATTCTCAAGAATAAAGTTTATCACATTTGGGACCTGAAAATTTTACCTACCCTTGGAGAGTTCTGCTAACAAAGCTAATTAGAAAGTTTCATTCCAATTTGTCTTTCTTTATGCAAAACTGCAAGGAAGTTCTGTGATCTTGGGTAATGACAGGTTATCCTGTCTGAACTAATGCTCCCACTGAAAACAACAAGAAATACTGTATAAAATATTTTTCATGTTTCTTAAAAGAAAGAACTGACTGGATAGTGAGGAATTTCTGGGTTGAACCCTCAGCGGGTTCCATAAGGGTGAAGGGAGTGCCAGTCAGCAACAGGCTGCGTACAGGGGCAAGAACGAAGGCCTGACCGTCAACAGGAGGAGGCCCAACACGAGGCCCTGCTTTCCAGGGGAGGCAGGGCTATGAGGCGGAAGCTGGAAAGCGAAGTACCTGCGTGGGCAGCTGGCGGCGGGCTTGTGTGATTCCGTGACTGTGACTCTCCGGTTTGGAGGAAGATGTTCCTAGGCAGGTGGTACCTCCAAGTACACAGCAGAGGCAAGCGCACCGTTTCCAGAAAAACAAAGCTCTCGTCTTTGACTTCACACTACTCCTATAATTAGCTTTTCAAATATGATTACCAACGAAAATTCCCACAAATAGACCAGAAACAAAACACAACAAACAGTGCTCAGGGAAACAGTGTACTCGGGTGACAGCCAGAGGGAAAACAAGAGAAAAGGACAAAAGCAGCAGATCCCACACGAGACCGACACAGACTGTAAAATGAGGAAACATACGGAAAACTAGAAAGATATTTGCAAGGAAACAGGCAAACATAAAAATGAATAAATCAATGTGATAAAGATACCAAACAGAATTTCCTGGACCAAAAAGTATCAGTAACAGAAAATAAGAATTCCACCGGTCTGACAGCGGCCTAGACACGGCCAAAGATGAGATCAGCAGCTTGGAAGTCGGGCCACAGGAGAAGATACCGAATGGGGAATGAGGACATAAGGTGGAAAATAGGAAAAAAGGAGAAACAAAGAGTGGGGATAGGACGCCGAACAAATCTAACATTCATGTCATCAAAAGAGAGGGGACAGAGCAGTATATAAGGAGACAACAACCCTGTTTTCTGGGACAGGAAAGGAGTGATTCACAGACTTGACCAATGCACCAAATCCTAAGCATTATACGAAAAGCAGCTTCCATCCCCACACAGCGTGTCTGAGCACAGAGCAGCAACAAGGAGTAGGTCGGAAAGCCACTGTAGGGTGGAGGGCACCAAGAAGCAGAGGCCCACAGATGCCTGCCAGTGAAGGCTGCAGCCAGAAGGCAAGATGGGGCATGTGGGAGGAAAGGTTTCACGAAGGAAAGCCAAACAGAAATCTAGACTATTCCCAATAAAGCCAGAGTAAACAGAACAATACATTTCTGACAGAAGGAAAGTCACTCCTCATGAAAGGCCCGAGGTGTCAGAAATGAAGAAATACACGATATTTCTTTCTCCCACTGACATGCACAGGGAATGTGTGAAACAACAGTATCTTTGGGACTTGGATTAAAGTACATGACAAAAATGGCACAAGGTCAGAGGGGTGCAAGGAGGTAAACATTACTCCGAAACAATGTGTCCAGGAAGTGACTACCTGTGGCTCTGAGAGAGAATAATGCTCTCAGGTCACAGGCTAACTACAAGAAAAACAAATACAACTTAAAACCTTCCAAACTAGTGGAGAGAAAGTGGAATTATAAAAAACTGTAAGTAAAATGGTGAGACAGGAGGAAAATATAGAATAGGTAAGTCATACTAAAAAAACAAAATAAGATGGTAGGTTTAAACCAGAAATACAACAGCATCACAGTAACTGTGTAGGCAGCATTTGTCAGAGTAGGTAAAAATTAAACGTAAGAGACACACATACACACAAACAGAAGGGCAAGTGCAAAATGGAGCAAGACAAACCAAGCACGTTACACCCAGCAGGCATGACTACATGAGCATAACAAGAAGGAGAATTTAACGCAAAAAGCTTTCCCAGAGGGCGCCTCGGTGGCTCAATGGGTTAAGGGTCTGACTCTTTCAGCTCTGGTCTTGTCAGAGGGTTTTGGGGTCAAGTCCCACATCAGGCTCTGTGCTCAGGTGGAATCTGCTTGAGGATTCTCTCCCTCTGTCCCTCCCCCATTCTCTCTCTCAAATAACTCTTTAGGAAAAAAAGCTTTAGCAGAGATAAAGTCACTTCATAATGACAAAATGCTTAACTCAGCAAAAATATGTAACAGTTAAATCTGTATACATCTGATACCAAAGCCACAAAATATATAACTCCAGCAACAGAACTCCAAGGAGAACAGATTCCCAACACCGATGAAAGATTTCCACGCAACGTTTAGCAAGTGTGAGAGAAGGGAGAAGAGCCAGCAGGGCGCACAGAAACTAAAACACAAGATTAACAACCTCGGCCTAACAGACGCGCCCACATTCCAGCAATCCAGCACCCAGGTTTAAGTCAACGAGACATCCAGCCCTACAATGCATCTCAGCTAAATTCATGAAATGAAGGTATATTCTTTGACACGACATAAAAAACTAAGTATGAACAGATAATAATTAGAAAATGCAAATATGCTTGTAATAACCACCGGGCAAAGAAGAAATCACAGTGGAAGTTAAGAGATATTCTGTACCTGACAGTAACAAAAATACCATTACAGAAACGTCTGGAATGTAGCCAAAGCAGTATTTTCGTGCGAATTTATAGCCTCAATGACATATATTCAGAATGGGAAAAAAAAGGCTGAAAATTCTAGTAAAAGTTGGGCAAGGTTTCTATGGTGAAATTTTTTTAAACTTCAAGATACTGCAGAAGACCTAAAAAATTAAGAGAGATATGTTGGGGTGCCAGGGTGGCTCAGTTGGTTGAGCAGCTGACTCATGATTTTGGCTCAGGTCATGACCCCGGGGTCATGGGATCAAGCCCTGTGTTGGGCTCCACGCTCAGCAGGGAGTTTGCTTAAGTATTCTCTCCCTCTGCACCACCCCCTCTTGCTCTCTCCCTCTCCCTCTAAAATAAATAAATCTTTTTTTTTATTTTAAAGATTTTATTTATTTGACAGAAAGAGATCACAAGTAGGCAGAGAGGCAGGCAGAGAGGGGGATGCAGGTTCCCCGCTGAGCAGAGAGCCCGATGCAGGACTCGATTCCAGGACCCTGGGATCATGACCTGAGCCGAAGGCAGAGGCTTTTACCCAATGAGCCACCCAGGCGCCCCTAAAATAAATAAATCTTAAAAAAAAAAAGTTGAGACATGCTAGATTCATGGCCTGGAAAATTTAATATTAAATGCAAATGGCCAGCGAGAACAAGGGTACTCCTGAGGAACAGAAGGAAGAAAGGCCCCGTTCTAGAAACCACTAACTCAGGACAAAGGGGTGAGAGTTCCAGCAGTTTGTTCTTTGCTCAGGAATAGACAACCCCCCAAGGGAACAGCACAGGAGACCCAAAGCAGCCTGTGCGTGTCTGAGTCCTGGTGTATGACAGAGGAGCTCTAGGTCACTAGGGAACAGTCCTTCTGGCAAGGGATGCTGAGACAACTGGTGTGGAAAACAGTGATACCTGAAGATCCTGTTTCACGCTATCAAAAAAACCCATCACTTCCAGCAGTTGAGGACAACTGACAACCCTGCCATGCTTTTAGAAGCTAATGCGGGAGGATAGCTCCATTGTCCGGAGAGTGGCTCAGAATGGCTTCCTAAACAACATACGGACAGTGACAACCAAGAGCAAAAAAGACTTAAAATCTGACTATGCAAGATTAATACTTTCTCATAACTGCACCAATTGTAAAAATTCAAGCTACAGATTGAGAAAGACTATCCGTACAATGCGGGCCTGAGAAGAACACCTGTATCCTATGAGCACCTACAAACTGCCCAGTAGGGCAGACTACCCCAGCTTAGAGAGCTGGCTGGGGATAGTCTTCTGTGACTGGCTGCTCCGTCCTCTGGCGCTGTACACCTGCGGCCTCTGGAATCTTTCCTTTCCCTGGCGGGCAGTACCAGCCTGCAGCCAGCAGCTCCGTGAGTCTACTTCCTGCCTGTCGGATCGGGGAGCCCGATGGGCTTCTCTCACTGTATCCTGTCTCTGATCCTTCCAGCCCGAGCTGGCAGTGCTTCTGCTGAAACAGACTCTCAAAACCTCTGTGTGTCTCCTGTGCATGTCACGGGATCCAAGCCCCCTGACAAAAGGCTCCCACACAGATTTCCCTCGGATAACCCCATCCACTCCAGGCTCTGGCCGAGACAGTGAGTCTGTAAGACACAATCATAACCTCTTCTGCAAAAAGCTGTCCAGCCACACCCTTGGGCCTCTTTCTTGTGCATGCTTTCCAAACCATGAATTTTTGAGTCTGCGTATCTTTTGCAATCTGGATAGGCTGCAAATTTCTGCCACCACGGACTGGTTTCCAGGTTGGATACACTCTTTTCCCCAAGCATGCTAAATGGAGAAGGAAGCCCTACCGGAACGTTAAGAGAGCTGATTTCTAGGTTCTGAAGCAAATTCTACACCCACATTACCTGACATTCTCACACACCCGTTCTTACTGCGCAGTGCTCCGAGCACTGGGTACCCAGTCCTTCCGGCAGCTGACGGGCAGACTGGGCCCCCACCAACTGCACGACCTCAGACAAGATGGGCCCACGTGTTTCTCAGAAGGGACAGAGTCCTCACGTCAGCACCTTCCCGCCGCCATCGCCCACGCATGGCCCCGTGAGGGTAGAAGGCCCCGACCCGGCGCGGACAGGACAGTTTTCCGAAGCATCAGCTAGCGACGCCGCACTTGAAAGCGTGTGGGGAGACGAGCCACTGGGCCAACAGCAGCCGCAAGCACGCGGCCGGACGGGCTCCAGCCGTGCCCCGGAGAACTGCGGTGGTGCGGGATTTGTCATGAGTGACACGCACGATGCAGGGAACATGTATCCATTTCCATTACATGACTTAAACCCGGTCCTGTTTTCCTTAAAAGACAAAGTAAAATATCAGGTGACTGAAAACTATTTTGTCAAGAAAAATTCCTATGAAACAGCCTCAGTTTGTTAAATTTGAAAAGCCTTTTTATCAACCGATGAAACCAACCAACCAACCACAGACTCAGCAGCACAGAGAGCAAATGTGAGGTTACACGGGAAAGGGGGCAGGGGACGGGTGAGGCAGGTGAAGGGGATTAACCAGTATGAGCCTCCAGTTAACAGATAAGGGAGTCACGGGATGAAACGTAGAGCACCAGGAGCCTAGTCGGTAATAGTTCAACAGTGCCCGTACGGTCACCGACTTACGCAGGGAGCGTTGGGGAAGGTACGCAGCTGTCCAAGCACTACACTGGACACCGGAAACTAATGCAACACTGTGTATCAACTATATTTCCATTAAAAACACGTGTTAGGTCACTGGAAGAAAAAGCACTCAACCTTCCAAAATTGTGCACTTTGCAAAAAAGGAAATTTAAAAAATCTATCCTTTATTAAACAGAAAAGCATATCTACCAAATACCAGAATGTATTATTATTCATATTTTAAGGAAACTTTGCAAAAGGAAAACAAACTTGGTTGAACTGCCTGTAAACATGAATTCTGTAAATCAGCATCCTATGCTTCTCCCATTCTACAGTTTTCATTGCTTCTGCTGAACTGGTCTGCCTGTGTCCGCAAACTGTGAAAACGATGCAAGGTCTCATGCTGAAGCAGGCGTGAGACATTCTGCAGCTAGACAGAGGCGTAGGTACAATTCTGTCTAGTAAGTCTCTCCACACTTGACTGAACACGCAAGTATAAAACTGTGGACTGGAAAACCAGAACAAGACAGATCTGCAGAAACAGTATGTTCCTCATGTTGTAAACAAACTTTTAAGAAGTCTGTACAGGCTAAATAAAAGAAGGTCTATGTGTAAATATTGGTATATTTACATATACATAAATATGCACCTTAATATTTATAAGTCTGTATATGTACACATTTCTGAAAAGCCTTATAGTCTTTACCAACAGTAAAATTGCAGAAAATATATATTTCTTTCTCTTGTTACTAGGTATTATCTAATTTTTTACTACAAATATGTATATACAACTGAAATTTAAAAAAAAAATGAAAATCAGTATCACCTTAAATTGCTTATAATGGGGGCACCTGGGCACTCTGCCTACTTGTGATCTCTGTCTGACAAATTATAAAGAAAAGGGGCACCTGGGTGGCTCAGTGGGTTAAAGCCTCTGCCTTCGGCTCAGGTCATGATCTCAGCGTCCTGGGATCGAGCCCCACATCGGGCTCTCTGCTCAGCAGGGAGCCTGCTTCCTCCTCTCTCTCTGCCTGCCTCTCTGCCTGCTTGTGATCTCTGTCAAATAAATGGGTAAAATCTTTAAAAACAATTATAAAAAATCTTTAAAAAATGCTTGTAATGTATCTCATAACCGTAATTCATTTTTCTTGCTAATTTGATAAAACGAAAATTGTCAAGTCTTTTTATACCGTCAGGCTGAAGGAATTGGAGAGCCCACAGGAATAAAACATTTCACTGAAAAATACAATAGAAATTTCAGTGGTTTTCAATGGTTTCCACCAGTTAAATACAGAAGTGCTCTAGAGAAAAGGAACAGCGCTCCCACTAGGCCTTTTGCATTCTATGACAGTCTTGAAAGGCACATCATAAAAACATGTTAGAACAGGCAAAAGCAACAGAAATGAATAGAAACAAGACTAATGAAAGCAAAAACCCCAAACTAAACCAAACCAAAACAAATTACTAAGAAAATAGGTGTTGGCTCTATGGGTACGGGAGTAGCAGACTTTTGTCGGCACGTGACAGAGGAGAGCAGAGGAGTGTGCGAACAAGTTAACACGCGTCGTGCCAGTCACTATGGACACAGAGGGGCAAGGAGGGGCTTCCACAAGCAGTGGGGTCCACATGGGACAGTGCGGTTCCTGTTAGGCAGTGGTGTTCACACCAGGCAGTGGGGTTGGTTCACGCTGGGCAGGGGGGTTCAGTTCACATCAGGTAGGGCGGTTGGTTCACACCGGGCAGGGGAGTTGGTTCACACCGGGCAGGGGGGTTGGTTCACACCAGGCAAGGGGGCTGGTTCACACCGGGCAGTGGGGTTGGTTCACAGGGGGTGGGGTTGGTTCACACTGGGCAAGGGGGCTGGTACACGCTGGGCCGGGGGTTCAGTTCACGCCGGGCAGGGGGTTTGTTCACACTGGGCAGGGGGGTTGGTTGACACCACACAGGGACCCCTGAGCTCACACCTTCCAGCACTAAGTGCTGCTGATGCCTAGTGGGCTGTGTGTGGGGTGCTAGGCACGTGGCCTGCTTTCCTGTGGGGAACTACAGAAGGAATCCTTGTAGGCCCGGATTCGAGTCAGGAGGCTCCTGGGGAGGGCTGTGACACTCATTCAAGGCAGGAATGACATCAAGGTCCTTGATCTAGGGAGCAGCAAAGTCAAGCCAAATCAGCAGATAAAATCTGCAGAAATGGGTGGTTGCGTGGGTGTTGAGAGTAAGGGAAGGACGGCTTCCATGCTACTTCTGGGAGACACGACCACGGGTGTGCCTCGTCTGGCAGTGAACTCTGTGTTCTCACACAGAAAACAGGAGCAACGCAGACTTACCACATTTGCAAACTGACTTTCCTTTGGGGCCATACTTTCCACATGCTTGCACTGAGAACGCGGTGCGAGTCGTGCACCAGGAAACCGAGCAGAGGCACTCTGTGCCAGGTTCCAAGCACACATCTGGCCTATAACTGCATCCACGTCCCCGCAGGACGCCAGGTGACATGCTCGGCACAGGTCAGGTTGTGGGGGGGGGCTGTGACTAGGCCTTCGGGCTGATCTCGACCAGGACAGTCTCAGACAAGGGTCAGTTCTGGGATGACTCATCGATAGCTCTAGTCTGCCATTTCCACTTACCCAGTGAGTTTCTGGGGACAAAGATGAGTCACCAGAGCCTCCTGCTGGCACTCGCTATGTGTCAGTGGGTTGAGGACAACGCTGCATGACAGCGCCACAGACTGTGTGCACAGTCGCAGCTCCTCAGAGCAGGCAGGACCTCCGGAGTGGGTCCCTTCAGCAAGGGCGTGAGGAGCCCTCGGGCAAGGCGTGCTCCATTCTCAGCCCTGAGCTCCACCAGGCCCCTGTCTCCATGGAGCTGAGCACAGAACCACAGACAAGTCAGAGAAAAGAGCAGTGACCCTGGGAACGGCGGCAGAATTCAAACAGGCTGATGGGACGCCACGTGGCCAGCCGGGAGCAGGAGCACAGGAGCAGCCCGCCCCGGCCAAGAAGGGCCACGGCCAGCGTGTGGTGCGGCGGTGGAGGGGGACGCGGGGCTGGAGAGGCGGGCTGGCCACGGGCCACACGCCGGGTGCTGTCATGGGCACGGCGCCCGGGGCCCCGCTACGGCTCCGCTTCGGCGAGGTCCGTAAGTGAGGGACATCGCCTTCAGACGGACCTGGGGAGAAGGCTGGTCTGTAAAGATGCCTTTCTCTTCAGAACGTCTCCAGCCCTGGCAGGAGCGCTCTAGCCTGTCGGCTTTTGTTCTGTGTCACACAAGACGCTGCTTCCCGCTTCCCACAGGGTTTACTGGGCTCTAACTGCCCACTCACGCCGAAGTCTCCAGTCACATACACGAAGCATCTTCTAAAATGCATTGTGGAGATATTTTAGAACAGACTCACATCTCTCTGTACTGCAAACGTTAGCAATTAAACTCAACAGACACCTAGCATGATTCATATCCCGATGTCACGCAGGATGGGTTATCATTTTGAGAAATCGTTCGTAGTAAAGACCGCCTCGCTCCTACGTTATCTCACTTGACAGACGCACTGGCCGGCTTCCGCCATCTGCCATAGTGACACGCGGGGATCCAGTGGTCTGATCGTACTGGAAACGAAGTCCATCAGCGGTGAACAAAACCAGTCATGGTTTATCCAGAAACACCTCCCAATTCTTGACTATATTATCAAAACACTCACACAAGGAAAAAGCATCAGACTTCCAGATTGCGCTAACAAAACAGACTTTGGCCCCCACGGTATCTTCTACGGAAGCGCGTCTCGTCAGTACCGTCAGCGCTCTCGGCTGCCCCCACTGCGGCTTCAGGCGGGGCCCTCCTGCTCGCCGACCAAATAAATCCCAGTAAATCATACTCGGTGAAACCAGCTCTTTGTTTTACCGTAATTCTCACACATACCTGATGGGAATGATGTAGGAGAAGAGGAGGAGGAACCGAAGGAGGTTGCGGTACCACGGGCCCACAAATCCTTGTAGGGTTACCATGACGACCGAGAGAGCCACGAGAGCCCCAAACAGTGCTTTGGTCAGCTGGTTGAGTTCAAGGTCCAACAACCCAACCTGAAAGGGACACACAGAATTAGGGCATAACCACAATGTCCGCAGTGTTACGAACTGGGATACATGACAGCAATGACCGACATCCTCAAACTCCCTCTGGTGCTGACCTTATCTATAACGAAACACAAAACGGTATTAACTCTACTCTCCTGAAAAGTCTCTTAGAGATTTAAGCAGAATTTCTGAAAGGGAGTCACGATCCGCAGGGCATTTCCAGAAAGGATGTACTGAGACAACTGGGTATCCAGCCAAAAAACACCGAGATCCTTTCTGAAGATGAAAACGCCAACAGACGGGCAGACTGGGGCAGGGGTGGGGTGCGAAGGACGCCAGACTTGCTCAGTCTGCGGAGAGAGGACGTGTCTGTCCCTCCGCATGTGCTTTGTGCTAACTGACGCTCAAGTGCATCCCATGTAACAGTTTTATGCTCAGACGGAGGCTCCCAGGAACAGGACAGTGTCCGTCATCCCCATCCACCAGGAGCGACTCTGAAAAAAACCTTCTCTGAATTAAGCAGAAAAGCAGCAGACCAGGTATCAGCTTGAGTGAATACCTTTGGAGTGTGCAGACATCCCACTCTCTAGGTTCTCCCAGTAAGGTCCACAACCCAATTCGTTCTGTGGATCGCGTCTTAGCTGAGCAATAATGAATGAACTCATTTTGGCGTGCGTTTTGTGTGGAATCTGGGAAACGGTAAGTAGTGTTCATTCCTCAAGTCACAAGTGCACAACTTTGATCTCGAGCTCCAGCGGTCTGCACACTGTCCCCCCGCTGAGTCGCCTGGTTGGAGGACCACAGTGCGGTAGAGCAGGTGGGCGGACGCAGGGTCTTGGGCTTTGCAAAAAAGGCTTCAGAACCACACAGGGGGAGAGTTGGGGTCACACAGCAAGGACATTTCCTCAGGAATCAAAATGTGAGCTCATCGGAGTGCTGCCTCTGCCCCCTGACAGTGCGACCGGGGCAAAGTGCACACCCACGCTCTCATCTGTAAGATGGGGTTAGAGACATGCCACGTAACAAGACTCAGCGGGTGAAGAAGACGAGGCACAGCCCTGGGCACACAGGAAGCCCACACACACGTGTTCCTGTTCTTGCTTGAGTCAGAAACACTGCGATCTGAGTCCGCCCTTCCCACGTCTGTGGCCTTGGCCTTACCCTGGCTACTCTCGCTCTCCTCACCCCCGAGCTGGGGCTCCCCACCTGCTCACCAGGTGGGCTCCCTGCCAGCCCTGGAGAAGCCACGGTCTCCCCGGCGATGGCCTGCCCTGCCTCCTCCTCACGCAGGGGACCCTAACAGGAGACCGAGTCTCCCAGCTCCGTCCGCTCGCCACCGTCTGAGCTCCTCCCCAATCTCACGCAAACCGCGAAAGACCATCATTTAAAAAGAAAGCGACGGCCCTAACTTTGACAAGATAAATGATACTATAATTCTCAAACTAAAACATCTGAGGATTACTGAGCTAATTAATTAGCAACTCGGTTTGTTTTTTAGTACTTTTAAAAATCCCTAATTTGGGCCAAAACAAAGTTAGCTCTCCTCACATCTCAGTCTTCAGCCTGCGTCTGGTTGTGACGAGAACCTGCCACAGGCCTGCATGAGAACGTTCGAACCTGCGTCAGAAAAACACCGAACGTGGTCAGAAAGTGCAGGCGAGCGTGGCTACGACGAAGTCCACTCATCAGTAACCAGAAAGGTCTGCGGAGCTTTCTGCCAGTGTGACGTGACGAGAAATGGGCCCGCTGAGCCTCCAGCTGCAAGAAACAGCCAGTCCAGTAGGACAAGTAAGACGAACACCACTGACAGAATCACAGGACACACAGCCTTCTGTCTGTCCAGCTGCTGCCTGACGCCACTCCGCGGCCTTTAAGAACAGCCTAGAAACACGGGAACCACAAGAAGCCAGAAGTAACCTGATGCTTGCCCAGTGCGTTGGGTTCGGCCTGCCCACTCACCAGGACACTGCAGGGTCTGTGACCCGGTCCACCCTCGGGAATCCCGCCATAGGCCTTGGCTCTGCCCCCAGCCCACAGGCTCCACCCCCTCCCGTGCCTATCCGCCCCCCCCCCGCCCCCGGAAGACAGTGCCAGGGCCCTGGACTGTGGTGCCGTCCAAACTGAGGCTGTGTCTGGGACCCACACTCAAGTCTGCGCGTGGCCGCAGGTGCCCTCCGCACTGCACAAGTGGTCACCTCTGGGCCAGGGGTCACCTCGCGGCCCTCCACCTGCAGTGCTCGCCCCCTCCCCAGAGGGCAGGCAGGCTGCACAGGAGCCCTCGTGGGCTTCTGGAAACTTCCGGCAGGCCTGCCGGGTAAGGGCTGCTCTTCCCTTGAGAACCGGCCACGGCCGGGCCTGCGCGGATTTACCAACTGCGTTTAAAGAGCAGCCCCACGAGGACAAATACCTTGCAATTTCTGCTCCTTCAACTCCTACATAGTTTATGCTTGAATTCTTGAGAAAAATAGGTTTTTGGATTAGAATGAAGAAAAATTAAGCTGAGGAAGTAGAGCATGTTTCGAAGCCCAGACCCTTCTGCTGGGACAAAGGAGGCCTGAGTGTCAGGCCTGGCTGAGGGTCAGATGAAGTCATTATTCATTCAGTCAGGGAAAAAAGACTCAATTACCTCAACCCAAAGATGCTATCAGTGAATGCAAAGTGCATATTTTACTCTATTCATCCAAATCCCATTAAAAAGTGAAAGGAATGATTTAATCTGGCCTTGCAGAGTTGGTCTTTTTTCTGTAATAAAATAAAGAATCACTGTCTTGCAAAACGCGTAACCACTGCCTCACCCGCTCCCTGCATCCCAGCAGTGAAAGGCTGTAAAGGCTGGGGCAAAACCAGTCAGGAACGAACACAAAGTTTCCTCTGGAAAAATGCCACATACAGGACCGACAGGTAAAGCAGCCCACGGCACACTGCTACGCAGACAACGCCAAGGATTCCCACCTTCCTGCCCCACCGAGGCGCTTGGGCTCACCCGCCTGACTCGCGAGCAGCTCAGCCCTGAGGCCCGCCAGGCAAGGTCCTCTCCCCAGCCCTCAGACCCAAAGGGAAGCGTCATCACTTTGAACTTGCTAAGTTCCAGGGTAGAACACAACTCTGCGGTCTCTCGGGTGCGCTGCTGAATGACGGTTCTTCTTCCTGGAACACCCCTGCAACCAAGCCACAGTGTACAGCACGATCTAAATTCTCTTCCCTTCTTTCGTCAATTTTAACGAAGTCCACTTTTAGTTAATAGTTAACATTTTCACACTCATTTCTCTAAACCGTGCTTAAAAAGTTTCTTCAACTTGCTTAAAATGCAATCTGGACTCAAAAATCGTAGTCAGTATAAAAACTAGTTAACTTATAAAACTCACAGGTTTTATAAAGAAGACGTGATTCTCTTCCTTCTTTAAAAAAATTTCTTGAAACACCTGAGTGGACCATATACCTTTTGCTATGATTGTAAAACCTTTCCACCCATAAAATATATTAATCACTCGAAGTAATTATGACTGTATAAGAAAAGGTAAATTAAGTACACTAGCAAGCAATTTTCAACATTTATTATAATTTCCTATATTAGTAAAGCAAATTTTCTTCTACTTGTCATAATATTTGTTTTATTTGAAACAACTGTGATAACAAAATTAAATACGCTACTGGAAATTTTAATCTCCAAGGGAAAATTTGTGCATAATGTCTAAGACACCACAATGGTTCTGCAAAGGGGCTGTTCTAGGATAATGAACACAATAATTGCCTGTATAATCTAAAATGCTACTAATGGCAACGATCACAAATCCATTTAGCTCCTCTTTAATTTATGTACCAAGTTTTAAATAGCTAATGGTTCTCAGTAAAATAATGGTTTATACCAACAATAAAGGGTAAATACGGTGTTCTCCTGCTTAATCAGGAAAAGATCAGTCAGGTTTTTGTAAATGGACGAATGAGAGCCCGCCTTATCTCTGAGACACAGCGCCGTCCCATCCATCTCCAAGTTAAACCCCTATCGTGCCACCAAGTCCACGCCAAACTGGAACAAAGGTCTTGTGCTACACAAACTTAGTGAGACAAAAACACAACGGGCCCTGGCACCCGCAAAGCGCTGACCATATGGTATTACCCCGGATTAGCACAAAGTGAACATCAAAATGCTCTCCCCGTTCTTTCAGGACTCACATTGAGCTTACCTGTTACACCGAGCTAGCTTACAGTAGCGGAACGGTCAGACGGGAAATGTTAGAAAGTCAGTTCAAACTCTTGCAAAAGCTAACTAGCATTTTATTTTGTCGGCTATTAACCCTGTACATGGGTCACATTCTGAAACACAGAAGCCTCCAATCTCAGAGCCTAACAGCTGATTTACCCAAGACGGCCCGATGCAGGCGGAAGTGCGGCGTTCCACACCAGAGGCCACTTAGGGGAAAACGAACGTTGGCGCTGTTTATCGTGCAGCAGCCGACGCCTCCTGGACCAGCCCCCCGGCTCCTGATCCTTCAGAATTCGGATCCCGCTAGAGAACCGAGATACGGTGACACTTTAACTGAAATTCTTATTATAAAAGCACAATCCTTTTAAACATCTTTGAAACAAATCAGCCCTATGTTTCCCACTTTCTGTAGACTTTCAAGAAATAAGAAAAAAATAAGTCACCTTCAGACCTTCATTTGTATTTACATATTTCAAAGAACTGAAACGCACATACTACCTCGAACTCCTAAATCTTAAAGCAGTAACTTTTCCCGTTTTGAAGTTTAAATTAAAAGTATTCGTTTCTACAAAGTGCTACACGGCCTTCCGTTCCTTCGCTCCAGTCTGCTTCTTGGCTCATCTTTGGACGTGAACCACTAAGCCTGGAGTGTCTGCTGCGCACACAGGCAGGCCGCACACTGCAGACGCGACTGACCTAGTCCTGCTCATCGCCTCAGTGATCTGTGAAATACGCCGCGTCTCTCCGAGCCACTTCAGTCACTGGCTCAGTAATCTGTGCTTTTAAAAGCTCCCTCAGTAAGTATCAGTACAACAATTCTTAGTGTTACAATATGTCACCTTAATTTTTTAAAAATCGAAATGCATATTTACACATTTTAAAGTGTGCTGTTGAAGAGTACCCCAGACCTACATTTCTGCCCGACTCCTCTCACTCAGCAACTAAGGTTTCTGCCCGTGCTTCCTACCCAGTTATTACGTAAGACGGTTTTCCGTGAATGTTGAACAATTAAAGAGAAAATGGGGTTGTTATTATTTTTTACATGAACGAAAAAGTGCCAGTGGGAGGACGAGCTATTCAGCAAAAAGTGAAGCCACTCTGCACATCGATGGGAGGAACTCCGAGCGCAGACAGGATTCAAGGCGCACCCTCAGTGCTCCGGGCTTGTGCAAACAGGTACACAACCGACCACATGTCAGCTGGCCGACGGTCAACGTGTCCGTCAAGGTGAAATGGTCCTAAAATCTGCAAATACGCCCGTGCGAAGTCTGAAGGGGCCTGAGCGCCCAATGAAGCTGTTTGGTCCAACTGCTGACCCTGCGGATCATGGGAGAAACTTCAATACTGGATTTTGCGTTTCCGATACGGCACATATCCTCTCAACAGGGTACTTTTTACAAAGGACAAAAATGCCAGAAAAGTGCAGACTGTCTATGAACATCTGTAAACACACATGCGTGCACCTCAGATTTGTGTGACACGTAGGCTTGCTGTGCGCTCCTGAAGGACAGTGCGGTCACGCTGCCTGCGGTCTGACAGCTCCGTCTGTCACCTTAGAACCTTCACTAAAGTATAACCAATATATCCGAAATCATCAAATTTAAAGTAATACAGTGGCTTAAAGATAAATGGTAAATTTAATTTTTAACATTACAAAGTATTTCATATGCTCTTGTGTGCAACTTGGGACGCATCAGTGACATACTTAAAGCAAAAATGAGTCCGTACAAACAAGCGTAGCAGCCCGGAAGCTAACTGGGTGCTTCATGTGTCCCCATGCACAAGCTACGGGAAAGTCTAGCATGAGTAGCAAGAAAACCCTTAGTCTGACTTCCCAACAGCCCGAGTCCTTTATTTGAAAACCAGGGACATAAGACGAACACGCACAGGCCAGCGCTTCCCGGAATATACCCCGTCACGTTTCGTGTTACTACCTTGCTGCTGTTTTTACACGAAGACTCCCCGCTGGGAGAGACCCCAAAAGCAAAGGGATGACATGTTGCTGTTGCTCCGGCAGAGGGCGCTCGTGTTTGATGCTTTTTTCCTGAATCCTGAAAGCCTGCTTTTCGCGTGCAGAACTTCGATTTCTCGTTCAACCAATTCAGCATACTGAAGACATGTTATGTACATAGATTCTTTTTTTGCCAAAAAGGGTTACCCTAAACATCTATTTTTGCCATGCAGAATTCAAGACAGAACTGATACACTTACAGGAGGGAATTTCCTGAACGGAAATGCACCGTCCCAGAGATCAGGCATCCGGAATGCGTCCAGAACGCTGCGGTAATCGGCACAGGACCGCGGCACCGCGGCTTCCAAGGATTTACATCTGTTACACAAACTCCGTCGATAAAACAGCACAGCTTACAGTGACGGCTTCGAGACCCTGCACATACTACCTTAGTTTTGTGCCAACCGTGTAGGAAGCTGTCCACGTTAAATGCTTTTGCCAAGACCACTCACCAATTCAAAATAATGACTTCTATAACCGGACCTATCCACGGACACCAGAAACCTTACCACTCAACCTCATTCACGGGCTGGAACTCCAGGTCACGCATTTGGATTTCAATGTCATTGAATGAGCAGTTGATTTTGGTAATTACATACTTAACAGATACCCTACAAATAGCATCAACTTACTCTCCAATCCTTACTATCTACGAACACGATCCCCAAGAGTTTGGGGCCCAGCAATGTTGTCATTGTGTTTAAAAAAGACAAAGCCTCGAGGGATGTGGGAGGAGGGACAGAACCCAGGTCATAGGTACCCGCGGCACCTCCTGCCCAGGGGCTTGGCCCGCAGTAACACCCGACACTCTTGGGATTTCTTTGTTCCCTAGCAACACGAAAATCAGATTTTTCTAATAATAACTCTAAATGGTACTAAGACTTTTACAGAAAGGCTTTTATTAGGCATCTCAAGAGCCAAAGGGGAAACCGTGCTTCCCGCAGAGGGGGTTGGGGGGCCGCGCCGGCCTCTCCCGCCGCCTCTCGCCACCGGCCTGCAGGGGCGAGGCCGGACGGGCCAGCACAGTCTTCTTCCCGGAGACCCGTGCGTGTGTGCGTTTTACTCCCTCCGCAGTGTGTCCGGTCCTGTTTAAATACCTTGTGTGTGTTCCAGAAACGCCCTGGAACACACTCGCACTCGCCCAGATTGCACGCACATCAGTGCCGGCTGCGACCCGGGCCACGCCCGCACGAACATCTGCGCCCCCGACTGCGTGTTAAGGGAATCACCACCCACAGCCGGGACCGCCAGCCGGCTGCGTCCTCCAACTGCCGAGCACCACGACCGCAACCCCTCAGGGAACCCTCTGAACTCTTCGTGAGGACCTAGAACATCACCCTGTGACCCCTTTCTGATATCCGGAACTGAGGTGCTGGAGGACTTGCTCTGCTGAGCAGCTTGGAACTGCTGGGCCACAGGTGACAGGAGAAGGCTGGGCGTGGGGGGTGGGGGGGCACGGGCCACCGCGAGGACTGGCGTCCATGGGCTGCATGGGGCCGACGGGGGACATGGCCGGAGCAGCTGCTGGCCCTGGGACCTGCTGTGCCACGAGAGCTGCTTTTTGTTCCTCTCTTTTAAAGCAACTGTATCTAACGGGGCGGTGGGTTCCGCCTTTCCACCTGGTTTCTTCCCCTTATCAGCTTTTGGTTAAGGAAATGGTTCAAGTTTTACTAGTAAATGAGGTCGTTAATTTTCAGTGAAACCATAATTTGTAACCCGAGATCCTCCTTCGTAAGAGGTCACAATACAGAGGTGTCTGTAGCTGCTCGGTCATGAGCCTCAACACGCTCCATCTAAACACCTGCTCCCGTCACCGGCACACACACAGGGGTGGTTTGTGCGGGGAGTTCTCCACAGAACTGCTGGATTCCAGAAAGTCCGCCTTCATCAGGGACAGGAGTCTGACACTGAGCGCAGCCTGTGGAGCCGCCAGGTCGAGTCCCACACGCTAGGGCGGGGAGGAAGGACAGTGAGCAGGAAAAGGACGCGGGGCCGCCCTAGCCGTACGTCTCGCTCAGCAGGGCTCTGCGCGTGAGCCCCTGCCAGCAGCCCCATGGGGACCTGCACGACACCGCCGGCCGCCACGTCACAGGAAGGCTGCAATGGCGTCCGGCCACGCGTCACTGTCTGCCCTCCATGTTTCGTAGATGACTCTGCAAATATGCAGGAATTTATGGACCATTTAAGGTCTCTGCCCCAATCTCCAAACAGCCGGCACCTATCGTCACATAAACCACTCATCAGTGCTTTTAAATCAAGAGTCGTTAGCTGGCTTGACAAGACCTATGGCGGAGATACTTACTGGACTGCAAGCCAGGAGCTCCGTTCACAGAGCTCGTGAAGCTCCCTGGTAATGAGACGCACGCCCCCCGACCGTACCCGTGTCAAGCACAGGGGAGACCCACAACACACCTGAGATCAGGGTCTCAACCGTCATGGGACAACACTGTCGTGAACTCGGGGACTCACTCTGCCCCTACTCTGTGCACCCCTGCGGTCAGCATCAGCAGCGAATGACCCCCTTGTATGGCCAACGAAGAATGACAGAGAGAGAGAGACACCAACGAAGAGTGGCCTGTCGGTCTAACATCTGACTTTCAGTCAGTCCGCAGTTACGATTTACATTCTGGTTTTGCAAGAAAAAATGGAATTTAGCAGATTTGCTAAAAATTTTAAATGACAAACTGGAAGCAGCTGAAGAAACTTTCCATCCTCTTTACCTCCTTTATTATGAAAACCGCGTAAGAGCTTCATCAGTGGCATCTTGGCAAATGTAACACTATTTTAAACATCTAAAATTTTTGCGTTACTTTAGGTCTTCAAAGACATTTTATGAACCATTTCATACTTAATGGCTTGTAAGCAATCCCAGGAGTTAGGAATTGTGTGAAAAGTTGCCCAGATTGACAGATAAAGTGAAAAGGTCTGTATTAATTTCCAAATAAAGAAATGCACGGCGTGCTATCTCACGATGATTACACTCCAAAGTACCAATTAGAACGCGTCAGAAACCAGAGCAAGTTGACACTCTACAATAAAGCAAATAATTTCCAGTTGGAGGGGCAGAAAATGTTAATATGCAATGTTCAAGACTACAAGAATCTTTGTAAAAGGAAGTAGCTAATAAGGTTTAATGATGCGTGTCAGGAAGCCGGAGTATGTGGGGAAACACAGCTGGCTTCATTTTGTAAACTGTCTGACGCGCACATCTTTCTGGGTCGCGGCTATCGGCGGTGCTGGAGCTACGGGGGCAGTTTAGCCTTCAAATCGGGCTTCTTCTTGTTCTCTGAGGGACACGTAAAACACATTAATATAATACCGTGCTAGAGCCAGGGCCCGGACTAAAGTTCACCCGCTCACAGAAGAGGAGTTGGAAGTCCTCCGTGAAATGTCGTGGAAACCATCTCAGCAGCCTGAACAGGCGACGAAGTGCTAGAACCCTCCAAACAGACACAATGCAGGGATTTAGTCGACTAACTCCCTTCCTCAAATGGTCACCATCAGCCATACCTTGTGTATGACAACAGACAGCGCTCCGCATGCTTGTACAGAAACGCCGCAGCCCACGGCTGTGCTCCCCTTCCCGGGGTGCGTGTGTGTGCAGGAGGACCCCATCCCAAAGGCCACATGCGTCCTGCTCACGCTCGCTCAGCCCCGGGGGCAGCACGGGCAGGTGACGGCAGTTAGGAGCAGATGACTCTGAACGTGTACCAGACGGCAGCCAGGGTCACCGAAGCCAGCAAGCCCTCCACAAGGAAACCCCATGTTAGGCAACTATCAAACATAAAAGCTCTTAGACACAAATTAATTATTCAGCCACCAGAAGACAACTGCTAGGTCACAACACTAGTATCAAAATGCTGTTAAAGCACTCGGAGCCACTTCTTTTCAATGTAATTACACATGTTAGTGCTAAAAACAAGCACGCCATGTAATGACGAAAAGGTTGCCCTAAACTCACAGAGCTAAAATTCTAGTAATTAGTGAACTGTCTTATGGCAGAATATACTCACCAGGTTCTCCCTCTGGATGAGGGTTGTTTATGGCAGAAACCGGGAACGGCCACGGCCAAGAGGGTCTGCACGGAGAGCTCCCCAAACCTCAGCGGCCCACGGAGAACACACGCGACGCAGCCCGAAGAGGGTAGGGGGTCGCGGCTCCTCGGCGATCTGAGAAGAGTCTCAGAATCCGGGAGATGGTCTATCAGGCCTTGGTGCTCAAAAATGAAGTCTTATGACGGAGCAGCCAGGCCGGGCGTGAGGAGACAAGTGGCATTAAGATTTCCGAGTGGCTGTGCCATCTCGCCTGGGGGACGGACCCGCCGTGAGCTGGTTTGACAGTGAAGCCCGTCTCGCTATGTTCCCTGCGGAAGAAAGACGCTCCAGGCAAACAAAACATAAATGCCACGTAACCGGTTCGCTTTACCGACAGTAACTCCACACGAATCATCAACATGAAGTAGTTTCATTTCCGGTTTGATTAGTTTCTGGCTTCCATCACTTTGCCATTTCCCACCCAGCAGGGCTCCACCGGGTGCTGCTGCGTGATTCCTGCTGTGGACCTTCGTGGCTCCGTCCCAGGTCAGCTCACCTGCCTGACCTCCCGGGAGCTCCGGTCTGGCTTCCTGCGCCCGACGTAGCCCGACTGTGGACGCTTCCTGGGCCCACTCATGGGCACTACAAGTGACCTCATCTTCATCCCCTCTGGTTACACTTCCCACTAACGACACACACTTCCAGCAGGTCCATAAAAGAAAGCCGGGTCAAATCTTGATTATCGATACTTTTCTTTACTCTTTTTATTTAAATGTGGTAAAACTTGCTGACAGGGCACCACCTACTTTGGGGAAGTCCAGACTAGAGAAAATGATTAACTAAAACGACTACCAAGGAAGGAGAGTCAACAAAGCAAGTCTTTTAACCAGCAGCAAAGTAATCAAAGGACAAACACCCCCCACCTGCCTGTTCTACCTCAAGTTTTCCCTCCCACGCCCTAGTGGTTCTCCCGAGCTCGAAGCAGGGATGGGCGGGGTGTGTGGAGCCCCGAGGGTCGGGCAGGAAGGTGTCCTCCAAGAGCCAGGGTGGGGGCACATGGAAATGCAGGCCCGAAGGACACTCGGAGACGCACTCCACACCCCCGTGTCCTTCAGTGTCTCTCAGAGCTGTGACACTGAATTGCTGCTCAACTGTCCTTACCAAACGACGCTCTCAAGACCACGGCAGGGTGAGGCACAGATTCCTCCCGAAGGACAGCGCATTCGACCCCAGAAGAAGCCGCCGTGAGAGGCTGAAGTGCGGTCTGGTCGTCAGGTTTCTCTTAAACAACGATCCACCGCAGGCAAGCTCATCTTTCTTCAATTTCCTTTCAAAATGAGTATGACAAGACGGTAGGAAATGGCACCTAATGACTAAAATTTAAACGAATTAGTTCTTCCCGACTCTCTGAAGTTCCGATAATACCCGGCAGCCCACCCGTCTTCCCAGCCACCTGTCACCGCGACAACAGTCTCCAGGCAGGCCTCGGCGCACGTGCCTTCCCAGAGCTCGGGCTCGCGCTTCATCCTGGGCCCCGCTCCCCGAGAACGGTCCGTGCGCACAGGGATGCGCGCACAGTCTGCGAGAAGGGCTGTGACATCATGCGGCCTGTGTGCAAATTCACCATCTTTGTTTCCTCTCCAGATGCGCAGCCGGTAACTGACGGTGGGCAGCGGAGACACGGGCAACACCGGCAGGCACAGGGGCAGAGTGCTGCCTCTCAAGCACTCTGCTGGGCTCCACACAACCCGGGGGCTGGCCCCACACGCCTCCCAGCGTGGCCTTCAGAAGCTCTTCCGAGGAGAGGGACATCTGGGCCGCTGGGGTCTCTGGTGGAAAGGCAGCCTGTCCCCTTGGGCCCTCTGCACGGACGAGTCGGGCTGCCTGCCCGGGACACCTTCCCGGAACCTCTCTAGCCTGGCCTACAGCTGGTGCGTGGGACGTGCTCACTGAAGCCAACCGCCATCGTTCCTGTGCTTGCTAAAGTCTCGACAAGGCATTTACTTCTCTGATCGATCCGTTTCAGACCCAAGCAAAATGCTGTTTCGGAGGAGCCAGCTTGGGTGCTGCAGATCTTCCCCTCTTGAAATCCCGTCATCAGGACCGCATCCTCCAACAGGAGGTCCTGTGGGCTGCTGGTCCCTCGCTCGGCCTCTGGTCACACACGTCCCCATCTCAGCAGCAGAGGGACAGGAAGGAAGGCGGATCGCACAGCCTGTCCACCCAGCTCGTGAGGGGGCAGGCGCAGAAGAGTGGTTCGGGCCTGGCCAGGACGGTCGGGGGCCCCTGTGCCCGTGCTACGAAGGAACTAGTACTGGCCCGGCCAACCCTGTGAGCCAGCCGGGCTGCAGAAGATCTGGACTCGGCCCAGCGTCTTCGGGGGGCCGCGCCACCACTCCGCCCACACGCGGCAGCAGATGGAGTCCGAGTAAAGACGGTGGCACCGACCTGTTGGGTCATCCTGCACTCTGGTCTCGCACAGCAGCAGCCCAAACGGACAGAAAACTGCCTCTGCGCCACACATTGGGGACCCGCCATCTCCCTGCCTCACAGAGATAGGAAGTGGCTTCCCCAGGGCCCAAGGTGGCCCCAGCGCAGTCTTGTGCTACAAGTCACCAAGCTTCTCATTTAAAAAACTTTTGGCCAACACTGAAACGAAATGTTTTTGAGGCGTGGGGCAGAAAAAGAGAGAGGATGTTAAACATGCCAGTGTGGAGCCTGACCCAGGGCTCCATCCCACAACCTCGAGATCATGACCTGACCCAAAATCAAGAGGCAGTCGCTTAACTGACTGAGTCCCCAGGCGCCCCAAGAGTCAATTTTTGAGACGACAATGCTCGACATGGGACTGGGACCTGTAATTAAAACGCAACGTAGGCATTTAGTATTTTTAATGGGAAACCAATTTGGAATAAAAGCCTTCACGGCGACTGCATACGCGTGGTTTTTACGATGTTCAGTTAGCCGCTGTGCAATACGCCATTCGTTTTGGACGTAGCGTTCAATGACTCATCGCTGCGTGAAACACCCAGTGCTCCTGCAGCATGGAGCCTCCTCAACGCAGCTGTGCCCTTCCGCGGCAGTAAGGAGAAAGCGACATTTTAAGAAGATAACAACTTGAAACGGCACTAACGAAATCTAACTACCTAAAACAAACAAAAAATCAAACAAAAGGTGTATGGAATTCTACAGAGAAAACTCATAAGACATTATTGAGAAAATTAATTCATACCTGAAGAAACAAAAAGGGACACACAATATTCACCCAAGCTCTGTGGACAGTGAACGCAACCCCAGTCCAACTCCCCACAGTGACGGCGAGGACTGCCCGGAGACAGTGACCGAGCACGCCGCCACTGCACACGCATGTGGGACCGAAGCCGATGCCATGAAGGCAGGATGGACCTTCAACGTGCTTACGGGCCCACGGACGTCTCCATGGGGAAGAACTGGAAACTGTCCTGTCTTCATAGGAAACATAAAACCTAGTTCCAGACTTACAGAAATATGAGGAAGGTCACATAGAAACTTCTGGAAGAGAGTATCTTCATGACCTACAGCACAGAAAGATTTCTTAAACCACAAAAAGAAAATAATTGGATTACGTTAGAATTAAGAATCGTTGTTTATCAAGACACCACAGAAAGCACGAGGAGGCAGAGGGAGTGGGAGGAAGTCATGCCCTGACAGGCCGCAGGCTCACAGCAGCAGTGTGTACAGGGAGCGCCTACGAGACAGAGAGAGGACGACCCGCCCATGGGAGACACAGTTAAGGACGCCCACACGTAGTTCTCAAGATGGTGACGCCTGGGCAGACGATAAAGCCACAAAAGACGCTCACCCTCACTAGTCGTCAGGGAAATGGAAACGGGAACACGGTGGGACACCAGCACACACCCACTAGAACGCTGAAACTGGGACAAATGGACAGTGCGGGTGTGCACGCAGTCCCAGAGGAACTTGAACTCCCCCCACGGGGAGGAATGAAACGGGCATGCTCGCTGTGGACGCCCAGAATCACGTGAAATGAATGTAGTCACGCTTGGGGCCCAGCAACCTCACCCCGCAGGCAGCCACCCAAAAGAAATGTATCTGTGCGCACCGAGACACACGCACACCAACGTCGTAACGGCCAGCACCTGGCGGGAAACCAAAGGTCCCCCCAACGCAGAAGGCCGCGTCACACGATTACAGTTTACTCATGTCGTGGACTCGTGCACAGACGTGGCCGTGGGCAGAGCGCTGGGACCCGCTTCGCACGTGAGCAGGTCTGTGCCGCAGAAGCCAGACCTAGAAGAAGGTCTCTCATGCAGCTGCCATTTTGTGTTCACTTTGAAATCCAACAAAAATATGTCGGTTAGATAGGGGAGTACAGTGGCCATTTGGGGGGAGGAAAGGGCAGGGGACGGAAGCTTCTGGAGTGCGAGTAAAGTTCCACTTCCTGCCCAAGTAATGGACTAGGAGTGCGTGTTCACTTCGCAAGGACTGGCTGAGACTACTGTGCACGCGCGCTAGCAGAGATTAAAACAGAAAATCAAGACAGTAAACCAGAAATTAAGTATCATTCCTGCTGCCGAACAAAACGCAGGTACCGAGAACCTTCATGCCGACACTGACACTGCCCCGGTGTGAGACGAAGGGCTGGCACCAGACGTGGAGGGAGACTCCTCCAAGCGGAGAAGGAAATAGGTGTGAACTGGATCGAGCGCCTTAAAGGAGACGAGGGAAAGAGCGTTTCTGAAAACTGCAGAAGCGGAGAGCACATCTCGTGAAGCAACATGCAAGCCGTCCACGGGAGTCCACCTGCGCAGCCGAGGGAGGCCCCCCACGACTCCAACCCAGCAGGGCCAGGAGGACAGAGCCCGCACGCCGGCTGCAGGGGCGCTGCTGCAGAGGTCTGGCGGCACACGGTGCACCACGACGGCACATGCACAGCCCTTCCCGTTGGCAGAGCTGGTCTTCTGGGAGGGGGACCGGGACGACGGCAGAGGCCAGAGGGCGTGCACACTCTAAATGTCTAAACCGTGTGACCAGACTAAACACAGAGCTATCTCCTCCCTGCCGGGCTCTGGAAGAGTCCAGCCAACCCACCAGCGGGGCGGCTTCTTCCCTCAGGCTGGTCAGAACATTCCGGGAGCTTGCCGGCTGCCACCCGCCTCGGCCGGGAGTGAGCTGCTGCCCCGGTCGTGGTCTGCCCTGGCGAGCCGTGGTCTGCACCTTCTCCAGGCCAGCGCTCTTCCTCTCTCTGCGCTCCATCAGCCTGCAGTCTCAACGGGGCACACGCGCCTGTAGACTTTGTGGCATCGGCCTGGCTTCTTGTTTGAGCTTTGGGCTCTGTGGTTTGGTGTCTGTCATCGAGGCCGGCTCCAGCCACGCATCTGCTCAGTCTTCTCTGGCTGCTGTCCCCGTAACAGGCACCTCACACTTTCTGAGACTGCCCCTCGCTTCCCGGAGGCTCTGCTCCAGGCTTCGGTTCCCTCCGTCGTTCTTTATTCTTTCCCTTCTCATCTGCAAAGGTCCCTTCACCGTGACTCCCGCCCATGGGGCACAGCCCAGCAAGCAGCTCGCGGCAGCTCCACCTGCCCTGATCCTGCTGAGCCCGTCTAGAGCGTGTCCCCCACCCCAGCAGCCGCATCTGCTCTGCCACAACATCAGCTTTTCTGACCAGAGCCGGGAACACGCTGACCACACGGCTGTCGCACCCCGTCCACTCCCTCGGGGACCTGCGCCCTCCGCCAGTCCGGGTCTCGAGTCAGCTGTTTCTTCACACTGTCTCCCCAGCCGTCAGCACGTCTCACGTCTGTTCAAAACGGGGCCTGACATACCAGGCAATATGAGGCCCTCTGGTGTCCTGACTCCACGTCCCCCAACGGCTGGGGCTGCTTGAGAGCAGCTCGGGGGTGTCTGCCCGCAGCTCCTCCATCAGGAACCTGCTACCGAGCTGCTGGAGACCCGCCGGTGCGCGGCTGAGCTGCGGGGCCAGGGGAGCGTCCTGCTATGTCCTTCCTAACTGCCAGGTGTTCACTGGACCTGTCGCCTTCACAGATGGGGGGCTGGGCGGGAGAAATGCCCTCCCCAGGGGGCACTGACTTTGTCTCTCTGAAATCTCCCATCTCTTCCTTGCTCTGAGCATGGCCCAGAACCACACTATGTCCTGGAACAGTGCCCAGCCCAACAATACTTATCACCTCACCACCCTCCCTCCTGCTCATGCTGGAGGTCACTGGAGCCCTGCAAAGTCAGAGCCATGTGTATGCTCTAGCCTGTCACACTTGACATCGGTGATCACTCCCTCTGGCTTCAAACTCTTCTGATTCAACTCACACCTTTGCCCCTTTTCTTGTGGGTTCTATTCCTCTGACCACATCATTCTTGGAGGACCACAGGTGTCTTCCTTGGCCAAGCCTACTCAGTTTCCATGAGAACAGACTCTACGCCCACAGTCCCAGCTAACAGTCGACTTTACCTTAACCAGGAGGGCCAGCATCCTACCCAGCCACACCTAGAATTCTCTCCTGCAAGATCAAAAGTCCTCAAATTGCCAACATCTGGGAAGGTTTAGGGCAGTGGGTGTCATCTGTATAGAACGTAGGCTGAGACGTGCAAAGCTTAATTTTATTTTCCTAAGATAAATCCTGAATATTCAATCCAATAGAATACAATCTGGTCACATCCTAAAATCATGAGTGTTTCAGATTTAAATCAAACTGCATTCTGGTCTTTGCCACTCTGTCTCCCCACCCCTACATCTAAGATCCAGGATGGGGGAAAGGGGCCTAGTGGCACCCGGGGATGGGGAAGCCCATGCCCCGGCCCACTATGTGCACGGCAGGGGCTCCGGGTGCTGAAGTCCTAGGGTCGGTGGCAGCACCACAGAAGTCATTTGCCTGCTCTTCCCCCCCATCGGCCCCCTCCTGGCGGCACGGGAACGTCTGAGACTGGCCGGTCCCCGGCCCAACTCCAAAGCCTGCAGCACCCGGGAAGGGCTCACCCGGCAGCACCTGCGTGGGGCCGTGGCAGCTCCTGGTCCCAGAGTTGTGCTTCTGGGGTCTGCCCCGCGACGCAGGACCTCCACTCCCACGTCTCCCCTCGCTGCTCGCTGCTCCTCCCACTCCTCTCTGGTGGCTTCCAGGGCAGGCTGCGGAGGGAGGTCTACAGAGGGACGGTCTGGCTGCGCCGGCCGCTTTTCCTGCTGCTCACCCACGACCTCCACCGTGGCTTCTGTAGGACGTGGCTTCTTGAATGTCAAGAGCACACAGCTCTTTCAAATCGAGTCTCAGGGTTAAGACCATCAAATTTGTTTTAATCTATTTAAAAATTCAAAAGCTCGGCACGAAGCTACATATTTCTTCTTTCCATTAATATTTTAAAAATTCCTCATTCCCTCGCACCTCTGACGGCATTCTGAGCATTTATGAGGTGTCAGGCCATGGACTGTGAACAGAATACACGAGTGTCCCCTCCGTTCCGTGCTGCAGAGACGACACGGAGCTGTCTGAAACGGTCTCACCAGACCTCGTGTGCGGTCCGTCTTGCGTTTCGAACCAGTCCTCCACAGGTCACAGCGTCGACCACGTCCACCTCCTTGCACTCAGCCCGCTCTCCTCTGGCCCTGGGACGTGGGCCAAGCACTCCATGGTGGCACGGGAGGCCCCGTGTGACCAAGGCCTTGGCTGATTCTTCAGGGTCTGCTCTTGCCGCCTCCTTCCCTAACCACACACGACAGGAGGGACGATCACCTCCGGTCCGGGACCTACGTACCCGGGGTCTCTGCTCGCCCCATCCTCCAGTCTGACCCCCTGAGGCCACACACCTCCCTCCCAGCCCCGGGTGTGTTAAGGTCAGTTGCCAGTGCTCCAGGCACGAGAGGGCGAGTGAGGCTCTAAAGGGCAAGTCCACTTGAAAACGGTCTGTTGATGCGTCTCCCACTGAGCAGATGACGAGCTCCTCCAGGGACAGGTGTTCATGTGCCCATGGTTTTCCTGTGCCTTAAAAAGCACCTGCACAAAACCAGTGTTCACGGATGGATGAAGGAGCAAGTCAGCAGCCTCCCAGGTAATTCTGAGGAGAGCAGTGAAGCACTGAACAGAAAACACAGAATTTATACTCATTTCTTAGCATGAAACATACACGGTGAACTGCTATCGAAAGACTGTGAACGGGGGCGCCTGGGTGGCTCAGCTGGTTAAGTGTCCGACTCCTGCTTTCAACCCAGGTCCTGATCGGAGGGCCGAGGGGTGGCGGTCCTCGCTGGGCTCGCGCTGAGCATGCTGCCCACATGCATTCTCCTCCCCTCTCGCCCAACCCCAAAAGAAGGGAAAAAAGCTTATAAACAGAAACTTCACAGTAATTAAGAACAGCAGGAAATAACTCGACCTGCGTCCAACAACCCGGCTGACAGAGACGTTCAGATCGGACGACAGACAGACGCGGGCTGCACGCGTGGAAGAGGTTCCCGCCCCCCCCAGGCTGACAGAGGACGGATGAGCAGCTGCCACTTCACCCCGAAAAGCAGCACCCACGAAACACAGGCCTGACCATTCTGATACTTGAACAACACTGATTCCAAGGGGAAATGATGAACTCGCTCGCTTGTCCTTAAAGCTCATGCATGAACGGTCTCTCCTAAGCGGAGTGGACCTCACTCGGAAACCAGAGCCAGGCTCAGCGCGCCCTCTTCTCTTTCAGCACTAAACCAGAACGAGAACGCACAAGCTGCAACCCAGCAGTGACACAGCCCTACAAGTGACTTAAAATGTGTAGTAAATGGAACTGTGCAATCACACGGATACTTTAAAATGTCCAAGAACCCATTCATTTATTTACTGGTGTGGGTTAACTAGCAACCACCAATGTCTTTAGAAGAGTTAATGATTCTTTTGTTTAAAATATTTGATGTATTTATTTGACAGAGACATCACAAGGAGGCAGAGAGGCAGGCAGAGAGAGGAGGAAGCAGCTCGCCACTGAGCAGAGAACCCGACATGGGGCTCGATGCCAGGACTCTGGGGTCATGACCCGAGCTGGAGGCAGAGGCTTGAACCCACTGAGCCACCCAGGCTCCCCAAGAGTTAACGACTCTTGAGGCAGAAAGCCAAGGCTGCACAACAGATCTCGAAGAATGATGACTACTGAAAGAATGAGAGCAAACTTCTCTATCTGATTGTCTTCCAGAATCCAATAGTCACCTGACCTGCCGGCTAAGAAGCGAAGGGGCACATTTCCCTCTGCTGCAGCGCCATCCGCATTTATCTGAAGTGTCGAACAAATGCATCATCTTAGCCCGAAATTAAAACTTGGAAGCAGTCGTTTTTCTTTATATTGTTTGGAATTAAAAACATATTAAATTGGTCCATTATGAAAATCCTGTTTTCTATGTTGTGTGTTTCAGACCATGTCTGTGTCTTAAGGCTATGAAACAATTTTTGTAATTGTAATAAAAAAACAAATTATTGACTTTAACTTAAGAAGTTTGTTGCTTGAATGACTAAATATTCAACCAAAACAAAATAAATCCTTCTCTAAATTGTATCCTACACAAGCCACTCATTTCCGCCGGTTAACGCTCTTGGTGCGGTCAGGTCACATCTGTCTCCTTTCTTCCCGTGCGTACGTCTGTCTGCGGTAGCGGGAGGCGGTAGCGGGAGGGGAGCGGCCAACCACTGGCTCTGCAGAGCACGGCGTGGGCCGGCAACCTTCCCTCGAGGATGGGGAGTGTGCACTCCTTGTCTTGTGAGCATCAGTACCAACGGCAGAGTCCGTGGGACTCCCGCTCTGCGGCTGGAAGACATCCGTCCCACATCCCAAGCAGCAGTAGATGCGAAAGGCCATTCCCAGCAAGTCGGCTCTGCTTGTGGAGGAAGGAGCTGACGGAGCAGAGGACGCTGGTTCCACCCGTCTCTTCGCCCGGTGTCCCACAGGCAGCCATGTGGGAAGCCCAAGTCCACACGGAGAATCGGGCCTCGGCACCTGTGTCTGCCCAGAGCTTTCCAGAGAGGAGGCTCCCCAGAGAAACGTTGTACTTAGCACTCAAAGAGACTGGGCAGTTTCAGATCTCGCTTCCTCGTAAATCAGTTAAAGACAAACACTATTCTACACTCACCTCAAGGCTCTATCAGGGTGAGGTTTTAAGTATTTCAGACATCTTTCACCGGTTCTCTCAACAGCCGACTCACTTTTCAATCGGCATTTACTGAACGCTTCGTGCGTCCGTCTGGACTCGCGGTGAGCTCCGGCTGAGGTCTACGAAGTGATCAACAGCGGCTGGAGCCTCGCCGAAGCGGAACAGAAACAGAACTGGAGGAGTACCTGAACGCGTCCCTGTCCCTTCTCGACACAGTGCATGTGCCGGTGCCCAGGGCGGGGCCAGCAGCGAGCCCCCTCGAGGAAGGACACGGGCAAGCACGGCCGGGCCCAGACGCCAGAGCCCGACAGGAGCAAAGAGGTGCAGCTGGCAGGGGCTGGTCAGAGAAGTCGACGCGTCAAGGGCAACAGTAACCACGTTTCTCACCACAGAGGAGGAAGGCGAGACCAGCAAGTGTGTCGGAACCCGCGGTGTTCAGTCTACATAAATAAAAGTAGGCTTAACGGTGTGCGTCTGAGCACCATGCGTCCATCTGTCTTCTGTCATGCCTCCATCTGTCTCCTTACTCCATCCAATGCCTGGGCCTGGATACAGCACGTCTCAGCAGCAGTGAACACACCCAGGGCCCCTCTGACTTCCAACACCATTCTCTGATCCCAGGGCTGATCCCAGGGCAGGGGCAAAGAAAGCACAAGATGAATCTGGAACATCTTTTTGTAGCAGAAAGAAAAAACAGTATTTTTATTTTTCTATTTTCACGTTTTAAATTTAAGTTTGAGTCAGTTACAATACACTGTATTATTAGCTTCAGGAGCAGGGTGACTCATTCAGGCGCCGACGACACCCAGTGCTCATTCCGACACCTGCCCTTAATGCCCGCCCCAGTCACCCCAGCCCCCGTTTGTTCTCTAGTTAAGAGTCGCTTATGATTTGTGTGATTTTGTCGTTTTATTTCTTCTTCCCTTCCCCTAAGATTCTGTTTTATTTCTAAATTCCAATGGAACTTAATTTCTAAATTCCATTCCGTAAGAATGAAATCCTATGATAATTGTCTTTCTCTAACTGACTCATTTTGCTGAGCATAATTCCATCTTGGTTCCATCTACATCCTTGCAAATGGCAAGATTTCACTTTTGATGGCTGCGTAGTATTCCGTTGTACATATACACACCACATCTTCTTTACCTGTTCGTGGGTCGATGGACATCTGGGCTCCTTCCATAGTTTGGCTATTGTAGACAGTGTAGGAGGGTTGCCCTTTTTCCACATCCTTGCCAACATCTGTCATTTCCTGACTTGTTAATTTTAGCCATTCTGACTGGTGTGAGGTGGGATCTCCTTGTGGTTTTGATTTGTGTTTCCCTGATGCCGAGTGATGTACAACATTTTTTCATGTGTCTGTTGGTCATCTGGATGTCTGCTTTGCAGAAATGTCTGTTCACGTCTTCTGCCCATTTCTCGACTGGATTCTTTTGTTTTTGGGTGTTGTGTTTGACAAGTTCCTTACAGATCTTGGATATAGACCCGTTATCTGGTAAGATATCCGCAAACATCTTCTCCCATTCCGGAGGCTGCATTTTAGTTTTGCTGACTTTGCTCTGCAGAAGCTTTTTACCTTAATGAACTCCCAATAATTCATTTCTGCCTGTTTCCCTTGCCTTTGGAGACATGTCTAGCAAGAAGTTGCTGCAGCCGAGGTCAGAGCGGCTGCTGCCTATGTTCTCTTCTAAGACGGTGATAGATTCCTGTCTCACATTGAGGTCCTTCATCCATTTTGAGTCTATTTTTGTGTGCGGTGTAAGAGAACGGTCCAGTTTCATTCTGCTGCATGTGGCTGCCCAATTTTCCCAATATCTCTAAACAATGGCTTTATAACAATGGGACACAGACACGGAGCTGAACGCGCTCCCACAGGCCACAGGGACAATATAAGCATCAATCACAGACGTAAGAGGCGGACAGTAACGCCAGGAGCAAACAGACCAGCACAGTCCCATGAAGCCAGAGCAGCAAGTGCTGAGCGTTGTTTCCGGAGCACAACAAGGGCTGCACAAATGCGCCCCGACCCTGTAGGCCGCCCCCCGCACCCTGTACCCCCAGCCCTTCCCCCGCCCCGCGTACTGCCAGACACTCCAGCAGCCAAGACAGCATCTCCAGTCTCCGGTGTTTAACACGGGAGGCCCCGTGCCCCCAAGAGACACCAGGTAACTTCAGGCCAATTGTCCTGACACCCTTCTTCGCTGCTGAGTAAGCTGCCCCACCCTGATCACATCTGGGGAGCCCGGACCGCAGGAAGAGAACAAGGCACAGCTTCTGCCTCTGGGGAGTTGACAATGTGTGGAAGAGGAAGACACGTACACAAAAGTGACCCACGTTCACGCCTTTGTTCAACCAATTTGCTAAGCGTGTGCACCAGGCAGGGCACCCGAAATACAGGTGTGACCAATCGCTGTGGCCAAGAAGGTTCCCCGAGGCGGCGGGCAGGCGAGTCACGCGCGATCTCGTTCCGTCTCTCCTCGGAGCTCAGGGTCCATGCCGGGAGCTCTGAGGCTGCCCGAGAAGGCTAAGCGAGTGGGGCCACTGAAGCCTGGTGAACACAGAAGTGAAGGGGAGCCTCTGGGCTAGGCAGCGAGCAGGTGAGGGATAGGGTGTGCGGAGCCCTCGAGAAAGGCCTGCGAGAGGTCGGGGCCTTCTGGCTATAGCAGAGGTGCCGTGTCTGCCCTGCAAACAACAGGGGCCCTGGGATGGCTTTGGGCAGGAAACGAAGCTCAACGGATCTGCACTCTGTCGGCACGCATGCCCCAGGTGTGAAGCTGAGCACGGAGCGGACAGCAGCCATCCGAGCTGTGCGGGTGAGGAGGCGGCAGCGGTACCTGGACCGGGCGCTCCCAACCGGAGGTCGGGGGAGAGGGCTGGCCAGCCGCATGGGCGCAGGGGGCAGGGAGGCCAGCGGGCACGGGGGCAAGGGAAGATGACGACGAGAGCCCAGTGCTCCAGCCGCCAGCACACTGGGGTGCCAGCCGCTCGAGTGCACACTCACACACACTCACACACAGACATCTTCAGCTCAGCTGAATTTCTATGACTCATCTCCTGCGAGAGGACCACAATGGGAACAGCGACTGGCAGCTTAGACAATAACTATTTTCAAAATTCTACCCACGCTGCTGTGTATTTGTATAAAATAAATCATTTTATTTATTTACTTTTTTAGTTGAGGGAGAGAGTGGGAGGGGCAGAGGGAGACGCAGACTCTTCGCCGAGCAGGGACATTGATGCGGGGCTCGATCCCAGCACCTGGGATCATGACCTGAGCTGAAGGCAGACGCTTAACCGATTGAGCTACCCAGGCGCCCCTTTTTTTTAAATTTTTTATTTATTTTTTAAAAAATGGATCATTTAAAAACCTCTAAATTATCAGGGTAAAAATTTTTACAAATTCTGCATTCCAAACGATTCCTCCTCTCTACCTGTTTTTGAAAGTAAAAATTTTATGAACTACACGTGCTTCAAAAACTAAGATTCATAATCAGAAAGCAGTGTAACAGTTCTGTCTGTTATAATGTCTTGGTTGCTTAAAAACTCAGAAATGTTAATGGGGCGAAAACGCCGGTGAACGCAGGTGCCCAGGGCGACAGGACGCCTCTCCGGAGCACCTTCGGCACCTTGCCATCACTGGAGGTCTGTCATCGACCAGCGCGCCCGCCTTCGCTGGGAACGAGAACACAGGACACTGGTCTTCTGAAGGGCCCTCACGCTCAAACCAACCGACCGAACAGCCCCCGGCCGGCCCGCTGCACTGAGCCGAGTGGCAGTTACGAAGCGGCGTCAGTCACAAGGCTGGGAGCGCTGACAACACGTCCAATCCCAGCTCCCCGCAGGCCCTGTGCGTCCTGGTCACCCCAGCTCCTGGGGCTCACCTGAAACTTCTCCTACTGCCTCTTGAAAATACTGTTTAGAAGAACGCTGGCACGCTGACTTCAAGTTAAGAAAAAGGAATGTCTGATGTGTAACTTACCCCGCAGAACTGTGTGTGTCCTGTGCTCAAAAATGGCCTTCTGACTCAAGGCCTCAAGAAGGTTCCGCTTCTGACGGTCTTACGCGGCTCAAACACGAGCCTTCCGGAGCTGCTCACTGTGGGTGACGGCCCCTCAGCAAGGAATCCCAGGCAGTCAACAGTTCCTCACAGTGGGAAAGCTCGCACGCACGCGCGCACACACACACACGATATATTTTAAAGTTTTACAAAAGGTAATTATTAGCTGACACTGTTAATTACATAGGAGAAAAGAAAGCCATTTAATTTCATGTTAAATTTATCATACACATGTTTTAGTTAATGTGGTTTTAAAAAAGAAACTTTGGTACAGTTGCTACTCTAATGTTGACAAATCAAACTTAAAAAACGGTAGCATTCAGATTATGTTTTCAGATGTATGAGAAAACAAGTTGAAACCAGATGTTTGAAGATTTGCTTCTGAGGAATATTTTTAAAGACACTGTCGCTTAGAAAAAGTAACTGCGGAGGGGAGCAAACGACCTGCTCCTTACGAGAACCATCGAATCATTCAGCACACGTGGCGGGCGACATGCCAGAGGCCGGACACTGCCACAGCGGCCGGCATGGGGCCGGCTCTCCACACCCCAGCCACAGCCCCTAGGAAAGCACTGCATGCTGCCTGCCAAGTGCTGGCTGGCCAATGTGCCCCCAGCCCGCCCCAATCCTGGACCAGCTTCTCTCTCTAAGGAGGAAGAGACATGGGGGGGCGGGGGTGACCACCCTGCGCAGCAGACCTTCCTGAGACACAGTAAGGACACCAGTGACCTTCCCTTCTAGCTGCCCCGGCTTGCAATTTTCTCCCAGGAAAGTCCGCTTCTGAACCCATACCATACACATGACCTGTTTCCGACCCACGATGGCCACAGGAGGCTCCCGTGTGCACAGTCCCACCACGGGTCTGTACCACTCAGACCCACCACCACCCTCCCGGGAAGAAGACACCAACTCTGGGAATCTCGAAAGAACAGAAAAATCTCACTATCCCCTTCTCCTGTCTCCCATACCATATCACCCACACTCCACCCTCCTACAATTCCCCCGCCAAGTTTTAAAACTGGTCTTACTCCTTACTCTCGGTCCTACTAGATATTTGAGATCCTGTCTCTCATCTGTCCAAAATGGCTTCCACCAAAAAAGGCTTCGGGATAATCTGGTGATGGGAAGTACTCAGTTCTGTGAGCTCACACGAAGTCAGATGCAGACATCGTGGTCAGCAAAGCATCACACATCCACCAATTTCTAACAGTTCTCATGGCCTCAGAGTAAGGAAACAAGGATTTCAAAAAAACAAAGACAATTATGAAAATATTTGTTTCTTGAATAAATTATATTTTTCACTTTTAGAAGATTTATTTACTGATTTAGAGAGAAAGAGCACGAGGGAGGGAGCGGGGGGAAGGGAGAGCGATTCCCTGCTGAGTGTGGTGCCTGACTCAGGGCTCGGCCCCAGGATCCTGAGATCACAAGCTGAGTCGAAATCGAGAGTCAGACACTGAACCAGCTGAGCCATCCAGGGGCCCCTTCCTTGTCTCTTAAGACTGTGATTATAAAGAACTTAACCGGGCCAGATCTCACCAAGTAAGCAACAAGTAATTCACAAGCCCTCCTCACCAGAACTTTATGTAGCACTAAGTGCTTTAGTGATACAAAGTAATTATTTTTAAAAATAAATATCCTCATGCTCCTGTTTAGAACACCTGCTTTATAATCAAATTCATTTAAAAGGAACTTAGGGACTAAATCCAGGTTTTCCAGTGTAGCTATCCGCTGCACACTCTGATAGGCATTACGACCCAGATGTTATCGTTAGGGCTGCTTTCTAACCATTTAGCATCTTGCCTCTTTATTGCTTTCCTGAAATCATAAGTCTATTTACATCCACACTGCTGATGAAGACACAACTTTCCCTTGTGCGCGGCTGTAATACGGAAGTGCCCGGTCACAGCACGCAGCAAAGGTGGGCGTGTGCTTGCCGTAACCCCAAGAGCCGCCCTGGTCCCGCCGGCATGCCGCCCAACTACGCTGCTGGGCGCTTGTTCCTCTCGTTGAGCTTTTCCTGATGAGACTTTCAAACACTGCGATTTGTTACTATTACTAACAGTCATCCCAGCCCGGCATTCCCGCAGCCTCATTGCCTATGGAGATGGACCACGCTGCTGTATCCCACAGCAAAGGCACTTGCACGGGGTAGAGGGTCACATTTCTAAACACATATTTAAACCCAAAGATACCTTATTTCTCAAGAAGGCAACTATTAGAAAAATTACGGGGTGCTACGATTGCACAAACCACAAGAAAAAAAGGAACTAAGTTATTCTTCGGTAACATCTTAATAAAAGTCAATGCAACTTTTAAAATATTAATAATTTGTCCTTTTTAATAAGAAAGCTGCTCTTCAACACAGCCTTGATGTCTCCCCCTGCAAAACACAGCACAGCTGAGTCCACTTTGTTCCGTTATCCGAAAATGCCTTTGCAACAGCTCAGAGAACAGTAGCTCTAATGCACATAATGGCACAGATCGCCTGTCTGTCAGTGAGACGTCTGAAAGCATCTTTTTATTAGAAACACAAATCAATATGCCCAAGGGATTACAATACCTGCTTGAAGCCGTCTGTGTTACCATTTCATCCTTGATGCTCTTGCTCGGAGCAGCTCATTATTATGAATGGCATGAAAATGGCAGCCTGTCACAATTGATTTTTCTTAACCTCCTGTAAGAATTTTTCCCTCTTAAATGTAATCAAGTATCATCTTATTAAATATATCTCAAGCTAGGTTTTATAAAACAGTCCATTACTCAAGCTGTATTCCTTATAATTTAAACTTTCACCAAATATTATTATAAAAGTAACTGCTTAGTAATAAGAACTTTCGGTTTGTTCGAAGTTTTAAGATAGACATTTCAGACTGGGTAGACCCCGTCTCGTGCCTCGTGCCTGTGGGGACGCTGGAGGCACGCATTCTCATCCTGAAAAAGCCTCGGGAACCGGCCTGCGTCTCAGGACTCTCCTCCGCTGAACAACATCACCGAATTCGGTATGAACCCCCATGACAGGATAAAACGTGCTACATCTTAGAGAGTGTTCTGATAAAGCCTTGTAAAGAAGCTCAAAGCCGTACGTTCCGATGCTATAAAACGATCACCTTAGATTCCAAGGCCCACTCTGGAAGCGTGAGTTCGCGCGGGGGACCGCCGGCCGGTCAGCGACCCTGGCCGCAGCGGAGTCCAGCTGCCTACGAGGGCTCTTCCGTCTCAGACCGTCCCGGCCACGACGGAGGCGGCGGCTCTCGGTTATCAGTATGTGCCCCAGCCCTCTGTTTCCGACTCAGGAGGTCGAGGAGAGACACCGGGGGCAGCCCCCGCGCAGGTGGAGGCGGAAGTGGTGTCGCCAGCCCCGGGCTCACAGCGGGGCCACGAGACGAGGCCGTGTGGGCAGAGAGCGTCGCAGAGGGAGACAGGTGGCGAAGGCAGCAGCTACAGAGACCGCCTGCGTGTGTTTCCAACGCGCGCTGGCGACAAGTGGGGGCGTCTGCGGCCGCAGGAGGAGATGGGACACGCCATCGTATTTTCGCCTCACTTTTCCGCCTAATGTTTGCTTTCTGACAAGCAGCAAGAGAAGAACAAAACAGACAAAACGAAGACAAAAGGAGAAATGCCCAAATTAAGGCTTCGGAAATGAGATGGGCAGAATGACAAGTTTAAAAACAGGTTTCACGAAGCCACCAGCCCAACTGCTTAGAGGCGCACATCCCGTCACTCAGCCCCGGGAGGGCATCTGAAGGGTTCGGGTGCTGGTGAACACCGCTGGCCTCCAGGGGAAGTCACGCTCACATCCCCCGGCCCGCAGGGGCGGCTGGTGTTTTCCCAGGGGGGAGACGGGGCCCCACGGGCGGGCCGCGGCGTCTAGCAGTGCCCCTGGGAGCCCCCGCGGGCAGCTGTGGCCGTGACCCACCTGCCCCACCACCTGCCACTCGGGCACAACCACTTCTCTGCTTCTGCTCTGGGGCTCCTGATCATCGGCCTGAGAAAGCCCCACGCCCCTGACGGGCTCTGCTACGAACAGAAGAATCCAGCAGCAGTCGGGGCCTTCAAACAGCTGGAGAACTGAGGAGGTGAACTCCTGGGCAAACCCTCTCCGGCTCCCGCCTGCCGCACTGTGCGTCCCTATCCGGGAGTGACAGTCATCATTCGCTTCGCCGCCGCCGCTCAGCGCTGCTCGTCCCGGAGTGCTCCCGTCCGGGAAGCTCACAGACATGGCCAAATGAGCACAACCTCCCCCCCACGCTCCAGGGAAGGTGGGCCACGGATGGGCCACGGAGCGAGAGACACTGGCTGGCGGACCGAGCACTGTCCACACGTGTCCAGAGCCACGGGGCTGCACGCTGATGCACACGGCAGCTCTTCCGCGCTGACAACGGAATCTTCTCTCCAGGGATCCGAGGTGGCCGTGGGATGGCCCTAAGACTCACCCTTCCACAGATGACAGCTTCTCCTTTATAAGCTAAGGCCTTTCTTATTTTATGGGAAGCGTGAAATTTTATCATTTTCTCATCAGAAACAAACAAAACCAGTAAGACCCTCTGCCTGCACCCCTGCAGCTGTCCTGGTGCGCTGGCCTCCCTCCCGAGCCTCGGCCACATGGGAATCCCCCATCTGCTTCTGCACCTGATTCCCCACAACAATCACCCACAAGGGTTCCCGTCGCTAAACCCACTCGCCTCTCTTCCTTTGTCTCCCCAGCAACCGCTGCAGCGCCGGCGCGCCGTGGGCCTCCACCGGCTACGAGGACCTTCCTGCCTCCGCCTCCGACCGTCCTCACTGCCTCCGCCTCCTCCACTTCGGCCCCGCTGCCCGCACCGGGGAGGGCTCTACGACGCTCCTGTCTTGTTTTGGCTCTTACTGTACGTAAAAGGCCTGGGAACTCTCATCGATGACCACGACGGGGTACCAGTGGCCCTAAGTCATTAAATACTCCCTTTCCTTCCTTCCGCACTGGGGCTCAGCCTGTACCCTTCTGACTCCTTCCCCTTCCGTGAGGCCATTCCTCGCTCTGGCCAAGGAAAGTGGCCGGAGCCATTCGGTACAAAACCCGTCCACCTGCGTCTTTGTACCCAGCGGTCCCGGAAGCACATGTCCGCCAGGGCTCCCCGAGGGCCCATGACACATGGCGCGCCCGCTGATATGTCAGACACGTACTGAGGAGAAAAGCAGTCTCTGTTGTAGTAAAGCCACTGCGAGTTTTAGGGCACTTTGTACCACAGCATGACTCAGAGAGCACTCGTTCACAAATACGGATTTCCAGCCCCGATTCCTTTGCTGTCATGAACTCCACAGCGACATGTCCCCATGGCACCGTGTCCGTCGCTGCCCTACACACACCACGGAATGGAGTCTGAGGAACGGTGAGCTTCCCTAAAGAAGGCAAACTCAGGGAAATGATCTCTTTCCCTCCAAAATGCCTCCTTTTTGTGTCCAGTGGCCTTCTCTGAAATCCAAGGTTCGCTTCGTTTAGTCACCTACTGGAAGGACACCAAGATGTCGTCTTCACAGGAAGTCTGACGGCGAGTAACGTCATCTGTCCTCCTTTCCCTATTTCGGGATTCGAACATCACATGATCTTCTCACTCCACGCACACCAGTACTTCCCCCAGATATATCACACCTGTGACTCTCTGGCCCTGCAGCTTGTAACGGTCCCCGAATCTTTTTCTTACGAATCTGGAGCCGGACACTGGGGACGACTTAATAAGGTATGCAGCTTTAGAGATTTCATTCTTCTCCTGGAAGCATTCCTGAATTTCCACAAGTGGCTGCCCCGACCCCCAGCGCTTCCGCAGAGAAGCCAGCCGCCCGCGACAAGCACAGCCCCTGCGCCACAACGTCCCCGGCGCCAGAACCAGAGCCGCCGTTCCGTCCGAGCGCACTGCTGCCGAGCCACCAAGTCACAGACCAAGTACTTCACGCAGCAGCTTCCACACGTCACGCTCTGCCTGGGCCTCAGCTGTCACTGTCACAAGGAGTCCCACCTGGCAGGGGAGGTCTGACGGCAGCACCAGGAAGGCGCCAGCCAGCGGGAGAGCATGTTGCTGCCACCCGGGAGGCCGAGATGCGGCAGAGAGGGGCTCTGGATCCAGCTCTGCAAGAAGTCAAAGGTGCCCTTCCTACTACAGCTGCTACGTTAACCCCAAGGACACTTCCAAGCTTGTTTTGTTTTTTTTGTTTAAGGAGGGAGGGAGGACTGCTGACTGGCGCACAAGCACGTCCAGGCCACCCGGGGGGGCAGGGGGCGCGGCGCCCGCACAGCCAGCTGTACGCTGAGTGTGTCGGGGCACTGGCTCTCCGGGCACACGACACGGCACAGAAGACAGTGACGCCGGCTAACGGTGCCGAGTGGTAAGACGCAGAAGCCATCTGCCCGGCGTCACCCTGGCCGCGCAGCAAAGCCCCAGCCGGAGTTCTTCACCCCCGGTACACACTGCAGAAAGGTCGCCCAACTGTGTCCACGCCCCCCAGGGGAAGAGCATGGCAGCCAACACCAGCAGTGTGCGCACGACGGGGAGGTGCGCACGAGGGGGAGGTGCGGACGCAGACGCTGGGAGGGGCAGAAAGGAAGCTGTCCTGAAGCGTGAGGCGGGAGGAGACCGGACCTGTGTTACATGACTTTTAAGATTTTAAAATTTAATATTTAAATTTACCCTCACAGTCATCCTAAATAAAAATGACTAGGAATGATTAAGAAACAAAACGGACCCTACGACCTGTATACGCATCAGCAGAACATTCTAGTTTTGCTTAGTAGAGAAAAAAAATCGCTGCACTTTACAGACACATACACAAATATGCATGCAACTCTGTCAATAATTGTTTAACACTTTATTTTTAAATACATCTAACTCTGCTGGAAAATAATAGCCTGCGGTACATTCGGTCTCCCCGGATGAGCCCAAGGCTGTAACACACATCGACAGGCATCGTCTTCCCTGTTACCACAGGCAGAACTTACACTGACGAAACGGTCTTTCACTTGGGTCAACGTGTCACCACAGACATCTGGAGTCCAACCAACGCCTCTTCGTCAGGCCCCGCTGGGGTAAGGACGCCCTCCAGACAGGACACGCCCCAGAGCGCCTCTGCTGCGCTACAGATGCGCAGGCGCTCAAAGGGTAAGGGCCCCCTTCCTGATGCCGGGAGGGCTAACCGGTTTTTGAAACAGTATTTAGCCGGAAAAAATGGAATGCATCTCGTCTTTAAAAATATCTTTTCAAAGATTTACTTCATTTCTATTGCTCAGCAATAAAACTTCCTACAAAAGACAACTTTTTCTATTAGTTACGCACAAAGCAAGGCGTGATTGCGCGGGAGTGCTTTTTCTGTTCTCCGCAGGTGCAGCCCAGATGACATTTCCAGTGGAGAGTAAAACGCAGTCAAAAAGACTTCTCGTAGAGTGGACGTGAGCACACTCTGACTTGACCGCACAAAATGTACCAACCGAGTACAGCAACGCGGGATTCAAAGCGACGACGCAACTTGCATTCACATGCTGCCTGCGTAACGCCGACTTCAGGAGTGTGAGAGAAATATCATCAATTTAGGAACTTAATCAAGCAGTCTTTAAAACTAAAATCTGTTTTCAACATGCTTATGAAATGAAAATACCTTAAATGAAACAAGTTCAACAATGTCACACCATCAAAGTCTATTAAATATTAATACAGATACTTTTTCTTTTAAAAAAATGAGCCATAACATAAAAAAAGCAAAAATTGTAAAATAAGTAAACTGAAAAGAAAACACTGCAATTATCAAATTATGGGCAAATGGTATATCCAACAAAGAAAACTTAAGAGACATCGAAACTTTGATGAAGTTCTTCGGTGTGAGCACGCTGTCACATTACATACAGAGAATTCAGACCCGAGACCGCCAGCGCGTCTCCAAGTCTGGTTTAGGTTATGAACAGGTTCTTCAGGCGCGCACGTACTTTCTTACTGGAAGGGAAAATCGGTCATTAAAGCAGCTGCCCCTTCATCTAGCCTACCTTATTTTTTGGATTGGATGTGTTCATTACACTCCGAGTCTCTTTTCCAGTATAAATGACAACACCTATTACAGTACCTGCGAAAACACGAGAGCGGTGCTTACAGAGAGGCCTCAAAGGGTGAGCACAGAGAGAACACGTCCTCATCAAAGGCTTGAGGGAGAATATTATTCACTACTCACTTTTACATAAATTTATCTCACAGCACATTTAATGCAGCTCGTTCAAGAAAGTCTAATCTCAACTTTCAAAATAAACTCTGAGGAACTCAAAATGATTTCTTCAGCCTACAAATTTCCCTACGTACAACGTCAGGAAATGGACTGACAATCTTCTCGCTGTCAGGAGAAAGGCTGACACTGCTCGCTGGCCCTCGTGGGCAGCCCCACAGGTAAGCGCAGGGACGCTGCGTCCCCAAGTCCCCAGACGCACGCCGGGGCCTTCAGAGCAGCCCTGCACCTGCAGAGCCACCGTCCCCGAGCGACACAGTCGTGCACTGCCGGGTCTGCGAGCCTCTGCGGACATTTCAGCTCATATACAATTAGAAGAGTGAGGGACAGTTACATCACTACTATCTGATGCTAGATTTAGATGTTACTAGCCTTTTCATCTCATGTCTCCTAAAGTCCGGTTCTGTAAGTGTGTCTGTGTCTTAGACTTCAGGTGAAAGACGAAAACACCTGGAACAACCTTGGGTTACAAAGGGTCAGAGGCACTCACCTCTGTGATGTCAAATTAGAAGCTACAGAAGTCTGTTCTAAATTGTAGCTATGCATAATCTATACTCCTAGTTTCCATAAATTCTGATGAGAAATGAATAAAGGTGATCCCGTCCATAAACACTCCCTGAGACCAACAGCACCGCGGATTCACTGTAACCATTCTCCAAAACTCTGATTTCACGTTAGTGCAAAGTGGCAATGTAGTGCGTCGTAAGTCAGGACCCACGGATAAAGGTGATCTCTTGGACTTATATGAACAGATAGCTGCAAATCATATGCATTAGATAATGAACAGTTTCACCCGTGGAATGTTCAGGAAGACAGGGAGGTGCCAGAGGGCTGCTCAGCGGTCACCCCGCAGAGGTGACACGTTTCTTTCAAAATAAGCTTCTCCTTTCTTCTCCCCTTGTTAATCGTGTGCAGCTGGCAGAGCTGTGAGGTTGGATTTCCTGAGCCTCTTGGAAGCAGAGCAGCCCCTCCAGCCTGGAAGGCGGCCCACACTGCGTGGACGCTACCCTTCTAGAGCGCTGTGCAAACAAACCCGCAGATGATGGGTCCCCCCCGGGAGTTCAGGACTATGCAGTGACCTCACCCTACAGAGGACTCCCACGACAAACACAGCAGCAGTTCTCGTGCCACTGAAGCAATACAGTAGCTCTGACTGCGTCAGGGTTTTATTCGTATTTTGCCAATTACACTTAACCTAAACAGAATATACGAGTGTCTCATGTTAAATAAGCTCACTAATGTTAAAAAAGTACAAAAAAAGAACAAGATAAACTACAAAATTATTTTTAATAGTAGCAGAACAAAGAGTCCCAAAACGACTTATAACTTGATCAGGCTAGAAAACACTGTCCTAAAATCCAGACAAGCTATAAGCAGTGTTGACTCTAGGTTGGCATTACAATTGGAAGTACCCAAAATGCAAGCTGAGACTTAACCAGACCAACAGCACGTGGTGCGCTCAGACACGCAGATATTACCATCGGCCCTGCACGCTGAGTGCAGCCCCCGGGAAGAGCAAGTAACTGAATTCCTCCTGCAGTTCTCCTTGTATGACCCACTGACGTCTGGTAAAGGCGCCCATCTGTATTACGGGATCACCCCATTCTCACTACAAAGCGATACTCAGTGTACTCAGAACAGTGCGTTTCTTTCAGAGTCCGTCACATTTCTTGAGTACTAGGATGGCCAGCCAGTGCGGAGCGCCTGCCTTACTCTCCGTTCGTTCGGACTCAGGGACGGGCGGCACGGCTGCGCACTCTGTCTGGACGGCAAACAGATGGCCAAGGGCTTCCCTGTTCATTTTCAAAACAAGACCTAAGAGCGAACAAAAGAGCACATTCATCCGAAAGTCGGACAGAGATAACACGTCAGAGACAGACAGACCGACCGACCTGAGAGCTCTCAACCGACCGAAGTATTTCCTGACTGTCACGCAGGCACCCGCTGGCTCCTGGGCACAAAGTGCTTTCCTTGGGCCAGTCCCGACGAAGCCCCAGGCTTGGCTGGAACGAGAGCGCATGACGGCCCGCAAACACTGGACTCACCTCAGCAAAGTGACTCAGAGAGACTGCGCTGGGGACACAGACTGACACTGCGACCCGCACCAGCTCTGGGCTCCGCCCATCGCGCCTGCACCCTCCCCCGGCAGGGCTGCCTATCCCTGTGCTTCCCACTGCGCCTGCGCCACCTGCCGCCCCACCCACTGCCAGTGGCTGCAGCGGGACCCAGGCTCTCCTGCTTTCCCACAGCCCGTCCCGCACCCCCTCTGCAGCAGGACCCTCACAACCACGCACACTCCAGCAACAGGGGTGATTTCAAAGTTTCTGAGCTGGCACCAGGACCGGTCTCATGAACTACCACGCCAAACAACACGAAAACCAAAAAGAATATGTATATCCCAATTTTTTCATCAAACTGCTTTATAAAAGTGTCCAAGTGTTTCTTCTCATTTCCTTTCTTTATCACAAGCAGTACCAGCCAGGGACCCCTGTCTGCGCACAGGCCCTCACTCTAGCGTGCCAGCCTGGACCCCCGTCAGCACACACGCCCAGCAGCCTTGCTTTGGGGGAACCACCGCAGTGGGCACACGCGCCCCCACTCTAGAGGGGGTCACTGCCGTGGGCACACGTGCCCAGCAGCCCTGCTCGAGAGGAACATCTCTGCTTCCCGGCTCTTGGCAGTTTAAGATCAGAACACTCCCTTGCCACCGGCTCTGCTCTTGGAAGATGGCGCTCACAGACCAACAAGGGGATGAAGACGGAGGCGCCTCGAGCAGCTGTGTCTGTCCCTCTTCAGGGATCCGTGGTCCTTGGCCTCCATAGTGCTAACATGAGCCCTCGTTCCCACGCACTCAGAACCCCAGGACAAGGGAGGAAAGCCCAAGTTCACTTTACCTAGGAGGCAACCTGAATTCAGTGGGCGCATATCATTTAAAAAATAAGATTTTAAAAAATTCTGGTCTTTCTTTCTCAATTTACAATCAAGTATAAAGAAGATACGGGCCCTTAAGTAACTCCTAGAAACCCAAGGTCTTTCAAACATTGCTTGGGCACAGCAGTTTGATAACATACAGAATCTAGTACCTGCTCACACTATGAAGGGTTTAAATAAAGGTAGGCATGTGTTAAAATATTTAAAATTAATGGAAACAGCTTGCATTTTTAAAATGTCCAAATACAAATTAAAATTAGAAGGGTCTTCTTTAAATTTTTTTGAACGGATGGTTTTGGAGCAGTAGGAACCCGTTCTTGGAACACAGGCCCAGTGTGTTCATAGACTGAATTCTACGCACGAGGGAGTCAGAAACAGTTGTCAGCGTGGCGAGCATATGTGACACCTGGATTCCTGTCTGCTCTGCCCACGTGCGCAACTGGGAGCTACCACACGCACTGGGTGCGTCAAGGTCACCCAGAGAGTGGAGGACAGGAGAGGAGTGGTGTGTACGGGGAATCGTCAGGGGCATCACGGAAGCCTTCCGCTCGGGGGCTTCTGTCTCTGTGGAGAGTGGCCACAGATCGATAGCCCTGGGGATCAGTAGCAGCAGTCTACTACACAGGGAGCAAAACGATCACAAATAAAGCATTTTTGAAAAAGCATCTTCATCATGATGTAGACAAAACAGAATACAACTGTAGACACGGAAAATGTGAAATCTGTGACCAAGTTTCCGCGTATTTACACTACGTTTTCAATATTTTCCTATAAACTATGAAATAGTGAAGGCTGAGGGTGACAGCCGTGAGGACCGCCCCCTGGATGAAATCCTGATCCTGTGACAGCCTGGCCGTGTGGCTGTGAACAAGGGGGCTGGCACCGGGCGGCTACCGGCGACAGCACCACACGGGCCTGGGACAGAGCTGTCAGCGAGGTCCGCACAGAACAGCAGTGAGGAGGAAGCACCAGACAAGGCTCTGAGACTTCTCCTGGCGCAGTGCCCTGTCCACAGTGACCCCTCAGGCACGGCGAGTATCTCTTTCCTGGGGTCTATACAGCCCGAGACCTGGCCTGATCCCTCTGACTCTCTCCTTACTTCTCTTTCTCTTTAGTTTGAGAAATTTTAAAAATCATCACTACAAAAATCACGAAATGCCTCAATTTCTATAAGAATTGTCCTATTTGCCATCAAGCTTTTTCTTAAACATAGAAAACATTAGCATAAAACTGGGTTCCCTCACATCCTCTAGTCCCTAAGAGGTACACACGTGGTCCCCCACAGGGGTCTGCTTTACATGCTGCTGTGCACACAGGCCCCACGGCCCCCACGTGCTCAGCACTGCCCTGCCCTGCCCTTCCCTTCCGGAGCCCGAGGCCCCGGCACCAGCCTCCACCGCCTACAGCTGCAAGGCCCTCAACACAGCTGCCAGTGAGCTCCCAAATCCTCCCTGCGCCCCTCCACCCCCTCCCTGGAGCTCCTGCTGGCTGCTCCTCCGGGAGCTCTGGCTGGGTAAGGATTTTGGCTTCTTTGCTTTGGGGGCACCTGTACTTCCCCGTGGCACTCGGCAGAGGGTAAAGCACTGGCCTCACTCCATTCAGCCGTCCTTCCCCGGAGCCCCCAGGCCTGAGCATTCGCCAGCACCTGGCCTGCGGAGGGATCAGAAGAGCAACCGAGCTCCGAGACAGGAAGGCTGTGGGTGTTGGGCCACAGATCGAGAAGGTAGACAGCCCTACCCTGGACGACCCAGCCTTCCGACCCCCACCAGCATCCCCCAGGCTCCCCGCTGCTAAGATCTCCCCTGGTTACCAGTACTAAGTCAACCACTTTCTGAAAAGCTGACCATCACTTAAATTTCAATACCTCCCAGAGAATCTCCTTCCCAAAATGTGTCTTTAGGTCGCCACCCCCGCCCGCCCCGTTCACACACGAGAAACACTCCAACATCGCCCAGTGCCACTTGGAAGAAAACTACGAAGCTTTACTCTGCCATCCAAAGGCCCAACATGAAATACCTCCCAAAGCCCCCATCTCGTCGGATACTTTTCTCCCCGACAGACAAAGCCAGCTCAGTGGCCTCCTCCGAACTCTCCTGGGTGACTGAGGAGTGGGAAGACCCCCCCAAGGACCACCGCTTCCCTCCCCAATTGCACTGTGCCACCTCCGAGTGAGGGACACTGAGAAGTCTGCTGAGAAATCAGAACCAGCAGAAGCCCCCAAGCTGCTCTGTGTCCTGCTCCTTGCCACGTACAGCCCGCAGCCCACAGCCCGTAGCCAGAGCTTGCCTAGGACTCAGCCCTCGGGGTAAGGTCCCCGGTAGCGCAGGGCGGGATGTCAGGCACATGCGCACAGGCCCTCTGCGCATGGAGCACCTGGAAGTGGGAGCTGGCGCCAGGGAGAGCGGGTCTCGTACCTGACGCAACAACGGTGCTCGCCCACAGCGTGTTTTCTATGCTGAGACTCTCATGGATGGGTGGGTCGCAGTCTTCCTGTTCACAGACAGAAAAGGGGAAAAATAGCAAGTTAGCAACTTTTTCACTTCTGATATGTGCAGCGATAGAAATGAGTGTATGAGCTGGATGCAGCGAGTGAGCAGGGAAGCCGCACTGTGGAACAGAGGTGAAAAACAAGGGCATTTAGACAGAGGACCCTGGGACGAGGGCAGTGCAGGGAGCACCAGGAATCTCTCCCCACTCGTGCAACGACCGCAGGGGCAGACTCTGTCTGATGAGACTCTCTGGGGACCGTGGGGTCTGCCAAAGGCCTGCAGCTGTCCAGGGGAAGTCGTCAGTCTGGGTCTCTCCTAGCTCTCAGCACGGTCGCAGCCCCCCGGCCACGCCGCAGGCAGCTGTGCACGTGTTTCTGGAACAGCCCGCAGACGCCAGGTGGGCAAGGACCTATCCTCCAGTAGCAGGGTCTACGCTCTGATCACTGACGGCAGCTTCCCGTCACACAGGTGCCGACACCGAGCCTGGCGGCCATCGCTGTCACCCCTCCGGCTCCAGCTCTAGCGACGCCAAGGGCATTGAAAGGGCAAGGGCCCCCTTGGCCCCCATTTGGGAGCCACACATTAGGACATTCAGAAACAGCTGCAGAGGTGGGAATCAGGAAGGGACTGTGCATGCCCAAGGAAAGGCTCAGAAGAGACCCGAGAAGACATTAAATGTACACCTCAGACTGATAACCCGGCACAAAGACAGCCTATAATAATAAAAAAATCAACTAATCAATATAATGACTAAAACCCCAGCCAACCCTGAGGAATAGAGAGAATTGACTTCTAGAGTTACCACATTATTATACTAAAAGAGAAAAAAAGAAAGCGTTCAACAATAATGAGGCATTTAAAAAAAACACCCAAAAAAGTATTAAAGGAAAATTATACATCAACAGACACCGCCCCTGAAAAAGACCTGATGTCAGACGCACTAGACAAAGATGTTAAAAGGAGGGGCGCCTGGGTGGCTCAGTGGATTAAGCCGCTGCCTTCGGCTCAGGTCATGATCTCAGGGTCCTGGGATCGAGCCCCGCATCGGGCTCTCTGCTCCGTGGGGAGCCTGCTTCCTCCTCTCTCTCTGCCTGCCTCTCTGCCTGCTTGTGATCTCTCTCTCTGTCAAATAAATAAATAAAATCTTTAAAAAAAAAAAAAAAAAAAAAAAAAAAAAAAGATGTTAAAAGGAAAGTATTAAGGATGTTTAAAGAAACGAAGATGTGGAGAATGTCAAGAAAACAATATGTGAACAAAACATAAACATGAACAAAGAGACAGAAAACCTAAACAGAAACCAGAAGAAAGTCCAGAGCTGAAAATTATGACTGAAGTGAAAACTTCCCTAAGGAGAGTCAAGGCAGATCTAACCCCGCAGAAGAATCAGCAACCCTGGACACAGCACAAGGAGACGACCAGCTCTGGGAAACAGAATGGAAACAGGTGGAGGAAAATCAAAAGGGTCTGAGGGAGTGCAAGACAGCACGGTGCAAACCAGTGTACGTATTTGGGAGTCCCGGAAAGGGAAGCCAGAGTGAAAGGGCAGAGAGAAGATGTGAAGAAGTAATGGATGAAAACACCCCAAATCTGATGAAAGACACGCACGTGAACAGTGAAGAAGCTCAACCAAATCCAAGAAGATGAGCTCAGAGACCCACAGAGAGACACGTAATACAAGTTTTAAAAGACAAAGACAAGGGCGCCTGGGTGGCTCAGAGGGTTAAAGCCTCTGCCTTCGGCTCAGGTCATGGTCTCAGGCTCCTGGGATTGAGCCCCGCATTGGGTTTTCTGCTCAGCAGGGAGTCTGCTCCCTCCCCACCCCCCCGCCTGCCTCTCTGCCTACTTGTGATCTCTGTCAAAAAAAAAAAAAAAAAAAATATATATATATATATATATAAAAGACAAAAACAAGGGTGTCGGGGTGGATCAGTCAGTTCGGCGTCTGGGCTCTTGCTTCAGCTCAGGTCATGATCGCAGGGTTGTGAGACTGACCCCTGTGCCGGATGCCACACTCAGTGCAGAGTCTGCTTGGTATTCTCTTCTTCTCCCTCCACACCTCCCCATCGCGTGCTCTCCAAAATAAATACATCTTTTAAAAAAATAAAAGACAAAACACAAAAAGAGACTCTTGAAAGCAGTAGGAAAGAAGCAAACCATCCCATACGAGGGAGCCCCAATAAGGTTATACGCAAATGCTTCATTAGTAATACTGGCGGCCAGGAGGCAGTGTGCTGATATATTCAAAACACTCAAAAACAAACAAACACCCATGTCAGCCAAGAAATCCTATAGCCAGCAGAACTGTCCTTCCAAACTCAGGGTAAAATCAGGACATTCCCAGACAAACAAAAGCTAAGAAGGTATGTGACCACTAGACCTTTCCTCCAAGAACTGCTTGAGGGAGTCCTGCAGGTGAAAGAGGAGGACACAGTGACTCAAAACCACACGGGGAGCAAAGACCTCCAGAACCGTAGCAGACAGACCACGGTAAAGCAAGTCTCGCTGGAACAGCGGTTCGTGACGACACTCCTTGTTCTCTCCGTGACGTAAAAGACGAATACAAAAACCCTAGTATTGTTGTAATTTTGGTTTGTAACTCCAAATCTTGTTTTCTGCATTACTTAAGAGGCCGGTGTATTTAAAAGAGTTATTCGTTTACATTTTTAGGCACAGAATGTATGAAGATGTAACGGTACGACGTCAGCAAGCGAAAGGGGTGGGGTCAGCTGTAAAGGAGCAGAGCCTGTGTGCTCTGGAGCTGGAGTCGGATAAATTCAAATTAGAGTCTTACATCTTCAGAATGTTACATGTAAGTCCCATGGAAACCACAGAGAAAACAGCTACAGAATATAACAAAAGGAAATGAGAAATTTCAACATTTCCCTACAAAAACCACAAAACACAATAGAAGATGCTAATGTAGGAAATGAGGGACCAAAAAAAAAAAAAAAAACCCTAAAAGGCACATAGAAAAAACTGAACAATGACAGAAGTTAAGTCCCTTCTTTTCAGTCATTACTTAAATATCAATGGATTAAACTCAACAATCAGAAGACAAAGATGACACAATGGATGAAAATACGTGATCCAACTGCAAACTGTCTACGTGCTGAGGCCCCTGTAGGCCCAGACACACAGAGAGCTCGCAAGTGGAAGTGTGGGAGGAAACAGTCCATGAGAATCGTAAGCAAAAGCGAGCAGGTGTGGCTACACTAACATCAGACAAATGAAATGTTAAACCAAAAAAGGTTACAAGAGACGTTATATATTAATTAAATGTTCAGTAAGGCAAGAAGACATGATTACAAACAACTTTGCATCTAATGAAAATCTATAAAAATATATGAAGCAAAAACTGATAGAATTTAAGGGAGAAATAGCTCAACAGTAATAGGTAGAGACCTTAATATTCCACTCAACAACGACAGCTAGAAAAACCAGACGGATGTAAGTAAATAGAAAATCCACTCACAACTATGGCTAGAACAACCAGACGGAAGTAAGTAAATAGAAAAGGAAGCAAAACGAGCCAACTAGATTTAACAGATATACAGAACATTCCACCCAAAACCAGATACACATTCTTCTCAAGTGCACATGGGACATTTCCCATGACAGACCTTATGTTTCAAATTAAGCCCCAACAGATCGTCATACAAAACATCTACTCCAACCACAATGAGATAACGTTAGAAATCATTAACAGAGAATTCACAACACTGTGGAAATTCAACAACACTTTAAAACAACCAGTGGATTACGAGGAAATCACCAAAGGAAATGAAAAGGTGCTTAGAGACAAATGACAATGAAAGCACAACGTACAAACCTAATGAGGTGCAACGTAAGACGTGCTAAGGGGGAGACCGAGAGCTATAAATGCTTAGATTGAGAAAGAGTAAGGATGGGCACCAGAGTGGCTCAGTCATTAGACGTCTGCCTCTGCTGAGGTCATGATCCAGCGTCCTGGGATAGAGCCCTGCATCGGGCTCCCTGCTCCGCGGGGAACCTGCTTCTCCCTCTTCCACTCCTCCTGCTTGTGTTCCCTCTCTCGCTGTGTCTCTCTCTGTCAAATAAGTAAATAAAATCTTTAACAACAAAAAAAAAGGAGACCGATGACCGAACTTCACAAGTGTGGAACTAGAACCAGGAGAACAAGCTAGAGCTAAAGCTGAAGGAAAAATAAAGACTAGAGCAAAGACAAATGAAATAAAGAACAGAAAAACAATTTTAAAAGTGAATGAAATCAAAAGTTCATTCTTTGAAAACATCAATAAAATTGGCAAACCTTTAGTTAGTTGGACTAAGGGAAAAAAAAGACTCAAATGACTAAATTCAGAAACCAAAGTGGGAAAATTATTACAGTTAACAAATAAAAAGGATTAAAAGAGAATAATTAGTACCCATGCAGCAACAAATTGGATGAGTGGATGAACTTCTAGAAACCCAAAACCGACGAAGACTATTCATGAAGAAACAGAAAGTCTGAACGGATCTGATCTACTTTAGAGACTGAAATCAACATAAAAATCTGACAGGAGAAAAGCCCTGGATCCAGTGACTTCACTGCTGAAATCTACCACGAATGTAAAGACTAACATCAGTCCTTCCAAAACTATTCCAAAAACTTATAAAGAGTAGGGATATCTCCTAACTCACTCTGTAAACCCAGCACAACCCTGATACCAAAGCCAGACAAAGGCATGACAAGAGAAATAAAGATCAACATCCTTTCTGAGCACTGATGCAAAACTCTTGTGATACTAGCAAACCCAATTCAGCAAAATATTAACAGGATTACACACTACGGCCAAGCAGAATGCAAGGTTAGTTCAACATGTAAGCCATCGATGTCATACATTACATGAACAGGATGAAGAAAACCCACATGACCATCTCAAGTGATGCAGAAAAAGCAACTATCAATATGCTTTTGTGATTAAAAATCAATAAATGAAGCATTCAACAAACTAGGAGAAGCAGTGAACCACCCCAGTGTAATAAAAGTCAAACATGAAAAGCCACAGGGAACACCATACCAGATGGTGAAAGACTGAAAGCATTTCACTTTGGATCAGGACACAGTACTGGAAGTTCCAGCTAGAGCAACTATGCAAGAAAAAGAAATAAAAGCCATGTTATTAGGAGGGAATAAGTAAAATTACGTGTTTGCAGGTTACCATCTTGTATGTAGGCAACACTAAAGATTCCACAGATCTCCATACACGGCAGAACTGCCTGACCGAACGAATGAACGCAGCCAAGCGGCAGGAAACACAGTCAACACGCAAAAACCAGCTGTGCGTCAGCGGCGCCCGAGCGGTGTAGTTAAGAGTCAACAGTTGAGTGTCCAGCTCTTGGTTTCAGCTCAGGTCATGACCTCAGGGTGGTGGGAACGAGCCCAGTGTCCAGCCCCGGGCTCAGTGTGGAGTCTGCTTGAGACTCTCCCTCTCCCTGTGCACCCCCCACCAAAATAAACAAATAAATCTTTAAAAAAAATCAGTAGCATTTCTATACACTACCAATGACAATCTGAAAAGGAAATTATAATAACAATTCCATTTAGCTTCAAGAATAATAAAATATTTAGGAATTAACTTGAAAGACTTGTACAACAAAAACTGCAAAACTGCCAAAAGTAAAGGTATAAATAAATGGAAACACATCCCATGTTCATGAATTGGAAGACTTAATGTTGTTAAAATGTCAAGACTACCCAGAGTGACCTACAGATTCAATTCAATCCTTTATCAAAATCCCAATGACATTCTCTACAGAAACAGAAAACCCTCACAAAATTCACATGGAATCCCAAGGAATCCAAACATCCAAAACAGCCCTGGAGGAATGAGAAGGACGAAACTGGAAGAATCGAACTTCTTCATGTTTCAACTCACTATAAATCTACAGGAATCCGAACGGCGTGGTGCTGGGATAAAGACAAAGGTAACAGGCCGGCGGACTAAAACAAAGAGCCCAGAAACAAACACTTGCACGTGTGGTGAAATAACTTTTGATGAGGGTGCCAAGACCTTAAAGTAGGGAAAAGAGCCTTTCAACAAACGATGCTGGGAAAACTGGATATCCACATGTGAAATGATGAAGCTACCCTTCCCTAATAACACACATAAAGCTAACTCAAGGGGCGCCTGGGGGGCTCAGTTGGTTTATCGACTGCCTTCGGCTCAGGTCATGATCCTGGAGTCCTGGGATCAAGTCCTGCATCCGGCTCCCTGCTCAGCGGGGAGTCTGCTTCTCCCTTTGAACCTCCCCCTCCTCATGCTCACTCTCTTTCTCTTAAAAGAAATAAAATAAATAACTCAAAATGAATCAGAGACTTAAATGTAAGACTTAAAACAACAAAACTCTTAGAAGAAAACATAGGACAAAAGCTTCATGACATCAGATTTGGCAGTGATTTCTTGGATATGTTGGATATGATTCTGACAAGGGATCAACATTCAGAACATGAAGAGAACTCCTGAAAGTCACCACCACCACAAAAAAACGTTCAAAAATGGGAAAAAGACTTGAACAGACATTTCTCCAAAGATACACAAATGGCCAAAAAAAGACATGAAAAGATACTCAGTATCAGTCAACACCGGGGAGCTGCAAGTGAGAACCGCGAGGTCCCACCGCACACTCGGGAAGATGGCAACGGTCGGGAACACAGGACACGGACCCCGCGGAGGAACGGGGCCCCTGTGCGTTGTTGGTGGAACACGAAATGGTGCAGCCGCTGCGGAAAACGGTAGGGCGCGTCCTCAAGATACTGAAAACGGAATTACAATTTGATCCATAAAGTCCACTTCTGGGTACAGACCCCCAACACGGAAAGGGGTCTCGAACAGATACCTGCACATCCGTGTTCGCAGCAGAGTGATTCCCGACAGCTGCCGCATGGAGGTGACCCAGTGTCCACGGACGGGTGACTGGAGGGCAGCGGTGGCCTATGCATCTAATGGAGTCTTAGTGACCCACAACAGGTGCGGCAGCACAGACGGCCCTCGAGGACACGGTGCCGAGAAAACGAGCCGGTCCCATCAGACAAACACCGCGTGATTCTAGCTCCAGGAGGTACTCAGCCGAAACGATCACAGAGATGGGAAGGAGCATGGGACTTGCCCAGGCTACAAGGAGCAGGTAAAGGGACTGAGTTTCAGTTTTATGAGATGAAAACAGTATGGCGGAGGATGGGGGTTCCCGCACAACATAATGTAATGTACTCACTGCCAATGCACTAGACATGTAAAGATGTTTAAGGTGGGGCGCCTGGGCGGCTCAGTGGGTTAAGCCTCTGCCTTGAGCTCAGGTCATGGTCTCAGGGTCCTGGGATTGAGCCCCACATCGGGCTCTCTGCTCAGCGGGGAGCCTGCTTCCCTCTCTCTCTACCTATCTGTACTCTCTGTCAAATAAATAAAAAATCTTGAAACATAATGTTTAAGGTGGTAAATTTAAGGTTACGTGTATTTTACCATGACAAAATGAAAAAAAATTATAACGCATATGGGAATACTTTAAAAAATGAAATTATAAGTGGAAAGAATGCCTTTAATCAATTCATTTTTAAGATATTTAACTTTAATATAAATAAAATAATTTTAAATGTGCATTAAACTACTCTATGTTCAATTTTTTTCAGGCAGCAAACTAAAATTATATCTTTCAATATGTATCTTAATAACACCACAGCACTCCCAGAAAAATATGAAATATTATCACAGCCAAATTATAAATTAACCCATCAACCTCCGTCTAGTGGCTATCACAGAATATCCTCTCCTCCCCTTTTGCTAAGGACAAGGGTTTTGCGTTTCAAATGTACATATATTCATAGGAGAAAAAAGTATATCTGTGAACATTTTAAATTAATACATATCTATCTCTACAAAGGCAACATCTGTATTCAATTTTTCTTTAAAATTATTATTGCACTAGATATTTTTCATCAGAAAAGCTCACAGAGAAGCTGTGGGTTACAAACTACTGTACAGATCTCGGCACGGCCACACGTCACTATCACAAGAGCAGTAGCCGCACACTCCGGCTTCCTCTTTATAGCTTAATGTGTGTTTAAACGTTAAAATACATCAAATCCGGGAACTTTCTGCCTTGAGGTGAAGTCATGGTCTATACAGCGTTCTCGGCATTTTGGTTATGGAGTATTTCTAGAATAAGGACTCCACGAGCCCAGGGCCCCGCCCCTGGAGGAGGACAGGTTTCAGGTGTGGGGCGTACTGGCCGCGTGTCCGTCACGCACCACTTCGCTGTCCTGAGTGGCATGCGTCTCCCTCCTATGATGACCTCTCCGTGGAAAGTTGTATTTTAAGATCAAAGAGAAAAGTATCTTGGGAAGGAGGAAAGAAACCCAAAATTTTTTTTAAAAGATTTTATTTATTTTTGAGAGAGAGACAGCGGGAGAGAGCAGGAGTGAGGAGGTCAGAGGGAGAAGCAGACTCCCTGTGGAGCTGGGAGCCTGATGTGGGACTCGTTCCCAGGCCTCCGGGATCATGACCTGAGCCGAAGGCAGTTGCTTAACCCACTGAGTCCCCCAGGCGCCTTCATCAAACCATTTTGAAATGATATAAATTCTGGCCATTTTTGCTAATTACTTGGAGAACACTTGCTAGATATCTGGTTCTCCGATTTATCCGTGAGGCACAACATCTAAACAATCCTGACAAATTTCCAAAATATTTCCACTAGTGTTGCAAACACCGACCATGTGAAACGCCGTAATTTACACGGAATTCAAAGAAAGGGCTTGGCGCACAGCTGCCTCGTGGACAGGAGACCGCAGGGGCAGCCGCTGCCCAGCCTCGCGATTCCAAGCCCCGGACGGCCAGCGGGTACCTGCTCCGGCCACACCCGGCTGCGCTCGAGGCCGTCAGAGCGCCCTGGAAAGGAAGCTGTCCCTCAACGGATGAGACGGGCTTCGTCCATCTGGAGACCGCGACGCCATTCAGTGTTCAAAACTCAGGGGGGTGCTGTTTCTTAGAAGTCGACTCATGTTAAGAACAGAGAGAGGTGTTTGATGGAACTGTGGCTCAGGCAGACCCCGTGGGAAGAGGAGAGTCACGGTAGTCTTTCCAACACGTACTCGACACCTAGCAGAGCCCACAGCCCGCATCAGAAATGGCGCCACGAGGAGAGCTGAGACCGCCTCTCACTGCAGTCGTCCCTGGCCTAGTGCCAGAGCCCAAGAGGGACACACAGGGTGACGCGCAGCACGCCACCAGCACGCACACAGGCAGGCACAAGTGCAGCGGTTCCAGAGAACGGAGAAGAAGAGGTCTGCGCGCGACTCTCCAGCTGGGTCTTGCAGCCAGGAGCTCCACAGGCGGCCCTCGACGAGAGGGGTCTGTGGACGGACGGCGCCCACGCGTACAGCCGAAGCTGCTGACACACACTCGTGTTTCTCGTTCACCTTGCAGGACCCCAGGTGACTGCGTCCGTCATAGCCTGCCGAGTACAGCATGTTATACACGTGCTGCTCGGAGCTGGAGCTGGAAGCACCTGCTGGTAATTTCACAACGGCATCGATATACAAAATACTAAGGAAAAATACTTATTTAGTTAATTAAAAAAAAGGCTCACACGATCCCCACAAAAATGTGTTTACGGGAAACCACGAGAAGGGAAGAGTGACAACATCAGTGCTTCTATCAGGAGGACAAGACTATCACTAGCCACGCTATTCACAGCTTCACTGCAGCGGCGATCGCACCCTGCGAATTTTAAAGCGCCCCGGCGTCAGATCAAGGGCCCGCGCGGCGGCTAACCCGCCATCGTCAGCCTTCACCGCACAGAAGGGAATTCCAGCGCAGCGCCCCGGGACGCTCCAGAATCGCTCCCTGATTCGTCCATGGGACAATGCCAGGCCGGGGAGCTGTCCTTTGGTCCCCTTCTTTATAAAGAAAAGCAAAGAGGTAACAATTGCCTGAGGAATAAATAATCCAAGAAAACGGAGTTTTCCCTTTAACTTTCACGATTTTACGGAACCAAGCATCAACCTTCAAGAAGAGGACCACGTGGCCTCTACACATCAACTGTGCTGTACTCGTTTATGCCCGAACAGAAAAATCCAACTTCTGATCCACGGCGCGCTCTCTTAGAGTCCAACTCTGGCCAACACCGCTGGACACAGGACAAGCTGTGCAGACTCACTCCTACTTCCCAGACACAGTCCACATGGCTTAGCTTCCAGGTGTCTGTTAATCTAGGAGTTAGAGCCACACCCAGCAAACAGAGTATATAATTCGGGTAAAAACCTGCCAGCTGCTGACTCACACGCTATCATTTAAAGTATGAAACAAATACAAAGATTCTCTAACATGAACTCTGACTTATTTTCACGTATCGTGGCAATTTCCATGCTCCTCTCCCCACCCCAGACTGAGAGCCATGTGACTGCGGTGCTGACCCACACCTTCTGAGCGCCTAGCACAGAGCAGACACCCATAACTGCCGAGTAACTGAATAATCAGAACACTTGGAGCTCCCCCTCGACTTCCCAGCACCCCTTGTCTTTGCACTCCGCAGGAAGCCAGTAGTCAGCCGTACTCAAAGCCGCTGAAGCATCCCTTTAGGCCAGCTCACAGCTGCCCATCAAGTGACCACAAAAGTGCAAATGAGTATGATCTTAGGAGTTTGAAACTCTTCCGAGGGGTCCCTACATACAGACATTTCAACATGATCAATGTATGCGTACCTTTAGTATAACATTTTCCCATTGTGTCAAACTCCAAAAAAATAAGGCATTAAAAAATATACGTGGGGCAGCTGGGTGGCGCCATCCATTCGGCACCTGACTCTCCATTGCGGCTCAGGTCATGATCTCAGGGCCATGAGAGTGAGCCCGCGTCTCGCTCTGCATTCAGCGGGGCGTCTCCTGGCGACGCTTCCCGGCTCCCTCTACTTCCCCCCACCACCCCCCCACCTGGGCACACTCTCTCTCTCATTCTCTAAAATAAATAAATAAAATCTTTTAAAACACGTAAATACACCCATATTATAAGGCTTTCTAAACTGCAAATAAAAGGTTCAATACAATTTCGTTTCAGAAATTTAAGTTGGTTCTCCCATTACTTTTCTACCACATTTAATCCTGTCAATGCATTTTGTCTATGTCTAGCACAATTACGTGTTGAAGGAACGCAGTATGCAGTTTCTTTTCGATTCCGTAATAACAACGACGGACTTTAAGCATTACACTTTTTCTAGTATCAAGAAAATTATTGTAGAAGATAGCTCTTCACCAATCTCATATAGTACAGAATAAGGACTGGGAAGATGGGAAAGAAATTATCTCTAAGTAACTTTGTCTCTGGGTTTCCTTCTCCTTAGCGTTACACAGTCGCACAGATGAAATCTGCTTTGGGGAGGGAGAAAGCAAAACCATTTGAAGCTATTTTCTCAACAGTGCACCCCCCAGAACACACAGGAGAGCTGTGCTTTTTAGAAAGGGGTATTTGATCGGAGAAGGCCGAACAATGACGAACGAGCTCCGGTCTGCAGGAAGCGTACATGAAGAACATTAAATGGGAAGGCGATGTTAAAGGCCTAGGAACATGGCTCGTATTTCAAAACTGGCTAGTTTTAAACTCTGAACTTCGGGGAGAATTGCTGGGTCCTGAATAATAAGCAAATCCATTCTATCAATAATAATAATAAAACCACGAATCGTTTGTCTTATTCGGCACGTCGTACAGTGAGCAGCGGATCTGACCCTGACATCACGAGGTAAGCAGAAGCAGACGTTATTATTCCCAGTGTGCGTAACCGGACTCTGCCCGGGCAACAAAGAACGTAACACGTGTGGCGGCACAGGACGCCTGAATTCGTGCACTGTGACTCCTACTCCGTTACTTCGGCAGACACACACTGTGCGTCCCTCTCGCGCGGGTCATACTCCAGAAGAGGAAGACCCGCAGGTGTCCCTCCTTTACCGCTTCTTTACTTTTTAAACATTTTCTTTATTTACTTGACAGGGAGAGATCACAAGTAGGCAGAGAGGCAGGCAGAGAGAGGAGGAAGCAGGCTCCCCGCTGAGCAGAGAGCCCGATGGGGGCTCGATCCCAGGACCCTGAGATCATGATCTGAGCCGAAGGCAGAGGCTTTACCCACGGAGTCCCCAGGCGCCCGGCGTCACTCCTTGAGATGCTCACTTGACATCCCGTAGCTGAACTGATGAATCCCACCTTCCAGTTACAGACCAGTTACTTAGCATGGTTTTTCCTTTCCCTCCTTGAAAGACGTACACAAAAATAAAGCTTTTTCTCCGGAAATAATCCAGAGCTCACTATGAACATATTTAAAAGGAGTGAGGGGCACCTGGGTGGCTCAGTGGGTTAAGCCGCTGCCTTCGGCTCAGGTCATGATCCCAGGGTCCTGGGATCGAGCCCCGCATCCGGCTCTCTGCTCAGCAGGGAGCCTACTTCCCTTCCCCTCTCTCTGCCTGCCTCTCTGCCTACTTGTGATCTGTCAAATAAATAAAATCTTTAAAAAAAAAAAAGATAGCTTTCCTTCTTAAAAAAAAAAAAATAAAATAAAAATAAAAAATAAAAGGAGTGAAATAAAATCCTGTTAGGAACAGCAAACAGAGGCCATGCGAGGCCGGGCGGTGGGCCAGCATGCATCAAGAACGCGCAGTAATTCACACGAGGCAAACGTTACTGCCGCGAACTCCAGAGCCTCGACCAGGTCCAAACCCTAAGACGAACTCCCGGACCCTCTCCTGGCTCTAGAGCGGACTGTGCCGTGGCGCTGCTCGGCCTCCCTTACGGACAGCGGAGCGCACCGTCTTCCCTCTCTCCCACGTGTGCTGCGTGCACGAGCTCCGGGCAGCCGAGCTACCCCCGCACCTGGCCCGCGGTTTGGGGAGGCAGTGGGGACGGGAGCAAATGCAGGCGACTGCCTTCACCCCGAGCAAACCAGAGGTCTAGAGGACTACTGTACATACACCAATATTACAGTCTCTCTTCTAAGCTGGAAACCCTGAAATGGCTGCTTCTTCTGACAAGACCTTCAGGACGGAGCCGGGCTACCCTTCCCCCACACCTGCACACTCACTCACACACAGTCGCATGCGCTCGGCCACGCACACAAGTCTGCACTGTCCCGTGCTCGGTCACGCACTGTGTGAACTGGGCTTTGCAGCCTGGCTGTGTTCAGCCACACTCCTGCTTCCTCGCACTGCCTCAGTGGGCCGCCACACACACACGCAGACGTTTCCAACTCTTAGCAGGCGATAAGCAAGAGAAATCTGCGAAACACATGGAAGAAAGTGCTATTCTAAAACATTAATAGTGGCTAAGTTAGTAACTTTTTTTTTAAAGACTTTATCCATTTATTTGACAGAGAAACATAGCATAAGCAGGCAGAGCAGGCAGAGAGAGAGGGGGAAGCAGGCTCCCTGCGGAGCAGGGAGCCTGACGCGGGGCTCGATCCCAGGACCCCGGGATCATGACTGGAGCGGAAGGCAGACGCTTCACTGACTGAGCCACCCAGGCACCCCCTAAGTTAATAACTCCTAACTAATCTTACTAAGGAAGCCCTTTGGTAAGGCTTTTTCTTAAATATACTAAATTGTCTTTAATTAGAAGATGCTCTTTTTCATAAATATTTTTACACAAAAACACAGACCTTGGGTTTTCTCCAGAACTCATTATACACTGCCTCGCCTCCCTCATGGAAACCGATTCCGTGAGCACCTTGAACATACTGTAACTGAAGCACCCATAACAATAAAGCCACAAAGCAGTGACTGACGACCACCTCCTCTACAGGCACCTCTTTCACTGCCCCATAATGTGCTGACGATCCGGCACTAGCAAGCGCTTTCTCAAACGATGACAACAGCTCGCTAATCCCGGTCCGTGAGCCAGAGGGAAATGAAGCAGACAACCCGAGAGAAATCTGCAGGAACTTAAACTACAGTCGCATACTAAAACCCTTTTAAGTATCATAAAGCATTTATAAAATCAGTATACACTGTTACAGTCAAATTACTGACCGGGGAGTCATCGGGGAGAAGGGATGTCCAGGTGTCGCGAAACACAACGACCGTGCCAAGAACAGCACGAAGCACACGCGTGTAGGCGAGCAGACGCACAGCTGCCCGGCCAGCACAGATCAGGAGACGACACGGCGTGACAGTGTACTCACTACCATCCCGACTCCCACCGGACTAGCGGGGTGCTTCCCCTTACTGACTCCTAAGACTTCCAGGGAGAAGGACCGTTTCCGGAGTAAGTATACGAACGAAGACACAGTACCGAGTGTGCCCCGCAGAGACCGAGGGTGGGAAACATTCTCTCGGCTTTCCCTCTTCAGTTCGAAGCTTCTGTTCTCATTTATTCAAATTTAAGGCTTACTGTTTTTAACTTATGCACACAATGAATATATTTGTGTTTAACGAAAGATTTAACTTACCCTGGTAAATGTGCCTTCAAAACTATGAATATCCAGTTGTGGCTTCTGAGCATAAACGTAAGCACTGATTGAAAAAAGGTCCTGGAATAGAGAACATCGGAATTAATTACACGATAATTCGACAAAACTACTTGGAAATTTTTCAATCACCAGCTAGTATCTTTCCTATGTCATTTACCGAAAGTGATGGTTGGTTACCGTGTGTCCTGTGGATGGAAGGTGACTAAGGAAAAGAACGTTTAAGCTCAACAGAGGTGTGGCAATTCCTCCTCCTGGTTCTAACAGACTGCGCGGAAGGACAGGTGTGTGTCGAGCTCTTGGGAGATGCTCCAAAATGCCACAATGCCGCGCTGCCCCAGAGCCCAAGTTCAAAGGTGGGGGCCACCTCATGGAGTTCTGTCATACGGTGTACAACACGAGTAATGGGAAGTTCCATGGATATCCAAGAATTCAGTGGGATTTAAGGAATCCTCACAATTCTACTTAAGTTCCATAAAACAATTTAGCAAATTCCTAAATTTATTTGCGTGTTTTCTCTTCTAACAGCGACTGTATATGCTATAAGCCATCAAATTCCTTAAAGCCATGAACACACTGCATTTCCCCCACGTGCCTAAACCACATCCCCACGATCTAGTTTATGAAACTGTATGGTAAGGCTTTACCCATTCACCCTTCACAGCAACTTTCCCAGAACTAGCTTTGAAGTAGAAAAAAAGTGGGTTAGGTCACCCCACTCATAGGCAACAGATAAACGCTTAAACAGTAAGTCCTCAGAGATGACATTTAAACACCTTATTTTAAGACAATTTATAAAAGTACGTCTGCTGATTTAGAAATTTTAGGTTTTTTTAACATTGTAATTTTGCTTTTTCAGTGTTCTAGAATTCACTGTTTATGCACCACACGCAGGGCTCCATGCAACACGTGTCCTCCTTAATATCCACTTCCAGGCTCACGCATCCCCCCAACCCCTCTCGAACCCCCCAATCCCTCCCAAACCCTCAGTTTCTCAGAGTCCACAGTCTCTCATGGTTGTCTCCCCTTCTGATTTCCCCCATTCACTTCGCACTCCATCTCCCCATGTCCTCCGTGTTATTCCTTGTGCTCCACAAGTAAGGGAAACCATATGATAACTGACTCTCTCTGCTTGACTTATTTCACTCAGCATCATCTCCTCCAGTCCCGTCCATGTTGACACAAAAGTTGGGTATTCATCCTTTCTGATGGAGGCATAATACTCCATCGTGTATATGGACCACATCTTGTTTAAAACTCTGTGTAATTTTATCAAAATAATGTTATGGTAAGTGAAAATGTGTTGATAACAAATTTTAATTCTTTAATGGTGCATGATTATTTTTACCAGGAGATCACAAAGAATTTATAATACTCAAAAGTTCCTCATCTGTGTGGCCTTTAACGACACCAACACCCACACGGGATTCTGACTACACTGTCCACCAGGCAGCCCATGGGTGAGTGACTTCCCATTTCTTCTGAGTGGCGATCCCACACGTCCTAATGCGACCAGCATGTAACCGACATTAGGAGACTCCAAAGCACACAGGTAGAAAGCCCGTCTGAGTTCACACAGGGAGGCGGCTGGAGAGTGACCGACTAAATCTGACCCAGTCTAAATGTGTTCCTGTGTTTTCCAAACTGATCCACGTGGACATGAATGATGCTCTAAGCGGGTGAGTCACATCCACGAACGACATTACTCATACTGGAGCCCTGCAGGGTAAACTATCAGAGGTCTTCAGTTCTTAATATTCCAGCTGTTTTTTAAAAAATATATGCTTAACTGGCTATCAGAAAGCTGGGCAAGTAGAGCGTTATACAGAAGTTTAAGAAATCTGTCCTTACTACAGGCCTGAAATTTAAGCAAGACCCACACCAACGAGGAGGTAAAGAACTCCCGCCGGCTGTGCCCCCACGCTCCTCGCCAGGGCCACGGCCAGCCCACCCCCAGGAGCCTAACGCCACGGGGCCCTGGCCTCCGCGCTGCCCGCATTTCTAGTCTCTCTGACCGAAGAGAAGGACGCCCCTTCCATTTCCCCAGTAATCTCTGCGGTACAACGGGCATCCAGAATACGCCTGAGAACAACTGCGGATGCTCCGCTGGAGAGGGAAAACTTTGAGACTTCTCTACGATGAGGAAAATTCTGTCATACAAGTGCAGGTTGGACGCGACAATCTAGTAACTACTGAGAAAAACTAGTGGAGAAGGAGAAACCTGGCCACTCGGACAAGAACTTGTCAGATGCAAGCTCACTGCACAGCAGGTAGCGGCTGTGGACGGCAGGCCAAGCCGGTGTCGGAACAGAGTGGGCTTCCCAGCGAGTCATGAGAGACAGCCCCCCCCCCCCATCTCCACCGTGCCCACAGGCTCTCCTTGAAGCAGGGCTGATGCTGTGCCTGCAGCACGGCGCTCACTGCATGGCCTGGAAGGCACAGCACTTGGAACCCTGGACTCGCGGGCCCCCCGTGTATGCCCTGTACTAAGCTGGGCCCAGCGCAGGCGGCCAGGGCTGTTGTGACCACGGCACGATCAGTGCCAAGCCCATGCAGGAACAGGTTCACAAACGGAGCTGGGACCGGCAAGAGGTGCAAGAATTCAGACCCCCTGGAGGGACATTAAGCATTAAAACAACTGGTTGCTGGCTGGGTCCCCTGGGTTACTGGAGCCGCCCACCGTCAAGGGCCCACGCTCTGCCAGGCGCTATGCAATCGAGATGTTCTGGGTGCCAACACGAGACCCCTGTCCAACGCCGCAAGAGGGAGGAGGCCCGCACCGTCCTGGTGACCCCGCCGCAGCCCCATCTGTCTCGGGAGCGTCTGGCGGCCACTAATCTACAGCTGGCAGTCCCGATCGGCTGCAACAGTGGCCCACACTCCTGACCCGCGTCCCGCACCTGCCCTGTGGGTGTGCCTTCCAGTGAGGCAGTGTGATTCCTAGGTGTTGCTGCTCCAGAAAGTAAACCATCCCTTCTGGGCCCCTCCCCAGAGAATGACGGGGACAAAGCGGAGGTGGGCACCTGAAGCTATTCTGAAATGGGTGGAGGGTTCAGATCGCCTCCGGACCAATTCCTAAACATGACGCTCTTCGGCATTAAGTTGTATAAAAATGTACGGCAGCCTGGCTGGCTCTTGACTTCAGCTCCTGTCATGCTCTCGGGGTCATGAGATCAAGCCCTGCACTCAGCTCCAGATCTCCCTCTGCCCCTCTCTCCCCAATCCACGCACACACTATCCTTCTCTAAAAAAAAAAAAATTTCCTGTAAAAAAAATGCTTTGTGGGGCGCCTGGGTGGCTCAGTGGTTTAAGCCGCTGCCTTCGGCTCAGGTCATGATCTCGGGGTCCTGGGATCGAGTCCCACATCCGGCTCTCTGCTCTGAAGGGAGCCTGCTTCCCTCTCGCTCTCTCTGCCTGCCTCTCTGCCTACTTGTGATCTCTCTCTGTCAAATAAATAAATAAAATCTTTAAAAAAAAAAATGCTTTGTGCTTCTTTTTAAAGAAAGATTTATTTATTTGAGAGAGAGAAAAAGGGAACGGGAGAGAACAAGCAGGGAGGGCAGGCAGAGAGAGAATCCCAAGCAGACCGCACCATCAAGCGTGAAGCCCAATGTGGGGCTCGACGTCATGATCCTGCAGTCCCTCGATCCCTCGATCCCTTAAGCTGAGCCGAAACCAAGAGTCAGCCACTCTACGGACTGGGCTATCCAGGCATCCTAAATGCTTTGTGCTTCTCGGATCAAACCCTTTGAGCTGAAAGTCCGGGCCAACAACGTGAGGCCTGCTGGGGGCACGACACTGAGGGGAGCAGAGGATGGAGGTCACCTTTGTTTCTCCCAACTGTTGGCTGGCTCTCCCGTCTAGCAGAAAACCCTCCTGCTGCCAGCGATTGGCATTTGAGCCTGAAAAGGGCTTCGGGGCCTAGAGCACACCTGGCGGCTTGGATTTCTCCCTTGCGCTTCGTGGCGAACGGCTGACAGTGCTGTTTCCACGCCGGGGCCTCTACGGGGCACGCCCGGCGGCAGGCGTGCAGACTGGTCTCACCGGCCGAATGAGGTCCCAGAACAAGAAAGCTGCTAGAGCACTTCTCCTGTAAAGACACTGGGGCCAAGGCAGTGGGCTGTGCAGAAACAGGAGCGCGGACTGGAGAAAGGCCTGCTCACAAGTAAGGCTGGCCCTTGGGTGCGGTCTAGACATGTGGATTTCCGGAGCATCCCCACCATTCCCAGATAAGAAAGACCGCCTGTGCCTGACCGACTGACTCAAGCCCAGTGGTTCATACCAAACACCTGCTTCCGTCCGGGAGTCTGGGACCTTCGCGTGCACCTGACAGAGGAGTGCCCCATGGTCTCTCCTGCCCTTGCGCAGTAGGAACCATCTCCCTTGTGTTCTTGCGATGGCGGCCGGGGGTATGCAGTGTGTCCTGTGGGAGTCCACCGGGATGGGCTCCGGAGTCGGGCCCCCCGCTTCCTGCCGATTCACCCCAGTGCCTGCACTGGGCTACCTGTGTCCCGTGTCCCATCGCTGGAATAAACCATGGTCATGGTCATGCGCTAAGTCCTGGTGGGGGGAGTCTTCCTAGGGAATCATTAAAACTGAGGGTGGTCTCCGAGTTCCCCCAAAACAGAGAGTTTACCATTTTTATAGTTCTCGTTTTCAACTTTTGGTGTTTGTTTCATTTGGGTTTTGCCTCAGAATGAATGTTTTAGCATGGCTACCACCTTCAGAAAATCACAGACTTGAAGGCATGAAGACCCAGAGGCCCAAGACGGGAGTAACCACAGCAGCGAAAGAGCGGCAGGGCAGGTGGAGACCTGAGGCGGGACAGTGCCTCAGAGAAGCCCGGACTCTGGCATCCTCTCACGCCGACCCCACACGACCCACGTGCAGGGCAGGTTTCCAACACCCCAGCTGATGGAAGTGAACAAAGACCCTGACCACATGGAAGACAGAGCTCAGAGTTCAACTTCAGCCCAGTGAACTACCAAGGAGAACAAAACCAAACACAAAACAGTACTCTTCAGAAGAACATAAGCCAATCCAGAGTAACTACAATTTAGCATTAGAAATGTTGAGGACACCCTTCAAACTTCTAGACACACGAAGACATAAGAACACAAGATCCAGATTCAGGAAAGAATTCAATCAGGAAAGACTATTTCTGAGATGACCAGATATCAGAATTAAGAGATGAGAATTTCAAAGCAGTTTTAATATCTCAAGGAATTAAAGGAAAAATTCTCCTAAAGAATATACAATGGGTAACCACAGCACAGAAAAATAAAAATATATTTAAGGAAATAGAACCAAATGGAAATTATAGAATTAAAAAATACAGTATTTGAAATAAATTTATTTTTATTTAGCTTATTTATTTATTTAAACTTAACAGCAGATTGGAGATGACAGAACAGAGTCAGTGAACTTGAAGAAAGACCAAGAGATAATGAGTCTGAAGGCATAAAGGGAAAAAGATTTAGGAAAGGATACGGCTGCATGCTACTGACAGGGTATCAAGAGATCTAACATGCTTACAACTGGGTTCCTGGAAGGAGCAGAGAAAGAATGGGGAAGGAAAACTATTTAAAAAAATAATGACTAAAAATATGCAAAATATTTTGACAGCCCAGACAGATGCAAGAAGTCCTAAAAACCCCTAGACAGATGAATAAAATTTAAAAGAAAGAAAGAAAGAAAGCCCAACGTCCCATTGCTAAAAAACCAAAGAGAAATTCCAAACATGCCCGGAGAAAAATGTATGTATTACACACAGGAAACAGCGATCAAAGTAACACTGATGTCTCATCACAAATGATGGAAGCAGGAGACAGTGGAACAAATATTTAGAGTGCTATGGGGGGGAAAATCTGTCTTCCAAGAATTCAATATTCAGCAAAAATACCCTTCACAAAAACAGGAGAACAAAAGATATTTTGAGATAAGAACGAGAATTCACTATTAGACATACACTACAAGAAATGTCAACATAAACTCTCAAGGCCAAAGGGAAATATTATCCAGTACAAATTCAGTCTTTAGAAGGGAATGGTGAGGAACAAAAATCATAGATAGCAGAAGAAAAACAAAAATGCTGTTTTTCCACCCAATTCTTCCTTAAAATACAGACGAAACATTGGAACAGGTCATATGCAGACGCACCGCACGTAAAGCGCCTGTGAACGCACAGAAACGAAGGTGAAGACAGAAAGGGCACAGTGCGCTGTCAGCAGGAAGGACAGGCACGGCAAACGGACCCATCCAACAACAAGGTTCTTAAGTTCTACGTCAAGTGACACAAGGCTAACTTTTCCCAGTTCAGTCAAACACGTATTAGCACCTCTGGCAACTACAAAAGAAACGCAGAGAGGTCTGGCTTAAAAGCCGACAGATGAAGCAAACAGTCCATTCGTCCTCCAGACCCGCTGCGCGTTATTTCAGCAACTGTGTCTTCTAGAGCCTTTCCACTCGATCCTTCTTCATAGCTTCTGTTTGCACTGTAATATCCCCGCAGATTTTTTTTTTAAAGATTTATTTATTTATTTGACAGATCACAAGTAGGCAGAGAGGCAGGCAGAGAGAGAGGAGGAAGCAGGGTCCCCGCTGAGCAGAGAGCCCAATGTGGAGCTCGATCCCAGGACCCTGAGATCATGACCTGAGCTAAAGGCAGAGGCTTTAACCCACTGAGCCACCCAGGCCCCCCCCAGATTTCTTAAAATACATTAGAGATTTGTATTTCCTCTCTTCTACTCCTGGACACCCCGATTTACCCTGCCTTGTCTGACCTCCTCTGCTCGTGGGAGCCTCGAACGGCGGGCTGTAGGTCATGCTCGATCACTTAGATAGTCCTTCCCAGAAAACAAGCAACGGTCTAAAAACGATACAGCTTCCTTCATTTCTAGAAAACAACTATTTCACCGTGTACATTGCATACATTTCCTACTTTACTGTAGCTGAGTGGGGAGCGCACACATCTTCAAGTGGCTTAGACTCCCGAACGTGGTGGCAAGCACGCTCTGGTCCCAACCCCAGAGGGAGCCTTCTGCTCCTCGGGCAGCCATCCTCCAGGAGAGCAAACTGTGACGTCTGCGTGCGTGCCACCCGGGAGGAAGTACCGGACGAAATCAAAGAAAGTCACCAGGAAACGAACGGAAGAGATGGTGTGGCAGAGACACTTCCTGCTGTCCTTCCCGGCTGCTGCTGAAGACAGACCCCCAGGCCTTCGAGGGGCATCGGCCCCCGCCGAACGACGCAGCCCTCAGCATCCTCTCCAGCCAGCTCTGGCCATGTGGGGCGGAAGACGACGAGAAGTGCCATGGCGGGAGGGGAGCAGTCACGGGGGAAACAGGGGACAGTCACCTAACGATGATGACACAGCTGCCCTCTCAGCCTTAGACCACCCAACTCTGGGCTGTCGACGGAGGGGAAAACACTTCTCTCCTAATCTGGGGTGCCTGGGCTCAGGAACCAGAAACCACTCCAGACCTCAGGACGGAAAGAGACTTAACATATGGAGTGAGGTGCTTCCAAAATTACAGGAAGGGATTAGACTCATGACAGAACCTCCAAAAATGACTCTCAGAACATAGCCAAAACGGTCCTCCATGGGAAATGCCTTTGAACAACTGAGTTCAAGACACATCCACTGAGTCCGACCCCAGGGCGCACAGACCTCTGACCACACAGCACCTGCCACTTCCGCCCATGACAGGGAAGGTGGCCCCCGCCAGCAGAGAGCGCCAACAGGGCAGAAGGAGACCTCGTCCCTATTCCTGCCCTAGAAATTCTTCGAGTCTGTTTGACTTGGGAACGCTCATTCACACACCTTCATCGGAGCCCAGAAAACACAGGCTGATGAATTTTCAGTTTTCTAGAGAACAGACACGCTGTACTGGACAGAGCGTGAACGTCGCAGCTTGCCACCGCAGCTCTGCCACTGCCGGAGAGAGAGTATACGTGAACTAATAAAAAGTCATCTTCAAGTTAATTAAGTCCAGCTGGTTCGCACAAGAAAAAGCACGTCGTGCAGTGACTGCGGCTCAGGGAAAACCGCAAGGATGTTCAATGAGCGGCCAAGCGACTCCTGGGATGAGGCAGGTCGGAGAACCCTGCGTCGCTCGAATGCCACCCTCCCGGAGTGTTTTAAAGCAACGAAGCTCTTGCAGGACAGACTACCTTTCGATACACGGACATAAAGAACAACTCTGGCAACAAGCCCCGTTTCTACATGCACACGAACATTCCGAGGAACGCGCTTCATCCAGCGCATCAGACATCAAATGACTGAATAATGGCACAATAATGAGAATGTCATTCGAAGCTTTTCACGATAATTTAAAAACCATTCTGAAGTTCTCAATAATGTAGGAGAGCCTCTGCTATCAGGTCAAGGGCAACATTTGTTCGCATTACTTAAAGGTCATTAAAATACATCCTTAATCATAACATGTGGTTCATTACAAATAAAATTGCCTTTCGTTCAATAAAACTAATTAAATGTAAATGGCATTGTTTACTGCTATATGGATCTTTTGAAATAAATCAGCAAGTCATGATTTATTGTGACCTCATTGTTGTTAATAAATTTGCCTGATCACAAAAGCCAGAGGCACGTTTCCTGAATATCTATGGGCGCCTGGAAAGCCTTCTAGCGGCCCGCGCAGCAGGGACAAGCCCGGCCCGCTGCCACAGGCTCGCGGCACAGTTACTATGGAGTAGCTTGTTCCAGTTTTAACTGGTCACATCATCAGACCAGGGACTACAACGAAATCGGAGAGAGCATTCTTGGTTCTTAAGGAGAGTATCCTTGGTTCGTTAGGAAAAGCACAAAGGTTTGCAGGCTGACTCCTCGGCCTCACGAAGCTCGGCTGATGATGCGCACACTGGGAAGGACGCCGAATGTCCCCAAACCACTGCCTCAGAGACAGAGAGGTCCGCATGAATGATGGGATGAGTAAACTATTCAATGAAAAACCGAACTGCCATGCCTGAATCCATAAAGAAATTAGAGCTCTTTTTCCTACGAAATCTATACATATGTGCCAAAGTATATGAACCTACAAATTTAATTTGATTAATGAACCAGAAATTCACTTAAACTTCCTTTTTTTCTAGATTGCGCTGCTTACTGGCTTTATGGTCACATCAAACCTGAAAACGTTTTCACTTACTAGTTCCTTACCTAAATGGTAACTCGACGACCAAGGTGCAGCAATGATAACACTCAAAAGTTAGCACCACGTGAGGCATATACTGTGCCTTTGTAACTGGTCTGAAGCTGATACGCATCTGTCACTAATACAGATGAAGAAAAGATCCGTATAATATTGAGCATAATAAAATGTCACTTCCTGTGGACACAGCAAAGAGGACACGCGAAGGTCCAGATGGTACAGTGGGATTTTAACTACTCTTCTAAGACGTAACGTACTGCAGTAAGCCGTGCAGCTTTCAAGTACACAACGGTGTGCACTGCACAGCGTCACCCATCGAGGACAGCGGCCGGCTGTGGGACACAGCCACCCGCCCCCCTGCATGGCGCCCTCTGCCCGTCCACACCCCACCCACACGCGCATACTCTCTCTCTCCCAAATAAATAAATCTCGAAACAAAAACAGAAACTAGAAACATACCAAGAAATAACAGAGACAATGGATTAACCGATGAATAAGAAGTATGCAAGAATGCTGGAAGACAAAGTGTAAGTGAGCACTGAAAAAATATTTAACTTAACTTAAAAAAAAGATTTAAATGAAAGTATGAACACATCCGGAAGGAAAGAAAGGTAGTTAAATAGTAACGAAAATGAGAGAACTACACAGAGCTCCCAGATATTAAAAATATAGTATTTAGAATAAAAAATTTGCTGAATGGTCTTAATAGAAGACTTGATACTTCAGAAGACAAAATCAGTGAACTCAGAAACGGAGCAACAGAAAGGACCAAAGCAAGTCACAGAAAGTGAAGAGCAAGGGAGCTCAACGACCAGCGGAAATGACGAGCGGCGTCACACACATATTGCTGATGTCCCAGATGCAGGGCTTCAGCAGAAAGGCGTGAAAAATAAAGGCTAGAAGTTTCTGAAATGGAGAGGAAAAAACCAAGAAACTCCAGATCAGAAAAGTCCAACAAACCTTAAGCGAGACAAATCGGACACATATACCGCTTCCTGAAGAAGCCATCGCACACACAAATCTTAAAAACGCCTAGAGAAAGGGACAGATGAAGAGGAGACAACACACGGTGTGAGGCAAAGAAAGCAAGGGTCGCTCTGAGACGGCGGGCAGAGACAGGAAAACTGTCGGAAAAAATCTTAAAAACCTCTTCCAAAAATGAAGGTGAAATTAAGACCTTTTTCAAGCAAAAACTTTCACAGTTAATCTAGCAGATTTCTCTTACAAGACATATTGAAAGAAGTTCTTTGATTTAAAGGAAAAATTAACTGAAAGTTAGATCCACATTCAGAAAAGAAGACTCCGAAACTGTGTTAATGCACAGAAGTGGAAAAGAGGGTTTTTATTTTTTAAATACCTTCTTAACATGCTTGACAACTCTTTTTTGTAAGATGTATTTATTTTCAGTCGGGGAAGGGCAAAGGGAGAGGAAGAGAGAATGTCAAGCGGACTCCCCAATGAGCAGAGAGTCCGACACGGGGCTCAGCCTCACGACCCTGAGATCATGACTGGAGCTGAAATCAAGAGTCAGATGCTTAACCAACTAAGCCACCCCAGTGCCCCACATGTCTGACTACTTTAAAGAAACAAAGACATATTCTACTGTGTGGCTGACGACACGTAGAAATGAAATATAGGACACAACGACACAACAGAGGAGGACGTGGAAGTTGACCTGTGCAAGTTTCCTAAATTATATACAAAATGGTATAATACCCTTTGGAGAAAGATAACAGTAAGTTAGTAACCCATACTGGAAACCGCAGAACAACCACTACAAAACAGAACTACCGGTTAGAGCCAATAATAGTAATTAAAAATCTAAAATAATACCTAAAGACGGAAAAAAGGAACAAAGAGATGAGATACGGAGAAAATAAACAGCAAGATAACTGCCTTTAACTCAACCATTTTTAATAATCATGGTAAATGTACTCATTAAAAAGGCAACAACCGTCAGAGTAAGTGAAAAGAACAGTGTCTGCTTGTGTTATGACAGGAAACCCACTTCATACACAAGGAAACAGACACCGCAAACATACAAGCACGGAAAAAGGCCGTGCGAACACCAATCAAAGGAAAGCTGGAGTCCCTGTAGTAACATAAAGTAGAGGTCGCAACCAAGAACAACCCACGAACACCGAGCAAGTCTGGCTCATCAACAGGCAGGAGAGTTCTGAGCGTGCACGGACTGCAGGGCGGAGCCTGACGCACAGGGACGACTGACAGGACCCAGGGAGGAAGAGTGTATCGTCCAACTCTTCCGTCATTAATGCAGAGAACAGGTGGTCGAAAGCAACTAAAAACATACAACACTTAAACGACATTTTCCACCAACTTGACCTGATGAACACTCAGAGGCCACCCACAGAACAGCAGAACACGCTCTGGAAACAGGCCAGAACCTCCTCAACTGCGGCTTTGTTAACAGAAGATGGAGCTGCCTTAGGAGCTTCTCGGGGTTGCGAGAGGCCATCGCCGGTGCTGGAATCTGTAGCCCTGTTCTCGCTAACGCCCCCTCCTGCCTGTCCCCCAGGAACAAAGGGGCACTGAGTGAAGGCCACACAAGGTGCCTGACAGCGTCTGCTTCCTTCTCTCTCAGTCCCAAGACACAGGACCGTTCTCCCTCCTCATCGAAGAGGGTTCTCTATTGTCCCACGAACGGCAGAGTGGACATGCCTGTCTCCAAAAGGAGGCTAATTTCATCTAGTTCCACAATCTGCCAAAACTAATGGAAATCAGCCTGCCAGCGAGTTAAGTCGGATAGCAAAACCACACTCGTTTTAATCATTTAATCCTGCTCATTTAATCCTGCCAAAAGTTCTCAGTCTTAAAGATTAGTCAACTGCAAGGTTTAAAAGTAAAAACCCGGAGGGAAAGGAACACAAGAGAAAAGAAAAGAGGACCAAAGCGTCAGGCCAACAGGAACACTGCAAACCACACCTAGAACAGGTCACATGCCAAGACACCACAGAAATTATTCTGCCGTAATTTTCAATGACCCTTTGTTAGCAGTAAAAGAAGCATTTTTTAAAAATCAGTGCATTCAAGTCAGCTGCCTGGGAACGAGCACTAGCAGCGAGACGACGTAGTAATTCCAAGTGCGCTCACCCCCAGGGCCGGCAGCCTCTGCGTGCAGCTCACCGCCACCTTCGGCTTCCAGTCGGTCTCACCATCAAGCTGATCAGTTCGAATGAAACACGAACCTTGAGAGGAGACAAGAAGATTCCAGAGTTACAGGTGCTTGAAGCGCACACGTGTGCGGCACAGGGACGACAGCAACAACATGTCAGAATCTGCATCAACAAAAATCCTCAAAAGCCTTTATATATTTGATTCACAAACAAGTGTGCTGAGAAGATACAGGTCACTAACTCGCCACTTACCTGATATGTGGTGTCCTTGCCTACGGAGTCTTAATATTAATAAGTGCTTTATTTTAGAAAAACCACTTTGATCATTCCTAACTTTAATTCCTGTTTTCGTGATAAAATAGTAATCCACAAACATATCCACGAGTGCGCCACAACTCTGCTGGTAAATCTCCTGATGCGCCACCATAAAACGTGTTCAGTAAGAAAGCAGCGAAACTGCCAAAACACAGGGGAGATCTGCTGCCCTACGAACCTACCCAATTCTAAACATGCCTAAATATTAAGCAACAAAACGCCACTCACCGTTTGACCACACTATCACACCATTTCTCAGGACCTATCCTAAGACAGAACAGCCAAGACACGAAGCGACACACATAGAAGGTGACCCTGTGCCACTATCTGTCGGAACAAAAGGCTGAGAGCAGATCGCGTGAGAACCCGTGAAGAAAGGGGAGCACGAGCAGCCACATAAGAAAGCCAGGATGGAGGACAGAGCACAGGCAGGAGACAGGGAGCGAGATGGGGAGGGAGAGAAGAGGAAGGGGAATACAGGAAAGGGTGGGAGAAAGAGAAAGGGAAATGAGAAACACCTTAATTTTTACAGTTAACGATCTGCGCTGTGAGGGAAGCAAAATGCCGTGCGGGACTACCACCGTCCGCTGAAGAGCCGGGCCAGGGGCAGGGGGTGGGGAATGTGTGGGTGTGGCCATGGGGGTGACCTCTGCAGAGGGAGGAAGGTGGGAAGGGACTGTTTTACACCGCGCCCTCTGAAATCACACGTCTTGAAAAAGCCAATTACACCAAACTTTTAAAAAGCAATTGCTAAAAACAAGCATATAAAACAAAGTATTAGTTTCATCACCAAATGAATTCAAGTACCTTAATAAAATTGTCACAGAAAGCCCCACAAGCATCTGTACGTCTTGGTGACTCAGGACAAGGACCCGTAAACGACTGCGAGATGCGAGAGTATCTTGCGTGTGTCTCACACGACACCACCCCCCAGCCAACAGGACCATCGCCTGCACTCCGTCCTCTGGTTTGGAGGTACCCCCAAATGCACGTGCTCAAGACACCACAGCTGAGCCTTGTCCGTCCTGGGCACACGTTCGTGTCACTGTCATCTGTGACACCCTCCCTGCCCTCCCTGGTCTGCATGTCGCTGACTGCATACTCGCGATCCAGGCCAACCGTCTCCCCTTCCCCTTTCGGGACCTGTAACCCTGGCTCCTGCTCCCGGAGCCCAGTTCATACCCCAAGCCCCCTCAGTACCGCTGCCCAGCTGCCACACGCAGGCACCACGTCCAGGCTCTGCTCTGCTCGGATACCAGCAGCCTTTATGCTCAGGGCCCACATCCGTGACCGCAAGTGCCGGCTAAAGGAAGGGAGAGTCCATCTTCCCTTCCCAGCTTTTAGCTAGAATAAAACGCCAGCGGAGGCCTCTGTTCTTTGGATTTGGTCCGGTCGCCTGCTGAAAGCTCCTGTAAGAGAGCACTGATTCCTTCTGTGATTTATCCACATTTCAAGACAACGAGTTGCCCCCTGCCATCCCTAGGAGAAAACCAATTAGGCCTGGGTGTGCATGCGAGCGTGCTCACGCGTGCGTGGGTGTGTGCCATGTGTGTGCCGCGTGAACGCGGTGAGCGAGAAGCTTCACAATGCCACTACTGCCGCTACCGAGTCTCAAGCTGACCCGCTGCCGGGGGGGGGGGGGGGGTCTGACTTCCACGGTTACCACGTTATAAAGGTTAAAACACCCAGTGTTCACCAGACATCAGTGCACACACAAAGAAAACGGGCCGCGTCGCCGTATACTTATAAAGGGGAAAAAAGGGGCTCCTGGGTGGCTCAGCTGGTTGAGCATCTGCCTTCACTAAGGTCCCGATCCCAAGGTCTTGGAATCAAGTCCCACACCGGGCTCCCTGCTCAGCAAGGAGTCTGCTGCTTCTCCCTCTCTCTCTACCCCTCACCCCTGCTTATGATCTCTCTCACACACACTCTCTCTCTCTCAAATAAATAAAATCTTTAAATAAATAAAATAAAGGAACAAAAAATATGAACAGACACGGTCTCTGGAGAACACGTGATGTCGGATATTCTAGACACAGACTAGTCTAAAAGATGCTCAGAAGCTGAAGAAAGATGTAAGGAAAGTCAAGAGAACAAATTATGAACAAAATGGAATCAATAAAAAGAGAAAACAGGAAAGAGAAGAAATCCAAGTACAGTGATCACAATGACCACCTCCCTGGGGGAAGCCAAGGGCAGAAGAAAAACCAGCAAACCTGAAGACAGGACAGAAACAGTCCAGCCGGAGAGCGAGAGAGCTAAAGAACTGAAAGACCGCGGCAGAGACAGAAGGGCCCGCGGGCCTCACCGCCTGGGCCGGTGCACGCCGTCGGAACCCCGGCAGGATGGGAGCCGAGGGCGCGGAGAGACCGCCTGGAGAAGCGCTGACCGCAAACATCCCAGCCGCGGTGAGACGCGCCCGTCAGCATCTAAGGAGCCCAGAAAGGCCAAGTCAGAGGAAGTCAGAGAGACCCACTCGGAGACGCGCTACACCCAGACTTTCAAGACAAGGAGAGAGCCGTGGAAGCAGTGAGAGACGAGAGAGTCCTCGTGTCCAAGGGAGAACGTCCAGTAAGATTATCTACAGGCTCTTCATCAGAAACTTCAGTTTCCGCGAAGGTGCACCAATACGGTCAAAGCTGTAAGAAGAAACACCGGTCAGCAGAGAACCCTCTATCCAGCAAAACCGTGCTGCAAAGTGACAGAGAAACCAAGACATGGCCAGACAGACAAAGCGGTGGCCGTCGGGTGCCCACTGAGCCTCTCCTACAAGAGCTGCTCCCGGGAGTCTGACGGACACAAGGGAAGAACAGGAGACAGTCCTGGGAAGCCTCGCACGGAGGAAGGTGTCAGGGAAGGCTGGCGCGTGGCCGGTTCCAACAGCCAGCGTCACCGCAGCAAACGTCTGTCCCGGCAATTCTGATTTCCTACGTGATTTAAGAGACTAAGAAACTGCAAGAAAAACCTTGCTCTAAAAGGTGGAATTACTGGAACTTTGGTTGGAACTCTAACCTTGTCTTCTACGTAATTTGAAAGGCTAATGCACGTAAGAGGATTATCAGCGTGTGTGTTCTGGACACATAATGGATAAACACGTGACTCTGTGCTATCCGCCACGGTGGGGCCGAAAGGAGCAGAAAGGAACGGCGTTCGCCGGTTACCAAACGTAAGAGGATACAAGTTCAAACTCAAAGTAGAGAGCTCCAACGGAGGATGTTGACCCTAGACCCCACGGTAAGCAGAGAAAAAACAGCTACAGAGTAGACACGAAAGGAAATGAGAGAGGAATTTAAACATTTCACTACAACGTATTACTGAGACAGAACAGGAAATGAGGATGAAGAAGAGCTCTGAGGCACCCGGCAAACAGGCTCACAACGAGGCAAGTCCTTCTGACCATCACTTGAACATGTACACGCACCGACTCTCCAGTCGAAACCAGACACGGCAGAGTAGTGGCAACACCCAACCACCCAACCGTGTGCCGCCCAATCACTTCAGGTCCAAGACACGAAGAGGAGGAAAGTGGCGTATGTCTACACTCCGTGGGAAGCAGCAGGGCACGTCATCAAAACATCAGACACAGAATGACCAAACGGGGCAGCAGGTCCACTTCTGGGTATAAACCCGCCGAGAACCGGAAGCAGGATCTCGGAAAGACACGAGAGCTTCCGCGCTCCAGGTGCTCCCGGCAGCAGGACTCCCAGCAGCCGGACGTGAGAGAAACCGGTGCCCATCGATGGATGAACGGATGAAAAAACCCGCTGTGCCTATCTGCAGAATGCAGCATCACGGAGCCTCCCAACGGAAAGAAATCGTGCGATATGCTACAGCGCGGAGGAAGCTTGAGGACACTACGCCGAAGGAAGCGGGCCCGTCACAAAAAGAAAAACTACTGTAGGATTCCACTTAGCTGAGGCTCGTAGAGGCATCACCGTCATAAAGACAGACAGCAGAAGGATGGGTGCCACTGGCGGAGAGCAGGGGAGAATGAGGAGTTGTTGTTAACGGTACAGAGTTTCTGCTCCACAAGATGAAAACAGTTACCAGGATAATGCGGTAGCTGCATAATGACGTGAGTGTATTTAATAAAATACCTCTAAACTGCTTGTTTATTTAGAATTTTATTCATTTATTTGACAGAGAGAGACACAGTAAGAGGGAACACAAGCGGGGGGAGTGGGAGAGGGAGCAGCAGGCCTCCCGCAGAGCAGGGAGTGCGACCCAGGACTCGATCCCAGGACCCCAGGATCATGACCTGAGCCCAAGGCAGTTGTTGCCCAACGACTGAGGCACCCAGGTGCCCCTAAACTGTATATTTAAATAGGGTTAAGATGGGGCGCCTGGGTGGCCAGTCGGTTAAGCATCTGCCTTCAGCTGAGGTCATGATCTCAGGGTCCGGAGATCAAGCCCCTTGTGGGCGCCCTGCTTAGCAGGGAGTCTGCTTCTCCCTTTGCCCCCTTCCAGCTCGTGCTTGCATTCACACATTCTCTCTCGCAAAAGTAAATAAAAAGTCTTTTAAAAAAATGGTTAAGATGGTGCAATACTGTGACTTATGAGAAATAGGTGTTTGGTCATTCAGATGAGTCACATAACTGAATATGTATTTCTCCTAAGTATGTGGTCTTCATCCCCAGTTCCTGGCTCTCTGCTCCCCAAACCCTCCAAACTTCCCAAGTGTTGAGAGTGACAAAGGTGTCTCTTGTTAATGAAGGTGACTTCTGGAACCCCCTCACTCAAGGGCAGGGGCTGCTACCAGGAGGTCCAACCATGGGATCAGAGGGTTGGAACTTTCCGCCCCACGCCTGACCTCTGGGGAGGGGAAAGGGCCTGGACGTTCAGTCAGCCAATGGCCAATGATTTAATCCATTGTGGCCGTGCAAAGAAGCCTCCATAAAACCCAAAAGGTCTGGGTTTGGAAGCTTCCGCGCTGGCGAACTCCCAGAGACTGGGACGAGTGGCTGTCAGGAGAGGGCATGGAAATGCCACACCTGTTCCCCTGGACCTGTCCCCGGGCACCTCTTCATCTGGCTGCTGACTCTCACCCTTTAACCAGCAGGTCACCGTGATCCCTTCCCTGCGTTCTGTGAGCCGCTGAAGCAGACTCAGGAGGAGGTCACTGGAACGGCCAGTCTGCAGCTGGTCGGTCAGAAGCACAAGTTCCAGCCGGGGACTTCCAAAGAGCGTCTGAATTCTGAGGAAGGAGGCCTTCCTACAGGACTGAGTCCTGAACCTGGGGGACTGGATGCTGTGTCCAAGGCGGACAGTGTCAGAACTGAGTTGAATTCTCAGACACCCTGCTGGTATCCCAAGGACAGACTGCTTAGCCTTGAACGTGTGGGAATCTCTCTCTACCCCACGCAGGAACTGCATCTGGGATCCTAAAAGAAGTAACGGATTTTATACTATGTGTATTTTAACATAATAACAAAAAAGATACATTTAAAAATTAAAACCATTTGCCAGCCTTGAAAACAGAAAGCCTGACCTGTAGAGCTGCGGTAACAAAGGCCGCGTGCGCTCTGGGGCGGGAGCACGCACTTCACTGCGCAGAACAGAGCCAGGGCCCGAGCCCCCATTAACGCAGTCGGCCGCAATGGGGCGAAAGTCGTCCATTCAGGAAACGGTGCTGCAAGAACTCAACACGCACGCCCGACACCTGCCTCCAGACCAGACCTTGCGTCCTTCTCAAATACGGACTCAAAGTGCACCACAGACCTAAATGCAAGGTACTGTCCGTAAGTGTCCTGGACGAGGACACGGAAGAAAACCCAGGTGGTCCTAGTGTAGTGTGGTGACCGCTGTTCGGATACGACACCAAAGGTGCGATCCCAGAGAGAAATCCGTGATGCGCTGGCCTTCGCTGAAACTCCAAACTCCTGTCCGGCACAGGACAGCGCGGAGACGGGAGAAGGCGAGCCTCAGAGTGGTGGGGGAGCCCTCATGGCACGCGGCCAGTGGGCTGCGGTTCCGCACACACAAGTTCTCACGTCTCAGGAGTAAGAAACAACCGGACCGAAAGATGGGCCGAAGACCGGAACAAAGACGACACAGGGATGGCAAATCGGCCCATGGAAAGGGGCTCCACCTCACCTGGCGCCTTCGGGGAAACCAGATGCCATCGCACGGCGATGAGAAGGGCCGTGTTGGAGCAGTGACGGGCCTGGTGCTGATGGGGACATGGGCAGGGGCACGGGACTTGCCGTCGCCACGGGCGGGGGGCACACGGGGCCGCCGGTGCGGGAGGCGGCCTGGCAGGGTCCCTCCAAGCCGGGCACAGCCAGGCCGCGTGACGCAGACCGCGCACCTGGCCTCCACTCAAAGGAGCGTGAACCTGAGTCAACCCGGAGACCCACACGCAGTCCCCCGGCCGCTGTCCGCACTGCCGACCCCAGAGAGGCCGGGACGACCGCCCACAGGCGCGTGGATAAACTGCGGCGCAGCCAGACAGCGGAGGACTGCTCGGCCGGAGGGAAACGAGCTGCCAGACCACGAACGACCCGGAGGAACACCTGCCGTGGCTGCGCACAGGAAGCTGAGCTGACTCGGTACACGGGAAGGCACAGCAGTGGAGAACACGCGACGGTCCGTGTGCACTGAGGGACGAACCGAGGGCACGAGGGACTTCACGCAATCATCCTCAAGGCAAACAGTTCGCAAGAGACCGTGATGGCCGACGCGTGTCTGTCCACGTTTGTCCAAGCCCACGAGCGCACCCTGCACGGAGGCAGCCCCCGGGAGCCGAGGACGTTGGCGACAGTGATGCGCCCCGCCGGGCCTCTCAATGGGATGAACCACGCCGCGCCGGCCGGGGACCAGGGCAAGCGGGCCGCGTGAGCATGGGTGCACGTGGAGAATCACTGGCCCTCCCTCTCACCTTTGTGAAAACCGTCACTGCTCTAAGAAGTCTGAAAATATATTTTACAAGTGCATTCGGATTAATACAGAAATATATCAATCAAAATATTATAAAGTTGATTCTTTAGTGGGTTCATTATAAATGTATTTTCTCTTATGATTTTTTAATCACACGTTCTTCTCTCCGGCCTGCTCTGTTGTGAGGACACAGCACGCAACACACAGAGCGTCTCCGACGTGGAAACGAGCTCCGCGGCATGGGCCAGCGTCCCGCCGACAGCAGGCCGGCAGCAGGTCGGTCCTGGTGGAGCCCGCAGGCGCACATACATTTCCAGCCGCACGGGGTTGGGGGAGCAGCCCTGGCCCCCGGGCTGTTCAAGGGCCGGCAGCACAAACGTGGGGCCCCTGCGAGGAAGCGAGGAAGCGAGGAAGGCAGCAGGTGATGGGACTGCGCTACGGGAACCCACATTTAGCCGGCAGCACAGCGGCAGAGACAGAGACCCCCCCGGGGCCGGTGCTATTCGCAAACGTCGACCTCAGGGCTCCCTGCAGCGTCAGCCCCGTCCGTCAACTTCCCGGACAGGCTACGACCGGTCGATGTGGCGCAGCGGCCCGCGGCTCTGGAGAACGGCAGACCCCACACGCGGCCGCTGGCCCGCGCTCACACCATGACAGTTAGCGGCCGACCGCCCTTCCTCTCCACTCCAGCAGCTATTTCATCAGTAATTTATCTCATGGCTTTTCCCCTTTTATCCAGAAGACAGCAAAACAGAAACGTTAAGTAAAAGGTTTTTACAATATTTTAAACTAGTTATTTATTAATACTGATGGCATAACTTTCAGTGTTCTGGGTGAAATGGGTTTTACCTCTAAAGGAAGAGAAAACAATCGTAAGGTTACTGGTAGAGGGAAGTGGTAAGCAGCCTTACAGAAAAGCCTATGGCGGCTCACAGGCTGTCGCCCCCCAGTAGAGACAAGTAAAGACTCCTAACGTGGAGGCTTCTACGTTGTTTACACGCAGAAGACAGAACCGGATGATGCTGGTTGAGTTTTCTGATATTTAAAAATCACTTATCCAGGGGCACCTGGGTGGGCAGTTAAGTGACCCTTTTTTTTCCTTAAAGATTTTATTTATATATTTGAGAGAGAGAGAGAAAATGAGAGGGGAGGGTCAGAAGGAGCAGCAGATTCCCTTTCGAGCTGGGAGCCTGATGTGGGACTCGATCCGGGGACTCCAGGATCATGACCTGAGCCGAAGGCAGTTGCTTAACCAACTGAGCCACCCAGGCGCCCCAACCATCTGACTCTTGATTTCAGCTTGGGTCATGATCTCAACACCAGCCCAACATCAGGCTCCGTGCTTGGCATGGAGTCTGTTTAGGATTCTCTCTCCGTATCTCCCCTTCTCGCGTTTTCTCTCACTCCAAAAAAGAAAAAAAGAAAAAAATCACTTACCCATATATAAAGCAGGTGAAATAATATGAACAATAATTATCAAACAGTTAAATTGTTGAAATATTTTAAAATGGACAAAATAAACTATGAGATATTAGATAAGCTATTAAGATATGTATAATTCAAACAACAAAAATAAAGCTGGACAGCGGTGGAGGCTATAAATGCCGACAGAGGATCTGGAGAGTTACAGACACCCTCCAAATGGGAAACACAGACTGGACGCCGATCCTGCAGCGAGCACGGCGGTGCCGACATGCTCCGTAGCTCGCAGGGCACAGCGGCTCCCGGACACGGGTCCACATGCAGCTGCTCCTCCGCATGCTCAAACCCACACAACGCCCGCCGCACCGAGAACACTCTTCCTGGGACCCAGGGTCCTACGGACCGCAGTGTAAGTGTTGCTTCTCATAATCAGAGACGGAAATGAGCAAAATCAGGAGTAAAGCAAGTTTTAGGAGACACACGTAGTCCAGGGCTGACAAGCACCCAGACTCAAAATTCTAGAACAGAACCCACACGCAATCATTTGGGGCACACACAATGTCCTATTCTAGAAATGAGATGCAGCGGTGTCTGTGAAAGTCAGAAGGACGGGGGTTCCGATAGAAACAGAAAGTAGCTACGATCTACAGTTCAGGGAAAGAAGACCCGCAGCACCCAGGATCGCCTCTTTAACGAAGCACAGTACTACCTCTGAGTGAGACTGTGCTTCCTGCCATGACTGGGATCCCTCTGAACTCCGGGGCCAAAGGACCACAACTACAGAGACCACCGGGTGGTGGAGAGGAGGGATGTGCCAGGGAGAGGAATTCAGGGATGTGGAATTTAATACAAGTACACTTCTTCAGGGCCTGGCTCCCTTAGAAAATACCTTCCAAAGATCGTTATGGGGAGAAACTAAGAAATGAATATAGTATCTATTTCCTTGATTAGAAACCGCTCCACATCCACCCCTCAGAAAACACATGGACACACATGTGCATAATCAAAAGTCACGTCTCTCCGAACAAGGAGGCTACAAATGCTTCCTGAGCGTCTACTAAGGCCCAGACCTGGCCTATACATATATTCGAGGTCCTGGTGGACAGTCGGTAGGGAAAAATGACCCCATTTTTTTTTTAAGATTTTACTTATTTATTTGGGGGAGAGAGAGCATGAGAGAGAGAGAGCATGAGAGGGGAGAGAGGTCAGCAGGAGCAGCAGACTCCCTGCCGAACAGGGAGCCTGATGTGGGACTCGATCGCAGGACTCCAGGATCACGACCTGAGCCGAGGACAGTCACTTAACCAACTGAGCCACCCAGGTGCCCTCGTGACCCCATTTCAAGCTTAGAGGTGCACTGGCCCAAAGTCTCACTGGGACGGGCAGGACGAACGGCCCAATGCCATCAGGAGGCCCATCTGACCTCACACCCCTCTGCTGTATAAGCACGTGAAATTCTTAGTGAACACTCTGAACTGTGTACACAAACATCAGAAAAGGCATCTGAGTGCTGGCTGCTGTTCAGACACGAGTCTCTTTCTCAGTGACTCGGCTGACCTCATCCTGTGAAGCCCACTTACCCTGTAGCACGCAGCCCCCCATGCCCCTGACTGGATTTGTATTCCTGGCTGTCTAGGGACTGCTCCTGGTCCCACACCAACTTCCTTCTGGTCAAAAGTGGTGTCTGAGCTCACGGAGTCCGATTTCTGCCTTCTCTGCTGGACACATGCGGCTCGGAGGCCGTTCTCCCCAGCGGAGAAGTTCGTTCGGGATTCTGCCCCTAATTCAGTCAGGGATGGGCCAGCGGCTTGCAGGCTGTCTCTGTCCACTCCCGGGACCACAGCCAGGTGCTGGCACAAGGACGATCTTTTAGACACTAAAATGGGTCTGTGCCAGTCCACATCCGAGCTAGCCGCATTCTCCCTCCAACCCTCTGGAGGACCTGCTGTCCTACGCGCACCACGAGCCTTTTCTTGCTCTCCTACTATTTCTTTCACCAGCCGGTGCATGTCCGACTCATCACAGTTCAGCTACTAAAACGTGTCCCTGAGAGCCCTGCACCAAGGACACCTCCAACCCTGGCAGCTGCACTGTGCCGCGGGCACCGGTGCGGCCAGCACGATTCTAGGAGCCTCCCAGAGCCCCGCGAGACGGCTCTGAGTCATCTACCATATGGAGGGAAGACATACTCGGAGAGACATCTCTCAGCACATAAACACGTCCGTTGTGCATGACTTGTCCAAAGGCCTAGCATAAGGAGGGCATGTTACGCGCTGCTTTCGCTAACGAGGAGCACAAGAAAACTTGCAGTGGGTGTTATTTTACAGTTGAGCAGTTTCCGACCTGACTTTACTCCTCTCAACACCTGCATGTTTACGTATGTGCGTGTGTGGGCCTGTGCATGTCCTGATACAGAAGCGACCACACAGGGACCGGTTCTCGATTCCGTCTGCCACGTACTTTGAGACGTCAGTGCCAAACGGCTCTGCTCTAGGTCTGCTTTCTCACACAGAAACCAGAAGAAGGGAGCCCTCTGGAGTCCCTTACGCTGCAAACGTCCCACATTTCCCAGTGAAAGCAACACTGGGTTCTGGAAGCTTACTGAGCCCTGAGCAATACAGCTGTCTTTACAGAGGACATGCTTCGTTCTGTTCTAAAAATCCAGGGGCAACAGATCTAGGACTTACCCTGGAGCACAGCTAACACTGCTAACCTCGCGGTGGTTTCAGAAGAGCAGGGCTGCGGCAAGAGCACAAGAGACAACGTACCGAGCCTGCTTGAGGTGTGACGGCAGGCGCCAGCCACACAGGGGCCAGCGAGGGCTCGGCGGACCTAATTATTAAATCGTCGGCTCATATCCCGTTACAGACTTCTTATGAATACTTGATTTTATTTTGTATAATTGACAAGAGCTGACAGGAAAGGACAGGTTTAATGACAATCAAATTAAGATCCACGAGGCCACGTGTCACACAGGAGAGCTGCGTCAAGCGGTGCTGAAGTGACGGATGGGACACGGCACGGCTGAGCGCCGGAGCCTGCCGCATGCCGTGGAGCGCTCTCCTGTAGCATTAGCAGACCGTTCGCAACAGCGCACGAGTCCAACAGCTCTGGAAGAGACGGGGACAGGACGTGCCCAGCGAAGAAAAATAGACATTGACTTCGCATATGTAATACCGGATCGTTCACCATTAAACTCGATTCCTAAATCATTTATATGACTTAATGACTCGGCATGAAATTTTTAAGCTTCGGGGAAGATGAATAGCACCAGAGAGAGGATGTGGATGAGTACAGTGTCATTTACCTACCCCTGTCCCACTAACAGGGGACAGCTGAGCCATTGTACTATGTCCCAAACACTTCAACTATAATGTCATCACTTAGGAGGCAAGTGAAAAAGATATTGGCATTTGTAAGAGATTGATGAAAATCAGTTCTAAAGCATTAATTTCTCTTAATACCACTAAAACGATTGTGTGCATTCAGGAGATATTTGATCTGAATTAAGAAACCGATGAAGTAACTGATTAATTGGAATCGAAGCCCTCCGTCCCCAGATCCATCGACTTCATCCGCACTCTGGACAATCGGATGCTGGCCCCGCAGAAGGCCCCGCGTTCACACACCGCCTGTGGCACCACAGAGCCTCCCCGAGCTGCAAATGTCCAAGCTCGGACACACCACAGAGATGTAAGACTTTTATACTGACTAGGGTTTGAAGATTTTTATTTATCTTTTATTTTTATTTTTTAAAGATTTTATTTATTTCTTTGACCAAGAGAGATACATCAAGAGAGGGAACATAAGCAGGGGGAGTAGGAGAGGGAGAAGCAGGCTCACTGCGGAGCAGAGAGCCCAATGCAGGGCTCGATCCCAGGACCCAGGGACCATGACCTGAGCCGAAGGCAGAGGCTTAAGGACAGAGCCCCGCAGGTGTCCCAAGATTTTTATTTTAACAGAAAATGCACCATCAGATTCTTCTGAACTGAAACTGCAAAGTAATAAAATAATATCAATAGTGTCAGTTGATATACCAAAAATTCTAAATATGTGTATTTTTGAAAAAGAGACAATTAAAAATTTAAAATAATCACTTAAGGTTGCAGAAACAGAATTTCCAAAGCTAAGAAGTCCTGATTTAAAGCAATACTATGACACACATTTTACTCAGCTGGGAAGCTATTTGGTAAATTTTAGAAAAAGAGGGAAAACAGCATGAAATAGCAATCTGACATTTTAGGATCTGTATATCTACAATCAGTGATGATTTTAACAAATTAAATTTGATAGAAGAAAACAATAAAACTGAGAAATGTAACAGAATTGTAAGCTTAGGGGCACCTGGGTGGCTCAGTCAGTTAAGTGTCTGCCTTCAGCTCAGGTCATGTTCCCACGATCCTGGGATCGAGTCCCGAGTCAGGCTCCCTGCTTGGTAGGAAGCCTGCTTCTCCCTCTCCCTCTGCTGCTCCCCCTGCTTGTGTGCTCTGTCAAATAAATAAATAAAATCTTAAAGACAAACAAACAGGAAACTGTAAGCTTAAACAGACCAAAATAAGGTCCTAAGTCAGACCCAACAACAGAGCCTACATGCCGCTATATATACTTTTGGGGGGAATAAGGTGGTAATTCTTAATATTCTCAAAGACAGGGGCGCGTGGGTGGCTCAGTCAGTTAAGCATCTGCCGTGGCTCGGGTCATGGTCCCAGGGTCCTGGCATCAAGTCCCCCATCAGGATCCTTGCTCAGCAGGGAGCCTGCCTCCCCTCTCCCTTATCCCCACCCCAGCTTGTGCTCTCTCTATGTCAAATAAATAAAAATCTTTTCAAAGAATTTTAAAAAAAGATTTTCGAAGAGATCTAGGGCCTCCAAAATATTAAGTATCTTTACACTACAACATGTCCCTATAACATGAAAGCCAAGGGAAAACGAGAGGGAAAGAAAATGTTTTTTTAAAACGTCATCAGTTTAGATCTAAGGTTATTTATCCAAAGCTAATATAATACAGAGTATCTCATTTGCCTGATGCTCTAATATTCTATCTCTGTGCTGCTGCTGTAAGTTACTCAGAGGCTGAGAACTAAAACTGCTGTTGGTCACGTGACCTTCAACAAGGTCTTGCTAAGTTGTTCAGCCCTCAGACTCCTTTAGAAAATGGAGAATTCTCATCATCTTCCAGTTTTAAAGTGCTGGACTTCCTTCATCTTTTGTCTTCCAACAAAACCTTATTTCCTTTAATTATCTGAAAACCATTTCCATATTTAGGATAATATTTTTTTTAAGATTTTATTTATTTGAGAGACAGAGATCACATGTAGGCAGAGAGGCAGGGAGAGGGGATGGGGAAGCAGGCTCCCCGCGGAGCAGAGAGCCCGATGTGGGCCTTGATCCCAGGGCCCTGAGATCATGACCTGAGCTGAAGGCAGAGGCTTTAACCCACTGAGCCACCCAGGTGCCCCTAGGATAATATTCTTAATCTCATATATTTTTCTACCAGTCATTAAAAGGGCAAGTAATACAGAAGCATCTCTCAAACACGAGTATGTTGGCTATTCATTATACTGAATTCCTTTAGAAACAAAGACAAACATCATAAACAAGTGAGTGATGTAAACAGAGATGGAAAAGTAAAAATCTCTGAAAATCTGTTTCTCCATAACTATACGAGAGAGAACATCAGTAAAAATAATCAAAAGCAACTTTTTCAGAACTCTGGAGAATAATCAAACACCTTCAACAATCCCAGGTGCATTTATTCGAGAAGCACGGCTCAGTCAAGCTGAGCGTGAGCGGTGCGGTGCTCTGACTTCTCCCTTCCCAGATCCTCTTCTCCCTACTTCTCAGTTCCACAGTAGCTGAGAAAACGGATATTCCAGCCACCACTGATCGGGACAATCAGGCCTGGAGTTTCCCAAATCCATGACCAGAGAACCGTAATCACCTGACCAAGTATAGCTTTCCCTGAATTTGACCTGACCCAGAGCCCGTTTATTATAAGTATTTTCTTTGGACTGTTTGTCAAAAAACAATCAGTGGCAATTATTTAACACCACAGTTACCTCAGCTGGTGATAAAACTGTGGTAAACAAAAAACTTAAAAGAAAACCTGGAAAATTACAAGACTTGAAGGAGCCTCTAAAAAATTCTAACACATTCCTGGGAGTCGGAAAGCCGCCTGCCCGTGCAGAGCTGCACACATGCCCAGGAAAACCTAAAAGGCCTTAACCTCTCACGCCTGGGTGGCCTTGAAGCTCTACACAAGCAAGAAATGAGAGCAAGAGCTGGAGCTGTGCCGCCGGCCGCAGCACCGCCACTGGGATGGGAACACGAGCCACCCCGGGAGACCAGTGCTCGCGGTTTGGGACTCAAATCCTTCTCTCCGAGTCAGCTGCAAGGGAAGAGGAGGGAGCTCTGTCCCACACAGTCGGTCAAGAACCCGTGTGAAAAACCGCGGTCTTCAACAGACAACTTCGAAGACCACCCTCGTCCCGGACGCCGCACCAGCGCCAGGAAGGAAAGAGTCAATGGCTGCGAGAGAGATGCCGACCGGGCCCGGAGGCGGTCAGCTGGACTCTCCTGGCCAGACCTCAGGGCACAGCCCATCTCACTGGACAGGAAAGGGGTCCACTGTGTTTCTGAGGAGAAAGCGAAACGGACTGAAGAGGAGCTCTCCAGTCCACGGACGGACTAAGCTGCCCACTGAGGAACACGCTACCGAGCAGGTGTACCAGGTGAACCTGATTATTCGGGGCAGCTGGACTCTTCTTCTCCTGCTAATGCGGCCTCATCTGACGCTGTAAATAGCCGTAACCACAGCCGATGAAAAAACATTCCTTTTCTTTCTCGGGATACCCCTTTAAAGAAGGCTGTTTACACATGGAGAAAAACTCAATGAACAACCCTAGCGCCTGGCCCAGCTGGAAGAGCACGCAACTCCTGATCTCGGGTCGTGAGTTCGAGCCCCATACTGGGTGCAGAGATTATTTAAAAATGAAAATTAATTAATCAATTAATTAACAACTTTAAAATTTAACTTTGTCCTTTCTTGAGTTTTCACCGTACTGTAGGTAATAATACATATGTTGAATTTCCAATAAAAAATAACATGCTGAGCTTTCCGTAAAAATATTATCCATTTATTCAACAGAGTCAGAAACACAAGGCAAAAGGAACTTGGGCATTGCCTGATAAACCTCTCCGTTATTTTCGACATTAAGAAAATGTGTGACCATGTGTCCACGTCATATAATTACGAATTGGCCAAAGCAGACTAGATTTTGGGTTTCTGGATTACTAACACACAGCTCTTCTCCTAGATATGAGACTTCTGTCTCATTTTCCCTTTCCAAACCTCCTTCTCACTGGGGAGAGCCGGGTCATAGAAATACCGTTTACCCCGTGAAGCCCACTTCAAGTCACCTACACACACTGTGACTTATGCTGTCTATACAGTCAGAGCACCGCCGTCGATGGCTGTATATCCACACAGAAGCTGATCATGGCCTCTTTGACGGGAACGACTCAGTCTCGCTCCCTTTGTGTCCCAAGGGACAGACAAGTTATGGCCGCCACACAGTAAGAGTAAATACATGCTTGCTGAATTAATAAAACTGCAAATACAGAATAGCAATCAAATTTCAAGCAACATCATTTAATTACTTAGCAATATAGTTTTCAATGAAAGCACTCATTTGATTTAAAGGTTGTGATAGGATTATATTTTTTAAAACAAACATATACAATAAAGATCATATTAAATACAGTTAAATGTGATTTAGAATTAATTCAATGTATTATCATTCGAAGAAAACTTTTTACAACAATAAATTTAACTTTTACCTTTCAAAGCGAAAATTAAACTAAAATACTAAATGACCAGCAATTCAAATACAAATAAAAATACCTGCTTTTTCTGATGTCCTAAGAAATACCATGTCCGACGGAATTCTTTGATTCTGCAGAAATATAAAACACTAATTACCTATATGCAAAGTTATAAAGTAATACCATTCCATTACAAAGTAGAAATAGCTAGTAAAAACTAAAAAAAAATTTATAATTAAAATTTATACTGAAGCAATTAACAATAATTTGTATAATTTGTAAAATTAATTTAAATTAATATTTTAGTTGGACTTTTTTGACAATTCTTTCACCTATTAACAAACCGTGAAAACAGCATTTGTGAAAACTGCTCCATTTCTGAAAAATGTTGAATATTGGCTTTTCTGTGGCCTCTCTGTTAACTAAACTCATACATACAATATAGCAGCTTTTGCCCTATAAAAAATTATGTCCTCCCTAGTACAGTAAATAACCCTAGAAAGTGAGAATAGGATTCTTCTAAAGTCTAACACAAAACAGAACACATCATAAATAAAACACTTACTAAATGTTGACTAAATGAGTAAATGTACAACTGAGCAAACAAACAAACCAAAAAAACCCTACAAATCTGAGAGACAGTCTCTCGTAAGGCAGCAAAGGACAAAACCTCAAAGGTCCTTGTAGCATATAAACTTATATAAGTATTTGCTATTCATACATTTAACCATTACTAATGATTTTGTCAACTGGAAAAGCTGTATCAAACTAAAGAAAAAATATACAGTAAGAACACACAATTTCATAAAGTATGCATATAGTTTTGAGACGTCAGTAAAGATTTACCCACACACGATAATAAAATGGATTACTTGTCAGTAAACAAGTAATACAAACAAGCATAAGTCATTAGAGGTAAAAACGAGATGTTGTGGGATAAAGCTACCTCTTTCCAACATGAATGAAGAAGGGTCAATTATTAAGATCTAAAGAACTCTTCGGTCAAAAAAGAAATCCCAGGGGCGCCTGGGTGTCTCAGTGGGTTAAAGCCTCTGCCTTCGGCTCAGGTCATGATCTCAGGGTCCTGGGATCGAGCCCTGCATCGGGCTCTCTGCTCAGCAGGTAGTCTGCTTCCCCCTCTCTCTCTGCCTGCCTCTCTGCCTACTTGTGATCTCTGTCTGTCAAATAAATAAAAAAATCTTAAAAAAAAAAAAAAAAGAATGGTAACGAAAAGTCGACTTCATGCAGCAAAGTGTGTGAAACCATTCTGCCAAAGGAAAGTAGTAAGAGGAAAATGTACATAGCGAAATGCATACAATATATAAAAGAAGCTAAAAACAAGCTAAATATCCACTTGGAAGCAGAGGAAAAGCCAATGAACCCCAACGAAAGTACAAGGATGTAAGCAAATATAAAAAAACTGGGGCGCCTGGGTGGCTCAGTGGGTTAAGCCACTGCCTTCAGCTCTGCTTATGATCCTGGAGTCCCAGCATCGAGTCCTGCATCGGGCTCCCTGCTCGGCAGGCATCTGCTTCTCCCTCTGACCCTCCCCTTCTCATACTCTCTCTCTCAAATAAATAAAATCTTAAAAAGAAATTAATGACCCAGAAAACAAGTACATAAACACAAGTAATAAACAGCAATGAAGTATTTTTTAGATATGCTCGTTCCAGCAATAAGAAAACTGAGATTAGACTATAACTAATAAGACAAGGAAGTCAAGTTCTCTAAACGAAAACTAACATCACTGAAAGACATTACGTAAAACCGAAACACGCGGAACACATCATTTTCCAAAATCAGAATGCAAAGATGTCACATGCCTATCAACTGATCTATGTTTTTAACACAAACCCAATCAAAATCTTAACATGTATTTCGGGAGGACCTGGCCAGGTGTTCCTAATACTTAGAGGGAAATGTAAAGACCAAGAATGAACAAGACAAATGTGAGAAACACAGAAGGTTGAGGCTATACTGTAACAAAACTGAAATATTAAACCAGAGCAATTAAGACAAGATGGTATTCTACTAAAACAGGTAATTATACCAATGCGAACACAGAGACTCCAGAAGGGAGGCCACACAAAAATGGACACCAGATTAATGAGGAAGGGCGCTAGAGCAGAGTGATGAGGAAATCGCAGTCTTTGCAATCAACAGTACGAAGAAGCTTAGATGTCTACATGAGATGACAGGAGGCAATTCATACTATCAATCAAAACACGAGAATCTGCTCCAAAGAAATTCTGCTTCGAAATGTCAAAGTCAAAACTAAAAGCCCTAAAAGATACCATAGAATATTTTCATAACTTTTGGTAGGGAAGGATTTCGTCCCCACCAAACCTAACAAGACTCCTCCTTCTCTACAAACGAAAATTTAAAAAACAAAACAAAAATCCCCAACTAACCATAACTGAAAAGACTAATAAGGTAGACTTCATCAAAATTAACAGTCTCTCAACATAGCACAGCAGGGAGGAAAAACTACTCGTAACATTTAACTAATAGGAAATTCCCAGGCAGAGTACATAAGGGCCTACAGACTGTTTGTTTGGTTTTTTTTTTTTTTTTCTTTTTAAGATTTTATTTATTTATTTGAAAAAGAGAGAATGAGAGTGAGTGAGCATGAGGGGGAAGTCAGGGGAGCAGCAGCAGGCCTGCTGAGCAGGGAGCCTGATGCGGGACTCCATCCTGTGACTCCAGGATCATGACTTGAACTGAAGGCCGTCGCCCAACCAACTGAGCCACCCAAGTGCCCTCTGTTGCTTATTCTTAACAGTAATTTTATTTGTAAGTATTTTATTCCTTCTAATGCTATTGTAATAGAATTGTTTTTCTTAATTTCACTTTCAGACCATTACTCTTCATTCCCTTCCCCGGTGAAGCACTCATCTAGTTTGTTTAAACCAGGCACCTTCAATCACTGGATGCTTTTTATTTTTCCCTCCCCCAGACAGCGAGCCACACAGCGCAGAACCCTGTGCTTCAACGTGACACCCCGGGGAGATGTGCGACTGCCTCCCGGGCCCCCACCCACCCGAGACATCTGGCTGGGGTCTGACACGGGGCTAGTACGAATCACGCAGGCAATGAGCACTCACACACAGGCGTTCGTGTCAACTTGAGTTAATATTTCTCGTGCCAGAAGAGCCAAGAGTCCCACTGGTGGGCCACGCAGTAACTGCGCATGAATTTCTCAGGAGAAGATCTAACGATCCTCCAGACTAAGTGTCACGTTGACGCTCCCGCTAGAAACACACGAGCCACCCCCCTCCCTCACATCAGGGCCAGTGTCCGCCGCCGCCGCTCCGCTCCTCGCGCACCGGCGCGTCACGCTTCAGTCTGGCTCACGGAGCACTAATGACATGGAACGTCTGCTCATGTGTTTCTTCTCCGCCTGTAAGCTGCTTTGGGGAAATGCCTCTTACATCTTCCGTTCATTTTCTAATTTGATTTTCCCTCGCTGTTGAGTTTGTCCATATTCCAGATATAAAAATCTTTGTCCGCTCTACGGTTTATAGCCCGTGTTTTCATCGTATGTTTCATAAGCACAAATCTTTTCTCACTTCATGAGATGCAATTACCAGGTTTTTTTCTTTCATGCATTGTGCTTTTGGTGTTTAAGAACTATTTTCCTGCCCTAGATTCTGATTCTTTTCTCCTACATTTTTTTCTAAGTTTTAAACTTCCACAATCTTCACTTAAATCCATGATCTATTTTTTCTTAAATTTTGTTAGTTAACATACAGTGCAATGTGGGCTTCAGGAGCAGAATTCGGCTATTCGTCACTTACACTCAACACACAGTGCTCATCACAACAAGTGCCTCCTTAATGCTCATCTGCCACCTAGCCATCCCCCAGCCACCTCCCTCCGTGGGCCTTTAGTTTGTTCTTTATTGTTAAGAGTCACTTATGGTGGGCGCCCAGGTGGCCCAGTCAGTGAAGCGTCTGCCTTCGGCTCCAGTCACAATCCCAGGGTCCTAGGACTGAGCCCTACATCCGGCTCCTTGCTCAGCAGGGAGTCTGCTTCTCCCTCTCCCTCTGTCCTCCTTGGGCTCACTCCTAATAAATAAATAAATAAAATCTTAAAAAAAAAAAAAGAGTCACGTAAGGCCTGTTTCCCTGTCTCCTTTCCTTCCTTCCCCCTTCCCGCATGTTCATCTGTTTCTTAAATGCCACGTGAGTGAGATCACATGGTGTTTGTGTTTCTCGGAGAGCCTAGATATCCATGGTCTGGTGGATAACGATACAGGGGTGGGTGTGTGTGTGTGTCGGTGTGTGTGTGTGTGTGTGCATGCACGCACACGGGAATACTACTCAGCCATCAAGAAGAATGAAATCTTGCCATCTGCAACAACGTGGATGGAGCCAGAAGGTACCGTGCCATGTGCAGTCAGTCAGTCAGAAAAACTCCATCATACAGATTTAATATCTATAAAGCATACATTTAAATTGGGTTCATGTTCTTAACCCATGGATGTCCACTAGCTCCAGTCTCATTTGCTGAAAAGCGAACCCTTCTCCATTTTAACTGCTTTTGCACTTTGTCAAAAATCACTTGAGCATCTGGGTGTGTGTATTTCTGGATTCTCCGCAATGTTCCACTGATCTCTGTTTCTAGCCCTCTTACACACTGTGTTGATAAGCACAGCGAGGTCGTGTGCCTTAACATCAGGAAAGTGATCCTTCTCCCTTTTCTCTCCTTGTCAAGGCTGTTTTAGACGTTTTAGCCAATTTAGCCTTGACACATTGGTTCTAGAATAAGCTTATTTTGTCTAAAAAAAATGAAAACAAAAAACAAAACCTCACTGAGATTTTAACGTTAATTGTAGTAAATCTATATTCAGTTTCAGGAAAACTGGAACTAGAGTGTCTTTGATTACTTTCATGATCCCACTGTTATCTTCAGCATACCAAGATTTTGTTTTCATAGTAGGGACTACAGGAGGACTTCCTTTCTAATTTCCATTTCCACGTGCTGGAAATGGGATTGGTATCTCAGTGGGGTCTTACAATTTGCCACTTCGCTGAACCTACTCCTTACCATCAGTTCCTCGGGGTTGTCTATACACACAACCATGTTGTCTGCAAATGGGGACATTTTTATTTCTTCCTTTCCGATCTGAATTCCTTTAATTTCCTTTACTTGCCTTATTCCACGTAGCGGGTAATGTTAGCTAAGTACGAGTCGTAACAGCAGACACAACAGACATCCTTGACTTACTCCCAACCTGAAAGGAGAGGCATTTCAGAATCCCACCGTTTCGTATGATGTTGGCTATGTTTTCACAGATGCCTTTTGGATGTAATTAAGGTAACTGCCACCTACACCAAACCGTGGAGCATTTTTACTATGAGTGGGTGTTGGATGTAGTCACAGGCGGACACGATCACCTCATTTTCTTTTAGCCTGTTCAGAGTGGGTTACATGGGGCGATTTTGGAATGCTGAACTGGCCTTAAAATGTATAAATGTATAATGTATAAAATGTATAAATATGATGCTAAGTCTTCTTTAAAAGTCTCAAAAGCATTCTTCAGTAAAAACATCTGGACCTAGATATTTCCTTCTTGGAGACTTTTTAAATGGCTAATTCCATTTCCTTACTGTTTGTAGACCCGTTCCTATGATGTGTTTCATTCTGACGGAGTGTGGATAGTTAGTGGTGTGGGAAGAATGGCTCCGCCTCATCGAAGCCGCCGTGTCGCCTGGAGGAAAGCTACTGTGGGCGTTTACTGGGGGCGTCATTCTGCAGTGACCCTTTCAATGGCTCTGGACCAGCAGTAACGTCCCCTGTCATTCCCGAGGTGGCTGATTGCTTTTGCTCTCATTGGTTTACTATCTTGTCTTCCTATTTTCAGTTATCATTGATCTTTCATTGATATTTCTTATTTCCTTCCTTCTGCATGCATTGGTTTAGTTCTGGTCGTCTTCTAGTTTCCTGAGCTAGGAAGTCAGACTGTTAACTTGAGATCTTCACTTCTTGGGAATGCTGGCACTACCTACTACGGAACTCCTGTCCGCACTGCTGTACGTGTGCCCCTTGGACTCTAGTTTCATTTTCATGCACTTCTATGCTGTCTCCTAGATACTTATTCCATAACTAGACCACACTGCTCACTTTTCACATATTTTACAGTTCTGTTGTTGTGCTATTATTAATTTCTAGTTTGACTCTACTGTGATGAAACAACCCACTGTAAAATTCAAATTCTTTTCAAATTTTTGGGTTTGTTTTATGGATATGCTTTATCTTGGTGCACGTTCTATGGACACTTGAAATGAATGTGTGCTCTTCTCCTGTTTGGGAGGGCGGTCTGTACACGCCGGTCAGCTCTCGCTGGCTGACTCGGTGCGGATCTTCTGTGCCACAGCTGATTTCCTGCCCAGCGCTTCTACCCAGTGCTCAGAGACTGGGGTGAGGTTCTCACTCATTGCTGTGGATTTGTCTATTTCTTCCGTTCAGCTCCAAGAGTTTTCGATTTTGTGGCTGCGCTGCCCAGCGCATGCAAACTTTCGGTTCTTCTGTCCTCCTGATGTCCAACCCTATTAGCGCTAAGAGACGCCCCCTCGGTAGTCCCTTTCTTTACTCTGAGCTACTTCACTGGGTATTGATATAGGCCTCCTACTCTGACCAATTTTTTGTGGTGTAACTTTTCCATCCTGTTACGTTCTTTCATCCCACCTGTGTCACTGGATTTGAATTCCCTGTGAACGGCTGGGTCTTGCTTCCTTATCCACTCGGCCCACTCAGCGCTGGTACATCTCCACTGCTCGTGGTGAAAGAGTCAGAGTCTACATGTCTCATCAGAGTCCAATCTGCATTTCATTACTTGTTTTCTATTGGTGTCCTGTGGTATTCACTCTTCAGTTTCAAACTTCCTGCTTTCCTGCATGTTACCTGAACCCTTTCCAGGAGTCCATCTCAGTACCTCAGATTGTGTTTCTCTGCGGTTTTTTGTAGTGTTTGTTCTGGGTATCAAAATACACATGGTAATACTTACTCACTAAATTGTTTAAAATATTTATTAAATTGCATTACCTCAAAAAACTAGGATAAAGAAACTGTCTTTCGAATTCACCTATTAAAAAAGATGTTTAGGCTGAGAAACGAAGGAGGACTCTCCTGCGTCACCTTCGATCCTGCTCTGCGTGTGTCCTCGGGATCCTCCTCAAACACCCAGACTTCAGAGCTGATGTCAGGACCCGGACAATGAGTGACCTGGGCAACCTTCAACTTCTTAGTCTCCTGTTCCAAACAGTCACCGTACTTGACACATTCCTCAAGTAATAATATTTAAGTTGACATGTTTGTCTAAAATTTTAGGTGTGTTTGGGAGGGTTCCCTGTTATGCCAGGAAACAATCTTCGGTTTTCCTTCCTCACCCTGCACGCACGATCCAATCTTGACCCTGCGCGGTTCCAGCCTACCACGTTCCAAGTGCACGTCAAAGAGCTGCTTCTCCCAGGGAGAGCGTGAGGGTGGACAATGAGGAATTTACATCCAGACCCATCTAACATGAACCCCACATTCTGCTCTCTCCCACCGTCCCAGGCTGTTGCCCTCCTGTGAGCTGTACGGCACCCTCAACACCTACAATACCGGTCTGAATTTGGTTAGCACATTTTAAATACCCAAACAATGACGATCAGTACACTAATTTTAATTTCACAGTCAGATGCAGAATTAGAAGGGCTACTCTCCAACATAAAGCCCACGATGGAAATATCCAAACATTAATTTCTGAGTAGCAGTATGGTCAAGTAACAGAGAAACTGCTTTTCTCGTGTTAGTGGTAAGTGTTGCCAGGATCCTTAATTAGAAAGGAAAAGGACAAAGCCATTTGCTACCATATCTGTGCTCTTTCGTTATGATGGTTATGTCCGTCAGTAATGTATCACTACAAAAACCACAAAGTTGGTTCAACAAATATTAACCCACTACCAAAAATATATCACTTTATATATTAATTACTAGACATTATATCTCAGATTCCTAAATATTTGTTTCTTAGGTAACCAAAATATGTGGAAAATTTTTATATGAAAATGAGTGTAAAACTGGAAATATTAAAAAACTAAAGCAGGTACAGGGGCTGCCCCTATCTTTTAGTGTCCAACAACGTCTCCTAAAGGTCAGTGAAAATACTGTAGAAGTCCTTCCTCTAGCTCTGCTACCAAATCTGTCAGCGTCAGGGCCGCGCAGGGACTGCACAGACGCTCGTACAGGGCACTGATCCCGTGTGGGAGGCCTATTCACACTGCTCTACCCATGGAACACAGAAGTGACAGAAAGACACACAGCTACCGCCACTTTCAAGGAAAATGTTTACGTGGATGTCTGCAAGGGCCCACGTGACTCATCGCCCTCTCACAGGTGGACAGCACACCTGGGAGGCCAGAGGGAAGCGCAAGGGGAAAGCCCGGACACAGGTCTAGAAGTCTTTCTTTCACATCCATCTACAGGCCTGGAGAGATGAGCTCTTACAACACGGCCAAGAAGGGCTCCTGTGTTACTCAGTAAAGATGGGGGGACTGAAGGGCACACCACTCTGTCCACCTACGTAGCACAGGGAAGGAGAGCATGCGTAAGCAGGAGAGCAAAGGAAATGAGACGAAGAGCGAGAAGGCCGAACAGCACTCCCTGATCCACAACGAGACTCCATCCAGTCTTCAAGCCCCACCACCAACACCAGAACGCCTCTTCCAAGGGAAGCGAGAGGCGATGGGTACCACTGCCGACACCAGGTCCCAGCCCGCGAGTCCACGCTGCCGCATTCCCAGCTTCTCCTGGCCAGCCACTGGGACCTGCCCTGGGGAGGGTCCCCTGCCCCCCTACCGTGGACAGGAATGAGGGACGCCTCCAGCTAAAAGCTCCTAGAACTGAGGCTCTGAACCTGCCGACAACCCGAGTGAGCTGGAGGGGAGGGCCACCGGCTGGCCACAGCCCTGAGAGGGAGTCGCAGCGAGGACCCACACCAATCTGTGACCCATTTCCTGATCAGAGACGCTGGGAGGTGCTAACCAGTGGGGTCTGACGCCACACGGCTCGGTGGTCTCTCTGGTCAACACGACCCTCCAGAAACACTCAGAGATGGACACGTGAGGGCGCTCCCGAGCATGCACAATCACCGCAGAACAGACACCGCCCGAAAAGCTAACCACGGATCAAAAGCTGTAACTTAGTGCCCACATCACCGAACGCTATAAAATGAGCCGCAAATCATGATGTTCAATTTTGTCCCATTTTGTAAAATCAAACACACATACCCAAAACATTCTCAGCATGCAGATTACCGTAGCAACACAAAGCCCACTTCAGTCTTGAGGAGAAAGACCCTGTACCAAACATCTCCACGAGGCGGCTCAGGCCGGCTGCCTGGCCTGTGTGTCAGATGGCACCGAGGGCTCAAACTATCCTTCTAAGAGGACTATTACAACTTCTCAAACGAGAGTTTTTTCTAAAAAAGTTGTTCTAGAGCCTTAAAAAGAGAAAAAACGGGAAAGGAGAAAGAAAACACAGAGGCTGTCCGTCATGCCATGCTCAGGGAGGCCGGTGCGCGTAGCGGCTCTCCCACCACAGCAGGCACCCAACAACGCCCAAGTCTGACACGGAGGGGTTTCTTTTTGGCCACTTCCTACAATGACCTAATAAGCTTTTTCTAATAGTCTCTTACTTCCACGGACCTTTCCTTCTTCAAGTTTCTACATCCCAAGAATAATACCCAATTACTACGTATAGCGCATCTGTGTGATAAAGAGATAAAGGTCTTAGAAAATGAAACATATTCTAATATTCTAAATAGGTTCTAGCCAATTATAATTCTTTAGTCAAATGAAATTATTCTGATAATGTAATATTAAGCAGTTAACACATCTTATTTTAGACAAAATACAATTTCACCTGCACACACTGAGATGTACTAAAGGAAAACAGAATACAGAAAAATCTAGATTTTTCTTCATGTATATTATATCTTATACAAAAGAGTTAAGATTTAAAATAACTATCTCAAACAACTTCCTTCTGATTCAAAGTGACTGCAATCAGGCTAAATGTTAATCACTGGCATAGACAGGACTAAAATATATTAAAAATGCAACAACCTTTTCCACTATGATGAGGTCTCCAACTTGTATGTCTGAACTCTTAACTTGCACTTTACCTTAAAAAAAAAGAAGAAGTATAATCAACAAGCAGTAACACACCAGAGTTAAAGTTTCAATTGACTTTTAAGTGACACTTAAGAAATAACTGTCGCGGACGGTGGGGACACTAGGAACTGGTCTGTACTTAAACTTTCAAAATAAATGTATTTCACATACGCACAGTCACTAAAAATTAACCTCTCTTAGTCAGCCCCCAAGCACACACAGTTCCCTGCCCAGGAAAAGGCGTGGGTGCGGGAGAGGCTCCAACCAGAAGGTTCTTCAGAATCTGCCATGCTTCCAGGTCTGGGTCCAGCGACGACGATCAGCAACGGCACTTAAAGATGACGTAATGAGTGAATACCACGAAGACGTAAAACCCTTGCGTTAACGCTGTGGATGGCATCGACGGACACGTAACGGACAGAAGGAAGGACATGACACACACAGTCACCGCGGGCTGGCAGCTTCGCCGGCGGCTCGTACTGGTGACTGGTGTCGGCAGGGCCGAAAGCTTCATGGAGAAGTGACTCTTCCACGTGACACATGGCAAATTCTTAGATTATCTATATAATACCTATGTATCTATATATTGTCGACATCTAGTACATGAAACTAAGCAGATAAACGCCACATAACGTTAACAGCACACAGGTGGACGAACTGCGATACACGTAATTTGAGACCCATCCTACGTAAGTAACAAAACTTGCTTAAGTACTCTCTCTCCCTGGGACTCTGGGCCCTGCTCCGTCCCCACAAATCTCCCTTTTAGAACTTGCAACAGCCTTATGGATCTCTTTTTACCTTTTTGTGGCTCTTTTAACATGGGAAAAGACTATGACTTTACATTCAGTTTACTCTGAGAGCTAACAGAACAAAAGGTACGTTCACATCACATTGTCCTGAGCAAAGCTACTCACTGATCTCACGCTCCCGGAGTATTACTCTGCAGATTCCTGTCTTATCACTTCATTGTATCTTCTCTCCTACTATCCAACCCACTTTTCCCTCCTTCTGCTTTTCTGTATTCTCTGTAATGGACCGGTTCAAAAAGGAGAGGCAGAGACTTACTCTTGATGACATGTTTAAGGAAGACCGGTGACGGTAAAACAGTGCAGAAAGTTCTCATGCTAAGAATATGAACAGAATAGAAGGCTACCATGTTAAATCAGTATGGCAATCTGCCTCACATGCCTGCTCAAAGTACACATTTTTAAATTGTGAAGAATTGGTCAAATTGCTTAATGGCTCTTGGTTTTCTAACAATTTGAAGTAATCTGTGTGGGGGACTCCTTGTAGTTCCTTTACAGCCTTGGTCACATGAACTCACGACTTCTCTTCCTTCAAGGGCAGCCCGGGTATCAGACAGAGAAGCTGTAGGAACACTACCTGCTCCCCAGGCATCGTCCCCACCTCCCTCCCCCAGTGACAGCCCAGCACCATTACCCTCTCTGCCCAATGTGAACAGCTCATACACACACGAGCGGACTGATTACTGGCCACCCTTTGTGAACTGATCTGACAGCTGACCTCAGTAACATACTACTATCGGAGTTGGGGGACTGGTTCGTGCCGCCCCCCCCCCCCCCCAAGCTCCTTAGGCCTATTTCTACAGCCAAGAATTATTTATTTATTTATTTGTTTGTTTATTTTTAAAAATTTTTAATTAACATAGAATGTATTATTAGCCCCAGGGGTACAGGCCTGTGAATCGCCAGGTTTACACACTTCACAGCACTCACCACAGCACATGGTGCAACCACTGGAAAACAGCATGCAGGTTCCTCAAAAAGTTGAAAATAGGGCTACCTTACGACAAAGGCATTCGCACTACTGGGTATTTACCCTAAAGATACAAACGTAGTGATCCGAAGGGGCACGTGCACCCGAATGTTCATAGCAGCAATGACCACAATAATCAAACTATGGAAAGAACCTAGATGTCCATCAACAGATGAATGGATAAAGAAGATGTGGTATCTATACACAATGGAACACTATGCAGCCATCAAAACCCCAAAATCTTGCCATTTGCGACGACGTGGATGGAACTAGAGGGTATCATGCTTAGTGAAATAAGTCAATCGGAGAAAGACAACTATCATATGATCTCCCTGATATGGGGAAGTGGAGATGCAACGTGGGGGGTAGGGGGGTAGGAGAAGAATAAATGAAACAAGATGGGATTGGGAGGGAGACAAACCGTTAGACTCTTAATCTCACAAAACAGACTGAGGGTTGCTGGGGGGAGAGCGGCAGGGAGAGGGGGGTGGGGTTATGGACATCTGGGACTGTTAACGAAAGAAAATCCCTAGATTTTATGCATCGGAGCACAAAGACAAGACAGAACCGCCACCTGCTATCACAACCCAAGAGAGCCCCCAACAACGCAGAGTGTTTTGAAATGGGCATTTAAAACTTATTAATTTCAGAGCTATACTTGAAAGAAGCAAGTTCTAAATACAGTAACAATGTACAGGCCAGTACTTAGACCTAAGGATAGTTGTTCTTAAAAACACTGTATTCGATTTATCTCAGTATAAGCTCTGGCCTTTCCTTTCTGATGAAATGGTTAAGAGTGAATGTTACCAAGTAAGGTTACGAGCCATCTTTCCCTCTCTCTCAACTACTGCCATGAAATCTTTCCATTAAGCCCTCCTCCGGCAACAGCGTTCCTGCCTCCATGCCTCCAAAGTGCAGCAGCTTCCGTGTTCTCACAGAAGCAAAGCATTCCGCCGGCTTGTGGCATGAACCAGGTTTCACGTGCTCCTTTGAAAGATCACGAAGTAACTCAAAGGACGACTTATTCTTACTCCAAAGCTTCTTAAACATAGACCTGCCCACCAATCCCAGTGCTCCTCATTCCGTACCTGAATAAAGATAACATTCTACAAACTGGCCTCCGTGACTATGCACTCCCTAATTCAATATGGACTGCAAACGAACTGGCTGGCAAAACTAAGGATTAGGTTTATCTCCATCCAAAAAATCTCCATTAGTCAACAATCACTTAGAAGACAGTTCAGGTTTCTACCGGTGTGCACGTTTCCACGGCGACCTCAAATCAATTTTCTGGGTCTCACACGGTCTGCATGTGCTTTCAGTCCAGTGTCCTGCGACTCTCTGGGGCCCAAGTTCTCGGTACTTGCTGTTTCTTTGGACTGGGAGCCTTCCCTTCACAGCTCTCCTTAGTTCCAAGCAAAGAGAGCCTCCCAAAGCCTTCAGGGCCCCACGTGAGCACCAGCGGTACGCACGCGCGCCTCTCTGCAATGTGCTCATCTGTGACGAACAAACACCACTGTGTCTACTAAGCGCAGACCCTGTGACAGCTTCAAAGCACGAATGAAGTATACTCCTATGACATTTAGTTTCTTCTTCGCAAATGCATCAAACAAACTGACCCCATTTCAAACAAGAGATGTTTATGACCAACCTACTCTTACTCAGTTGAACGGGTCCAACATCATCATGGACTAACAGGGAAGCAGCTGTATAAGCCACCCTGAACTAGACACAGACACCCACAAAGGATGACAATGTATTAATTACCTTCTTCCCAACAAAACACACACAGGTAATGAGTGGGAGATAATTAAGCAGCTTTTTTTTTTTTTAATTTATTTGACACAGAGAGAGAGAGAGATCACAAGCAGGCAGAGAGGCAGGCAGAGAGAGAGGGGGAAGCAGGTTCCCTGCTGAGCAGAGAGCCCGATGTGGGGCTCGATCCCAGTACCCTGGGATCATGACCTGAGTCGAAGGCAGAGGATTAACCCGCTGAGCCACCCAGGTGCCCCGAGCAGCTTTTTTTTTTTTTTTTAAGATTTTATTTATTTGACAGACAAAGATCACAAGTAGGCAGAACAGTAGGCTGAGAGGAGGAAGCAGGCTCTCTCCTGAGCAGAGAGCCCAATGCGGGGTTCGATCCCAGGACCCTGGGATCATGATCTGAGCCGAAGGCAGAGGCTTTAACCCACTGAGCCACCCAGGCGCCCCAATTAAGCAGCTTTTTAAAAGAAGAATTGATCACATGTAAGTATACCCTAGGAGGTCACCAGTAGAGGACACATGCAGTTTCCTGGGCAGACCACTGCACACCACACCAGCAGGCTGCTCGGCTTGTCTCTGCTGTTTGGGTGGGACCAGCAAGCCCGGCTGTGGGGTGGAAGTCTAATTTAACATGGATTATGAAGCAAAGTGAGTAGCTGGGAAATGCAATTTATACATTTATTTTCATATATAGGTAAACCATATTTTAAAAGAGACCTATGCTCTGAAAAGAAGTACTGCTGAGAGAAATTTTAAGACTTAAATAAAGGGAAAGATCTATCTCATTCATGGGTCAGAAGGTTTAGTATTAGTAAGATGTTAATTCTACAGGTTCAATGCAATCTGAATCAAAATACGAAGCAGACACTTTTACAGAAAAGAAGAAACATCGGAAAAACATAGCAGAAAATCTTTGGGAACACAAGTGAGGCCAAGAGCTCTTCGACAGGGAAGCAAGAGCACAGTCCAAAGGAGCAACACTGGCAAATGAGGCGTCATTGACTGGAACTTCGGAGGGGCTGGGAACACGCCGCGGCGTGCGACCAAGGAGCCAGCCACTGAGGGACAGTGGAGTCAGGTGCAGGAGGGAGAGACAGAAGGGTGCCCTGCACCAGGTGAAGCGGCCCCAGGCCCCGGTTGAAAAACCACCAGCAGGGGACAGAGGAAGAACGCGCTCAGTGGGGTCCAGAAAGCACTCCAGAGCGGCCCGCGGTAGAAGCCGGAGGCAGTGAAGGAACCTGAGGGCCAGAGACACAGCGGAAAAGGCAAGGGGACGAATACAAACAAAGTCTCATGACAACGAAGGGCAGCTTTACAGCCCGACGCTGTCCCCGGGAAGTGACGGAAACAAAGACAGGCCCCGTGAGACCCATCCTGGAGCACACAGGCCAGGACTCTGCTCAGGCTGGGAAGCCCCTTCTGGCCTCTGCTGAAGGCGGGTGGGGGAGGGAGGCCCACGCTACCCCTCCCCAGAAGTGGGACCAGAACGGGCAGGCCCTACCGGCAGCAAACCTACACTGCAGGGAGCTGATGGGACGCGGACGGCGCTGTCAAGCGCAGCGACGCGGGAATCGCCATCGTCCCGGCCGGGGAAACAGAAGGAACCACAGGAGTTTTGGGTGAGGGCGACAAGGCATCTTGCTGGCCATAATTGATTTCCGCCCATAAATGTTCACCGGCCGTCATCAGCGGTTTGGGAAGTACCTTCTGCAGCAGAAACACTGAGATGCTCGAGCTGAGCACAAGTCATTGCTTTGATTCTGTCCGTGGGAACGCGACGGCTTTGGAAAGAGGAAGGAGGTAACTCGGGACTCAGCACTGCGGTGAGAAGAGCGTAACGCACGGGCCGTTATTCGCTAGATCTGCTTGATCAGGCAACGTCTTCCCTCCAAACCCATGTCATCAGCCGCCACAGCGTGTCGCACCGTGTCGCCGGCAGCGACGTCCAGCGGCGCCCGCAGAGCCTGTCCGCGCAGGCCGCGGGGCCCGGCCGCAGGCGATGCGCAGAGGTGAGGACAGACGGACGGACCCACGGCAATTCCCTCTGTTCACCGAAGACCGCGTGGACAAGGACACGGGTCTGGAAACGGTATCTCAGGGATCCACGCTCCATCCAGTAGCGGATCGAAGGGGAACGTTCACAGTCCCACTGAACGGGCGTTCACAGTCCCACTGAACGGGCGTTCCCGGCCCGTGAGTCTCCCGCTGTTTGTGCAACAGAAACGTTTGTGCTCCGCGGTTCGCGGCGGGACAGACGCGAAGCCCGAACGGCTGTCGCTGCGGCCGGTCCACCTCAAGCCTGTGCCGGCCGTGGCGTCCAGAAGCTGCGGGAGAAAAGCCTCCGTCTTTCCCGGCCCCGTGAGGAACCGAGACCCCAAGGCGCTGCGCGGGTCAGCACGCGGGTCAGCACGTGGCGTTGCTCCCAGGACAGCTCGAAGCACAGGTGATTCAGAACTGTCCCTCGTCCGTCACTTCCTTAGCCGGCAGCGACCCCACGGCCCGTCGCCTCAGCTCACCGGCTCCCGAGGGCGGGCGACACCGACCCTGCAAGAAGCCGGAGAGACCACAGACGGCGACGGGCGCCCTCAGGCCTGCTCGGGACATTTCGATGCCGCTGGTCCGACTCGCGAGCAGGAAGACGTCGTCCTAATGGCCTGGCCTGACAGTGATCTGCGCTTCTCGGGGGAAATAGGAAGAAAACGAAAAAACCACAACGGCTGATGCGGGAAGGCAGGGACGAGGGCCCGAGGGAAGATTTTCCACGACACCAGCGCGCGCCAGAACGGATGCGGTTCAGACCCGGAGCGGCCCGGCGCGGGAACCGGAGCGCGGACGACGGCGCCCGAACGCGCAAAGGTCTGGGGAAAGAACGTCGGTGACCGCAGTGACGCTGTTCGTGGAGCGGACCAGCCCGGGCACGGGGGCAGATCGCCGGCCGCAGGGCGCAGGAGCAGCCACGCCGGGGCGCGAATCCTCACAGAGCCGTGGCCCAGAAGGGACCCGTGGAGACTGACATGCACGGTGCAGAGGAGACGACCACGCTGGACGCGGGAGAAGCGCCCGGCATCTGGGAGGAGAGACGAGCCCTGGAGCCGAAGCAGGCGCGCACACCGCACAGGGATCACCAGACAGAGCGAAGGGCCCCAAGCGAGCATCGCGCCAACAGCGCAGCGTCGGAAACGAGGCAGCAGCACAGCCCCGCAATACGAGGGGTCAGAGCGCGTCCGCAGCCGGGCAAGGGCGCAGAGGCGGCAGCAGTGCACGGGTCCGACGAGATCTGGCTTCAGGCCTCTCGCCTGCGACCCCGAAGCGCACTCCTGTCACCGCCCCGTGACTGGCGAGAGCCCAGCAATCAGCAGGGCTGGCGGGGGCGCCCGGCACGGGGACACGGGGACGCCCGCACAGCACCCGCCCACGGAGCCGGCGCCGTCCCGCCAGGAGGCCTGTGCGCTCCACCGCCCGCCCGCGGCCCGTCCCAGACGGCGCGGCGCGAGCACTGGACGCGGGGGCGCCACGAAGCTCCGCGTTCGCGCGGATCCCCCTGGGGCACCGGGGCACAGGCCGGTGAGGCACCGGGAGGAGGTGAAGGATCACGGCCGGCGTCGCGTCTACGCCACACCGCCACCGAGAACGGCAGGCGTCACGACTCTCCCCGCGTCTGGATGGACGCGTTCCAGACCGAGAACCGCCCTGACACGGCACCCATGGGACGGCGCCCCTGGAACGATCCGGGGCGACGCTCTCCAAAGGCCGGCCGGGCCGCAGACCGGAAAGGGGAAAGGAGACCCCGCGACAGGCGAGAAGGGGAGCACGCTGACCGCAAACGGAAACACACAGGAAGGACTCCAGTGTCCCCGCTGTCCCCCAGGTGCACTGTCACCAGCATGGACCACCGAGCAATGCGAACACACGTGAGAGAGAAGCCCACGGGCGGGGTGGCGGCCCGCCCCGGGAGGACTTCTGAGTGCGTCGGTTCCTAAGCAATTTCGGAGGGAACATTCAGTTAACACTGGAGGAAACTTTTTCTCAAAAACCCAACTCTCGGAAGACGGGACGTCACAAAAGGAACTCCTTCTTCCAAGTGGAACATGCAGGTCCTCAGGACACCAGCTACGTACTAGGATTTCCCTGTGAAAGTCCCAACGCCCACAAAGTGTAAAAGGGATTTTAAGATTCCTTGATTTTTTAAGGAGTAACTATGGTGCAATTTCATTAAAAGATGACAATTTCGTAAAGATAATTCATGATGTTTTATGGAAAAAAAGGTAGAACTCAAACGTGTAGGTGACAAGAGCGTCAACAGTAAGGACCAAAGATGCTGAAACAGACGGGGATGGAGAACACCGTCTCCTTCTGTAGACAGTTCCTCTCTGGCAAGGACACCGGGACACAAGAAGTAGGTCAATATGTAAATGATCCTCCTCGCCCACACGCGCGCACACACGGTGTACACAATGTTCAAAGGCAACAGACTTCCCTCTCCCCTACGTCTGGGCACTAGGAGGCACGTTCACCGACAACATGCCCCCGTGACAGGACGGCTGAGACGGACGGCGGCCTCAGCAGCTGCACGAGGGAGCCGCAGCACAGACCGTGTCTGACTCTTGCGTCCCACGTCAGCTCCAGGCGTGACTCTGGGCACACACCAACAGTGGGTGACATGGTGGTGTCCGGCTGAGACTGGTGGTGGATGAAGACAAAGCCCCAGACTGCCTGCTGGAATGCCGCAGAACTCTTCAGAAAGCAAGTCCAGGACGTGCTCACGGTTGACTCCCGAGGCGCCACCGCAGCCCCTCACGCGGCAGATGCTCAGTGACCGCCAGGAGCCGCCCTGCAGGCAGCCAAAGCAGTGACTGCAGCCAAGTGTGCGGCTCAGACACCCCCTCCGGACGCGGGATGGTCCCACGATTCAAAGTCCTCATCGGGGACTCTTGTGAAAGCTGCCAACAACGTGTACTCTCCTCCCAGACTCGGACTCAGATGCTGTCCAACGAAGAGTGGAGCCGCCACCAACCGGGAGGACAAAGACAGGGACAGCAGCAGACGCAGAAGATCCCCACCCGCGGGAGAAGCGGCTTCGCGCACCAGCACACGCAGCTAACCAGACGTGCAGGGCCGGGGCACCCAGCTGGCGCGGCAGGAAGGGAATGAGACCCCTGGTCTCGGGGTTGGGAGTCTGAGCCCCACACTGGGTGTAGAGATGACTAAAACAATAAACAAATAAATTTTTAAAAACAACTAAATAAAAATAAAAATCTCAGTGCTGACCGAGACTGTGTACTGGTTACAATATTCCGCTTCTCACAAAGCATGCTCAAGATAGGGGCGTGCTTCACAGTGGACGTGGCTTTCCTTTTCCACAGAAAACATACAGCAGAGAACATTATCCCAGAGTATTTCTACAAGAATGTGCTTACGAACTCCGAACAGAAAAAGTTCAAATACCATAAATATAACAAACCACAGTCAAGTCACGTAAGGAAGGAGCCATCGATGCCGTTCAAAGAACAGGTCACTACGGAATAGCAGAAATCAAGGAGATGAACAGAAAATATTCTTTTTTTTTTTTTAAGATTTTATTTGACAGAGAGTGAGACAAGGAGAGAGGGAACACAAGCAGGGGGTGTGGGAGAGGGAGAAGCAGGCTTCCCTCTGAGCAGAGAGCCCGACGTGGGGCTCAACCCCAGGACCCTGGGATCCGACCTGAGCCGAAGGCAGATGCTTAACATCTGGGCCATCCAGGTGCCCCCAGAAAATATTCTTCACAAGAAAACAAATTCCAAAGTAAAGTCAATGAGCATTTACATGCATTTTTTTATATCCCAGATTTTACTTCTCCGTCATTTGCATCAGAATAACCAGCCAGAAAGCAGAGCACCAGAGCTGAAAGAACACTGGTTTGACGTGGGAGCGGCCTGGGTTCAAATATAAACTCTACCAGAACCACAGTGGCTCAGGGCAAGTCATGTGGCGTGAGCTTCAGGTCCTGCATCTGTAAGGCGGCGGTAACACCAACCTACCTCGAACGGTGGTTATGCAAATGCGCAAGTTCCCCGACCCTCACAAGGAAGTCAGAGGGAAGCAGGATCGTCACCACCATCTACACGTAAAATGTCCTTTTGAAGATCTACCAGTGATGGCCAATCCTGTCTAGACAGGCCAATCTGCGTTCGTATCAGAAATAAACCCACTGGCGATAATTTGTAAAGTATTCTGAGTTGGCGAGTCACAGAATGCCTTCTTCAACATTTACCATTTTTAGGTGACAAGGACAAACGTAAGATTAGCCACGCTAAGTTTATTTAAAGTGAGCAATGCAGCAGCCCTGAATTCATTCGCGATGCTGTGCAGCCCACTCTATCGAGCTCTAAAACATTTTCATCACCACAGAAGGACACGTCAGACCCACTCAGCAGCTGCCCCCACCACTGCCTCCACGTGCCCAGGCCGTGGCAAGCACAGCCGGCTTCCCAGCTCCATTCATCCACTTGTTCTGATACTTTGTGTCAATGACATCACACCGTCCATGACCCTTTGCGTCTGAGCTCTTTCACAGTGAGCAGTATTTCCAAGGTTCACCTATGTTTAGCAGTATTCATTAATTTTTACGGCTGGCTAACATTCCAGTGTTCACAAACACCGTAATTTGTTTGCCATTCACCCCCGGTGGATGCGCGGTGATTATATAAATAGTGCTGCGTGAACATGGGTGTGCGCACATCTGCCTGAGTCCCTGTTTTCAATCCTGAAGGCATTTGGGAATGTCCCAATTCCTCCTTTGTCTGTGAATGACAGGTTTAGGGACATCCAATTCTTGGTGTGCTATTTTTGGCTTTTCCCACCTTAATAATGCCACCCCACATCCTTCTGATGTCCAGGGTTTCTGACTCAAGAGCCCTTCCTTGTGCATGACAAGTTGCTTCTCTCGCGCTGCTTCTGGAATACTCTCCTAGTCCTTAGGCTTCGACAGTTTGATTGTCATGTGTCTCGGTGAAGGTTTCCTTGCATTTATCTTTCTAGGGAGTCAGTGATTTTCCTGAATGTGGAGAGTCAGGTCTTTCATCAGATTTGGGGAGTTAATGGCTACTACTCCCTACAACATTCTCTCCGCCCTTTCTCTCTCTCCATCTTTCCAGATGCCCACTGTGTGCACATTAGAGTACTCGCACCAGCCACAGGCCCCTTAGGGCCAGCGCATTTTCCTTCATTCTTCCACTGCTTCTAAGACTGGATAATGCCACTTGAGATTATCTAGTTATTATGAAATTACCCAGGTTCAAGGTCACTGATGCCTTCTGCCTGCTCAACTCTGCTACTGAAATGCTCCAGTGAGTTTTTCTTTTATTATACTTTTCAGCACCAGAATTTTTGCTTTTTGCTTCCTTTTTAAATTTCTATACCTTAATTGATATTCTGTATGTTAATACATCACTTTTCTTGATCATTTCAGCATTTTCAGTTGTTTCCTTTAGGTCCTTGGACATATTTAAGGCAGCTAATCTAGACTTTGATAAGCCCAGGATCTGGGCTTCTGCAGGGACAGTTTCTGTTCATTTCCTCCGTGACTGGGCCACATGGTTTCTCTTCATGTTCTGCAATTTCTTACGGAAACCTGTACACTTTCACTATTGTAATCTGGTAACTCGTGAAATCAGTCACTTCCCCCTCTTCTGGGTTTGTTTTGTTGTTCTGTATACTCTGTAGCCATGCAAGCACAGTGACTTTTCTAGACTCGTTTTGTAAAGTGTGTATTCTTTGTCAGGTGTGGTCTGAGAAGTCTTTCAGCCAGTATTTTGGAAAGGATTTCCTTGCATGAGGAGGAGATGAGACTAAGAAAGAAAGGGAGGGATTATGGGAAGGAAGAAGGAAAGAGCAAGGGCGTGAGAAATGGAGGACAGAGGAGAGAAAAGAAAGTGAGACAGGGCTCCTCTCGTCGCTACAGACCGCCTCTGTGCTGGGGACTCCGACCCAGAGCCAGGCCGTCTACAACTCAGCTTGAGACTTCACCTCTGCTTGCACTGAGCCTAGAGACTGGCCAAAGACAAAACACTTTACTGCGGTCTTTTCTGAGTGTGGTCCAGCACTGGCCTTGGATGTGGCTTTCAAAACTCCCCAGTAAACACAGGCGATTTTACAGGCCCCAATTTTCCAAAGAAATCCCCTCTCCACCTTCTTCCACTTGGCGTCCGACACTCTATCCTGTGTGCTGACTATCATCGCTGGCCCCAAGCTCCTGCTGCCTTTCCCTAGCCTGACAGAGGCTTGAGAAACGCCTACTGGTTTTTGGCTCCCCTGCCCTGAGTGACACTCAAGTCAGACGAAAGGAAGACAAGCATCCCGAGTCAGTCCTCCATGTGTCCGACAGGCTGGATAGACGGCACAATTCTCCACAAGTAAGCTCTGCTCTGGTCCCTTCAGAGCCAGGATCCAGAGTCCCCAGTCCAGAATGTGGGCTGGGCCTGACTTCTCCACGTGTCTATGGGAGAAAGGGCGTAAAGGAACGCCTCCTCTGCCAGTTTCGCGGGTATCACCAGGCCACTTAGCTCTGAACGACACAATTACCCCACAAAAACAAGTCTCTGCACAGCCCAAATATCACAATTAAAAACGATGTAAAAAATAAGCCAGCAACTATACTATATTCTAAAAGAGACAGACCAAGGTTACACTTAATTTACCCGGCCATTCTGGGGACTGTTTTTTCCAAACTCAAGCTTACCTCTTTTCTACAACATACCGACCCTCTACCATGCCACTACTTTCGGCAAAGCTTCTTAATAATTACACATTCAATTAACCCACAAAAGAACAGCCTTCTTAGTAAATGGTGCTCGGACAACTAAACACTCACGGGCAAGGGAAAGCGGACCGTGGCGCACCACACATGAAACATGCAATGAAAGTGGGCCACGCATCAGAGTGTCAAAGCTAAAACTATGAAATCCCCGGAAGACAACACGGAAGTAAATCCTTGTGACCTTGGGTTGGCAAACCGTTTCTTGCCAAAAGCACAAGCAATGAAAGGAAACACAGACGAGTCAGACACCAACAGCATGAAAACTTCTGTACCTTAGAGGACACCAAGAGGAAGAAAACCCACAATACAGAATGAGACAAAATATTTCCAAATCATATACTGACAAGAGACTGAAATCCAGATTACATAAAGAAACTTCTAACTCAGTAAATAAAAAATAACCCAGTTAGAACAGTAAGCAGAGAATCGGAATAAACATCTCTCCAGAAAAGACATACAAACGCCCAACCAACACATGAAACAAAGCTCCACATCACTAGCTTGGGGACACGCAAACCAAACCACAGTGAGCTACCACTTCGCAGCCACCAGGAGGCCACGACAGCAGACGGCCAGTAATGGTGACGCTGAGGCCACTGGAAGCTGGACGCGTCGCAAGCTGCCGGTGAGTGCAGGACGGTGTAGCTAGTTAGGACAACAGCTGGGCAGCTTATCAAACACACGGTTACCATACAAGCCAGCCACTTCTCTTCTGGGTATATTTACAAAAGAAATAACACGATGCGCACAGAAAACCCTCGCATACGGACAGTTGCCGCAGTATTATTGACAAGAGCCTCGAGTGGAAACGCTCAAAGGTCCCCCTGCAGAAGAAGGGGCAGACGCAACACGGAACACCGGAATGGAACACTGTTTGGCAACAAACAGAAACAAAGCCTGAGAGATGCCACCATAGCAATGAACCTCGAACACAGGATGCCAAGTGAGAGAAGCCCGTGACCAAAGCCCACATACTGTATGATTCCACGTCTGTGACCTGTTCCTAAGAGGCAAATCCATGGAGACAGAAAGCAGACAGGTTGGGGGGGGGGGGTTTGCCTGGGGCTAGAGCAGGGTCAGAAGGGGCAGGAATGGAATGACGGCTAATATATTCAGAGTTTCTTTCCAGAATGTTAAAGATGTTCCAAAATTAGATGGCGGTAACAGTTTTATAACTCTGTGAACTGACTAAAAACCACTGAACTGTATACTTCAAATGGATAAGCTTTATGTGATACGAAATATATCCCAGTATGCTATAGAAAAATTTTTTGGAGAACTATTTCAAATAAATAAATTCAGTGTACAAATGTCCACATGCAAACAGAAGATACAAACTCCACTCGAAACCTCATTTTTTTAAACAGCCTTCAAAGTTATTAAGAACACTTGTCAAGCTTTCGGTGCCCTCCTTCACTGTCCTTCACTGACACAATGACTGCCATTGCGTCACTTTCTGATCGGAGCGTCTACCTACAATGGCTTCTCCCATACTCTTCCTAATACATCGCTCTTTTCCACTGGGACTGAGAGACCAAAGAAACAAGCTCTTTAAAAACACAGAATCAGGGGCGCCTGGGTGGCTCAGTGGGTTAAGCCTCTGCCTTCGGCTCAGGTCATGATCTCAGGGTCCTGGGACCGAGTCCCGCATCAGGCTCTCTGCTCAGCAGGGAGCCTGCTTCCCCCTCTCTCTCTGCCTGCCTCTCTGCCTACTTGTGATCTCTGTCTGTCAAATAAACAAAATCTTTAAAAAAACAAAGAACAAAAACAAAACACAGAATCAGGCAAGGATTAAAGCCCCGAATGAAGGTAAGGAGAAATGGGCATAAAGCAGTCCCCGCCCTCGACCATGACATTTTCTGCAGGTGCTCCGAGTCCCTTCACTCTAGGCCGCAGGACCAGATGTCTGGCGACCTTTATGACTGTGTTCAAAATACAATCTGCAAACAGATTTCAGGCAAGGTGATACTGGGCTTCATAGAAAATGTGCATAAACCAACTGGGTTTCACATGTGTCTAAGTACCATGAAGTCTCAGGCATTATATTATTTAAAAAATTAATTAGATACCATACGTAACCACATGGTGCTATTTTCAGTCAGAGAATTAAGACTTTTTTCATTTAGGTTAACTCTAAAATGATTACAGTTAGCAAATAATAAGAGAGATCAAAAGACTTTTGCTAACCTCTTATTGTAAGTTTGGTGTACAGCTGTGAATTCACTTCTTTGTCTCGCTGAAAGCGCCGAAATTCATCAATTGCTTCCCTCACGATAGTAACGGCCAAAACAAATCCCTACAAAACAAAATAAAATATGGCATTTGAGAAAACTGGCTTTAACCAAAAAGTCAGGGGAATATTCTTTCACTGAGCAGGTCTGCTTTACCCCCCCAATTCATGGTACTTCTAAAACATACATGGAAACAAAGAAAAAAGACAAAAAGTAATAATGAAAAACTGTAAAAGAAATATGATACATCACAGTAAAAGATTAATAATTCCCCCAAATTTTTTTAAAATTCATATCATAACATGACCTTTAATCTAAACATCAGAAAATACTTAGTAACCCAAAGAAAAAGAAATTAACAATCTTAAAGACAAACAAGCAAACAGGAATTAGCATCTGGAACACTAGAGCCTTTAAACGCGTAATTACCAAAGGCTGACACAGAGTCTCGTAACTTCTGCCCGTGAACCTCCTTCGGGGCAGACAGCATGGAGGACCGTGGCGACAGCTTCGCCCCTGCAGGAGCACGGGCACTGCCACCGGGCTTGTCGTGCCCCATTTTGTAAGCTAAAACCTCAACAGACCAACTCGAAACCACATCGATACAACGGTGATGTGCTCGTGACCTGCTGTGCAATCTCTTGCGCCCCGACACATCTTTTTTAGAAGTTACACGTGTGCTTCCGGACGCGTGGCATGGCTCGAGAAGGCCATGCGTCACTGGCGCGCTCCCCAGGCCGCTCCGTGAGAGACGCGACAGTGGACAACCAGCCTGCAAGGACAAGCGTCTGTCGCTCCAGGGCTGTGTGTCACCAACAGGCCACACGAGGTGAGCCCTCGCGTTTACTGAAAGGCCATCCATTACTTTCCAATATGAAACCCTGAATTTTAGCTAAATCTATTCCTATTTTCTTCTTTCTGATGCTCTTATAAATGGAACTGCTATACTAATTTCATTTTCAGATGGTCACTGCTGGTATACAGAAATACACACGGTTTCTGTGTATCTATCATGTACCCTACGACCTTACCATCTCACTTCTTAGTTCCAGCATTTCTGTGTACATGGACACCCCAGATTTCCCAACATACGAGACCGTGCTGCTGTGAACACAGCCAGATTTCCTTTTTTCCTTTGTATCTAGATGTCATTTAGTTCAGGCAAGACAAGGAAAAAAACAGGAAAATCCAAAGTAGGAGATACCAAAATACTTTTTAAACAAATGTAGTGTTATCAAAAGCCTTAAAACGTACACACATTTAACCAAAAGGTTTCACTTCTGGAAACTTATCCTAACAAAACAGAACAAAACAAACAAAAACAGAAACACAAGGATCCCAGCAGCATCAAATATAAAAATCTGGAAACAGTCTGAATGTCTGCAAATAGGAAACTCATGGTGTACTCTTTGTTGAAATACTGTATTTCCTTAATTCAAAGATGCGGTTAGTGTCGGGTACGAAGACAACAAAAAACATAAACTCTAAGTCACAACCCGGCTCCAGTCACATGAAAAGTACGCATCCACCAAACCAAGAAATACAGTGCTCCACGGCCATTCTCACGCAGGAGAGTATTTACTGTTACAGACCCTGTTCGCAGTGCATACGTGATTTCTTCCCACTCTATCTGTGACTGCCTCGCCCCGAGAGAGAGAACGGCTGTCAAGCTGACGTTCCTTACAAACTGAAACAGCCCTGTTCACGGAGCGGCTCTGGCTCCAGCAGACGCAGCGTCAACACCTAGAATGTTCTGTGTGCTACCAATTTGCTCGAGCCCTGCCTGAAGCGCGCACTTTCACCCCAGACTGGTCCATGTCGCCTACACGCTCCAGGTCAACCTAACTTCCCCCTGGAAACCTGTGGCTTGATGACAGCTCAAGTTAATTCTCTGCTCGTTAAGCAATTACAAACACACAACGTGTCGTTCCTCGTGCTTCCAAGAACTCAGCAAGGGAAAATAAGCTGTTTCTAAAGCAGTAACGTTCGAGAAGATCACCAAAGGGGGCAGGTGCCCGCTCCTGAATCAGGAGTCCAGCACCCTTCAAGGAAACAGAGGCCTCGTCACAGGCAAGGACTGCGCAAGCTGCTCTAGGCCACGGCTCGAAGCTGAGGTTCACCTGAACACACAGCCGATGTGCAGGACCAGCAGCGACCAAGAGGTGTCGCTCCCACACCACCGCGTGCGTCTCCGGCACACCCAACCCCAGAAAAGCCCCAAGCCAGGCTCCAGCACAAAGCAGATGGGAGGGAGGCGCAGCCGACGCCTGCCCACCCTTTGCTCCTCACCCACTCCCGCAGGCGCGCGTGGCGTCCGCCCGCAGAGTGCAGACCGACTGGGCCGTCGCCGGGTCAGAGCAGACCGGAGGCCTACGGATGTGGGCCAGGAAGCCGTCCCGCAGGAGCAGCTGGACCGTCCCGCGGCCTCAGCCCCGACCCGGCCTACGGTGGAAGTCACAGCGGCGCCACCTCGAAACGCCAAAGGCAAACCCAAGAGGGTGACGGAATCTCACAGTGAAGCAACCGTATCTGTGCATCGGCCTGTCAGTCCCAATGCGTGACGGGAACGTGTCACGCGGCCAGTCCACGGGCTGGGACGAAATCTTAAGACCACAACGTGGAATTCTTTTTTCCGACTTCTCCAGACGGCCCCGCAGTCGGGCAGAGTAAGTGCCAACACCAGACGTATTTTTATGCAAACAGAAAAAACTCCATCGACCTTTCACAGACTCAGGTAGTAACCTTGCGGGATTTCGACACGGCAGCAAGTCCGCTATGGCTTCAGATGCGTCACTTCTCAAAGCCACGGAAACCTTACGAGGTGTGCCGCCTCAGCTCTAGTTCAGACAGGGAAACTGAGGCGCCAGCAGCACACGTACATCCTTTGCAAAGGTCACAGTAAACGTGCGGCTCCTGTGACGCGTGTCTGTCTCTGGACAGTAGGGGCAGGAGTCCAGGGAACCCAAGTGGCTTCTCCTTCCCTACTCCGTGCACACCTCCGACGCACAGAGACACTCCGAAGAAAGAGTGGACAGAAGGAAGGACCGAAAATCAGAGCACTCGCGGACTGGCCACCTGCGCAGCCCGCCCAGCCTTCTGTGAGCGAGACGGCGGAACAGGCCTCGGTGGAAAATCAGTCCCAACCACCGCCTCCTCCGTCGGAGAGCCGCGGGCGCGGGGAGCTCCATTCCCCTCGTGAGCTCTGAGGGAAGCCTTACAACCCACTCTCTTGCTCTCATGACACCAGCTTTCCCTCAGAGCTGCTGGGAGCGCCGACTGCCGCGAAAGGTAATCTTCGGTCGGACACGGGATGCAATAAAGCCACTTGCTTCCAGTGTGCTCTTCTGTTCTGTGGCAAATGTAACAGAAACCAGATCAGACTGGAGCTGGTAAATGACATCGCGGGAGTACTTGATAAAGAAAGACGACTAAACCGTCGCTGTTCTCAGCAACACCTCCGAGTGGGAGGGCAGAGCAGACGTCAAGTGCCTTGTTTAAAATCGGCGGACGCCAGACCTAAGAGTTCAGAGCCGCCCGCGGCGCGGTGCGCTAGGCTTCGCTGCCAGGCTTCTGGCAAGAAGGAGTCTGGAAATGCTAACTACTTCCTTTCTCTGAGCACCTGAGAAGGCAGGCGGCGACAAGACGTGAAAAGGCGGAGTGTGCGCCTGAGGACCCCGTGCTAGTGCGGCCTTCGACAGGATGCGGCCAGCACGGCGGTCGAGAGAGAGCAAGGCGTCGGGAGCCAGGAGCACCCCGCTGAAGCACACACACCTCCTTTATTTCAACACACACACACACACACACACGCATACACACAAATATTTTAGATGTATATTTAGTTTAAAGGTTACCTTTGCCAGATTAATAAAAAAGATCTACATACAATATCTGACTTTCCAGTGTAAGAAAACATTTTCTGAGGTGAGTCTGGATCAAGGAACCAATACACCTCAGCCTGCCTCTTGGGATTCAAAGGTGAACCTACTGTACACATCAGCTTTTCAAGACTGTGCTACATCAGAGGTTAAGACGTGCGTGGGCAGCGCCAGCACAGACTCCAGCAAAGCTTCGTCACTGACGACCTGCTGAAAGGCGCGGACGGTGGCTGCCGACAAACCGAAGGACAGAACCGCGCTTCATACAGCAGCCACTTCTGAGGCCAGCGGTGTGAGAGCAGGGACGCGAGAGCCCGGCCAGGCGCGTCACAAAGCAAAATGAAGCGTTACCCGAATGGGAAAAATGGGCTTTTCACCTTCCTCTGGGGCCCCTGACACCCAAGGGCAGCGGGGTAAGGGCGTCCCGTCGTGAGCACGGCGCTCGGGGCCGACCGAGGCACTTCCGGAAGTGCGACGGTGCATCCTCACACGCCAGCAAGAGAAGGACAAAGCACTTCCAACGCCTCCAGCTGACAATCAAGTCAGAGGACGGAAACGCCACTCGGAAGCCGAGGACAGGCGCCGACGCGGGCGCGCACACGCTCACTCCAGCGACTCTGTGAACGGCTGAACCGAAACTCCTCACCAGGAACCCATCTACGACTAACACTTTCTTTGGTCAAAGGCTACTTAAATCGCGGTTCACAGGAAAAGATGCAGGAGAAAAGCAGAAACGAATACATTTTACTTCAGATGTTTAAGAAGATCTTGTGTTCCGAGACAATCCCTGCTAAAGTGAATTTCCACCCGAGACGGGCGTGATGGCGAAGGGGTCCAGGACAACCAGGTGAAGCGGGGGGAGGAAAGGGGGCCGGAAAAAAACACGCCGACACTCCCAGTACAGCCGTGTTTACGGGATGAGCAAGTGTTTTCCCTACGCTCTATCTGTAACGCTGCGCTGCTTTTACTGGAACCTGGGAGAGGTGAGGAGCAGCCTGTCAATGAGGCTTCCAGGCTGCACAAAGCCTATGGGGTCTCCAGCTCACGTGCGCAGGGAACAGCGGACCATCACACTGACCGTGACAGCAAAGTCTGTAATTGTGAAAAATGAGCAGAAACGTCAGTCTCCCTTCGGGAAGGCGGACATACCCAGTCAGTGGAACACTTCGGAGAAGTGAAAAGTGAACGGACTAGATCATACGTGTCATCACGGATCCGTTACGTCCATCGATGTGGAGCCAAAAAAGCATGACGCAAAAGACATGCGTAGTGAGATGACCGTTACAGGGTTTACAGCCAACGACACTGGGCTTCATTCCAGTGCCACAAACATAAACACACAATTACCGAGACACGCAACGACGGAGTCCCAAATGCAGAACAGGGGCTGCCCGCGGGGGAAGAAAGGAGCGAGGAAGAAAGAAACCAGTCCCCTCTGTCCTCTCTGCACTGCCTGGCCTGAGCCTGCTGTGACAACAGGTCTGAGCTTCCCGAGCTGTGCAACATCTACAGAGGCAGACGGCTCTCCCCGCTCAGGAGGAAACGGGAGTGCCTGCTGACCTCCCCTCCGTCACAGCCCAGCCCCCGGGCTCCCCCTGCCCGCACATCTCTCCCCTGCCGCGCGCACGGCCCGGCCACTCTTCTGTCCGGACAGCACCGGGGTGCTGCCACGCCGAGCGGCTGTCCTTGGCCACCCTGTTTCAATAAGCCTGATGTCTTCCAACCCTGCTAATGTAATGAGTGGAGATGTAGTCACTCAGTGACTGTGTATTTGTACGACACACGCAGTCACTTTCTCCGCTCAAACCCACGCTATTCGGAATCCATGTGGACGCGACAGGAGAGGCTGCTTCAACTGAGCCTCTCAGCGAAGTTCCTGTCCCCTGGCAGCCCTCCCTGACACATCTAAGACCACCCCTGGGCGGCGGCAGGGCTGCGCCAAGCAGAAGGGATGAGCTCGGGAGCTGACCGCATCTCCGGTTCCGAAGGGAGCGCGTAGGTGGGGATGTGGGCACGGCTCTGCCCTCTCACTCACTATGTTTTCTCGGCGGGATTATGCTGGTAATCTGCCCAAAAGGAAGCGTGTATTCTTCCAGGTGAGAGGAAGAAAGAAGGCCCACATTTTGTCTGTATAAGCTGAAAATTATTGGCAAACGGCATCAAGCCATTAAAACAGCATGAAGTCTGAAGCTGAAATACTTGATGCTAAAGGGTCAGCTGCCCTTCGCAAACTTGTACACCCTGAGCTGCGCCCGAAACCGTCTGGACTTCATCGGTGGGCTACTTCAGCCAAACGGTAAGAACTGCCCGTCCGTCAGGACACCAAGAGCCACTGAGCAGACAGCGCCAGCGCCGTCTGCATGGGAGAGAGCTGGCTGGAGGGACAGACCTGGTGTCGCAGGGCACGTCCAGGATGCCCCACGGAAACCAGCCCTCACGCCCAGCAGCAAAGGCGCCTAGTGGCCTTTGGGCCGAGACCCACGGGCAGCGCGCGCTGTGACACTCCAGCGAGGCCGCAAACCACCTCGCGGCAGAGCTCTGCACGATCGCAGAAGTGCGACGAGAAACAGCAACAAGACCACGTGTCTTGAGATCGGGTCGGTTTATCTTTCAACCATCTGCACTCTTAAAACCAGATACTGAATAGTCAATAATTGAACTTAATTTCAAAACCCTGTGCTTTACCAGAGGAGCCCAGTAGGTGTAGAGGTAGCCTATTTTCAGTGCTGGCACGAACTGGGAGCAGGACACTGCCAGAAAATAGAGATTCAAGAAAAACTTGAATTGTTCATATAAAACCTAAAAAGGAAAAGAGAAAAAATTAACACAATCTCTTGAAGGAAAACCTGTAATACTTGAAATAAATCAGCACAGTATCTGACTACATTTGCATTGAACAGTGACAACCAGCCCTGAGGGACAGTCAATTTGGTTTAACTCTGACACCAGCTTTCCAATAACTGAATCCCGTGTTTATCAGGCCTACTCAAAGTTATGTTTAAAATAAATTGAAAAAAAGACAACTAGAATTTCCAATTATGTTAACAGCATCCTCTACAAATTTTTATCTTCTTGTATGCAATTTGGAGTTTTGCACACTCCTCTGTAAATCTTTGTAGATCAAAGCAAATGAGGGCAAAACCTTCCCAATGTTACTAAGTCAATAAATATCTGTATTTATATACACAAAAATGTATATCTTGATAACTCAGACAATTTTATAATGGGAAAATCATATTAACGCTGCATTTGTGGAAAGGTAAAAATTGGGATAGCCATGTTTCTGAACATCTGGGTAGCTTTAAAATAACTGAGTGAACAAGCAAAACGTACACATTATGACTTCATAAAAACTGCCTTAATCTCCTCTATTTACTTTTCTCGAAGCCTAAGAAATGCCGACATGTAAAAGCGTGTGAACTGCAGACCAATTCAGGAAGAAGACACGACCTATACCCTTTATAATCTTGGCAGATGATCTGCAATAATATTTTCAAGTACAAAATAAGTATCATTCAATAAAATTTAGGAAAACAAATCCTGAAACTGTGTTGTTTTTTTTTTTAATTCAAACAGAGTTATCTTAAAGGAAAAAAACCCAAGATCTGGTATATTAATAGACTTCTACTTACAAATTCTCCCAATTATTAAATTTAAATCAAAATGGAACAAAACTCATGTTTATAGACGAGAATAATTCAAATGGCACGCCATAATTGCAATGAAACTTACGACCTTGCAACTTCCAAATCAAAACCTCCCTGGATGCCATTTCATATGCAACCTAGAAGGCGCAGAAATTTTAACAAGAGCAGAGCAATGGGTTAAGTACTCACAGCTGACTTAGAGTCTGGAACCACAGGTTTTAATATAATGAAGTTTTCCACACCATCATACAGTTATTTTTGCAACTCAAAAATCAGCTGCATTGATGACACGTTTATATTCATAATCATATTCAATTGCTGTCTAAAAATGTTTTGTGTCATTTCATAAATTAATCTCAGCAGGAGAGAAAGCTCTTTTTCCTCAGTGATTTCTTTAAAATCTCAGTTAGCATAAATTATATCTATTAGCAATTCAGAAACTGCCATTTGTGCTAAAAATGGCATAGAATTCCTACTGCGCGATTATCAGATGTTTCTCAAATACTACGTTTTAGATGAAAAGCCCAATTTAAGAGGCAATCCAAGGATGCATCCCCACGGTAAGAGTCACACAGCCGCACCAACAGGTACCCTCAGGACGCAGACTGTCCTGGCGGCTGTGGGGGCTCCGGTCAGAGTGGGGCTGCATGGGGGCTGCACACCACTGTAATCAATACTCCACTGTCTACTGAATGACCTCTGTGACCTTTAGGAAAATGTACAATGCTTCGCCGATCTGCGAGCGTTTAAAATTTAAAGAAAACAGTAGCTTCATTCCATAAAGATGAGAAGATTCATCTGCCTGAAAGACAGCTCACACGCTATTGTCTTGACAGAAGGGCTGTCTTCGCCGCGGAGCCAGCGGTTCTGTGTGTGTAATAAAGAGTAAATGAGATATGAAGCGCTCACTGACTATTAGATAGTTGGCGGAGGGTGGGGAGGGGCAATCAATGCCCAATATAAAATCAGCATGATTATTTAAATTAAAACATGAAAAATAAAATAGCCCTTATTTCACATTACCAAGAGATTTTCTTGCAAAAGGGCATCAGAGCAGAGAGCCAGAATGTGTCAAAAACCTTGATATAGAAATAAAACCAGTACCAGCTTCCTTCTGCCTTTAGAAAGATGAATAAAGTGGTCTATAAAAATAGGAAATAATGTAAAAACAAAAACAAAAACAAATTATTCAGTCATTCTAAATACAAACTCAGCTCTGTATCTTAAGCCAAAAATATCACTGGCAACAAAAAAGTAACAAAATATTTAAACTTCATTATTTATACTTAGCATAATACCTAATTAAAGATAACTAATGATATAACAATGTAACATGGCCTGAAATTTATAATGTGAAGTAGAAAATATATCTATAAATGCTTACAGATATTTTGTTACTGAGTCATGGTTGTGTAAGAAATTATTTTACTTTGATCACAAAGTTCCTTGGCAGGCTTTAAACTTAACATTACAACTCACCCCCACACAAAACTGACGATTTATTTTCTGATAATTTAATTTAGGCTTACTTAATTATTTCTATAGTAATATAAATACGCTTATCTAGGACCGAAGTCAAACTATAAATTTTCTTTCACTGAACTCCACAATGTACCCACTAAAAGTGCGCATGAATTATTTAACAACTTTCTGAAACATGGACAGTTCAGAAGCAAAAGGTCACTGATTTGTATGTGACACAATTAACAGGGAGAAAAATATTTAAAAAAAGATCAGTGAAAACAAAAGCAGCTAGCAATCTCTCATATGAAACCCATTCATAAGAATGTAATAGTCTTACCCCGGGTATAAAGGTAAATACATTGTATTTCTGGTTTTTTATAGAATTTCTGGGATGCTTTTCTTCACACTTTTCAGGATGCCCAAGCCACACTGTGCGAGCTTTCAGTTCTCTCTTTCTTTGACAAATATTTATCAGCCAATCACAGCAACTGCATGAAACAAAAGACACTCATTATGTATCCTTGTTTAAAACTTTTAAATTGACTCTACATATCTAGAGGCAACACTGGTTGTTTCTGTATTTACTAAACACTGACGGCTCCTCTAAAGCTCATCGGTGAGTTCGTCCTAAATAGGTCATACGGTATCAATCTGACACAAAACACTGAAAGACACTTGTATGAACGCATGATGACTTCTAGAACCTCAGGGAAGTGATCTTCCCTGTTTAGAGCTTCTTACCGACAAAACAATTAACATTCTGAAGCAGTCAGTGCTCTTCTATGGGGAGAAAAGGATAGCCGTGTTGCTTGCAATTCTCAATACACCACTCAGTGACCCAACGGTAAAGGTCCTCAGACATCAAGTCATCCAGGATGTGAACCCTCTCTTTGAGGTAATCACTTTTTTCCTCTCTTAAAGATGACTATTTTAGTAGTGGGTTAAGCCTCTGCCTTCAGCTCCGGTCATGGTCCCAGGGTCCTGGGATCCAGCCCCGCATCGGGCTCTCGGCTCAGCAGGGAGCCTGCTTCCCTCCTCCCCTGCCTGCCTCTCTGACTACTTGTGATCTCTCTCTGTCAAATAAATAAATAAAGTCTTTAAAAAAATAAAGAATAAATAAAAATAAAATAAATAAAATTAAGACTTGGGCTCAATTCCGTACTGAGAAGGATACTGGTGTGTGCTGGGACAGGCTCATGTGAATGAAGACTCATCCGCACTTGCATACAAACACGCGCATCTGTGCAGTGCTGCCTGTCTTCGCCTGCCATCAGTCCGCACGCCAACACTGTCAGGGCTCAAACACTCCCGTCCTGGACATCCAAACCATGATTTTTGGATACAGAGAATAAACTCTCCTTCAAATACTTAAGAAAAATGGCAAAAAGGTATCAACATCATCTGAACTAAGTATTCGACAATGCTGGACTTAAACGTCAGCATTAACAATCTGGTTTCACTCAAGTCTCCAAACTGCAGAGGACGACCTAGAAGGGCTGACTCCGGGCGCCGTCCAACGGTGCAGCCCGGCCGGAACCGCGCGCCAGGAGCTGCAGTCGGAGGCCGTCCACCTTCCAAACAGCCGCTGGGGATCCGCATGACAGTGTCGGTCCGGAGGTGAGGTTCTGGGGGGACTGGGCGCACGGGGCTTCCATCCTGAAATCACTGCGCGTCTGCACGGCGGGGCGCGGGCCCTCTGCGCCCGTCACGGGGACATCGGTCTTCAGCGTCCCCAACTCCGCGGTGTCACTCGCGGTGGCGTCCTTCTGACTGAAACGGGTCTGTCTGTCCTGATGGTCTGCCGGGTTCTTGGCCGCGCAGGGGATCTTCAGTCCGGGGCCAGCAGCCTCCGCAGCCGGCCGCCCTCCGGGTGTGCGAGTCCCCGCGCAGCTCCTCTTGGCAGCCGTCAGAGGAGCCAGCGCGGCCGAGCAGCCCCAGCGCCCGCCCCTGGGGCGCCGACAGCTCCTGCGTGACGGACACTTCCAGGTCCCCAGTGGCAACAACCGGGGCATTATCAACGCCGGGTGACCGCCGGGGCAGCACTCCCGCCTTTGGAGCCCTTCGTTGGTGGGCGGGGGGGGAGAGGCACAGGGTGGACACGAGCAGAGTGCCGAGGAGCAGGGGCGAGCCTGGACGGGGACGCCCACAAGTCTGAACATGGGCTTCCTCGTCAGAGAGCACGGGGACAGGAGTGCACACTCTGGAGCCCCGGGCATGACGCGTCCTCAGAGAAAGGACTCTGGGGCCCGCTGTCACTGCACGGCCGCCCTCGGTCCCTCCCAAGCGTCTCCGAGCGCACAGCGCTCACTCTGGCACACAAGCACACGTGCCTGTGCGGCCCGAGGAGGCGTCCCCCGCCACACGTGACCATTTAGATACGAATTTACAGGAAGCGAAATAAACAGTCCAGTCCCTCCCTCACATCAGCCGCACTTCAACAGATCAACAGCCACCTGGCCATTGGCTGCCACAGTGGACGTCACAGATCTAGAGCGTTCTCATCGTCACAGGGAGGGTCAGTGGGCAGGGCTGGGCCGCACGGAGACGCAAGCCTGCAGCGCCTGCTGTCACAGCCAAGACCCTCCAGCGACGCTCGCAAGTTCGAGTTCTTGTCCTGAACTATTTAACTGCCTAATGCGACAGTTTAATGTACAGAAGTCAGACAGAGCCAGGACAAAACAGAAGGCAGGCAAAATTAAGTGTGTGAAAAATAAATATAAAATGGAGGAAATGCGGATTTTACCGACTCTATGGCAAAGGCTCCATAAATGCACAACCACTCTGGGCATCCGAGGAAGGCCGCAGACAGCCCTCATCCACAGCGCCGGGGCGGGCCTGAAACTAGCAACCCACTAAGTTCCAAAGCCCTCCCCTCTGTAAACTCTAAATGAAATACCAAGGGCTAAAAACACACACAACTCAACGGTTTATTAATTTTTTTCTCTATAACCCTGTAGAGAAAAAACCCAAAGAACAAGATTCCTAGACATCCGAGACGTAACTATTTCCAACACTTCGCCACTAAGAACTATCAAGGAACAAGTATTATTACTAATGCTGTTTCACAAAATTAAATGAACACAGGGCTTGAGAGTTTACAAGCCGGGAGCGCCACCAGAATCGCCACTGGATGGTACAGACAGGACACAGGGCCCGAAAGGAAGACAGGTGCCTTGAATGCCAAGAGTAAAGGACGTAAACACCAAACATTTAAAACAAACAACAAAACCTGTAACCCAAAACAGCGAGTTTTACGGAGCTATAGAGCTAAGCAGGAAAATAAAATTACGGGTCATTTTTGAGTAAAATATGCTGGTAAACACTGAGCAGAGAGTAACCAGGAGCCGCAGCAGCTCACCGTTCCAGGCAGGCGGAGTGCCTTCTAAATGTGGATCACCCAGGGGACGCCCCCATCCCAACACCTGCCGCCTGCCACTACCGAGTCAAAGCAACACTAAATCCAATACTGAACAAAGTGTATCCTGCCTTCCCACACGGTAGGATTAGAAGCTTTTCACAAATGCTTCTATAATCAAGGTAATACTCTATACTGAATAAAGTATCTTTAATATACCAAGATCTTGTCTCCTAAAACTTTAGCCACAGTTACTCAACTCCCAAAGTTTAGAAAGCCTTCTTCGAAAAGCGACCCAACTTAGACACTCAGGATATCCAACAGGTGCCCACGGTTACCCAGAGCAGCACAGCCCAGAGTCTCTTTAAAACATCCATGTCTCGGGCACCCGGGTGGCTCAGAGGGTTAAAGCCTCTGCCTTCAGCTCGGGTCATGATCCCAGGGTCCTGGGATCAAGCCCCGCATCGGGCTCTGAGCCTGCTTCCTCTCTCTCTCTCTGCCTGCCTCTCTGCCTACTTGTGATCTCTGCCTGTCAAATAAATAAATAAAATCTTAAAAAAAAAAAAAAAATCCACGTCTCACTATGCTCTGCGCCGCCAACGTGCTGCAGGTTCCCGGAAAGCGCAGAGACCACGAAGAACAGGAGTCATCTGGCATCTGACACCCCGCCTCCCCGACCCATCCATACACCCCCCTGCTCCTATGAACACGGCCTCGGTGGCTCCACTTTCCCAAGGGACAGAGGGACTGTTGGTAAGGAGTGAACTACAAGGCTCATGAGAAAGCCCTCACCCCCAGCCTTGGAGAGCTAGCGCGCCGGCGTGCATCACTGTGACGCACAGGAACGACAAAGTTCTGGAGGGCAGATGATGGAAAAATTTTTTCAAAGTGTCAGAGCTGGAATTTTTGCCAAGTAATAAAAATGAGAAAGCAGTTTTTAAGCCATGAAGAAATTAAAGCCTATTCAGTTGCTGAAATTAGGAAGAATAATTATAAAATAAGCCTTAGTAGTCACAGAGTCTGCAAATAGAAATACACGAAAATACTTACAACCCACTATTGTTATTTACTACCTACCTTTATTGCAATATTCACCCACATTCCCCCTGCAATTAAACTAAGTAATTTTATGTATCTTGTACTTGTTGATCCAACATCTAATAATGTTACAGTAAACACTGAATTTTATAATGGCTAACATTTAGGGAATAAAAAAAGTAGAAAATACTCGGGGCGCCAGGGAGGCTCAGTGGGTTAAAGCCTCTGCCTTTCGCTCAGGTCATGATCTCAGGGTTCTGGGATCGAGCCCCGCATCGGGCTCTTTGCTTGGCAGGGAGCCCGCTTCCTCCTCTCTCTCTGCCTGCCTCTCTGCCTACTTGTGATCTCTGTCAAATAAATAAATAAAATCTTAAGAAAAAAAAAGTAGAAAATACTCAAAATGAAATTTTATAAGAAATTAAGGAAATAAAACTAATCTAAGTTGTTAAATGTACAAAGTTGTTGTGTTTTTAGGTGCAGTTTTCAATGTAAACAATTCTCAGTGTGGCAGATGTCACCGACCAGGAGGAGCATGCCGGTATCTTGACGATTTCTTATTCCGTGTGGCAAAAAGACACGTTAGTGCCATGCAGAGTGATAGAACGTGCCAACGTGGTTCAGTTAGCTTTTTCTACACGATCACCACTTACGGAGATAGACTTCATATACGCATTTATTATATTTTACTGCTTAATCTCCTCAAAACGATGTTTTTGCTAGCATCTACATTTGCAAATATATTCTTAACGTTTTCCTTAAAAAAAAAAAAAAAAGTGATATATTAGAGACAAAATCCAAAATTTGGCTGTGTTCCATTTAGTGAAAACAAAGTGCGATAAAAGACCCAAAATAAGTAATTCAGGAGTGGGGCCCTGCCTGGCCCAGCTGGCAGAGCACATGACTCCTGATCTCAGGGTTGTGAGTTCGAGACTCATACTGCGTGGAGAGATCGTCTAAATAAATAAAACTTCTAAAGAAGCTAATTCAGCAATGTATTCAACACTGTGAAAAGACTCCACACACTGCAAGTCCATAGTTCTTGGCACCATTTGGCAGCAGGCCAAGTGCCACTCCCACAGTAAGGCCGTTCTGGAGTCCACACCATTACCATCCAAACTGGCCGCGTCCTCACGGTCTGTGCCGGTCAGTGCCCGCTCTCACGTCCTCCGTGTTTTCAGCCGCCTCTGACGGCTCCTCTCTCACTCGCTCAGTGGTCCTGCACGCACACGAGATGCAAGTTCCCAGACTTCTCGACTCCAGCGAGCCTCACGCCGGGTTCCCCTTAGGATGGCAAGACCGGCCTTTATCCACTAGGACACACCAGTCAGGATCAGCCTTATGAGGGGGCACCTGGGGGGCTCAGTTGTTAAGTGTCTGTCTCTGGCTCAGGTCAGGATCCTGGGGTCCTGGGATCGAGCCCCGCATCGGGCTCCTTGCTCAGCGGGAAGCCTGCTTCTCCCCCTGCTGCGCTCTCTCTCTCTGTCAAATAAATAAATAAAATCTTTGAAGAAAAAGAAAAAAAGGACTGGTCTTACTTGGAGCACAATATCCTCACCCTAGCAATCACGCCTGTCCACAGAGCAAAGAGCTAGGACTTTAGAGTGTCAAATCAGACCTTGGCTCGGTTTCTGGCCCGACTCTAAGCAGCACCAGAGAGGCCCCTCCAGCTCCGGCCGCGACAGCGGTGAGAGCGGGCGCCCAGCGCCTGAAGAAGGCGCGCGGAGGAGGAGCGGCAGCCAGCCCGGGCCGCCTGCCCTGCGCCCCGCACTCACGCAGAGCACACGGCTGGGAACCGCAGCCACCGCCGGAATCAACGCATCCGGACACCGGCTCCGCCCAGACTCCTCTGCCGCAAGCTCTCCTTGGCTCACAGCCCTGGCCACCCCACCCCGCAGCTCCCAGGGCCACACTTGCACTGCCGGGCCTGCGACAGTCCTGGCGTCCGCCCTGACAGACAGTCATACCATGACGCCGGAGCCGATACAAATGCATGACTATTGATTTCCCTTTGTTGGTTATTGATCTCTCTACTGAAGCATGACCAATTTCCCATGTCCTCCGTCCTCATGCGAATCCCAGTCACCTCCCCACTCAAATGACCCCATGTTCCCAATTAAGGATAAAAGTCATCTTCTCCACCAACAGTTCAGTCTCCCGCCCCTACCCTTCCCTCTGCCTGGAAGGGTGGGTATTAGTCTTCCTTCCCAAACCGTCTTTCCCCTCAAACTGTCCCTGTCCTTTATTTTTCACAGACTTAGCTACAAGTCCCTTGACTTTTTCAGGAACATCACCCTCTGTATGGCTTCCATCATCACAACGACGACAGGACTCGGAAACCCACATCTCCAGACCCTGCTTCTGCACCTGACATTGTTGTCTGCGTCAACCAACCCGACGCAGGACAGATCTTAATGAAGGAAGCAGTCAATAGTTCTAGATGGGCAATCTGCTGGAAAACAGAAAAAACAAAAACAAGAAACAAAACAAAACCAAAAAAACCCACCGGAAGCTCACATCATACTTCACGGTGAAGTACTGAAAGCTCTCCAGGACTAGGAACAAGAAGCAAGAAGGGAGACTCACCACTGCTACCCCACGTAATAGTCTATGTGCCAGACAGAACCACAGGGCAGAAAAGAAGAAAATAAAAAGCATACAGGTTATTAAAGAAAGAAATAAAACTGTCTCTGTTTGCAGATAACATGACTGTCCACATGGAAAATTACACGGGATCTACAAAAACACTCTTAGCACTAACAGTAAGGTCAGCAAGGTTATAAGATAAAAGACAAACATACAAAATCCAACTCTATACACCAGAATGAACAGGTGGAAACCAAAATTTAAAATACCAGTTACAAATACCAAGAAGGAAAAAAAAAGGAAAAATACTTAGGAATAAATCTAACATGTATAAGACTTGTGTGCTAAAAACGACAAAATGCTGATAAAAAGGTCAAAGTTCTCCATAAATGGAGAGAAGTAAACTGTGATCTAGATGACTTAACACAGTAAACATTTCACTTCTCCTAAGGTAATATACAGGCTAAACAGAATTCCTATCAAATCCCCGAAAGGATTTTCCACACTGGGCTAAATTATTCTCACATGTCTATGGAAAGGCCCAGTACCCAGAATAGTTAAGAGAGTCTTGGAAAAGGGTAAGATACAAGGAACCGACCACCGCATCTGAAGACGGGGACGCTTGCCGAAGAAGGCACCCCCGGCAAGTACGACGGCCGCCCTCGCCGGTCCTGCAGACGATGCAGACAAGCTGAGGCCACCGCCAGCCGCCACTACACACATACTCTAACAACCAAAACGAAAAACAATGACAACAAGGTTGACAGCTCTCCCTCCCTGCTGGTGGGAATGTGGGACGGCGCAACCACTCTGGGCAACGGCTCCGCGCCTGCGTAAAAAACTAAACGTCCACTTATCATGCAGCCTGGCAACTACGCTCCCACACATCTACCCCAGAGAAAGGAAAACTCTGTCTGCACACAGAAAACCCGCACGTGATAATGATGCACAGCGGCTTTATTCGGAACATCCGAAAACCTGAGACCATGTAAACGGCCTGCAGTGGGCGAGCGGGGAAACACCCACCCGTCCGGGAGCTCTGTCCGCACACACGTGAACGCAAGTCATGGGCGCTGTATGGGCTGGTACGGGCCAATCTCCGAAAATCACAAATTGAACGGTTCCACTTAACTGCAGGACCAGAGAACGGATTAGCGGTTGCCAGAGGCTAGGACCTGGAGCAGGAGAGAGAACACGACTAGAGCAGGCAGCAGACAGGAGGCGCGTACGCTGCCGCGGCCTCTTTACGGCCGTGGTGGCTACACAGACCCAGACGTGGAGCTAAAACGTGGGGAGCTACACAGTCCACACCGGCATCAACTTTCTGGCTCGACACGACAGTTACTCCGGATGCAACCCTGCGGAGGCGCCTGGCTGCGGTCCGTTAAGCGTCTGCCTTCGGCTCGGGTCATAATCTCAGGGTCCTGGGATCGAGCCCTGTGTGGGGCGGGCTCCCTGCTCAGTGGGGACCCTGCCTCCCCTCTCCCTCTGCTCCTCCCCACCTCAGGCTCACTCTTTCTCTCTCAAATAAATGAATAAAATCTTGAAAAAAAAATGACACAGCCCCTGGGGGGGAACTGGGTGAAGGGTAAGTGGACCCCCCCTACTATCCCTGTGACTCCCTGTGACTTCCCGTGAAGCTGTCATTATTTCAAAAGGTTTTTTTTTTTTAAGATTTTATTTATTTATTTGCGAGAGAGAGAAGGAATGAGAGCAGGGGCAGGGAGGAGAGGCGGAGGCTCAGCTCCCGCCGAGCAGGAGCCCGATGCGGGGCTCAATCCCGGGACCCTGGGATCACAACGTGAGCCAAAGGCAGAGGCTTTACCAACTGAGCCCCCCAAGCACCCCAGAAAAGTTTTTTTTTTTAATAAAACAAAGTAAAAGTATGAAAACTATACACCATGCGAACACTAATCAAAGAAAGCTGCGAGAGAGAGAGCGAGAAGTCAAAAAACTAAGTGTTAGTAACAGAACACACCGAAGGTGGCGGGAGGGAAGGGGGTGAGGGTGGGCGAGACGGGGACACGGACGAAGCGGGGCACCTGTGGGGAGCACCGGCCGCCGCACGTGGTGCCGGATCACTCTCCGTGCCGCGCGCCTGAAGCTAACACAGCGCCGTGTGTTCACGGACCGAAGTTAAAATAAAGCAAGCTGGTATCCGTCATCGAAGCTGGGCATTATGAACCCGCACGGAAGAAATACTATCAGAGACAAAGACTATCCAATCACAAACAGTAAGTCGGTGACCCTACACCTGCATCATCAATAACACACCCTAAAATATGTAAAGCAAAACGACACAATTTGAAGCAGATCATCCTCGACGGCGCCGGGAGACTCAGCAGGTTTCTCAGTCACTGACAGTAACCTTAACGATGAACACAGACGATTCAGTCACGACTACCAACAGATACAACTCACTAACATACAGAGCAACCCAGCCAACAAAACGCATACATCATTTCCAAATACACACAGAAAACTGACAAACACTGCCCATCTACGATGAACCATAAAGCAAGTCTAACATGTTCCAGGAGCCTGAAAGAAAAAAAATCGAAAGTACGTTCTCGGGCCACAGTGGAATTAAGTAACAGTAGATCATGCGGGCACTGGGTGGCGCAATCCGTGAAGCGCGTGACTTCCACGCAGGTCCTGGTCTCAGGGTTCTGAGGCCCAGCCCGTCTCCCGCCTCCCAGCTCCGCAATGACTGTCGCTCCCGCTGCCCCTCCCCCACTGCTGGTGCTCTCTCGTTTGCTCTCTCTCTCAAATAGATAGTCTTTTAAAAAAAGAAAGTTAAGAGTCGATTACAAAAAGATAATTAAGAAAATTCCCAACTGTTTGGAAATTAAGCAGCATGGTTCTAAATTGAACATCAACTAAAGCAGAAAAGAATGTAAATCAGAACATATTTTGCACTAAACGATAATGAAAATACCATGTGTCAAATCTGAAATGCATCTATTTTTAAAAAAGAGAAAAGTACAATGCTGGTGATCTGAGAATCCACCTTAGGAAGCCAGAAGAACAGTAAGTCAAAAGGACACACCAGACTTTAGTGACACAGGAAGGGGACACCCTAAGGAAGACACTGTGTCACCCACAGAGAACACTGAATGAGAATCTAATGGGGAGGAGACCTCAGACAAACCAATATTTGAAATGTTCTACTAAACACCTGTTGTGTAGTCCTCATAAGCATCAATGGAATAAAAGACAAAGAAATGGCAAAGACAAAAGACAAAAAGTGGCTCCAGATTCCTGGAGACGGAACAGGCAGGCCAGTGAAACACCACGCCGCGTAGAGGACGGGCACTCCGCGGGCAGGATCGGGACAGGAGATAGAGCTGTGCCAGACACTATCTCCTGCCCATGACAACTGCCCAGTGGTCACATACAAAAACAGCCTCTTCCTAAGAGACATGCACTGAGCTACAGAGACCAGAGAGCAGTGACGTAGCAAGCAGCTTCGTCTGAAGTCACTCCGGAAGGGACCGAGATTTAGGAGAACGGTAAGGCGATGCGGCAGAAGACTCGACGTCAGTCAGTCTGAGGCAAAGGGCCGAGAGGAATTCCTGCAACTTTTCTGTAAGTTTGGATTTATTTCAAGATAAAAGTGAATTTATTTCGTCAAACTATCACTCTTCGCAGCTGATTTGATACTATTTGTGGAAAACCCAAAAGACTCCAATCCAAATCTGCTAGAACTTGTCCAGGAATTCAGTAAAGTGTCAGGATATAAAATCAATGCACAGAAATCAGTTGCATTTCTGTACACCAACAGCAAGACAGAAGAAAGAGAAATTAAGGAGTCAATCCCATTTACAATTGCACCCAAAACTATAAGATACCTAGGAATAAACCTAACCAAAGAGGCTAAGAATCTGTACTCAGAAAACTATACTCATGAAAGAAATTGAGGAAGACACAAAGAAATGAAAAACATTCCATGCTCATGGATTGGAAGAACAAATATTGTGAAAATGTCTATGCTACCTAACACAATCTACACATTTAATGCAATCCCTATCAAAATACCATCCATTTTTTTTCAAAGAAATGGAACAAATAATCCCAAAATTTATATGGAACCAGAAAGACCTCAAATAGCCAGAGGAATATTGAAAAAGAAAACCAAAATTGGCAGCATCACAATTCCGGACTTCAAGCTCTATTACAAAGCCGTCATCATCAAGACAGCATGGTACTGGCACAAAAACAGACACATAGATCAGTGGAACAGAATAGAGAGCCCAGAAATCAACCCTCAACTCTATGGTCAACTAATCTTTGACAAAGCAGGAAAGAATGTCCAATGGAAAAAAGACAGCCTCTTCAATAAATGGTGCTGGGAAAATTGGACAGCCACATGCACAAGAATGAAACTGGACCATTTCCTTACACCACACACGAAAATAGACTCCAAATGGATGAAGGACCTCAATGTGAGAAAGGAATCCATCAAAATCCTTGAGGAGAATGCAGGCAGCAACCTCTTCGACCTCAGCCACAGCAACATCTTCCTAGGAACATCGCCAGAGGGAAGGGAAGCAAGGGCAAAAATGAACTATTGGGATTTCATCAAGATCAAAAGTTTTTGCACAGCAAAGGAAACAGTCAACAAAACCAAAAGACAACTGACAGAATGGGAGAAGGTATTTATTTGCAAACGACATATCAGATAAATGGCTAGTGTCCGAAATCTATAAAGAACTTAGCAAACTCAACACCCAAAGAATAATCCAATCAAGAAATGGGCAGAAGAAATGAACAGATATTTCTGCAAAGAAGACATCCAGATGGCCAACAGACACATGAAAAAGTGCTCCACACCACTCGGCATCAGGGAAATACAAATCAAAACCACCATGAGATACCTCCTCACACCAGTCAGAATGGCTAAAATTAACAAGTCAGGAAATGACAGATGCTGGCGAGGATGCGGAGAAAGGGGAACCCTCCTCCACTGTTGGTGGGAATGCAAGCTGGTGCAACCACTCTGGAAAACAGCATGGAGGTTCTTCAGAAAGTTGAAAAAGAGCTACCCTATGACCCAGCAATCACACTACTGGGTATTTACCCTAAAGATATAAACGCAGTGATCCAAAGGGGCACGTGTACCCGAATGTTTATAGCAGCAATGTCTACAATAGCCAGACTACGGAAAGAACCTAGATGTCCATCAACAGATGAATGGATAAAGAAGACGTGGTATATATACACAATGGAACACTATGCAGCCATCAAAAGAAATGAAATCTTGCCATTTGCGATGACGTGGATGGAACTAGAGGGTATCGTGCTTAGTGAAATAAGTCAATCGGAGAAAGACAACTATCATATGATCTCCCTGATATGAGGACGTGGAGATGCAACATGGGGGTTAGGGGGATAAGAGAAGAATAAATGAAACAAGATGGGATTGGGAGGGAGACAAACCATAAGTGACTCCTAATCTCACAAAACAAACTGAGGGTTGCTGGGGGGAGGAGGGGTTGGGAGAGGGGGAGGGGGGTTATGGACATTGGGGAGGGTATGTGCTACAGTGAGTGCTGTGAAGTGTGTAAACCTGGTGATTCACAGACCTATACCCCTGGGGCTAATAATACATTATATGTTTATAAAAAAAAAAAATTTTTTTTTAAAAAGAATTGATCCCATTGAAAATTTCAAAGTAAAAAAAAAAAAAGTGAATTTATTTCAAGGTTGGATTTATTTCACGAAAAAAGCTTAAAATTTCAAAAGCAAAGACAACACTAGAGGTTCGGCTCTTTGAAGAGAACTGGTAACCTCCTATCAAGATTAATAGGAAAAAGGGATGATCAGGAATAAAAAAAAAATGTGATAACCGTCCAGAGCCTTATACATCTTACATTACACGAATTTATATATTTGGAAGTAGATAAACCCTTGAAAAGCAGAAAGCATCAGCTGACACAAGAAAAACAAAACAAAACAATTCCGCACAGTCCTGCAGCGTTTAAGAAATGAAGTCTAGAATTGTTAAAATCCCCAAAGAATACTCTCGGAGTACTGGCTATTTAACCCAGAAAATGTTTTTTGAAAAAACTATACCATTCATTAAAAATTAGGAGCACAAGTCAGTGACTTCTAAAACCTTATTTAGCCATGACATTCCTTCTTCCTGTGAAAACCTTACAATACCCCAGGCAGATGAAGTCAGACACTGACGGGAAGCTGAGAGGGGTGGTAAAGCCCACGTGCTGCCTGGCTCACTTCCTGAGTCCGTGAGGCCGAGCTCTCGGAGGGACCCCTCAGAGTCCTTGGGAGTCCACGGGCCCCTGTCTGAACACCACCACAAGAGCCGACCCCGAAATCAAATCAGTTGTGAAAACATCTTTCTGCACACTTCTAAAGGGCTACTGAGGATGATAAATACGACACCTTTCTACAATTTTTATACTCCTTGTATGGGCAAAGGGGTATAAATTCACGATGGTAAGGAACGCACTGACGACACCCAGCACAGCAGAAAGACTATAAAAGTCATCATTTATCTGACACACCCCACTCAAGCTAGGCTGGCTTGGGTCAGCTGAAATCCCACCCTGTCTGTCCCGGGGGCTGCAGGACAGTCAGTGAGCACAGGGCGTGGTTTCACAGGCCAGACTCCAAAGCCCAGGATGCACACAGCTGAAGTTTATCTCAGCCACCAGTGAACTTGTTTAAAATACGAGCAGTTCTTATCTTTGTTTCTTCCTGGTTAAATTAAATGAAGAATATTCTTCCAAGTCTAAGCATTCAAGCTGAACACACACGGAGCCACGGTGGTATTAAACTGCGTCTCACACGCCCGTATCTGCCTTTCTGGATGAGAGCAGGACTACGGATGGGAGAGAACAGAGCACCGTTCGCACATGCCAACACGGTGGCCAGAACTGACTCTACCATGCGCTCACGACAAAACCAATCTTCCTCTGTCTTCTGGACATTTAAATTTCTCACTAAAAAAGTGAACTTGAGGGGCACCTGGGTGGCTCAGATGGTTGCGTGTCTGCCTTCAGCTCAGGTCATGATCCTGGGGTCCTGGGATCAAGTCCCACATCAGGCTCCCTGCTCAGTGGGGAGCCTGCTTCTCCCTCTCTCTGTCTCTCATGAATAAATAACATCTTTAAAAAAAAGTGAACTTGAGGACGCCCGTGTGGCTAAGTCAGTTAAGCCTCTGCTTTTGGCTCAGGTCATGATCCCGAGGTTCTGGATTCAAGTCTTGCATGGGGCTCCTTGCTCGGCAGGGAGTCTGCTTCTCCCTCTGCCTGCGGCTCCCATGCTTTTGCGCTTCTGTGTGCTCTCTGACAAACAAATAAAATCTTTAAAAAAAAAAAAGTGAACTAAAAAAAAAAAGTGAACTTGGCTTTCCTTTTCTGATTGGCACTATTTGCTTTTAGCTCATGTTCAACACGCTCTATGACGTCACCTCGTCAGAGCGCCTGCTCCACTTTGAGACGAGTAAGTGCGCTAGAAGCGGAGCTTGCAGGGGCCTCAACTGCGGACCTGACGGCCCAGGAAATGAGGCAGCAAGAGATCACAAACCTGGTGCCCAGGAACTTCCATCCTCCACAGACAAACCACTCCAGTCCTCTTCTCCTTCGTGTGATCCTAGCTCGCGGTAACGTGTGGTAATCGCTGTCGTCATTCTCGAAGCCTTCTTCAGACATCATCAGTGGCATTTCATCCAAATGGGCAGACTCATCTTCCGGCTGGTACCTGGTCGGGGTAAGAACAGTGCTGAGGCCAAGCAGTCTTCCATCACAGGTAAGGGTATTATTTAAGACAAGAGTTGGCCCAATTCTACTAATCACACTTGTGTTTGCTCTTCAAACTAAGCTGTCTAGAGGGGAGGCAAGCCATTACAAATAAGGGATGCTACTTTCCCTTACCAACAATGTACTTAGCCAGGGTAAACAGGAAAGGTACGGGCTGCCGGAGGAAGCAGACATGACCATGCTGGGAGGGGAGCCCTCCACGAAGCCATCAGTGTGACCCGTCAGCTCAAGAGCACCACCCACGCATGGTGTTCAATTCAGGAATATGAAAAAGAAAACCTGAAATATTAGGAAAAATGGATACTTCCAGGTCATTTCTAAATACTCTGCTACAGACTGATGTGATGTAAAATTTGCCCAACGTGGCATTCATCAATCAAAGTCGTGGAAGTGCAGGCGTCTTACGCTTAAAGGTGGGACACGGTGCACCCCTTGGTTTGCTGTCAGGCTGCGATGTCCCACTTACACTTACTCTGTTATTCCCTTTTCTAAACTTTCCATTCAATGACATCATTTCCTCCACAACCAGCGTCCCTTTTAGAGTTCAATAATCCCCTTGTGATTCAAAAAACAAGCAGCCTACGCCATCAAAAACCCATGTATCTTTCCTCAATTGTGGACATATTTACATTTTAAAAATAAAAGCTTAACTTGAGAACCAAAAATTCATCAGAAAATACAATGGAGAGTCCACAAATACCGTATTATTTGATTTTACATCAAGCCTCCTTGGTAGGTATTAGCTCAATCGTAAACACAGATAGCAGACCTCTGTCCCTGGGAGAGGATGGCAGTCACTGGAACTGAAATTTCTCCTCACACCCTCTGAAGGCCACTGACTTTACAGAAGACAAATAAAACCAACCAAGCCCAAGACTACAGCATCGATGAGCTCCAGACAATACCACAACCTATTTAAAGACAACAGCAAACCTGAAACAGGATAAAGTCAAAGAAAATCACAAAAAACACACGGTACTCAAAATACTTAAAACAAAGACAATGCAAATTCTTGGAAGCAGCCAGAGGAAAACAACTCATTACAAATAGAAGTGCATTAATTCAAACGCCCATGGACTTCTCATGGAGAGAGAGGAGGCTAGAGGAGAGGAAGTCCATGTCTAAGTGCTGAGAGTGGGAAAAAAGGTTCAACCCAAAATTCTAAATCCAGCAAAAAGATCCTCCAGGAATGAAAGCAAAACAAAAACACTTTCAGATGAGAGTGAAAACCTGCACGATGTGTTACCGGCAGACCTCGTACAAAAGAACGCTCAAGAAAGTTTCACGATGAAGAAAAATGATACCATTAGAAACCTGGAATTTCGGGAATGAAGGACACAAAATTCTTTAAATGGTGTATAACTGAAAGCAAAAGCTGGACATCGTCCGGTGAAGTTTTCAGTACAGGAAGACGGGAGTGGACATGGCAGGCAGTTCCACAGCTCACGTTACGTGGAAGACAGAACAGTGAGAAGTTGGCCGCGCACACTGCAGTCCTTAGAGCGGAGCTTCTCAGCAGTGGTACCATTAACATTCCGGGTCACAGAATTCTGTTGACGGAGCTGTCCTGTGCATCATGGAATGTTCAACAGCAACCCGGGTCACTACACATTTGACACGAGTAGCAGCATCCCCCCAGGTGTGACAAGAAAAATGTGTCCAGACGTTGTCAAATGTCACCTAGAAGACAAAAATCCCTACCTACAAAAAAATAAAAATACTTGAAATGTAATGGCATATAATGTTAAAAGATTAAAAGTAAAAATAGGGAAGAAGATACAATACTAATGCTCTTTCAAAGGAAAATAAGTAGCTACTGTAATAGATGACAAAAACGACATAAAAAAAATAGAAGGGAAGAAATGCCCAGGACAAAGAAGGACGTCACATCATGAAAAACGATCAAATCACCTACAAGCTCGAGCAGTCTTCAACGGGCAGGCACCTCTCACCAGTTTTGAAAAAAACAAAGTACAGAACACGTAGGGGAAAGGAGAGACCAATCCGGAACACTGCCTGGAGACTTCGTAACCCCTCTCAGGAACTGACAAGAGTGTCAGGAAGGCCACGAAGATGTGGTCACACGACGGGCACCCACCCTGGCCACCACTGACAGAGCGCCGCACCTGCACAGCAGAGGCCCCAGCAAATGCGCAGCGAACACACCTTCCGGGGCCGCATCCCGGGCCACGCCACCAACTAACAAATCCAAAAGAACTGAATTAGAGAAAGTACGTTCTCTCACTATAAAGGAATTTCTTCCAAAAGTCACTAACAGAAAGGGGTGTCTGGGGGGCTCAGGCAGTTAAGGGTCTGCTTTCAGCTCAGGTCATGGTCTCAGGGTCCTGAGATCCAGTCCTGCATCTGGGTCTCTGCTGCTCCCCCCGTCCCTCTGCTTCACGCATGCTCGCACTCTCTGTCTCTCAGTCTCCTCTGAAGTAACTAAAATCTTAAAAAGAAACACAAAACAGGGATGTCTGGATGGCTCAGCCGGTCAAGCGCCTGCCTTCAGCTCAGGTCTTGATTCCAAGGTCCTGGGATCGAGCTCTCTGCTCTGCGGAGAGTCTGTTTCTCTGCTGCTCTCTCCCTGCTCGCACTCTCTCTCTCTCTGAAATCAATAAATAGCATCTCTGAAGATAAATGGACTGGCGGTGGGCAGTAAGGAGGGCACGGACTGCATGGAGCACTGGGTCTGACACAAAAACAACGAATCATGGAACACTGCATCAAACACTAAGGATGCGCTGTACGACGACTAACGTAACATAATAAAAACATAAAATAAAAAATAAAAATAAATTTAAAAAATAAATAAAGCAAATAAAATAAATCAGAAACAGAAAGATATCCGGAAAATCCACAAAGACCTGGCGGGCGGGCGGGGTGGGGCACAAAAGCACCGCTTGGGAACAGAACAGTCCCGGCACTGGAGAACCACCCACTGGTCACTCACAGCGGCCAGGGGAAATGCACCACGCGGAAGATCGGCGGCTTCAGCTGGATTCACACTCTGAACCAGTCGCCGCAGGACTGCCTGACGTCCGCCTGCTGCTGTGATACGGTGTGCAGCGGCTCGGCACTCCCGCCAGCACACGCACACGCTGACTGTACGTACTCTATCCCAGAGCAGTGGCTCTCAAAGTGCAGTCCCCACACCAGCAGCATCACCTGTGAATGTGACAGAGACAGAATTCTCGGACCCACCCCAAGAAACAAGAAGCTTCTGGAAGTAGCCCACAACTGGTGTCAAGAGCCTTTGCGCTGTGCTGTTTGAGAAGCTCTGCTCTGGGGCTGATTTTCATGTGAAGGGACACGCACAAACAAAGAACACTTCAGCCAAGCCCACGTGGGATGTGCTACAAACCACCCACCCGGACACTTCAAAAATGCCATGTCACCAGGAGAAAGAAAACCACCACAGGGGCACCTGGGTGGCTCAGCGGGTTAAGCATGTGCCTCTGGCTCAGGTCATGATCCCGGGGTCCTGGGATCGAGCCCCGCATCGGGCTCTCTGCTCAGCGGGGAGCCTGCTTCCTCCTCTCTCTCTCTGCCTGCCTCTCTGCCTACTTGTGATCTCTGTCTGTCAAATAGATAAAATCTTAAAAAAAAAAAAAAAGAAAAGAAAAAGAAAACCACCACAAAGAGTTCTCCAAATGAAAACTAAAAAGATAAAACCAAATGAAACAGTTGTACCTTGATTAAACCTTGATTGAACAAAAAGCTGTAAAAGACATTTTTGAAAATGTCCTAGAGCATCACGTTGGTCATAGCTGTACTAACCCTGGGGAGAAACCAAACGGCACTAAATTCTGAACTTTAAAATGCTGAAGGATATATTGTGTACTCTGCCACAATCTGAGGAAAGAAGACTGCCGCGGCAAGAGAAGACATGTGAATAGAGCTGCGGAGGCCACGTCAGGGTCGCTGTTCATGCTCTTGGCCAGAACGACAGTGTCATGGCTGGAGAACCCTGCTTCCCGCGGGGAGACCCTTGCCAAAGGTCTTACCCGGCAAGCACTGAAGAATGGGTCACACAGGGAGAAAGCCAGTGAGGCCTAACATTTCCAGTGCTGAGTCCACGTAAACTGCAAGGACATCCCTCTGTATGTTCGAAATACCTCACGGTGGACAAGTGGGGAAAATGTATCCACGCGAAAAAAATTTAAGACCCAAAGTGATGCTTTGAGTCCAGCTTTCTCCATCTTTTTTCCTGCCATCGTGTCCAAGACCGGCCGTCATCTGGACACTGTCGTCTGCGCCATCATGAAGATCTTCCTTCTCCAGATGGCCTGTGACGCTCACAACCACCATTTTGAAAATGAAGGCCTAAGAAGAATGACAATGTGATACTCCAGGCAATCGGAGTTTCCAACAAGAGAAGTATTTCCATTCCGCTCTAGAATGTTCCTGAAACGTACCTCCCGCAGGACGGAACAAGCCTGCAATGTCTGTGAAGGACACGCACACAGCGGCGCATATACACAAGCTGTGTGTGTGCAGACGCGGTGCTCCAGGGAGTCTGTGGACCTGCGTGTGGGCGCGTGGATGTGTGTGGGCGTGGGCGTGTGCGGTGTGGTGCCCCTGCCGGCAGCCCTGTGCTCACCAGGATTCTGTGGAAACGTCGGAAGGCAAGACTCCAGAAGCCACGACCTTCTTGAAACTTTTCTTGAAACGTGCCTCGCGGTCAAGAATCCCAACACGAGTGGCACTCGGATGGAAAAGATGTCCTTGGACGTGAGGCCAACGCCCACCTGCTACCGAAGCTGCTTTGGGCATCTGTGTAACGTGTGGCGACTACAGCTCCAGCGAGGGGCGCACTGAGTTACAGGTCACTGAGTCACCCGCCACTGTGGATAGACATTTACGACTTCCCACTGAGTAACGTTTCAGTGGAAGGATCTGTATACAGAACTTTCCCCACGTTTCTACGTGACATCTTGCCAAGAATCCCAGAACTGCATTGTTGTATACAGTCGCGTGCTCTACAACACGGGAAATTCCCGTCAACTGCCAGTTTAAACTCCGGCCACTGCAAGTGCTGTGACCACCCGAAGCGAGTCCGCCGCACCCTCAGCAGATGGGAGTAAACACAGGCGGCCCTTCGCTTGCGAGGGGAGGAAGACGGCATCTTGTCGGCCCGGGCACTTCTGCTATCACACGGCGCCCTGCGCCACTACCACGAACTGTGGCCAAGGCTGCTCCCAGGCTGTGCAGAAATCTCAGTGGACCCGGGCATACGTGGGACGTGTGCCCGGGGGCACCCCCAGAACCAGGACCCTCTCCCGTGGCTCACACTCAGCAGCCCTGTGAGCCCAGCCTCCTCACGGGTGAGCCTTCACTGGCCAAGAACTCAATGTACGTCTTCAGCAAGCATCAGCAGGACCGTGACTGCTCTCGTCAGCCAGGTGGCCCCCGGGTCACCTGAGGGAAATATCTGGGTGCTCAGATGACCCGTCCCCCCAAAGAGGGAGGCTCTGCCCTCCGTTGTTTTTGCCCATAAGCCCCATTACTTTCAGCGATTCCTTCTACCGAATACGACGTCTTGGAGGGATGTGCACATGACCCAACAACAGACGTGGCCGTATGATTTATGCTCAAGCCCGTCTCTTCCACACTGATTTGTAAGACCTCTTAAATGTATCAGGGTTGTTTGGGAGGCAAGGAAACAGGACTTTAACCTACAACCACATGGAACTCGACCCTGCAGGGACCTACAGGAGATCAGCATACCGACACCCTGACTGCAGCCCTGGGAGACCTCGCCGTTCCGACCGGCAGAACTGGGAAGTAATACATTGTTTCAAGCCACTAGACGGATGATACTTTTACAACAGCAACAGACACTAACACAACTGCCCAGCAATCAGTGACGTGGTCTTGCTTTCTTCGTGTCCTGAGTCCATGTACAATCCTGCTGCTCCCTAGCTCTCCTGGGAAACAGCCCGCGGCTAAGACAGGCGGGGCAGCAGAAGGCAGCGGCATTCTGCTCACAGAGGACAGAGTGTGCAGACAGCCCGCGCCCAGACTCTCCCCGGCACAACGGTGCTTCAGTGAGGTGACAATTACACATCAAGGGGAAGCGACAGTCGGCACGTGACAGGTACAGGGACCACCTGCCCTCACACCGTAAAGCGGCGAATAAGGCTGCGCAGATGGTGAGCGGACGCTCAGCAACACGAACCACCCAACACTTCTCCTCCCAAGATCATTTCATAGGAAAAATAAAAACCACAAGGCCTCTGAGAATACGGGAGTACAGAGAGTCCATCAGGCTGAGGACCCCAGGAAGATCACGTCTCGCCAGCCTTACAGGAAGCGGAACAGACGCTCCGCAAGCCACCCGGCCACGGTGGGACAGGGACCCCAACTTTTCGCTGAGCACCAACACGTGCGTGCCTACGCCAAGACACGGTCCGAAACAGACCCAGCCCACGCCTCACCGGGCTCAGACTCGTTCACTGGTCAACCGAGAATGGTGGCAATGGCAACTGGCAAGACAGTCCCCGTGCCCTTGCAGGGTGCCGCTGGCGTCCAGGCTGTGGGGTCTGCGTCCAGGTGGGGGGAGGGTGCGTGCGGAAGGCCCGCCAGAGGAGGGCAGGCGGCAGCGCCCGGCTCAGGAAGGACTGCCAGCTGCCCAGGCCAAGCCACAGCTGTCCATGGGAAGTCTGGATCGGGATCGGGACACAAAAGGCAGCCTGCCTGGAGATCATGCACACAGCCAGTACCTCCTACAAGGAGAGCGACTAGAGGTCCACGCCGCTGCGTCCTGCAACCAGCACACCCAAGACAGCAGTGTGTTCGGAAAGATGAGACAAAGACACACACACACGTAAAAAGGAGAAGAAAATGTTTCCCATAAAAATGCAAGATTAAATACATGATCTACTTTCAATACCAAAAATACTGCTTTTTCTTAGGGCTGAAACCTACCGAACAGAAAACGAGAGATTATGACAAAATGTAGGAAGCTGGAAAGCAGAGGGACAGACGGTAAATGAAGAGATCCGAGACCCGAGACACACAGAAGTCTCGGCACCACAGCGGAGGCAGGAGAACCTCCAGACCCCGGAGAGCAGGTCGGGTGTCTCGTGGACCTCAGCAGTGGGTGTACAGGAAGGAAAAGAGTAGGATGTGACCGAAGGCTACTGAGGAAATATCTGGGTGCTCAGATGACCCGTCCCCCCAAAGATCAAGGGACAGCGAGGGAGGCAGGAGAGGGAGGGCAGGAGAGAAAGCAGAGGGCGAGGGAGGGCTAATGAGCGCACATGAGCCAGCCTGGCCCCCCTTTCCTGCCGCCCCGGGAGGAATTCCGCACTGAGAGGAGGAAGAAGAACAGAAGCCCGCGGCCAGCGTTTGCTGAAACTGTCAGGAATCGAATCGAAGCACGTCACATATGTTCATTTAATTCCTAGTTTCAGAAAATTAACATAGGAAAATTTTACTATAAGTTAGAAAAATAACGGAAATTTCCAAGACAAATACAGTCTATCTGCGTGAAGTGACATCACTCAGTTTAAAAAAAGGAGGGACTGGGGCACCTGGGTGGCTCAAGGGTTAAAGCCTCTCTCTGGCTCAGGTCATGATCTCAGCATCCTGGGATCTCTGCTCAGCAGGGAGCCTGCTTCCTCCTCTCTCTCTGCCTGCCTCTCTGCCTACTGTGATCTCTGTCTGTCAAAAACATAAATTAAAAAATCTTTAAAAAACAAAACAAAGAGGAGGGACCGTGGCGGGTGCCCAGGCCGGCAGCGTGAGGACGCGGGGCGCAGCCAAGTGAACCGGGCCCAGGGAGACGGCTCGAAGGGCTCCACTTCCGCCAGGGGACGACAGTCAACGCCACAGACACGGAGGTACAGAGAGGCTACGTATGGGGACCTGGCGGAGGTGGGGGGGGGGTGGAGGGCGCTGGCGAAGCGTTTCACAGGTGGGGAGCTCGGGCTGGGGAAGAGGCAGGAGGCCTGCGGCGGGCCATGGGGACAGCGGCACAAGGGCAGGACAGCGCTCACCGCCCTGCACCGCTCACTCGGGGAGACGCGGCTAAGACGGTGAATTATATGTGTGTCTGGTAGAATCTTTTTACAAAGGACTGATTTCTGTAAATATTGCTGATATCCGGCTCCCCAGCAGCCACATAACTCCTGGTAGATGGCTATTTCCTCATCTTTATCCACATCTCCAACACTGCAAGCCGGTTTCTACCCCAACAGTCTGCCTGAACACGCCCCAAGGACCCTTCCCCTCATCCTCCTGCCAGCTGCCACAGATCAGGCCCTGCAGTCCGTGCGGTTACCCTGGAAAAGCCAGATCTGCGCCACCAGGCACGTTCAGGCAAGAGTGTGATCCCTTGGGGAGCCCAAACCCCAAAGGAGAAAACTCCTGAAGGCCTCCTGCACTGCGAGGCCCGGAGAAGGGGGCTGCGGCCCGGGGCGCCCTCCCCAGGCACCCCAGGGGCCTGGAGTCTGCATGGTCCCAGTAGAAAAGTTGAGAGCAAACGACAAACTGGGGGACACAGTGCAGCACAGACATAAAACCATTCCTCGTAAATAAAAAGCAAACAGGCGGACGCTCTGACAGACGAGCAAGGACAGTTCAGAAACGGGACAGACGGCGGTGTGCAGAGATCTCCTGCGGCCGCCCTGGGAACCCACACCCCTGCCGGGATGCTTGGGGCGGGCCCGGTCCTGAGGACCGCGGGTAGCCCCGCGGGCGGGCTCCTCTGCAGAGGGAGGAGCGCCAGGAAGACCGTCATAAAGGAGGCGTGAGGGCCAGAAGGAAGCAAGTCGCGGCAGGAGACACGAGCATGACAGGAGCCGAGCACGGAGGGCTGCGCGAGGCCTGGACGGGGCTGCAGAAGGCCCAGGACTGGAGAGAAAGCTGGGCGGCCGGCGCGGCCAGGGCCCGGGAGGCCGGTGGATGCTGCTTGCTGGGGTGAGGCAGGCAGGGGAGAGTCCGGGGGGCGGGCCGGCCGGCCAGCGGGAGGAGTCTCCCTTTAACTCTCGCTGGAAGGGGAAGTCAGTGGCAGGTTTTGGATAAGGAGGCACTCTTAATGGCTGGTAAGAGCATGAACAACTTTTCTGGAGGACAGTTTGTGACAGTGCATCAAAGGCCCTCTTTTTTGTAATGGGAATAAATTTTAAGGCACAGGCTCTAATTATCCCATGACAACAGGAATATCTGAGAACATGAAAAATGTATACAAGACTGATCCACAAAGATGACCGTTACTGTGCTGTGTTGCTTAAAAGTCCACCCAAGGGGCGCCTGGGGGGCTCAGTGGGTTAAAGCCTCTGCCTTCAGCTCAGGTCATGATCTCAGGGTCCTGGGATCGAGTCCCTGCATCGGGGTCTCTGCTCAGCGGGGAGCCTGCTTCCCCCTCTCTCTCTGCCTGCCTCTCTGCCTGCTTGTGATCTCTGTCAAATAAATAAATAAAAATCTTAAAAAAAATAAAAAGTAAAAAAATAAAAGTCCACCCAAAAAGCACGGAAGACTTCGGTATCAGTGACTAGACCGGGTCACCCGTGTCCGAGCACCACACCGTCGCTGACAGTAGTAGGCAGAGGGAGAGTCACTTCGAGGAGCCCGGAGAGGCAGCACCTGTCCCCACCACCGCCACCAGCCCCAAGGGCCACCTCACTCCAGTCACCCTCCACAAGACCATACAACATCCCCACAAGAGAACCATCATCTTAAGAGGCTCCGGCAAAAGCTCCTCTCATCCGTGAGGCGGTGGGCCTAAAACCGAGTTAACAGGTTTCCTCAGAAAGATTCCTTTTTTCGTATTCTCTGCATCAGCTCACTTCTTTTAAAATCGTCAACCAGAAATGAATATGTATACAAAATGCAATTAAAATTCAGAGTGCACTTAAACATGTTATAATATAGTGCACGGAATGAGATTTTCACTCTTTTTCAGTAAGTTCTTGGAGCGATTGTGTTGCCTTTCAGCAAAAGTCACAATCGTATCAAGTTTAACACTAGAAAAGTAGTACAAAGAGTCTGAAAGATAATGAACATAACCAACATCATGTTTAGTAACCTCCACTTCAGAGATGGAGCCTTTGAACTGGCAAGCAATTTATTCCATTTCCAAAGCAATTTTCCTATTGTATTGAAAATTTTACCTCAGTATTTAAAAACAATAAGATGATGAATAATGGATTTTTTCAGAGACAGGATAAGCAGAAAATCTTAAGTGTCTTTGTTGCCTAGTGTCATACACACTTAATTGGTTTGTCACTCAAGAAAAATCAACGTTTCCAGCAATTAAGTATAATTCTGGAAACATATTTTTAAAACGAGTAAAAACAATGTGAACAAAGACGACAGAACAGATGATACCAAACCCGAGAGTACTGCCACACGAAGAAACGGAGACAGCTCTCTCAGCTGCCGCCAAAGGTTTGGAAAAACTGGGAACTTTCAACAAAACACTCAAGTACCGGGAGGTGCGTAATTTACATGTATCTAAGTAAAAGCAAAAGTAGGTCAGTACAATAAGTCGCTTAAACTCACATTCAGTATGGAACAGCCTTATTGTTTCCGTTTTGAGGAGAAGCATTTCTTTTTTTTTTTTTTTTTTTTTTTTTTAAAGATTTTGTTTATTTATTTGGCAGAGAGAGGTCACAAGTAGGCAGAGAGGCAGGCAGAGAGAGAGAGAGGGAAGCAGGCTCCCTGCTGAGCAGAGAGCCCGATGTGGGACTCGATCCCAGGACCCTGAGATCATGACCTGAGCCGAAGGCAGCGGCTTAACCCACTGAGCCACCCAGGCGCCCCTAGGAGAAGCATTTCTGATGGTAAAGGGAGAAACCATTTAAAATACGCCTCGTGCTTAAGCCTTCTTTAAGAAAAATAAGCCCTGCCCCCTTTGCCTGCACGTTAATAAAGCAGAGAAACAAAGAAACAAAGTGCTATAAGGAAATGTGTATGTTTCCTTCACCAAACACAGCTTCCAAGTTCACGTGTGTCACTGATGAGTCATTAACAAGCAGCAGAACCATATCGGGGGAAGTTGGGACTCTGCCCCTCCGACACCAGCAGAGGAGATGAACAGCAGAAGAACTGTTAAAAAAGGAACAAAAGAGCCTTGCCTGAAAAGCACACCTTGACCTTAGCAATGAAAACAAGCAAGAAAGGCAAGGGCCAGTCAGTCCTCGTGCCCAGAGACGCCGGCCACCCGCCTGAACTCTGTACGCAGTAACCTCGGAGCTGCGGACTCCTCTTCCGCGACGCTCCCTAACAAGCCTCAACACCAATCTCCTGACGTAAGAAATCACACCAACACTACACATAAAACAAACAAGCTTCTAAATTAGAGTTAGTGGTACCATATCTAATATTACGTAAATGCCAATCCAGAAATCAAAAGCTCAGTGGCCAGTTAGCTCAGGACACACAATCCAGTTTCCTGAAGCTGTGACGCTCACGATCACCAAATCCATCTTCGCGCTAATACTGTCTGTTGTAGAAGACGCAGTGAACACGCCCGTGCTGGCAGGTTTGAAGAATTTCATAAGCTCAAGTGAACTACAGATCCTTAAAAATATGTCTCTGGCTCTAAGGAGTCCTGGGCCTGAGCACTTGGATGAATGCTATCTTAGGACCCATTCAGGAGGGGCGCCTGGGTGGCTCCGTTGGTTTAGCGTCTGCCTTCAGCTCAGGTCATGGTCCCAGGATCCTGGGATGGAGCCCCACACTGGGCTCCCTGCTCAGCAGGAGTCTGCTTCTCCCTCTCCCTCTGCCATTTCCCCTGCTTATGCGCCCTCTCTCTCTCTCTCTCAAATAAATAAACAAAATCTTAAAGGAAAAAAAAGGAAGAGCCATTGGTACTTGAAAAAACCTTTACAGTTGTGAATCATCACAGAAAAACAGAAGTTTGGTCTTTTACAACAGGCAAGGTATTTTTTAGATCATCATCATACTTGTACAATTTTTAAGATTTAGAGAAAATTGTGTATAGACACTCAGAATGAGAAAACTAGCATTAAAAATTTTGTGTTGCCTCTATCAAGAAACACACTAATATTTTAGAGATAATCAGACACTAGCCATCTGTTCTCAGCATGACTCTCTTCTCAAACACTAAAGTTTAACTATTATAATACTGCAAATGGCTCTAGGCAGGGCCAAAAGCTACACTGCGACGTGAAGCAAAGAAAAGGCACTAACAGACACGGATAAACAAATGATGTCCAGCGTCAGCCATTCTTCTTTCCACTGTGAAGATGATCTCAATGACAGCGGCACTATTTAAGAGACAGAAATGGAAAGAGAAATTCACAAATACCTTACTTTTACCCAGCTATACATAATACAAGAAGATCAATGCCTCACATTCATTTATAGAAAATAATCTTATACAGGGGCGCCTGGGTGGCTCAGTGGGTTAAGCCACTGCCTTCGGCTCAGGTCATGATCCCAGGGTCCTGGGATCAAGTCCCGCATAGGGCTCTCTGCTCAGCGGGGAGCCTGCTTCTCCCCCTCTCCCTCTCTCTCTGCCTGCCTCTCTGCCTACTTGTGATCTCTGTCAAATAAATAAATAAAATCCTAAAAAAAAAGAATCTTCTACAGTAATTACACTCTTACTGAACTATTAAATACTATGCATGGGACACAGCGTTTCATTCACCTAATAACTTCCAAAAAAAAACCCTACAAAAAACCAACCCCCCCAAAGAAATCAAGAACATCCTCATGTATCAACAACACTCAAATCCTATCTAATTCGTCCCCTTGAAATTTTCAAGTAAAACCCAATGATGAAAAATTTTATACAAGTTGTAACAATTTATGATCACTATATTTTAACCACATGTGTCCTAAACTGGTATGATTATAATGAACTGAAAGTAATTTCACTCCAAGGAAAACCTGAGAACCTTTAAAATACATTCCAATTCCTTATACATTATGAACACAAAATGGCATTTTTACATGGTCCAAAAAAAAGTCTTTTAAAACTTACAAAGCAAGAAAAGCCCGTATCAAAGCTGTTTTCCTAACAACTAATTAGCTTTCCATTGCCAATGTGGAGGAAAAAGACCTCATAATATAAACTTTTGCTCTTGGAACTGTAAGACTGCATTTGCACTTTTTATTTTTTAATCTAATTTTTTAGCTGTATTCTAATTTATAACATACATTTCCCAAAACAGAAATACTAGAAAAGCCGCAATATTGATATAAAACTTCAATCTATTCACTTTACAGTTCTGAAGTATGAAATGAGAGATTTTCTTATATATCAAGTTAAAAATGCCCTTAAAACCAGCTTTGTTAAGGACATCTTCCTGCCCTACGCATACCTACAGAGATGAGGGGAGGTGACGAGAAGCGGGGCACCAGGCCAGGCCTGCCTCTCAGAGGCGAAGCAAACCCTGGGACACCCAGCGCCGGTGGGGGTGGCCACACTCATCCGTGAGTGTGCCAGAACACCGCGTTTTACACTCTGCAGGGGAGACCCGCATCCAAACTACTTGCTAGTGAGTGAAAAAATAAATAGTAAGACTGACTTTAAAATAAAAAGAGTAAAGACAAAACCATAACAAAAGTAAATGACTCCTTCCTGCCAGTTCCAGGGCAAGACTCCCTCCCCCAAGCCGCACCTGCTGTAAGGGCACCTGTAACCCTGCAGAGGACACGGGGAAAGGTGAGGAGAAGGAGGCAGACCAGGAGAGATCTCAGACCCCAGAGGGCACACAACAGTGATGTCCCAATGTGCTCCTTCGGCCTCCTTTATCCCGAACTGTGTTCTAGAGAGTCAGCAGCCTGAAAAGCCAGAGGCACAAACCAGAGAGCCCCTGAGAAGAGCCCGGTCCATCCCGCCATCCCTACCGCTGTCGCGGGAACCTAGAGATGAAGGCCCCAGGTCATACTGGAGGAGATCACAGGCTACAACAGGCACGCCTCCCTCCCCAGACTAGGGGACAACAGCAGAGCCCCATGGGGACTGCAGACCAGCAGGAAAGGGGCACCCTCCTCTCCCAGGTGTCAAAGGGAACCTAGCCTTCACCCCATCTGCCAGTAACAAAGCCGCACCACCTCATCCCACCTCCCCAGAACACTGCGATGAGTCACATACATATAATGTAATACCAGAACTAGCAGTAAATAACATCTATACAAAGAGATACAGCGGAAAAACACCCTAGGTAAATCAAAATGAAATTCTAAAAATGCTCAAGTAACCCACAGAAAAACAGGAAGAAGAAAACAAAGAAACAACACAGCAATCAAAAAGGAAAACGACAGATATAAGCCCTAACTTGTCAATCATCACACGGAACGTGAATGTTCTCAATCCATCAGTCCTAAGACAAAGACAGGCACGGAAGACACAAAACGTAACGGACCATATGCTGACTACAAGGAACTCCCCTCACATACAAGTAGGTTGAAAGTAGAAGGATGGAAAATTATATGCCAGACAAACATTAATCAGAAAAAAGCATGACTAGCTAAATTAATGTCAGAAAAAGTAAAGCCCAGAGCAAAAATACTACTAGAGACAGATGGGAATTAGGTAATATAAGAGCTTTGGTCCGTCAAAACAGAGCAAACCCAAATATGTCTGCACCAAATGACAGACGGACAAACCAGTGAAGTAAAAGTGGATAAAATCAACAGGAAACACAGACGAACGCACAATTAGAGTTAGAGACGCCAACCACCCGCCCTCCACAACGAAGAGAACAACTAGACGGTGAAGCGGCCGAGATAACCCACACGATCTAATCAACATTTCAGCACATTTCACCCAAGGAAAGCACAATCCATTTTCTTTTGGGCCCTGAAAGTCTTACCAATATGCCATATTCTTGGTCACAAAGCAAACCACCCAAATTAAATGAAATAGCATGAAGCATGTTCTTTAACCACAAAGAAATCTTGCTAGAAATTAGTGACAGCAAAGTAACAGCAGGTTTTCCATACACACTCCTAAGTGACCCACGAGACGAAGGGGAATCTCTAAAACCAAATGCCAAAAATTTGAGGGACACATATAAATCGGTGCTGAGAGGAAAATTTACAGCACAAAATGCTTACGTTAAAAAAAGAGGAAAAGTCTCCAATCAATAATCTAAACTCCCACCATAAGAAACATGACTGAAAAGAGAAAAATAAACCTCAATAGCAGACAAAAAGAAGGAAAAAATAAAGCACAGTAATTAATAAAACCGAAAACAAAACTACAGAAAAAACAAGAAAAATAAAAGATGGCTCTTTGGGAAAAAAAAAAAATCAATCCTCTAGTGAGACTAACCAATAAAACAGTGAAGGCACAACCATCACCATCCGAATGAAACAACATCAGAGAGGTAGTGAGAGGCTACCACGAACTCTATACACGTAAATACAGCAACTTTCCTGAAAAGGACCAATTCCTCAACTGGCACAATCACAACTCACCCAAAATGAAACCGCTCATTTGAGTAGCCTAGTTAACTATTAAAGCAACTGAGTTTGTAAACTGAAACACCCAAAAAAGAAATCTCTAGGTCCACATGGTTTCAGTGGAAAATTCTACCAAACATTGAAAGAAGTTAACAGCAACTCTATTTGATGTCTTCCAGAAAGCAGGAGAGACGGGAACACTTTCCAAGTCATCGCATGAGGCTGGGTATGGGGGTAAAATCTGACAGTCACTGCCCTTCTATTCATGGAAGAGAAACATGTAGTCAAGTGCTGCTCTGAGGGGAACAGGGTCTACGGGAGCCAGCAAGGGCATCGAATTCCATCCTGGGTGGGGTTGAGATAATGGAAGGTTTCAAAAGAAAAGCAATTTTAGATGCTGACGGAGCCACTGAAATATGGAGATTTGAAATGCCAGAAGAAACAGCCAGAAGAATCCAAAATAAGTGCCTCTAGTGTGAGATGCTAAGGTAAGGAGAGAGGAATAAGCAGAGTACATAGCCACAGAGCCTTCTCATGAGCCTTTTACCCTATGTTGCTATGATCAAATACAACCAAACGTCACAAAGTAATGTCAAAGCGCAACTTCCAGTCCAGATCCAACGCCCCCTGCTCCTTACCGAAGTCCACCTATAAGCCTGGAAACAAAGCAAGAGCCAAGCAAAGGAGCGCTCTGGAAGGTGGTAAGGCAGCAGTTAAGAGGAAGAGGGTTGGGCTGGCTTGGGACCGAGGACCCGAGAAATTACACAGTAGCAGGACGTCCCACTGCCCTCACCCAACAGAAGGACGGAGACAACTGCCTGGCATTCCCCAGCTCCCAACCTAGCAAAAAAAGGCAGCCCAGAAGGATCGTTCCTCCCCTGAAGGATGCAAGCATCCACCACCACCAGCAAAGAAAGATCAACACGTGCTGTGGGAAATGGCATCCTTCCCCACGGACCGAAGACTCCCCGTGCCATCACGGGACACTGGCGCACCTGGGCAGCACCAGTCAGCGGAACCCTGCCACAAAAAGAGGTTAGAAGCCTCAGAAAGCCGCTGTGTCTCCATGAGCCTGAGACGGCCCTCTCTCACCAGGAGGGAAACCAGGCAGCACCAGCAAGCACAGCCCCACTTCAGAGGCGGCCAGTCCAGTCAACAGCTTCTGTTCAGGGCCTGAACTCCCCTCCTCTGCCCCCAGAGCCTAGAGCAGCAGGAGGAATCAACAAGAGGAATCGGGATGGCCACAGTGGGGCTGAGACTCCTCCCCGAACCAGACACAGGCAACAGCCAGCAGGCGCGTGCACAGCGGGCAAAACCACACCCACCACCCACCCAACAGAGTCTCCATCACGTGGACTGACCATTCCTCCTCTTCCCAAGAGACCCTGGCCTCGTCCTCTCAGCAGCAGAAGCAGAGATGAGGGAGAGTCCCTGGACACCACAGAAACCAAGCACACCAAAAACCAGAGCACAAAATTAAACTGTCATGGGACTCAGCCTACAGATGGAGGCCAGGACCCACAGGCTAACCCTAAACACGGCGCTCGGCTGCTGAATTAAGAGCTGCAACCGGAACCCACATTCTCCACACGGAGGAGACTAAACGTCCAGGATACAATAAAAAGTCATCGGTCCTCCCCAGAACAGAAGACCCAGAGTGTGAGCTGGAAAAGACGATCCACAGACACCAAAACTGAGATTAACTGCGTTACTAGAACTAGGTGACGGTCGTTTGAAGCGGCGAACGTACACATGCTTCAACAGCCAATTACAACCCTCTGAAAACAACGAGAAATCACACAACTGACAATAATGGAAAGGATGCTGCACGACACCAACAGAAGACTGAAGACGACAAAGGGCAGATCAGGACAATTCACACAATCTCAACAAGGTAAAAGAAACTGGGGGGGCCAACAAGAGAGCCAACATTCGTGTCGCCCCAGTGCCAGCAGGAGAGGGAGAAGACAGTGGAAACCAGAGTCCTTGGAGCAAGTCCCTAACTTCGGTGAAACAAAACCGAACAGGTGAAAAACTTACCAAATTCCAACGGAGAGAAACCGAAAGAAACCCACAGCAAGACACACAATTAAACCTGTAGAAGTGGAAGCCAAATGCAACCTTGAAAGCTGCCAGAGAGAAATGGCGCACGACCGCGGGGAAACAGCAAGGGCAGTGGCCTGAGCGCCGCGGCAGGAAGCACGCGGGCCGGGCAGGCGCCCCGGCTCCAGGCTAGCCGGCGTTCTGTGGCCGCCGCACCCGTCCTTCAGGCACTGCGGGGAGTGCAAACATTCTGAGGCGGAAGGCGCCCAGGACCGGCCGCGGAGAGCGCTCCAGATACAACGGACCGCAGAAAACCAGCCTGGACGGCAGGAGAGAACCGCGCACGCGGTCCGCGCGTCAGGCCGTGCGCACAGCCGAGCTCCGCAGGCGCACGCGGGGCTCCAGACCGCAGGTGGGGCGGCCGGGGCTCGGCGCGCGCTCTGCAGCACCGGGGAAGACGGGGGCGACCAGGACGCCAGCAGGTGTGCACGCCGCGCTGCACCACGAAGACAGCCCCGCGGCGCGCGCCCGCGACACAGCAGCGCTGCAGAGACACGGAGACCCCAAACGCGGCAGACGGCTCCGGAGCGTAAAGAGGCGCGAGAATCGGCGGCGAAGGTGCGAACGAGAGCGCGCGCTAACGCAGCAACAACCAACCTCTACGAACCTCTATGAAGGCCCGGGGCCGGCAGGCGCCCCGGGCGAAACCCGCGCGCGACAGACCGCGACGAGCGCGAGGCAGCCGGAGGCGGGCGGAGGTGAGCAGCGGCGAGCAGCGGCCATCTCAGAGCGCCGACGACGAGCGGACGGAGAGCGCGGGGCAGTGAAGGCCGCGATCCCCCGAGCACACGGGGTCCGGGACATGCGCCCGGCACGCGCCGGAGAGGTGCTGCGAACCGACTGTGCGACGCGGGCCGGGTCCAGGAACGCTGTCCCCAGGAACGCTGTCCCCAACGCCCCCCGCACGACCGACGCAAGCACCGCCAGGGGTGACACGACGGAGGCAAGGGACGTGGCCCCCGGGGCCGAGCACGGCGCGCAGGCCCCGCAGCAGGCTCCCCGGCAGCCCGTCGCCACCCGCTGGAACGACGGCGCTGGAAACCGGGCTCAGGTCGCCGGGGTCGAACCGCGTCGGGGCTACAGCTTCTCCCGCAGCGCGGGGCAGGGGCCGCGGTGACCGGAGGGCTGGACTCGGCGACGGCTGGACACTGACCACGCGGCTCCTCGGGCGCACCGCGTGCAGCGTCGGGGGCGCCCGTCGGCTCCCGGACCTCGGGCGGCGAGTCGAGCCCCGCCTGGGGCGCCACGCTCAGCGGGGAGTCGGCTTGAGGCCGGCGGCCGCGCCCGCCCCCGCGCCCGCACTTGCGCTCTCCCGCGCGGATCGGAGAAGTTCGGTGCGTCCGCGGGTGCTCGGGGCGGCACGTCGTTTCCTCCAAGTCTGTCCCCGCAAACCTCCCTCTGTGTCCGCGGGAAGCGAGTCGCGCGCGAGTCCGAGCCCAGGGGGGCCCCTCGCTCCGCCGCAGCCGCGCTTCCCCGCCCGCTCTGTGTCCGCGTCCGCGCGCTCGCGGCGCCCTGGACCGGCGCGGGGCCCGGGCGGCAGCGGTCTGCGGGGCGCCCACCGCCCGCCCGTCCGGCCCGACGCGGCTCCCGCAGCCCAGACCGCGGGCGAGTGCGGGCGGCGCCCGCAGCGGACCCCGCAGCCCAGGCCGGCGTCGGGAGCGCTGCCGCGGCCTGCGGGCGGGGACGGACGCGCCGGCGGGGCTGCGGGCCCCGGGGGCAGGGACGCCGCGGGCGGAGGGACGTGGGCGCGTCCTCACCTGCTGGGCCGCTCGGCCCCGGGCCCAGGCCCCGCCGCGCTGTAGTAGGCCGCGCGTCTGCGGTTGGCCGCGGCCGCCGCGCCGCGCACCGGGTACAGAGGGATCTGGTCCGCCATGTTCCGGCCGCCCCGCCCTCTCCGCTCCGCTCCGACCCGGCTGAGGCGCCGCCGCGCGTCGGGGCCCGATGGCGTCACGGCGCGGCGCAGCCTGATGACGACAGCGGGCGGCGAAGGTACGGCGCGGAAGGCGGCGGCGTTACGAGGCTCCGTGCGCGGGCCCGATGACGTTCCCGCGCGGCGCCGGGGCGAACGGAGGCGGTGGCGCTCCGAGGCTCCGCCCCCAGCGCGCCCGGGCCGGGTGGCGTCACCGCGCGGCGTGCGCGCGCGCGGCGGGGCTGTCTCCCGGCGGCGGCGTCCCCGGGCGCGAGCGCGTGCGGCGGAGGCCTTGCGGGGCCGCGCCCGCCGCCGTGTCGGCCTCCCCGCGCCTGCGCACTGACGCTCGCGGGAGGGGCCTCCGAGCAGCCGCCGGCGTCCGGCCCGCAGCGCCCCCAGCCGCGTGCGTCGTCTCCGGCCCGCGCTCCGCGGAGGGTCCGAGCCCGCACCGACCCGCGCCCGGCCGGCCTCCCCCGCACGGTCGCCCGGAAACCCGCCTCCCGCTGGCACCCGCGACGGGCGCGTCCGTCTTCCGCGGGCAGCGGCCGGGGCGCGGCGACGGGGCCGGGGACGCCCTGGACACCCGCGCTCCCGGGTCCGCGGCCCCCAGCGCCGGCTCCGAGACGCGGGTGTGCGGCCTCCCCCCGGCCGGTGCTCGCGGCCTCGGCGCTGCCCGGCGGACTGCTCGGAGGCGCCGCGCGCGGGGTCCCCGCTGCATCCCGGGGTCACCCCTCGGGCCCGCGAGGCGCCGGGTCGCCACGTGTCCTCCAGCCCGGACCCGCGAGGCCAGGACGCTCGGGCCCGGCGCGCGGCCTCTTCGCGCCTGGCGGACCCTGACGTCTCCCGACCCCTAGCCCCGCGGCCAGGGCCGCGACCTCAGAGGGGCTCCCCGCGGCGGGGGGGCGCAGGGCGCCCGGAGGCGGTTTTCTCTGCAGCCGGAGGGTGTGTTTCGGGCTTGGGGAGTTGCCTCCTCGCGCTCGCCCCGTCCGCCTCGCGGCCTCCACTTTGGCGAGGGCAGCGAGTGTCCGGTGCCCTGCGCTGGGTCCGCGCTGGTCGCTGGGTCCCCGGGCGTCTTGGAGTTTAGGCTGCGGCGGGGGGCGGGACCCTGCGCGGCTGCGGCTTCCCCTGCGGCCGAACGGGGGTCCCGGGAGCAGGTCCGGGCTTCGGGTCCCGGGGATGGCGCGGCAGGTGCAGGGCCGCCCGCGCTGCGATTCCTCCGGGGTCTGCAGTTGGGGTCTCTGTCCTCCGACTCGAGCCCCCGCCCTGCTGACAGCGCCGGGCAGTCGCCGGCCGCAGGGTTTCCTGTTTTCTTAGCGTCCGAGTGGACTCCCCGGAGGACAGCCTTACCCGAGCCCGGGCGAGCCCGTTGCCCGCTCCCACGGCCCACCTCCTGCCTCCGGACCAGCCGCGGGGTCCGCTCGCCGCTTTCTGGTCCTGTCACTCTGGTGTTTTCAAGCTCTGCGGCGTCTTTTGTTCCTTATTTTCGCAGTTTATAAATCCGTTGTGATTCTGTGTTGGAAGCGCTGTGTGCAACGTGAACCCAGATCCTAGACTCCTCTTGACTAGATGTTTGTGTTTTTTAAATATTCTATTTATTTATTTGACAGAGAGAGATCACAAGTAGGCAGAGAGAGAGGGGGAAGAAGGCTCCCCGCTGAGCAGAGAGCCCGATGCGGGGCTCCATCCCAGGACCCTGAGATCATGACCCTAGCCGAAGGCAGAGGCTTAACCCACTGAGCCACCCAGGTGCCCCTTGACTAGATGTTTTCATGCATTACTTTCTCAATGTAAAAACTTACTTACTGGACGCCCGGGGGGCTCAGACCGGTGAGCGTCCGCCTTCGGCTCAGGGCATGATCCCAGATTCTTGGGGTGGAGCCCCATGTCGAGCTCCCTGCTCAGTGGGGCCCTGCTTCTCCCTCTCCCTCTGCCTGCTGCTCCCCTTGCTTGTGCTCTCTCTCTAATAAATAAATCTTTTAAAAAAGTAAATGAAAAAGATAAAAACATTTTTAAAAACTTATTTATTAAAAAAAGTTAATATTCTTAAGTAATTGCCCCAACTGTCTGGTTCCCATTTGTTACTTTTGCTGCTTTTTATGTGGTTTGAAAGAGGCCACTTTGTGGAGACCACAATCAAAGGACACAGGGACCTCCTATTTGCAAGAGGAACACATGGCCGTTATTTCTCTTACGCAGACTCTCTGCTGTGACTTGGGCCACCGTGGGACACGTGCGTGATGTCAGCTGAAGTTCTGGGCGGATCCTGGCGGGAGCTCGGGGCGGCTGTGCTGTTCAGCTGGAGAGCTCAGCTGAGGGACTGTTTACAGAGGTGTGGGTAGGAATAAAGAAGCCAAAGCAGTTCACGGGGCTCCTGCTGACAGACGAAAAACCACGAGCACCTCTGGGCTCCGAGGGACAGGAAGGGAAAGGCTGAGCCCAGGAGCCGGATCACCCCCCCACCCTGATCCCCACCCGGAGGCACGGAGGCTACAGAGCCGGGGTCAGCACACGGCTCACAGGTAGAATCTACCTGTCGCCTGTTTGTTTAGCTATAACCACACTTCCCGTCGGATTACCTATGGGGGCTTCCCAGCGGCACAGTGGAGTTGAGGAGACCTTACAAAGGGCGCATGACCACAAGGCCTGTGTGGCCCTTTACAGGGCAGGCTTGCCAACCCATTACAGGGGTGCATGGCCTTGCTAATACCTGGGGACGGCAGGGGCGTGCACCGGCAGCACAGGCGGGGATGTTTCTACGGGGACAGCGGGGACAGCGCTGCCCTAGAGCAGTCCCAGAAGGAAGGCGTAATTACCAGTTAATAGAGGGGGGTGGAGTGACCGAGAATACCTGATTGATCTTTAGGAAGGCATGGAAGGACTTTAAAGAGGAAAGAACGGTGGGGAAAGAGGGAACAAATAAGATGACAGAGTTCCACCGGTTTGTGCGCAGCGAGCGAATGCCAGCAGACCGAGTACGCCAAGGAGGAGTCACGTCCGTCGGGACGACAAACCAAATCCAAACACATGCCTGAGGTCTAAGAGGCATGCCACAGAGAAGCGGAAAGTGGCAGGGACAGGCGATCTAGACCACGCAATCACTGGCCACCGTCACGCGTCTGTGAGTGTCCCTCACCTCGGCAGATGCAGACCCCGAGACAGCATCGATCCGCAGCTGCCCTGGGTCACAGCCAGAGCTCGAACCCAGGCTCCAGAGGCCGTGTGTAGCCTCTAGACTAGAGTTGCCAGGTGAGCTTCAGGAAGAGAAGGCTGACCGCCCAAGCTTGGACACACGGCGGAAGCAGGCTGGCGTGTCATTTCTTCTCTTGCAAGGGTGCAGGCCACCCGGAGAGAATGTCATTCAGCTGACTATGTGCTGTTTAGTAGAGTCCCCAGCTTTGTGAAATTACTTGCTAGCGTGAAGGTTTTTGCTGGTAGAGAAGCAAATAGTTTCCGTCCAGAAGAAAATAGAACATCACGGGGCATAGTGTATTGTCCTCAGGATGTCAACGACGTTTGTGTCTAACTCAGCACCTGAGCCCAACATCTCTGATTTCTGGTCCTGAAAAGCTCTGAGGCCATCTTGGGTCTTACTCATTGTATTTTCCTCCACGATCTTCCTCTTGACTCATAAGTTTGTAGAATTTTGGCACAAGCACATGTATCCACATGAGACTTACTTGACCTCGTCAAAAACTACGCTTTAGCTCTTCCTGTCCCCGCCGCGGCACAGCATCTAGATGGAAAGGGGAACCATGCGTGGGACCGTCACGTCCACAAGCTCTGCCTCCACGCTCATGGGGGGACGATAGAGAAGGACTGAGCCAGGCTGGAGGCCAGACCCCGGTGTTCTCCAGAGGTAGATAGGCAGTCAGATCCTTGGCAGAGAAATGAAAAGATTGTCTGCCGGCCCAGGGCAAAGGAAATGCAGAGAAAGGCCTAAGGGTGCAGGAGTATGAGTCAAGAAAAAAGTAACTTCTCCGATGCTGGAAACTTTGGCTTTGGGATCCAGGAGCACACCGGTCTGCAGGCGAATGCGACCCAGGCCCTGGTAGGTGCAGCCTGGAGGCCTGCGCCGTGCTGCGTGTGCCTGTTTCGGCATCATAGGTGGGAAGCCAGGACCCGCAGCACCACGGGGGCCAAACACAGACTCAGCGAAGAGGAGGCCACGTGCTGGTCCCAGCAGGTGTGTGATGGGATCAACCTCCCTGGCAGATAAATTCCCATTTCTATCCAAAAGGCCAATAAAAACTTCTCGGTGAAAGTTTTTTGGAAAAGGGTACTTGCGCAAAAAGATGGATTTTCAAATGTCAAAGAAGAGCTTAATTATTTTTTAAATGGTTGACAGTGGGTATCATATCATGGAATTTAAATGTCATTCAGTACAAAAAGTGATGTCACGGGCACTGGTCTGGCTTAGTGCACTGAGTGTCTGACTCTTGATTTCAGCTCAAGTCGTGGTCTCGCGGTCATGGGATGGAGCCCCACGTCCGGCTCTGCTCAGTGCAGAGCCTGCTCGAGATTCTCTCTCCCCGCAGCTCTTCCCTGCCCGTCGTGCTCTCCACATAAACAACTAAACAAAGAAAACCTTCTACAAGGAGGTGATGTCACAGTTCCATTTTTAAATCTAAATGGAACAGGCTAAAAATGCCTCATTTCTAACTATTCCCATTTACAGTGTAACTATTCCCAGTTAGAGGGAAAACGTTTAGCTATCCGTACAATCCGAGCGAAGGCATCCATCCTTCTCCAAAGTTCTTTTACGGGAGTCACTGGGCACAAACGTTTGAAGACTGCTATTGCAAGCCACAGTAGTTTTAGAAAAAGTGCCATGAAAGGTGAGTCTTGTGAAACGCGGCCTTTGACTGCAACATGAGAGACCCGTTTTAGCTCTCGTTATGTCCTACTGACACTTTCTTTGTTTTGTTCTCCAGGGCTCTGCCCCACGCGTGTCCTCCTCTCACAGCAGCTGTGGCGTAGAGGCATGAGGCTTTCAGGGGGTACCTTCCCTCCACCGTCTCTACCCCGCGTCCAAATTCACAACATCCCAGCACGGAGCAAGGTACGAGACTTCCAACACCACATGTCACCCCTTGAAAGGCTAACTGCCCTCGTGACGTGTGAAGCCTGGATCTGTCATAAAGGGAGAAAATGTGACTGTAACACAATAAGGTTTTCATTCATCTTACTGCGCGATGCACTCACATTAATTACAGCAAGCTCTTAATTTTAAAAACTGTATTTTGTGCAGAATTCGTTCCGGCGTTTCATTTGCTGAAAGAAGAATTTTGAGTGAACCACAAAATGTGTGCACGTGAGCATGTGTGCCAGTGTGCGAATGAGTGTGTGCACACACGGCACTCCCAGGGCACACACGACTCCAGCTGCGCCCTGGCAGCCCACGCCCTTGCCGCGGAGCTCTGTCTTGTGCAGGATCAGCTGTGGTGCGTGGGGACAGATGTGTCTAGAAGAGTCCTGGTCTTCTTTAAACCGTGCATTCAATTACTATTCGAATGAACCGTGGACATTTCAACTATTCCATCAAAATGGGAAAAATGTCATGAATAGCTTCTCACCGAGAGTTTCAAAGGATTGCCTAAGAAATAAATGGACCCCAAGTGAATGCTTTGGGGTCCCATTAGGGTCACTTGGGGTTCGGGGTCCACTCAGCTGTCCTATAGCAACAGCTGTGTGCCCAACAAGGACTGCCCACCTGGAATTTTAACATTGGTGAACCTCTTCCAAACACAATACCATAGTCTCGATAACACACACGGGAACTCCAGAAGAAACACATTCTTGTCTGGAAATTCCTTCTTGTCTCTACCGTTTCAGGCACATGAAGCTAATTCCTTAAATTCTTTTTTTTTTTCTTAAGATTTTTTTTATGTATTTGACAGACAGAGATCACAGTAGGCAGAGAGGCAGGCAGAGAGAGAGGAGGAAGAAGGCTCCCCGCTGAGCAGAGAGCCCGATGCGGGGCTCGATCCCAAGACCCCAGGATCGTGACCTGAGCTGAAGGCAGAGGCTTTAACCCACTGAGCCACTCAGGTGCCCCATAATTCCTTAAATTCTTAACGAGAAGTTACCCATACAGAGTATGCTTATCACAAACTGGGCAGCCCACCAGTATTGTGTAGAATATTTTCTTTTTTAATTTATTTTCAATAAAATGTTTTTGTGCCTGCAGTAGAGTGAACACACCATGTTACGTTCGTTCCAGGTGTACAGCACAGGGATTCCCCGCCCCTATACAGGACTTACCTTTTACTGTGAAATGCTAATTACAATGCTATTATTGATGGCACTCCCTTTGCTGTACTTTTCATCCCCGTGACTCATTCATTTGGCCCCTGGAAGTTTGTACGCTTGATCGCCCCCCCCCCACCATCACCCCTGCTGGCAGCCCCGCTCTGTTCTCTGTGTCCTGCTCCAGGCTCCCCTCGTCTGGCCGAGGGAACGCATCAGACCCCCACTTTGTGCTGAAAGCCCGCTGCCTTGCCACAGCCGGCCCGGCGGGAACATTACCCGCTGGGTGATGAGAGCTATTTGGGGATGAATGTCCCGTTCTGACAAACCCCATCCGCATTCTCAGAGCTGGCTTTGTACTGGGCATCTGGTTGTGGTTTTCAAGATTCAGGCTTGGACAAGACTTCCCCCTGGCCGTTGGCTGGTCTGATCTGGGGGCTCCCCCTCTGGCTCCTCTGAATCCCGGGGTCAGCACCGCACTTCTCAGGCCCTCTGTCATTTTTCCACCTGGCCTTGACCGCAGCCACAAGGGGCTGGAGAATGTCAAGGCACTCCCCACCCCTTGGCTCAGTGTGGGCACAAGGGTGTCTCTCAGCAAACACTGTCGGAGTGAATGGCTGTCCCATCTCTTTACGGGGTACTGTGCCCACGGTACTACGGGCTGCTCATTTCCCCTCCTGTGATGCTTCTGCCGCTCTCCAGCCATTGTCCTACGGAAGCAGGTGCCATCTCTCTGCCTCCTGGGACATTCCAGCCTGTGAGCTGGTGTGTGCGGGTCCTGAGGACACACCAAAGGCTGTGTCCTACCCTTCCACCCTTCCTAGCTGAATCTCCGAGTCCCAGGGACCTCCGGTCTCCTAAGATGTCACGCGTCTTTGAAAGTGGATCTGTGACTTCGGTGAAGACGAGGGGTACCACACGAGATGCCCCCAAGTCAGAACTAAAGGCATCTCTCATCCGTAGCTGCCTGCTCTGCACTCCAAAGTCCCTGATCACACGGGAGAGGAGAGGAGAGGTAGTAATTATTTATAATAACTTTATTAGCTATAATTTGCATCGACCCTCTGAAAGCATCACATGCGCTTCCGAGAGCTGCGTCTTAAATGCAAGCGCCCGTCCTTGACCCTGCCCCGTCCTCCCCGTGCACAGCAGTATCCCTTTCTTCCTGGGAAGGACAGGTACAATTTGTCACCACACAAATTATACACACTTGCTGTTGACATTCTTTTATCAGATAAATTACTTGTACTTATTATGCTGAAGGCGATTTCCATGAAATCTCCACATTATGAAAGTCTGAGTTTAGGCTGACACAGAGCATGCCGGCTGTCGCTCGACCACGGGCACAGAGATGCCCATTCTGACAGCACGTGTCTGTGCCTCTTCTCTGGGCTGAAAGCTGACATTTTGGGCACGCGGCGATGCAGCTCTGAGCCTCCACTTGGCCCCCCATGGTGGCATCGGGGGGACCTGAACACAGACGCCCTCTGGAAGGGCAGGAAGCGATATCCAAGTGTCACGCCCAGCAGCGTCTCACTCACGAGAAGCTTTGCAAAACGTGCTGCTGACATTACGAACCTGCCTGGGAAGGTCCTGCTCTCGATGACAAAGAAACACAAAATTCAACCCCCAAAAGCACTCATTACTGTTTTTCTTTTAAAGGGGGGAAGGATAAAACTTTAAATATTTTTCAAAGATTATTTATTTTAGAGAGAGAGAGAGCTCAAGTGGGGGGCAGAGGGAGAGTCTCCAGCAGACTCCACGCTGATCGTGGAGCCTCGCGCAGGGCTGCGTCCCACAACCCCGAGATCATGACCTGACCCAAAACCACGAGTCCGATGCCTAACTGACTGTGTCACCTAATCGCGCCTAAAACATTTGTTAAAAACGGAAGGTCCTCTTCCCTCACCAGAAGAATTCGTGCTCGGACAGAAGGGCGAAGAGGAGACGACGCGGGCTCAGTGCCAGCGTCCCCACCTCGCGGTGTCGCTGGCGTCGGCCACCTGCTGACCGGCCTCCTGAAGCCTGGCCTCCTCACCTGCTGGGTGGGGACAGAGGCGCCTGCCACCATGCTGTCAGGACAGGTTACTGACAGCCCACGTGTTAAGCGTTTAGATTAGCGCCTGGTAAAAAGACAGTAATTTTAGGGTGGGGCTATCATCTTTTTATAAGTATCAAAAAGCAAACAAGTCTCCCCTCACCCAAAAACGGCCACTGGGAAAGGGGCATTGGCGTCATGTGCAGGTATTAGGACCAAGGGAAGCCTGCTTTGGCTCAGCCGACCGCAGGGCGGGAGCTGTGTGAAAACGCAAAGAACACGCTTCGCTCTCCCTCCCCGAGGCGAAACACCAGGCGGGCCCGGACCGGCCCCCAGAAGGGACCCCGGCAGCTGGGCAAGCGCTCTGTGCTCTGCAGGATGACAGAGACACACGGACAAAGCAGAGGACAGTAGGACGCCCCACCGTTAGGATCTGCTTAATTCACTGGTTGATTTGGTGCCTTAATCCGATTCAACAGACGTCGCGATGTTTTCAGTGAGATGGTATAAATCATTTCTTTTTAAAAACTTCTTCAAATTGGATGCGTGACGAGTCGGTCTATTTCTTTCTCACTGGATCAGAAGTAGGATGTGGAGGGGTTGGGTCTGGAGAGAGAACGGCGGTGGGAGCCGCCGCAGCAGGTTACAGGACGTCTCAGGGATCCGTGTGGACGACACCTCGTGGCCGTCCCGCTGGGGAACAGAGCGCTGGGCCGTCCGCGGGAACTGTTACAGTTGTTACACTGGAGGGCTTCAGTGGGCTTGACAGGTGAAGGGAGGGGCATGTCTGCACGCCTCGAAGGTTGCTGATTAGGTCAAAACAAATGAAAATTATGAACTGGTCAGAAAACATGACTTTCTTTTGGAAAACGTGATTTTCTTGATTTTTTTCTGCAAGATTGGTTAAACGTGCCTGGACTTTATTCTGTATGTATTACAAGAGACAAGGTGTCTTTGAAACAAGACCATTGCAGAAGTCCCACGGAGGGCAGCCCCTTACAGGGTCCCGTGCGGTACAGCCACGACCCTGACGTGTGCACGGGCGAGCGTGCACGCTACATCGAGTTGTGTGCCAGCCTCTGGAAGGCGGGTTCTTGGGTCGGGTACGGCTCAGAAATCACAGAGCCCACCGGGGGTTCCAACACCGTGGATGAGCGAGGCAGTGACGCCTGCGTCCTCGCTCAGTTTGTGACAGTGGCCTGACCCGGCAGTTGTGAAGCATCACGTGGGCCCAGAAATGCTCGAGACACGAGAGCAACGAAAGACCCCTGTTTGGTCGCCTGGACAAGGTCTCATGGGGCTGCTTTCTCGTGGGGATAGCAGAGGAAGGTGTAGTAGAATAGATTCTTATTATGGGCATGTGGTTAATCACACTGAACGGGAATCTTTCTCAGACCACGTGCTGTCTGATTCCACTTCTGTGAATCGTCCAGAACCCGAGCCTCTCTGGAAACAGCGAGGAGATTAGGGCTTGCCTGGGGCCGGGATGGGGAGGGCGGGTGGTGGGCAGCTAATAGGCCCCGGTCCCGCTGGGGGCTGCAGAGAAGCTTCTAAAGTGAGCTGGTGCTGATGGCCCGTGAGTGCACAAAAGCTGCTGGGCGTCCATTGTGTGTGCTGCGTTCTCGGGAACACAGTTTACGCCTCAGTGAGGATGTGAAGCGAAATGTCCTTCTGTCCGACGTCTGCAGGGCTTTGATTTACTGCGATGCCGTCATTTGCTGGGCTGTCCAGGCCATGGGTTTGGTGTTTGGTCCAATTTCCGGGGCGGTTTGTTTACAGCTAAGCACGTTTTTACGGGTGAAATGAGACGCACATATTAATTGTGCACAAGAATTCGTGGAGCCCGTCACCGTTCCTTTGATGTCAGAATGCAAAATGCTTTACCAGCTTCCATTGTTAAAACTGGAAGGTTTTGGTGTGTCGCGGCAAAACTGTCATGTTTTCTTACTCCAGATGTAGCCTTTTTCTGCATACCACTGTAAGTCAGGAAAAACGAGGTTACAGCCTAACATTCTGCTATGACTACGTGTCAAGCAACACATCATTGCATTGTCTTTGCTTTCTCTCTTTAGCTGGCTAATTGCGAATATTCTCAGTTCTACTTTAGGAATTTAATCTATTACGGTCAAGCTGTGAGTGCAGTCAGAGCCAAAGCCCCTGGAACCCAGAGAACGCTTAGCTGGGCTGCACTTCGGAGGTTTCCAGAGCACAGGGGATAGGCCAGGCCTTACCTACATTGAAGTCTGAGGCCCCATGGGCTTGTCCTCCTTATCCTTCCGACCGTTGTGGGCCGACCACACACTCGAAGGGAACGCACGGCACTCCCAGGACCCGACGTGCCCAAACTTGTCCGGATGCTGTCCATCTGTCCCTCGGCTCTCCCTCCCTGCTGCTGGCCTCTGGGGACAGCCTGCGTCCTGCTCTGTGAGCAAAGACCATCTGTCACCTTGCTAAGTTTTACACTCTCAGTCTCGAAGGAGCTGTGGCAGAGCCTGGTGGAGTGAGCCAGAGTGGCAGCCGGAGGAGACAGGGCTGAGCTCGCACTGGGGCTGGCCGGGCCGGGCCTCTGTGGCCTTTGCTGTAGTGGCTCGTAGCACGGTCCCCAGTCTGTTTGCAAAGGCTCGTCCGGCTGTATGGAGACCACCACGGGCTGGCAGGTGGGCACAGAAGCCTGGGCACGGTGGCAGGACGGGAACGAGGGTCCGGCCACAGAGTGCTGTGGTCGGACTCGAAGCACATCGTACCCGGACATAATCCGAAGGCAGGGATGTGGCCAGAGGGCTGCCGTGTGGGAACGACCGGAAACCTGTGGGGCCAGAGCAAAGACAGAGACACTCGGAGAGAGCTTCCAGGCCTGGCAGAGGCAGAGTCCACGAGCACCAGAGTGGCCAGCCGTGGGCTCACCCCTCCCTCCCCTGCACAAGACAAGTGAAATCTCTTCAGTTACCGTCAGGGTGTATGGTTTAGACTTTTCTTGGCTTTCTAAAGGAATTGCTTCTTTAAAAATTCCGGCTGGGAGAATGGTTGGCCAAGTTCATGCCCTGAGTGTATTTGCGCCCTCTCCCCGCTCCTCGGCTGCCTCCTTGCAGCCCGCTCTTCCCCCAGACGCGGCCGTCTCCCCAGGCCCTCCCGACCAGGCTCCCTCCGCGGAGTCCCTGCTCCTCTCCAGGCCAGACGGGCCGCGGGCATGCAGCCCAGACAGACTGTGGTTCGAACTACTCACGCAGTGAGCAGCAGGCTCCAGAGATCCGCAAACCCGGTCATACTCCGTCCAGCCCTGTTGTGCACCAGAGCGTGGACATGTGGGGCCGGGGCAGAGGCGGGGGCTGCTGTGGGCACGGGTCCTCGGCTTTTGCCCACTCCCATGGTGCACTGGACCTTCCCACAACCAGCCCCCTGGTCCTCAAGCCCTGCTCCCAGCGATCCTGGCACGCAGCACGCTCCAGGGTCTTCTCCGTCCCTTCCCCTGACATTGCCTTCATGACAGTCTTGTGCTACGGACAGAAGTCCGTGTCCCCCAAACTCACGGTTCTAACTTCTCCCCAAGTGACGGTGTGAGGAAGCAGGGCCTTTGGGGGTGGTCAGGTCCTCAGGATGCTTGCGAATGGGATTAGTGCCCTTGTAAGAGGCCCTAGAGAGCCCCCTTGTCCTGGTCAGTCACACGAGGACACCTCAGGAAGACGGACATGTAGGAAGGAAATGTGCTCTCCACACGGGGACTCCGCCAGCCCCCGGCCTGTGGTGACCGGCGGCCGCCGCCTACGGCCAGCATGTAGAAGCTGTCCCCCGCGCCCACACACCCGCAGGACGCCTCTCACACCGCCGTCAGCGTGGCGTTTCGCTGTCTACACAGTTGTCTTACCGTCCCATGCACCTCATTCAGCCTGTTCTCTCCGGCAACACCGAGTGCCTGAGAAATACCTGTGGCACGGAATCGTGACGCCGCCTCTTCCTCCTGGCTCCGTGCGGCGCGGCTCTCCACCGCAGGAACGCAGCCCGGCCAGCCCTGCCCTGTCTTCACCGTCACTGTTCACGCGAGCGCTGGCCTCTCCTATAAGCGCCCACGCTGGTTTTCAGTTGTCCCGATCATGGTGTCAGAGTCACCCTAATTCTGTTTCAGTAGTCAAATGGAATAAACCAAATGATTATACCTTCTCCTTTGGTATTTTCAGAGAGTCTAAAATTAGCAAGTTGTTAGAACGGGCAATTTTCAGATATGTCTGATGCGTCTGTAGAAATTAGGATGGGCCTTAGCATTACCACCCCAGGGGCCAAGCACTCTGAAGAGGTGGCCTGTGGACTCAGCCTCGCAGCCCAAGAGGCGCGGGCCATCTGAAGACTTTCCTCCAGACGTGTGCCTCACTGTCCAGCCATCCCCAGGGCTTAGCCTCAGCAGTTTTGGCCCAGCCCAGTGGCCTGGGGCCAGACGCTCCCAGACGCTGCCCGAGGCCAGACACCACTCCCTCCGTCCTCTCCCTCCCAGAGGAAGATACTCTGCAACGCCAACCTTCCCAACCCTGTGCCTTCGCTTTGTGAAAGCGCACTGGACAGATGTTTACTATCATGAATCTCATCATATTTGCGGCTTTTGTGAATGACTCTCAGCTCTTCCTACTGAAAATTTTAGGAAAGAATTTTGACGGTGGAAGCGTAACACCCAACAGAGAGTGTGACACATTTATTTTCAGATGTGTTTTAAGGCAGGTGATGCCTTCATTAAATTCAGGTACGAACATAGCTCAGCATCCCAGAATTAACGCCGTGCAGCGGGTCACCTGGGTCTCGGTCTCTCGTCTCCCACTTACCTGCCCACACCCATGAGCAAGTTTTAAACTCTGAGTGTGTTTCTGTACCGGAGGAATGGGAATGGAAGGAGTCCCAACTTGGGAGATGTATTTGAGGACTACGTGGGAGAATGCGCAGTGTCCGGCACGGGGCAGACACACTGCGAGCACACGGCCATGACAGGTTCCCCGTGTCCGCTCAGCCTGGCCGCGGACACCTCTTCAAGGCCACTGCCGCTGGTTTCTTTTGCCCAGATGTTTGTAGGCCGAGCAGCAGGCCGCACATCAGCGCCATCTTACAAGACACAGACATGCGAGACAGGACGATCTCGGGCCTCTGCTGACGTCGCACGAGATCCCTGGGACCTCAGCAGCCTCCATGCTTGGCAGAGTGCACACCAAGCCTTCTCCTCTTCCCTTTACACAGGGCCGGTCATACCCTTTTGTTGTTATGTTCTGTGACTTCAAGCTTGCTAATGCTTGACACTCCAGAGCTCCCTCCTAAAACAACAACAACACTCAAAATAAAAAAACCTCATTAAAGAATATTAATACTCATGAATTAAGAAAAACAAAAGGAGAAATTGCCCGGAACAAATTCCGATCACCCTTTGATTCTGTCCACTGACACGTATAAATGACAGCTCCCGTAGAGCAGCGCGGACCGGAAGGAGGTGGGCGCTCCCAGCCGCAGCCCAGCCCCCGTCCAGGTGAGCCGGGCCCCCGCCGGCCTCGGGCAGCGCGCTCCCCAGGCCCCTGTCGGAAGCCGGATAATTGCCGGATATACCGATTGGCACCCAGATCATTTTTCAGTGTGATACACAAACATATTATCACATGTTGACAGCTCTTCCTTCCCCAAAGAGAAGACGGTGTGCGGAGATGGAGATTCAACAAGACAGAAGTACAGGCTGCGTTGGCGGCTTTCTGCGAGCGGCCGCGCCGCTTCAGGGGTTTGCCAGAGAATGAAGATACAAGATGCTGCAACGCGGGCTCGCACGCATGAACGCAGACTCCTATGGACAGAACCACTATTGTTAGACATATTTAAAGGGGCTTTCAAACACCACCTATGGACATAAATGCAGTTTTCTTGTATAAAGTTAACATTTTTCGCCTTCAGCGTTTTGTCCTCAAAAACTAGAGGAACAGGAGGATGCCCGAGGACACCAGTGAGACCTGGACACTCTTATTTTACTCCATCTGCTGGCCAGCCCTGTGGGACCCAGGGACGTGTTTCTCATTCCTGTGGTCCCGTCCCCACCTCAGGATGGACCAGCAACCTTCCTGGTGGTCATGGGACCTTGGGGAGCCTCTCGCCCCCCCAAACCTGCGTCACAGGAGGTCCCACGTGAACAGTGTTGGGACAGTAGGTGGCGACCCCATGTTGTCAAATCATATCGTAAGGCAGGACAAGACCATGGGCCCAGTGTGACGCGCTCATAACCCTCGCGTGTCCCGTTTGTATGCGTACAGTGTAGACACATCAGGAAAGGAAGGAAGGAAGTACACGAAAATGTTAGCAAGAGCAAGACAAAACAAAACAAAAAAAACAGTCCAGTCTTGGGGATTGGGGTGTTTCCCCTTATTTATTTATTCATATTTACCGCATTTTCTACAGTGAACATGAATTACTCCAATTTGAAAAATAGGAAGGGAAATCTTTTTAAAATGAAATTTCACCGTGAGAACATTTTTATTTATTTATTTTTAAAGATTTTATTTATTTACTTAACAGAGAGCAAGAGAGAGAGAGCAGGAGTTGGGCAGGCAGAGGGAGAAGCGGGCTTCCCGCTAAGCAGGGAGCCCGATGGGGGACTCGATCCCAGGACCCTGGGACCACGACCTGAGCCGAAGGCAGATGCTTCAACGACAGCCCCCCAGACGCCCCTCTTTGTCTTTAACTTTCATGAGTCTATGACAAGTCTTGGTGTGAATTTCGGTTTTTGTTGCTTTGTAGGTTTGCACCTTACCCAAACTGGACAGTGTGCAGCTCCTGCTTCTTGGAGCATTTCCCCGCCGGCCCTGTCCCTCGTCCCCTCCGGTGGCGAGCGCACGGCCCCGAGGCGCCTTCTCTTTGCTCGGCTTCCGTCTCTGCGTCTCTCTCCGTTTCTGTCTGCGGTTCGGGCGGGGCCGATTCTCCAGCTGCGGCTTCCTGGCCTCCCCCTCCTCTGTCTCCGAGTGGACGTTCGTTCCACTGGAGAGCTCCCTGGTTCTCGGTAGGACGAGTGATTTTCGATGGCGGCCAGTTTGGCTTCACGTCACGTCGTGAGCGTGTGGACCTTATTTGGACCCAGAGCTTGGCTGCCTCTGCCTGGCACTGCGCCCGCAGCACAGGTGGACGGGCCGCCTGCCCTGTGCCCGGCGGGGAGAGGTCCCGGGCTGCGCTGGCCACTGTTGGCACCTGCTGGGGGCTCTGGCTGCCCACCACGGTCACTGCCGCCATGAGCGGCGCGGGTGTCCACATTGCCATTCTGGAGGGCGGTCATTGGCTAGAAGTTGCCTGTCCTGCCGGGCAGCCCCTCTCCTGGTCCTTGGGCTGAAGACCGCAGCTCCTGCCAGGGCCCCTCTGTCTCTGCCCAGGGCTCTCTGGGCGTCCAGTCCTCCAGCTCTGAGTCTGGGGAGGCCCGGGGGAGTCTCCGCCCAGCTGTTCTGCCTCCTCCTACCCCAGTGTCTTCTCAGGTGTGCTTTGCAGGTAACAGCCACAGTGTTTTAGTCATTCTAGAGGGAGAACAGGACATCTCTTCCTCCCGGAGGTGCGGCTGGGTTAGCGCCGTTTCCATCTCTCACCTGTGCGGGCCGTTTTTAGCTTCCTAATCTTTTGATTGACAGAAGTCCCTAATTGTGATCATTTGTTTCCCTTTTCAGTTAGTAATTTTTTATGTTCAGTTTTGAAAACCTTCTCTTGGCTCATAACTGTATTTTAATCTGTGGAATTCTCTAGATTTACTACTTTACTTTCTGCATTTGTGCCTTTCACCTGGGATTGAGGTTTGGGTTTGGCCTGGGGTACACAGAGCTCACGTGGCAGGTCTTTCCACCTGGACACTCGGTTTATGACAGAAGCAGCTGCGCAGAGCGGCACGGGACGGGTGTCCTGTGCAGTCAGGGAGGCTGGTCACTTGGGGATCCATACAGCACCCAGAAACACAGAACACCCCTCTGCACACTGAGATCCTCCCCCTTGAAATTCCGTGTGTTCCGGATTTTAGGGAAGTGGCGTGCTCCACATAGCGTCTGTCATAACGTCTGCGGTGGTACCGGCCCTGTGGCAGTACGTGTAAAAACTCGCAGCCCTGGATGTGTGTGTGTGTGTGCACGCACATGATCACGCACACACACGCACACGATCACACACACACGCACATGATCACACACACACGCACGCACATGATCATGCACACACACACGCACGCATGCACTGTCCTATGAGTAGCTGCAGGTTAGTTCAGGTCAGGTTCACCATCAGATAAATTCTGATTTCCGAACCACTTCACGCTTACCGACAGCAACAGGCTAGGTCCGCGCTGGGAAGGACGCTGCGCGTTCTCCTCTCTGACCCATGGCCGAACGTCCCAGCTGCTACAGACCGAGTCACCCTAGTGCCCACAGACCCCACTTCTGCTGGGTGGCCTCTTGGTGCTCTCGTGGGTACAGAAACACAGCAGCGGGATATACAGACATCCCTACGTCCACCCCCTTCCGGGCAGGCTCCTACGAAGGACTGGGTTTCACAGCGCTTCCCATGGAACATTGCTCATATCACATAAAAAAGAAAGCAGCACAATTTGTAGCTGACCCCCAATGGGAAACTCGGCAATTTAATGAAAAGCAGTTCTTGAGGCCATAAGTATTTTATTTTTCGTTGTGACAACTTGGAGACCGGCAGCCTCATATGCTGCGAGAGAGACGGGCCGCTGCTTTATCCCTAGCGGAACTTTCCGGAGAGTCTGCCTGAACTGGGCTGCACCGCCTGATCTGTGGCTGCGGCCGCGGCAGCTGCCAGGCAAGAGAGCAGTGTAATCACGGATCTTCGGACGGACGTTTCCCGTCGAGACGCCCGCCACACAGGTTCTCAGCGGGCGTCCCTCGCGTGCTTCCGGTTCCTGGGCTCCCCACGTCACATTTGCTGTGCTTCTGTCCCTGCTCATAAATGGAGTATCTCTAAGTTGATGGTCCTTTATCTCTTTTGTCCTGTTAAGCTTGTTCCAGTTTCTTGTTGGTAAACCACTGGATGATATTTACGCCGTACTACATTCAAGTCAAGCTCACGTTCGACAACCACATCCCAAGACTCCTCTTTGGAGACATCGGGGCAAGCGGCTTTTCTGAATTCTTTGAATGTGTCTGGGCCCCAACCGTCTGTCCCAGCTTCACGTCTCCATCAGAGCTGGGCCGCGGGCTTCCTTACGGGACGAATGGCCCTTATGGGATGGGCAGCCTCCTGATGACCTGGAGCCCATGTCCTCCGTCCCCAGCAGCCATCTCAGGTGGCGGACTACCTATAGACATTGCTTTTCAAATGATGGTCCACTTCCGTCGCAATTGCCTGCGACCATTTCTGAGACAGCGATTCAGCACGTGGACCCTAGATCTTACCTCCTGGGACCTTTGGAGGGAGAGGTCGGAGTGCCTGACTGTAAGTGAAGTACTCTCTCAAGTGGGCACCCTACAATTTCCTTCTAGGAGGGCCCCAGTCTAGCTCTCCAGCTAGTGACGAAGGTAGATGGGCTCGCCACGGCATGGTGTAACCAGTGCTACGTGGTCGCTGGGTCATCCGCCGATTTGGGGCGGCCCCTCCCTCGGCAGCACTCCCACTCCCGCTCTGGTTCAAGGACTGACGTGGGGAGCCTTCCCAGAATGTCCTGATGAGGTGAGGACTCCCCAGGGCTGTCCTTTAATGCCTTTTCCCAAGGTTGTCTGAGCTTGGTGTACGGGAAAAACTCCATGGACAATAGAATTTGAGCCACGTAGAGTTCCATGCTGTCCTTGGTGACCCTGAATGTGTACTGGCAAATTCCCAAACATGACCAACACCTTGCCCTGAGGTTGTTCTCCCCCATCCGCTCGTGAGAATCTGGGTGTGCCGCAGGGAGTTTCCGCAAGCACGGGAACGGCCGTGCGGGGCTGTCCGCTGTGTTTGGGTTTAAAACCGGCAGGTGGGCAGTAGCAAAAGAAACGGCGTTTCGCTCTGCAGAAAGCCGGCGGGTTTCACGCTGCGGCCGCGGGCAGACCGCCGCTGCGCTCCCGCTTCCCTCTAACCCCCAACAGCCCTTTCGCCCCGACTAGAGCAAGACGGCGCACGCACGTCGGCCCGTTGCTTTTCTGCCGCAGAAATGAATACCGAGGGGCTTTCCCCGGACAGCGTGGGGACGTGTCAGCCTCCGGGCTGTCGCCGTGTCCGGCAGTCTCGCAAGGCTGTGGTGCGTGCGGCGTCACCAACGTCTCCGCCCCGCGATGACCGCGGCCCGAGGGTCGGTCGCCCGCGCCGCTCTGGCTTGGCAGCGCGGATGCCGTGGCCGGAGGAAGAGGGTCGGCGGCTCCGCGACGCAGATCTGCTCCCGAGCGCCGGCCTCGCAGGCCACCGCGCTCTGCTGGCCGGAGCCGCGTGCGGTTTTCGGGGCGCCTCCGCGTCCGTGTTCCGGGAAGGGCTGTCTTCTCCTCTGCCGGCTGTGATGTGCACGTTCGGGGTCCCCCAGCACTCCCGCACCGTGGCCGGCTGGCGGGTGTCGGCTGCGACGTCAACGGGCGGCTTTGCCAGCGACAGAGACGCTGCAGAGTGTGCGTAAGGCGGAACGACGTTTCGTGACCGTTGTTTCCAGAAACAGGCATCACTTGACGGAGAAAGCTTTCACGACACAGACGTGTGTGTAAAGCACCAGTAAGAGTCGAGAGGGTGGACAGCACGCAGCGGCAAGCCGTCCTTCCTGTGGGTGCCGGGATCCTGCAACCTGCCCGGGAGGTGGGTGACAGGGGCCCTGTTGGGGGAGTCTGAAGGCACTTGTCCCCAGTAGGGGAGTCGGCTGGAAGTGCTCGTCTGGCTGCCGCTCGTGCAGGTTCGCTCCCGGGGGACGTGGAGGCCGCCCACGGTTTTACCCAGGGGCCGCGAGGCACCGCTCTGGGTGGGTTTCTCGTGGGACCGGCTGGCTCCCGGGGCTGGTGGAGACCCAGCCGGCGTGCGGCCTGTAGGGACAGAGGGACAGCCAGCAGAACCAGACAGGGCCCAGAAAGGAGGTGCCGAGGTCATGCCGGCTCTGTCTTTGTGTCACTGTGGCCGTCGGGCGTCTGGAGGCCCCTCGGTGCCTCTGGCTTCTGTTCGTGCAGGAAAGGGCTTGTGACCTGCGGCCACCCTGCCCCATACATCCGCGTGCTTGTGTCTGTGTGTCGTTTCTGTATTTCTGAGGGACACCCACTAGCTTCCCTCACGACCCATGATGGGGGACGAGACTCGGCTCAGTTCATTTTTTTTTTTTTAAGATTTTATTTATTTATTTGACAGACAGATCACAATTAGGCAGAGAGGCAGGCAGAGAGAGAGGAGGAAGCAGGCTCCCCGCTGAGCAGAGAGCCCGATGTGGGGCTCGATCCAAGGACCCTAGGATCATGACCTGAGCCGAAAGCAGAGGCTTAACCCACGGAGCCACCCAGGCGCCCCGGCTCAGTTCATTTTTAAAAATTAGTTTAAATAAAGGTTTATTCTAGAGGAGTTTTAGATTTATAGAAAAATTGCAAAGAGAGTTCAGACCATGCTCCACACCCCGCATCTAGTTTCTGTTATTGACGTTCTACACTGGAACGGTGTGTTTGATGCAGTTACGGGACGAGGTCACGACATGGATGCACCCTCCAGGGCGCGCTTTCATCCCCTCCCTCGTTTTTCCTGCTGTGGGACCCAGTTACTGCGAGTCGTCACACAGGTGGTCCCGTTCCCTTCGTTCCTGGGCTCCTGGTGCCGCAGCTTATGGTCTTGTCTGTCTTTTCAAATAAGGACCCAGTGATATGGATCCGTGATTAGGAAAGTCAGGTTAGACCAGGAGCCTGCGAGGCGCAGACACTCCAGACTCAGGTCGCCGTGTGTACTTCTCTCCTCACTCCTCGGGGACCGCAAGCTCGAGGAGCCAGAACTGCGTTTCCTTCCTTCTCACGCAGGATCCCCGACAGCACCTGGCAAAGGACGACCCCGTCGGCGGTGGTGTTTGGCCTGGAGGATCCTCCACGCCGGCTCCTTTACCAAGGAGCGTCCGCCCCTGTTCCTGGAGGAGAAAAGGACAACCTTCAGATCTGGTCCAGCCTCACAGCACCCTGGCCTGTGTGCGCCAGACCTCCACGCTGGTGTCTTGCGGGGGGCGGTGGCGAGGCCGGGTGCTGGGGACACACCGGGAGCCCTGGCCAGCTCGCGCTTCCCGGGGCACGCGGCGTGCCGGCGTTGGCAGAGCCTGAGAGCTTGGCGTAAATACACTGGCTTTTCCTGGACCCTCGTGTTGATCAGTACAGACAGGTGACTGCCCGGTTGCTTAACTTGGTGGGGACAGTGAGACCCTGGGCGGGGTGTGCGACCACAACGAGAAACAGAGTCAGGCTGCAGGAAGGCCTGAGGCACACGGAGGCGGTGGCAGGTTCCCGGTGGTGTGGAGATGGGAGCGGGCAGGGCCGCGAGGGCCCTGGGGACGGGCGCCGGCCCTCTGCTGGGAGCCGGCATTGTGGACACCGCTGACCAGGCAAACTGTTTATTTCTTAGGACTTACCCAGTCCCCATGACTCACAAAACAACAGCTCTTCGGGCAGAAATTTTTCTCCGTAATGGGAATGAGAGCAATAGGGAGAAACACGCTCGAAACAGTGACACTCTTGGAAATGCTTCCTTGCTTCATGTGGCTGTCGGATTTCATTTCTTTTTCTCACAAACCAAATTGATTCCGCATAAAAAGTCATCTACTTGGAAGGAGCCTTCCATCACCGCCGTTCTGAGAAGCTGAATTAGCCGCCGACGGGGGTGATGGACGCCTTCAGGACCACTGCCATCGTGGCGTCAGCTGTTACCCCGGTATTGTGGGCCGCGGCGCCCCCTCCTTCTATGCGACGTGTCAGGACAGGACATCCAAGGAGGAAGGTGTTCTGAAGACCACATCTGGCTTCTGGATCGGGGACAGCAGTCCCAAGTCTGGGCATTTATTCTGATTTTTAGATAAGAGCCAGGTCCTATGCCTGTCCACCTAATGAGAGTCCGAGTGTATATGCAAGAAGCACTTGACAGAGTGTGTTCACTTAATTACCCATTTTTGACAAATGGTTGCATTTTCTGTAAGCCGAAGGCTTTTGTGGGGTCAGGTTGAATTCCTGCTGGAGGACAGTTCTTAACGGCTTCCTTCCATCCCTGCCCAGCCCGTGAGGGAGGCAGCAAAGGCTGTTTGTTCAAAACCACCTTTTCACGATGTCGGCCCGTGAACTGCCGGAGAAGATGAGGGTGTGTCCCCCTTGGGGCAGTGGCAGGCCGACTTCCGGCTCTGGGGGTGGCGACAGTGGTTCCCGTGGGAGGAGACCAGCCCTCCCTGCCTGTTAGGAAAGATCGGGGGCCGTCCACGCCTCCTGTGACCAGCTCTCTGTTCTGGTGCCGCCCTCTGGCCCCCCAGGGCGAAATGCTGAGCGTCCGGAAGGCAGCAAACTGTCCTTCATCTGGACTCAGGGGCCTGGCCTCTCCTCCCAGCGCCCTGAACCAGCTGGGCAGCTCATGAGCTGGGGAGACAGTAGGCGCTCAGATGCTTCAAGCTGGTGACAGGACCTGCCCCCGCAGTACAAACGCTAACGATTTAACTTGTGAAATATCCCCACATTGTTCATCACCTGGGTGGTCACAGTTACCGGGAAGGTCCAAAGGCACAGAGGTTGTCCAAAGCCACTTAAGCACAGAAGGGAGTGGACTCGCCCGCCCTCCACCTGCCGGCGTCTCACGGGCAGGGCAGGCTGGGTTCAGAGGGTTCGAGCGAATACAAATGGAAATAAAGGGGCACGAAGGTTTCAGGTCCGGGGGACAGGAACAGAGGAATGTCTGTGGCCTCTCTGAGGGGCTGTGATGCGTGGCCCCGAGGAACCTGCACGCTCCCCGGGCAGGTCCCCGCAGCCAGCTATGGCTGGCGATGTGCCAGGAGCAGCTCCCGGAACCGGCAGTGCCTGTGCTGTTTCCAGGTCATGAAGGCCGGGCCCTCACGGTTTGCACCAAATTGCCGGGGGTGCCTGACGATTGCTCCGTCTCTCACTCTGGTTTCCGGTGGAACCCTGCTCTGGGGGAAGCACCAATGTCAAGGAGAACCTTGACGTTCAGCTCTTCAAAACCTGCTTTGGCTTGGTACCTGCGTTTCTCTTGGCGAGCACCAAAAGGCAACAATGAAACCAAGCACCGGAAGCAAACAAAACACAAGCATGAGATGAGCACGTGCTTTCTAACCCTGCAGGAGAGATGCGGGGGATGCCTGTGGGCAGTGATAGAGACCGACCTCCCCAGCGTGGGCGCCCTCCCAGGTGGCCTCAGCCGAGAGACCACGCCGCCAGGGCCCAGGCAGCTTCCAGACTCTTCCGCCCAGGTCCACAGCTGTGGGCAGGAGGCATTCTTGCAGAATTTGGGAATTACACTCGTCTGTACCGTGCAGGAGGAAGGAGGAAGTGAAGCAGCTGAGCTATTGACATGCCAAGGCCTCAAGCCCGAACGCCCAGGGCAGGGGTGCACACCCCAAATCTACAGAGCGGGCGGGTCCGTGAGCGGACCAGGTGTGCAAACACTGTTAAAGGGAAGCCCCGGTCCCACGTGAGGATGGCAGATGGGGTGCTTGTGGCCTCAGGGCCTGTGGAGAATGGCTGGGTGGAAACCTGATGTCCTCTGAGGTCGTGTCTCCAGGAGAGCTGTTCCCCAGCTCTGGGCGACGGGGCTGTGTAGACAAGCAGGCCCGGGATCTCCAGGCATGGCTATTTTATACAAGCTAGAAATCTGGACTTGGGGGTAAAATTCTACGATGAATCCAGTTAAAAGCAATGATGAAACACGGTGGTTGGAACAAGTGCACGTTCGCTTGCTGAACCCCACCCGTGTGGCGGGACAGAGATGGGAACGCCCGTTACTCCACCATGCGCTCACCTTGAGTCAATAAGGTCACAGGTGTAGTTGGGTAGGACAAGGTTGTGTGGCTCAGTCTGGACCCTAATGTGTAAGAAGAGAGAAATCTGGAGACACACGGGGGGAGGACCCCCAGGCAGACAGAGGCGGAGGTCGGTGATACTTCTGCGAACTAAGGACCGCCAGCAGCACCAGAAGCTGGACCCTGCCCACATCTGGACTTGGGGAGCCGGGCTCCTAGTCCTTGGAGAGGGTGAGCACCCATTCTTTCAGGCTCACTCTAGGACTTGGCTCCAGCAGTCCCAAGAGCCAGTGTGAAGGCAGGTGGGCCCAGAGAACAGAGCACAGTCGGGTAGTGGCAGGGGGAGAGAGCCTGGCAGGACCAAGGCAGCATCTAGGCAGAGCAGTTGGCAAGCCACGGCGGGGGACAGCCCAGTTGTAGCTGAGTGACAGCGTGGAGCTCGGGGCTTCCCAAACGTGTGGCCCACATTTGGGATACACGCATTCTGCACTGCTTTCTTTGAGATTCAGGATGGTCATTAGCTTTCTTAAGGCTCTGAGAAGTCCTGCAGCAAAGCAAACCAGCTTAAATCTTTCCACCACGTGTTTTCCAAGATGATTTGCTCGCAGGCCACACCCTTGCTCCGTGCCGCAGTTTCCACTCTGCTGATGCGCTGTTTGCGGACACTGAGGAAATCATCTGGGGAGCAGGTGCGGCAGACACTGAAGCCGGAGGCTTTCCACCGGACGTCGGACATCGTAACTATCGGCCAGAACACACTGAAAATGAACCGGCCGACGCTGCAATTCCAAGTTAGTCAAGGACTGCTTTGGGAAATAGCATTTTCTTTTTTCTTCCTTTAAAGATCTTATTTATTTATTTTAGATAGAGAGCACATGAGCGGGAGAGGGGCAGAGGGGCAGTCGCCCCGTTGAGCATGGAGCCCGATGCGGGGCTCAGTCTCACAACCGAGATCAGGACCTGAGCAGAAACCAAGCGTCGGTCCCTCAAGCAACTGCACCGCCAGGCGCCCAAGGAAATACTGTTTTCTTGATGTTACCCTAGAATTAAAGGAATATCCAATGCAAAAGTATCCAGGCCACTTTTGGACCCACGTAAATCCAGTTACAGCATAGACTAAAACCTGGCGTGAGTCAGGAAGTTTCAGCACTAAGACAAAGTCTTGAACAAGGTTCTTCTCAGAGCAGCCTTGGCGTTGCATGTGCCTCAAGCAGGCACCGGGACAGCTCAGGGCTCTCATACGCGTTCATGTCTTTTTTTTTTTTTTTTAAGATTTTATTTATCCATTTGACAGACGGAGATCACAAGTAGGCAGAGAGGCAGGCAGAGAGAGAGGAAGGGACGCAGGCTCCCTGCTGAGCAGAGAGCCCGATGCGGGACTCGATCCCAGGACCCTGAGACCATGACCTGAGCCGAAGGCAGAGGCTTAACCCACTGAGCCACCCAGGCGCCCCACGCGTTCGTGTCTTGAAGGACTCAAGACGTGACGGCCCGAGTCGTGTGAATGGTGGTAACCTAGTGTTGACAGCATGCTCGGCTCGCAGAGTTCCCACTCGGCTACGTGTCTAAAGTGGTCTTTGAACAAAATAACCCCTGACTTGGTAGTCCTGTCACGTGGCCCATCCCAGGAGAGACCCTCTGACACAAGTCAGGTCCAGAAAACTTTGTCCTCGAGCTGCTTTGAATCATTGTTTCCAGTGCAAAACAGGACTGTGTGCGTTCCTCCCTGTGCAAACCACTCCTCTCCAGCCCAGCCGCGGGCCCTACAGCCCAGGGAGACTCACCTCCTCTCTGCCGGCCGCTGCAGCCCTGTCCGCTTTCTTCAGGATGTGAAACAAGTTTTCCCATTATGAAGAAGGTTTTGTTTCTGCCATTATTTCTAGTATCTAGAACATGCTGAAATACTTTAATCACGCTAATGTTTACAAAACTCATAATGTATTTTCCTTAACAACCAATTATATCCATTCTGCTGGAGCAAAAGACTTCTGGGTCTCTGTGTAAGTGAAATCTGGATTTATCACACCAAAGGAAAGAAAGCTGTGGGTCGAAAATCCCACGTGTACACGCATCAGCACATACGTTCTCTCATAATTCACAAAAAGCTCCTGTTTCTCTTAGACCATGAAAAATACAAAGAGTAGTGTTTGCCCAGACAATTGTTCAATTTGGGGCTATGCCTTGTGTAGTTAAGGGGCTTGATCAATGAAATTTCTCCTTCTGAGTTTTGTTTCTAATTCTTAAAAAAAAAAAAAAAAAGATTGTATTTATTTGACAGAGAGAGGGAAAGAACCGTGCTGAGCAGAGAGCCTGATGTGGGGCTGGATCCCAGGGCTGGGATCATGACCAGAGCCGAAGGCAGACACTTAAGTGACTGAGCCCCCAGGCAACTCTTATTTATAATTCTTTGGTCACTGAATTACATGTAATTTCAGAAGTTAGATGGTCACGCATGAGGACAGAATGCTTGCCTGTTCGTATTGAATGCAGCCTTCCCAGAATCCGAATTTGCCAGACCTACAAAATTACAGTTCTGATGGTTTTATCTACTTAAAGATTAAACATTTTTGTAGGACTGAACTACTGTAAATAACAATCCTCTCTTTTATTTTAGCTTCCTCAAGTCTGATTTATTTCTGATGCTTGTACTAGCTCTGGTTGGACAAGTAGAGCCGTTTCTTTGGTGTCGTTAGACCCACTCTCCTTAATTTCTCATAGAAATTACAAATAATCTTCCAAAAAATCTGGATGTTTACTCTTACACGTGTCTCACCCTAGAAATCGTTGCATTTCATCATCTCGCTGCCAAGCAGCAGGTGACCAAGTAGCTCATCGTGCGAAACCCACGCTCTGAAACTCCTCCACGGTGAGTGGCACCAGAAGGGCGTGCACTCGGGGAACGGCTCCTGTGACGGAAACCGCATTAGGTGTGTTCCAGTATGTTTAGATTCACATGGGAATCACTCTTTTTAGTATCTAATAAAGCTTCCATCTCAGGAACTGCAAGAAATTTAATTATTTATGAATAATTCAGTATAAAGGAATGTACGTCTTCATTTAAAATTAAACCCCAAGGGGCACCTGGGTGGCTCAGTGGGTTAAGCCTCTGCCTTCGGCTCAGGTCATGATCTCAGGGTCCTGGGATCGAGCCCCGCATCGGGCTCTCTGCTCAGCGGGGAGCCTTCTTCCCCCTCTCTCTGCCTGCCTCTCTGCCTACCTGTGATCTGTCTGTCAAATAAATAAATAAAATCTTAAAAAATATATGTAAAAAAAATTAAAACTTAACCCCAAACATAAAATATTGAAAGAATAAATACAAGGGATGTAACACGGTGAATGAGCAGTCGGGAGTTGGTAATACCGCTAGCTAATGCTTACCAAGGACCTACGACCTGCCAGCACCGGCCCAAACTCTTTACATGAGATTAAACTCATGGAGCGTCTGATGAGCCTGCGAAGCGGGTGCTGGGATGACACCCATTTTCCAGAGGAGACGACTGAGGCACATGGCTTCATCAGTGTCCCAGTTAGTACATGTTAGGGCGCAAGTCTGAATCTTGGCAGACTTTGGATTTTCTGCCTTAGCTTTGACTCCTTATTCAGTAATCCAAAGACTCAAAAGAAGAGACAGCAGAGACAAAGAGAAAGCTCTAGGAAGGCAGCCATGTCTGTCAAACGTTTTGACCATCACCATGACACATAAAGGTCCTGTCTCTGTGCACGTGCACACAAAGTGGGACTCACTGGTTCAACTAGCCTGCAGCCTTTTTCTATTTTCTATTCCACTTCCTTCACTGAAAAAATGCTGGCTTAAAGCTACTAAATTGATTTCATGACCCACAAATGGGTTATGACTCACACTTCGAAAACTATCACTATCACTAACACAATGAACACTTAGGGCCATTTAAAGAGGAGAGACATCTGTACCAATTTGGAATTCTCGTTCTGAAAGTGAGGGGCAAAAACTTCAGAATCCGTTATTCTGGCATTAAAGTCCATATGAACCAATGGCATGGGTTAAACCTGGAGTCTGAAAAATTCTACCATGTTAACAAAATTCTTATGTAAATATTTTGAGGGCAACAAATATTCAAAACACCACAATTTAGGATTTATAATTATTTCTCATCATTTTCTTTTTTTTTTTTTTAATTTTTTTTTCTTTTTTTTTACAGATAGAGAGAGAGAGAGAGAGAGATTACAAGTAGGCAGAGCAGCAGCCAGAGAGGGGAGGAAGCAGGCTCCCTGCCAAGCAGAGAGCCCGATACGGGGCTCGATCCCAGAGACCCTGAGATCATGACCTGAGCTGAAGGCAGAGGCTTAACCCACTGAGCCACCCAGGTGCCCCTATTTCTCATCATTTTCAATATAAATGGCAAACAGCTTAGTTTTGATGTATCTGTGTTACGTTTCAGAACGTTTTTAGGCCGTGGGGATCAGATCCTTTACTGATAATGTTTTGGCGAAAGACAAGATAGTCCCGCACGATCTGTGCAAGAAGGAATGGTGTACCAGAGTACTTAGCTCACCCCTCACACGCCACGACGTGAGGTCACACGGTGGAGTCTAAATTGGGAAGCGAAGCGCACGCTCCACTGACGATGGGCATGACGTTCCGAGGGCAGCAGATGAAGTATGCGGAGGCGAACGGTGTTTAACCAGCTGAAGGGGGTATCGGATGGAGTTGTTGGTGAGTGTAGCAAGAATAAAGGTCACTTGTATGGTTCAAGTGTATGACTAGTTCAGCCCTCCAAGCAAGACTTTTGGAGTCATATACATAAATGTGGCTCCGGGCACAGAGCAGTGTGCAATGATGACTGTACATTCAAAGGACTTAAACCGAAGATCAGATTCAAGGTTCTAATAACTACTGGGTTATAAGCTCTTTGAACCATGAACAGTTTCAAAAATATTGCATTTACCTCAACATTTAATTTTAGGTTTAAATGAAAATATTTCAGGACCCCATGGTACATGAAAATAGTATATGTAAATGCCTAGAATTCACATATTCTTGACAGCTGAGTCCAGTGATGGTTACAAAGTATCTAGACTTTGGCTCAGAAAAGCAGGTGCTGGAACAGACCATCAATTACAGTAAGAATAATACACTATGATTATAATGGAAGCGAGATACAATGTAACTTTAATGAATGGAAACACACCATCTACTTTGGCTGTTTATTCATTCCAGGACCAAAACAGCTTCTGAAATTTCTGAGTTTCTAATTTAGAAAATCTTAAATAGGGAGAGAACTGTTTGGACAAGCCTGGCTAACAATTTTCAAAAACTCATTAGTCCTGTAAAATTTCAATTTATCCTCTCAAATTTGCAAGACTTCTAGCGCATTTACCAGTAATACCCTTTTCTTTTCAAGTTATCCTCACCTCCGTCTGCAGTTGCCCACATCATTAAGCCAAACACAGAGATGTGACCGCAGGGACACGGCTCAGCATTCCCTGTCAGCAAGCGCGACTGATGCATGAGAAAGCAGGTGGAAAGTGCCCAGTTTCTTTGGCATGTTTGCTTTCCTCTCGGTTCACCCACACTTCTTTAAAGTTCTGAGAATATTTCTGCATATGCAACCCCGATTTCAGGCCATCAACACATTCTGTTAGACACGGACCACGTGCAGGCTTTGGGCTTGCCCCGGGAAGGTGAGAGCCCGAGCGAAGGAGGGCTGCTCTGGTGACAAGATTAATCCCACAGTCCCTGGCCTTCCGTGGGGTTGGCAACGTGCAGGGCCTTCTGTGCCCCTCAGCGCCACACAGCTCTGGCTGTCCAGAGCCGGGCTGCGTCACTAACAGTGGGTACCGTACAGTGGACACGGAGGAGAGAGGGGGGGAGGGGCCCACCACAGGTGGCCACTGCAATGGTCCCACTCGGTGGCCAAGCCGGGTGGGGCAGAGCCCCCAGATGATGTGTGGGGGTGGGGGGCGTGCACTTTGTTACACCTCTAGCCAGAGGCCTGCTTCTATCTGCTTTCACTGTGTCGGCGCTCAGGGCTGGTTGAGCCTCACCTCCAATTTTCAGAAGCATGTGTCCCTGAGTCTTTGGGGCACTATGCCCCAGACCCGCTGCGCCCACTCTCAGTGGAAGTTGCTGGGGAACAGAGCATCCACTGGGCCTGGACTGGTGCAGTGCCCCTGCCGGGCTCCCTTCCCGTGCTGTCAGAAGGCAGCCCCATCAGAGGCCTTATCCTTGCTCTGCTTGTAGATGATGGCCCCTCTTTGGGAGGGATGGGTCTTGAGGCCATGAGTGAGCCACCCTGGGAAGGGCCGGGGAAGGCATTCGGAATAGAGGGAGCTTCCCAGTACAGTGGTTATCATGCTGAGGGTGCTGTGGACCTTAGCCCGGGGAAGCACAGTGAGGTGGTACCCTAAGCCCTGGGCACCAACCCTGAAATTAAGCCCTGGAGAGCTTGGGTCATGGCCACGATCAGGGCCGAGTGTTGGCGCAGGTCTCTCTGGTCTGAAAGCTCATTCCCGACAGGACGGCACCGCATCCTAACCTGCATACCCCCCGGGTAGCAGAGAGTGTACGGCAGGCAGGACGGGGAGGCCTCTGGAAGATTCCACCAGCAGGCGTCAGTGAGAAACCATCAGGAACAGCTGGTTTTGGCTGTCTCTCATACACCCCTACTTTCTTAGCCTCTTCCAGCACGGGGCGGGGGGGGGGGGGGATGTGACACCGCGCTGGTCCGAGAAAGGACGGCAGAAGTCTGCCAGGTGCTCTTTGTAAACCAGCTTTCACTTTCCTGGTAAAGCGATGGGTTGTTGACTTCAGGCCACATCCTCTTCCCTTCTTTCGTCTGAGTGGAGCATGAATGCAATCTCTGGGACCGCAGCAGCTATGCTGGGCTCACGAGGGAGTAGCATGAGGACGAAACAACATACTATCGCCCCTGGCAACAATCGAATCAGCCCCAGCAGAAATCAAACCCTGGACTGTTCATGACAAAAATAACCCTCCATTTAAGTCGTAAGATGGAGTTTCTGTTATTTGCAGCCAACTGCAAACTTAACTGTAGGAGAAGGGCCTGAGGAAAGGGAAGGGCATGGGACTGGGAGCCTCTGGCCATGTCGAAGCTGAGCATCTCCTGTTCACAGCAGCACGTTCGATCCCGTCCTTGGGTGGTCCCCAAGGCTTCCCGTGTCCTCTCTGTGTTTAGCGCTGTTCCGAGTCCAGCCACGTCGCATCCTGCTAGACATGTGGAATCCCAGGCCCCACCCCAGAGCTGTGGAACCGAATCTGCATTTTAACAAGAGCTCCAGGTGGTCTGGATGAATGTCACTGTTGTGCAAAGCCCTGGTGTGTCCGGAATGCTGAACACCACAGTCCCTGCTTCGCCTGGTCTGGAGGGAGGCCAGCTGAGCTGGGAAATGAGAGCATCTCTGCAGGGGAGTCTGAGGAGTGGCCAGGACTGCAAACCCTGCTCTGGTCCCTACGCCAGAGGAACACAAATCACCCTGGACCCCAGAACCTCAAACCCAACCCCGAGCTGCTGCGGTGCACCTGGGCGTCTGCGGTGGAAGCAGCCCAGGCGGTTCTGATGCACACAGCTCGGGACCAGCGGTGGCTCAACGGGAGACCCACTGCGAAGGGGGAGGGAGGTGTGCGCAGCAGAGGTGAAGCAACCCGAGCCTCCCGTGGTCTCACCACAGGGATATCGCCCAGGTAAGCAAGGTTTCCCGAGGGCCACTATTCCATTTCAGGGAAATTTCTACTCTTTCCAAGAGTACAGGAACAGTCTATCATCTACTCGTCCATCCATCTGTCCGTCTGTCCATCCATCCATCTTATCACCCATCCATCCATCCGTCATCCCCTATCACCCATCGGTCATCGATCTATCCGTCTACCTATCTATCATCCACCCCTCAGGCCTCTCTCATCTACCCATCAACTACCCTTTATCACCTACCGCCCACCACTGGTCCATCTATCCATCTACCCATCCGTCACCCAATCATCTAGTCAGGAATGTCATAGAGAAGTTGAACAAAAGTCTTTGCTCACACCGATCGCCCTTACATGTCCCTGGGACGGACCTCTGTTGTTTGAGCCTCTCTCTCCCCACTACGGGGACGCGTGCTGACCACTAACAGAGCTAACTAGTCTGGCCCATCAGTGGGTCGACAGTCCCGATTCAACTGTCCTGTTACAGATTTTCTGCACCTTGGGAAAATGCGGGCACTGAACTGCTGGTGACGCGGCGGATCTCGGCGCTCAGAGCAGGACCCGACACGCAGTCCACTTAAAAGTGTGATGTAACTGGGGAAAGCAGTGTTGATACTCACCTCCTCGAACACATCCACGCCACCCAGGGCCTCGGGTACGTCATGGGCAGAGCAGACTGTGACCATGGGCTGAGGTATAGGAGATACCCTGTCTCCAGCTGAGCTCAAAGGGAAGGACCACGGGGACAGTTTGGCCCTCGGACACCCTGAGACACCCTAGAACACCCCAGGCAGCTGGTGCCCCTCACGATCAGCACTTTGTGGCCAGGAGACGGTGAACTGCCTTTGGGCCATGAGCCCACGTGCCAGCCTGAGGCAGGGCCTCCATCCTGGACCCTTCTGGCAGCCCCCAGGCTCAAACAGACCTCGCCTCCGGGACTGGTTGAAGGTCAGATGAGCCTGTGGGGACAAGGTCAAGTGTCTTTGTGTCTACTTGTGTGACACCACCCTGTTGCTCCCGGGAGGGCTGGGTGTGCCCTCCACCTGCTGGGATGACTGTCCTTGGGGCCCTGGGGCTGCATGTGGGCGGGGCAAGCCAGTCCTGGCCCAGCTCGCCTTCGGGCAGCGGATGGGCTGAGCCGTCCCGTGTGCTCAGAGCCGCCTTCCCCGGGACCCCCCCGCGTCCTGAGATCCTGAACCCCGCCGCTCCAGCCACACCTGTGCTCCCCCCGAGGGCTGTGCCCAGGGAGGGGTTGGCAGACACCGGAAAGGCCCACATGAGTGGTCTCCCACGCGAGCTCTCTGGCCTCACAGCCTGGATTAGATACTCAGCCCTGGGGACGCACAGGGCTGCCCCCGGCTCTCCCGCCTCCAGGAGGCCCAACCCCCTCCACGCCTGCGAAGACACACTGTTTTCAAGAGCCGACGCCAAGGGGTTTGGTGGGCAATTACCTGAGAAAGGACGGTTTGAAAGCCCACCCGCGTCTCCCAGCTGTCCCGGAGTCATAGCTCGGCCTCAGCAGCCAGTCGGGGAGAGGCGACCCCATCCAAGCGGGGTGTGGGGGAGGGGTGGGAGGATGGGACACGGACCCCGCTCTCCTCACCCATAGCTTTAGGCACTCAAACGCTGGAGAGCTCGTCTTATACATTTTATTTTTCATTTGGAAAACATTTTGTATGTCGGGAAAGATGGGAATGTTTTAAGATGGTTTTCACATTTCTAAAGGAAACTAACCCTAATTTAAATATCAAAGGTTTCGGTAGGTGCAGGGAAGGGAAGTGAGCCGTCAGCAGCTCAGAGCAAAGCCCACGGGGAGGCCCGTCGCTGGGGACACGGACGGCTCCCACAGCTTGTGCAGCTGGTCCTCATGCTGAGGTGCACGACGACTGGCCAGACTCGCATTCGTGAGTCAAACATTCCAGAATTACCTAAACCACTAGCCGTTCTGCTAATGGAATTCCAACACATGAAGGGCAAAGCTCCCATCTCTTGAATTACAAAAGCAGAGAGAATACAAATGACCGCAATCGCACAAGCACGTGGAGTGTTGAATATTTTCTCATCCGACAATTAAGCCACCTTGCAAACATGCGTGGACTGTCTTATCTGTGCCGACGAAGTTTAGAAAAACTAGCATTTCCTTACCTCAGGGAGTATGCATTAATAAAATAATTAACGCAGCATTATTTTCTGCTCAAGAAGCTTTCCTTGTTATTCTGGACAGACAGATATTCACGGAGCGGAATTAATCACACCTCCGCAGAAAGTTCTTGGAGGAGGCACTCGCTCAGGCACACAGAGCTTATCGACAACGTAGACGTTTCTCTGACATTGAAGAAAAGATCAAAACAATTTCAGTGAGTTCTTCACACTGACTGCGGAAAGATGCAGCTTGGGGTTTAAGGATATTTGCTAACGTGAGAGCCTTATCCAGAGCCAGGCAGATCTCATACTGTTTCTAGAACCGAGTATCTAATTCAGGATCCGGAGACTGCGGGGCGCAGAGCTCGGCCTGAGGGACCAGGCTTACAAGAACCAGAGGAGGACTGTGGCTTCCCACATGCTCTCCGAGGTAGGTCCTGCCCGGCACAGCAGCCCACCAGGTGCCAGGATCAAGGCCCGAATAGACACCCAAGACCCAGGGGCCCCGCCCGGCAGACGTGCTGTGGAGGAGAGAGGGCAGCGCCAACGAGGGTCGTCTCAAGGGTCCCTCCACAGGCGTTGATGGGGACAGAGGACTTGCAGGAGCCGCCAGCTTCAGCAGCTTCTTCGGGCCCCATTAGAGGTACTGAGATGACGAAAAATACGCCTGGCGTTTCCCTGAGGGAAAACGAATCCCGCAGATGTTCATGGAGAAAGTTCACTTTCCCTGATCGCCGCAGCTCAGAACCGAGAGTCCAGCGGTGGATGCGGGTGCTGGGGCTCCGGGAGCGTTGCGGTGGTTCGTGTCCCAGGCCGGTGACTCCTGGCTGGTGGTTCCTGGCCGGTGGCTTCCAGGCCGGTGGCTCCTGGCCGGGCTCTCTCACAAGCGGGCAGCAGCAGCGCAGGGTGGCAGGTGGAGCTGCTGCTCGGCTGAGCTCGGACGGGCTCCACCCACGGCACCCGCAGGAACCACAGCAAACCACAGAGCACTGACTAGAGTGGGGCGGGTGGGGACAGGCTGGGACAGCACGGCGGCTCCCGGCTGACCGGCCAGGGAAGGCGGACTTAAAATTCAAAATCCACTTTATCTTTAAAGTATTTTTTAATTATCCTTAATAAATTATATTATCTTTAAATAATAAATTTATGTATATAACATATATAATATCATAAATATATTATCTTTAAATAATGAATTATATTATCTTTAAAGTATCCCCCTCATGGATCCTTACAGTGTTTGCCATCTCAAGTGTGGAAAACAGTTTCTGAAGCGGCTAGCCCTTCGCCAGCGGCCGTGCTTCTGGGAGGGCGTGTCCGGTTTCTTCTGGGTGATTCTAGGTCAGAACAGGAGCTGCTCTTGGACTGTCCTTCCTACAGCAAACAGGATTATATGTTCTGCATGCAATAAAAAAAAGTCTAGTTTTAAAGTAAATTTAAGACTTTTGTCTTGGATATTATATCCCTAATTGTAAAAAGCTATTAACACTCAGGCGTCCTTTAAGTTGAGCTAGAAAGGAAACGACGCGCCTCGAGCACCAGGATGGCCGCTGAGGGAAAGGACCCCCACGTCCATCTAGAAACTCCAGTTTGGGGTCATTCTAGAATCTAGAAATATGTGTGTATCACACCAACCTAGAAGGCGTTTGGGACTTTATAAAATCCGCGTGTTCTCAAATAATCCCATCTGGAAGAGCTGAAAGCAGACGTGTATTTCCACCTTTGAGTCACTCAGAGTGACTCATCTGGATGGGGAGGCCGGCTCCTCTCCAGGGCAGGGCTCCGAGCTGCAGGCTTCCTCTCAGGGACGCTGGGGGCTCTGCCTGGGGACAGCATTGCAGGCTCGTGGCCCTGCCCTGCCATTCTCGTGGTCTCCCCCGGGTTAGTCCAGCCTCGGGGAGACACCGAACTCACTCAGAAGTGTGGGACTTAGAGGCAGAGCCACCCAAATACAATCTGCCGCACTTCCGAAGCCAGAAAATGTAGACATGGTAACAAGTTAGGTAATAGATTAGGGCAGGAAAACCCCCGTTAATAGTTCACGTCCTCTGATATGTTACTGGAAAGAACAGTAAGAAATAACCATCGCTTTACATGGCACCCTCCTCTTAATACGCATACACGTGCGCGTGCCTGCCTGCGGCCGGACGAGGGCCTGTGCGTGAGGCTTGGGTGCTGCACACAGGACGGGAAGCGCAGCATTTTGAAAAAACTCTTTTCTGATAGAAAAAGCAGTAAGCATGAGGTTCACAGAACTTCCTTTATTTTACCTTAATTAGAGTTTCATTTTAAAAAGCCCCAGTAAACTCAGATTTAGAATAAGCAGACACTAACACATCTTTTCATTTTTTCCAGAGATGGTTCCACAGGTTTTCCTTAGCGAAGTCATTTGTAGTAGAATTTTTATTGCTATTCTCAGGGGATCGTTTCTATTTTCTTCCTATAAATACTGTCAGCGAGTCTCGTGAATTTCAGGAGGGAAAAGGAAGGTATACATTAGTGGTGGTTCTTTCAAACAAACCACACACACACCCCACCCTGGATTTTAGAACCGGAAGGAGTTTTAATGCCACCAACTTTTCTACCAGGGAAGGGAGCAGAGTGAGGCCAGCTCAGCCGGTGCCTCTGGTGCCCTTCGCTGTGCCCCACGGAGTTTGCCGGCCCAGAAGGCACAGGGCAGGCCCACACCCCGAGCCCGCGGGGGCAGAAGTGCGGGCGGAGCAGCAGGAGACCCTCCCTGGCGGGCGCACGGGACACCACTCCCTCCGTGAAGGGTGCGGAACGCCAGGAGTTCCCAGTAGCTGAGAAAAGAAGCGAGAACGTAATTTTTTCCCTCGTGGGTCTAGAATATTCTGCAGATCGAATTGAACGTAGCTGAGAAGTCAGCCGACACGACCAAACGCATCACGGCCTGTTTCCCCGCGAGGCGCCGTCGGAAGCCCCTCAAGGCACACACGGGTCCTGTGCCTTCCCCAGCCGCCGGCAATGAGCGAAGGAGCGCGGGATTGGAGCACGACAGGCCGAGCCCCGAGGCCCACAGGTGGGGTGGCAGGCGAGGCTGGGGGCTCCGCGCGTGGGACGTCATGCACGCCGGGACAGCCGCGAGGGGTCTGGGCTTCCATATCAGACAAGATAAATCCAGCCCCGAGGAGGGTTGGTCTGGAAACGCTTGAGCCACCCGGAGACAAAGGACAGGCCTGTCGCCTCCGTGGCCTCCTGTGGCTCCGGTCGGGGTGGCAGCGGCTGCCAACTCAGAGCGGTGGCAGGCAGGGGGACCACAGCCTTCCGGCGCCCACGCGGAGAAAACGACACCGTGCAGAGTTTGAGAACAATTGCTTTTCCACCCTTCAGCGATACTTTTTAATTAGTTTTAAATGTGAACGGTTCCTGTAATGAACTTAGAATAGAAATATACTTAAATAATTTTTAGGGACTGTTGGCATTGATGGTTCTCTGATGCACGGTCTGAGCACTCGAGAGGTAAATATCCAGGCTTGTTAAGCGGCAACAGCCTTAGATTTTTACACTGGAAATGCTTTTGAAATAAGTAGATCTCGTTTTTCCTGCATTTTAATTTATATTATTTCAAATGGTAAGGGCCTGTGTTTATCATTTTAAAAAACAGATGAATTTACGGTCTTATTGAGCCCACTCGTGTTTGCTAATTTCCATCCTCGCCCTGAAACCAACACGGTTTAGCCCCTAAGGTTTAGGATGTGCTGGAAGGCTGGCCCCGGCAGGTAGCTCGCCCCACACTCCCCAGGCAAACATCACTGTGGCTTCTAGGTGTCTGTGGCTATTGGAAAAAAGGAATGGGTTGGATGAATACTGAAATCCAGGAGTTACCACATTTTTTGAAGTTTTAAGTCCTATAAAGCGTTACCGGTGAAATAAAGAGATCCTCTGGGAGAGGGGACAGAGGTGTGGGCAGCCCCTCCCTGACCACGTCCCACCTGGAACCAACTTGACGCTCAGCAATTTATCTCAAGCGGTCCCAAGAGCCAATATGTTCATTTAACGCTGATGACGGGAAAGCAATTCAGTGTGGTCATTTTTGGGCACGGCAGGCAGTCTCTAATGAGGAGGCAATTTCTACACCTTCGTCCATCACAGATGTAAAAAAAAAAAATCCACATTAGGAGGCTGCATTTTTATTTTAGGAAAAAAGTGAAAAATAAAATTTCAAGACCAATCGAGATACATGTAGATATTGCTTATGTCTAAGCTGTCAACCCTATTGACTTTCCTCGGAGAAACACCACAGACAGGACATCCACCAGCAATGACCAGAACCTCAAATTCCACGGTTTCCACTCGAATAATCAAGGAACGCAATTCAGAAGTCATGTTCCATCCTGCATTTTATTCATTTCCGTATGACAAAAATAGTAACCTAGTCTAAGACATCCATTTCCATCAGTAGATGGGTCGAGCCACAGATTTGTCATAAAAAATATTGGATCTCGGTAAGAACGCCGGCTGGCTCGGGGGCCCCGGCCCTACATGGTGCTGCAGTAGAAAAATAGTGTCTCTCTTCACCACGCAGGGAGGGACGGCCTGGTCCTGAATAAGAAGGGGGCGCGCCTGGCCGGCCCTTCATGAGCCGTCTTATTTACAACACTTTACATTTCTCTTTTTAAGTTATATACACATCCTTCCGGGGGAAGAGAGAACACTACATGGTACCGAATACTAACAACAACAACAAAAAATCACACCAAAAAGGACACATAAATAATAAAGACATTCCACTGCAGCCGCCCAGCAGCGCCCACGGGCTCGGTGCTTGGCTCCAACAGCAGGAGACGGTGAGGCTGGTGGAGTGAGGAGCCTTCAGGCCTGGTTTGCTCCAGGATACGACGTGGCCTCGCTGCGGCTGTGGTGGCATGGGAAAGATCCTCCTGTGTTCCTGTCCTAGCCAAGACGACATCACTGTCCGGCTCCCGCTTCAGGGCACACACGCGGAACCATGCCTCTGGACGCCACGGTCGGAGGAGGCGAGCCGCCGCCGAAGCCAGCCGGCCTGCACCGCACAAAATGAGGTAGCGCCACCCCGCCCGCGGTCCCCAGCTCGGGCCGAGCCATCTATACAAGGTCAGCAGCTCCAGATCGTATTTTGCACGATCAGACGACATTGTGCTTCCTTTTCATCTGAGAAGATAATAAATAAATCAGAAAATGTCCCGGTGGTGACAGATTCTACTGCCGGACGTCGCTCTTCCTCCGCAGCTAACCGTACACCAGAACCAGGGCCTGGAGGCGAGTCCCGCCTGCGCGAGCGAGAGCCGGGCGGCCACTGCACACCAGACCCCTGCCACCGTCTCCGGGCCCCGCCAGCTGCTGGCTCACGGTCCTGGGGTTAATTCATCAGACTCGTGTTAGGGGCGGTCAGGTTTGAACATGGGCTTTGTAGAAAAGTTAAATAAATCATTTTAATTTAAGAAATGGCAGGCCCTCGTTTATTGAGGAACAGACAAGTCTTGGTGGCTTTTCTGTGTAAGTGGTAAGGATTTCTCATAGTGTTTGACCTTAAGACAAAACAAGAAACTGTGACAGTTTTTTTTCATTTTCCTTAAACCAAAGTACTATTTATAAAATACTTTACATCTTTTTAAGTTTTCAAATTATAGACAAACCTCCCTCATACAAAATCCTAAAAGTGCAACAGTATAAATTAAGAGTTCGCAACCACAGTATACAAACGTTACCTTTTTATTGTACAACTCTGATAACGTGAAGCATGTCCTCACAACCACTTATAACGTTGTGAATAATTTACGGTGACATTTTGTCTGTAACTTGTTCCCAATCGCTGGGCTACAGACCACACTAGGGAACAATTGTCCACATAGCAGCTACAAACATTTAAATTAAAAAAAAAAAAAAAAAAAGAACAAAAAGAACAAAAAAAAAGGCTTGTCACTGACGGGTACTTGCACACAAAAGCATGCGGTCTTTCCCAGGGGGACTTCACAATTTGCCTGCATTGAAAAAACTCACTTATTTATAGTAAAACAAATTCTGCTTTAAAAGAAAAAATCACACAGCCAGATGTATTCTGCGGTACAAAAGCTTCCTCTAAAGGGGGGGCCGCATTCTGTTACCCGCATAATCTTAACATTATCAATACTACAGACACAGGGGCGGCCAGAAGACGGCGCTGGGAGAACCCGACCACATCCTCAACAGTCTAAACGCCGAGTTCAAGTTTCTAACTAACTCGAATGGAACCTTCAAGTGAGTGTCGCTGGGACACGCAAGGGACCCCCTCCCCCTCGCAGGGGTTATCGGGTTTTGGGAGGAACGAGTGGATGTGGTGTGAGACCTTTCCGTTCCCAAGGCGGTCCTACAGGACTCCTCTTTTTGATCTCAATTTACAAACAGCCGGCAGAGTCCCCAGGGCAGTCAGGCTCGCATGGAAGGTACATGCACTGCGTCCAGGACAGCCTTCCGGCAGCCGCACGGGGAACGCGTCTCCTGCTACGGGGACCATTCTCAGGGGAACCGGGGCCCAAGGCTGCGCAGCCTGAGGGCCGCCCTTGACGGTGTGCGCGCGGGACGTTGCCGACCACAGCTAGTTAATACCGATCTCCTTGTTATCCTCGATAAACCTCGTGAACGGACGGCTGGCTCCCGTTTCGGAGCTGGCTTTGTCCAAACCCACGATGGGCGGACTGCCGCCGCTGCGCACTTTGTCCATCCCGGCGGCCAGAGAACCCAAGGGGGGCAGGGCGCTTCCCCCGAGACTTACAGGGAGCTGGGGAATGCCCCCATTCTGGATGACGGAGATCTCATTGTTCTTCACGGCGAGACCATTGGTGATGGCTGCAGCGTACTGGTTCCAAAAACTCGGGTCAACGTTCATTGCTCGCGCCGCCAGATCCTTCTGGAACATTTCTGAGAACTTCAGGGCGTCGCCCCCCAGCAGAGCCATGGGGTTGTCCACGGACAGGCGGCGGCCGCGCCTCGCGGGGGCGTTGTTCCACATGTGCGTGCCCATGTGCACCTGCGTGGGAGACAGGGAGACACAAGGCACAGGTGAGCCGGCCCAGCTCCGGGGCGGGGGCGTGTCTGTCTCCACGCGGCCCACATGCCGTGGGAAACCCAGCACCGCCGTGTGGAATCGGTTTCGTTCCCCGTTCCCAGCGTCTTATGCTTAGACATGCCATCGTTCTCCTCACACAAAAAGCAAAATCAGCCAATATCTTCGTGCACGTTTCTCTCACTTGATGACCTTGACAGAATAAGGTTCCCCCACATGGTGGAAAGCCCACAGGCCACGGGGGGCTGGGAGGGGGTGCAAAGCTCAGAGGGCACAGAGCATTTTGCCCCTCCTGCCTCTGCCCTGCTCCATGGGACGGCCATGTACTTGAACTCCCAGCTTTGCCGGGCCCCATGGTCGCTCTCCCCGACATGGAAGCAGCCCCTGGGGCACGTGTAGCCGGCTCCTGTCCGACAGGAAGGAGCAGCCACAGGCTTCGAGCTGTCCACTGTCTTGGAAGAGCGCACCGAGACCCAGGCAGGTGTGTGACGTGGACAGATGGGGGCAAGAGCGCTCCTTGAGCGTGTCGTGCGCACCCCACCTTCCGCAGGGAATGGACAGTGTGGTCGCCACCTTAGACAACAATCCTCACTGGCCCTCACGCTGGGAAGCTCCTCACCAGATGCCCGCTGGCCTCTGCTGGCCACCGCGTGGACACAGGCAGAACCGAGTTCTGGCCCCGGCCCAGGATGCACAGTATCGGTATCTTGTGCGGGTGTTTAAAAGCCCAGCTTATCTCGTCGTCCCGGTTCCTCCGGATTCAAGACGGCACCGGGCTCTGCGACCGGCCCGCTTGGGCATGTGAGCCCGTTGCCACCGCGACACGGCATGTGCTCCCCGGAAGCAGGTGCCCACGTGACACGGAGGGTGGGTCCCCGGCCACGACCCCTGACTCCGTGGGCCTTACCTTGAGGTTGCCCTTCGTGGTGAAGGCCCTCCCGCAGATGGTGCAGCCGAAGGGCTTCTCTCCGGTGTGTGTGCGCTCGTGGATCTGCAGCGCGCTGGCCGAGGAGAAGGTCTTGCCGCACGACTGACAGTTGTGTTGCTTGGGGGTGCGGCGCGGCGGGGGGGCCAGCATGGGCGCGAGGCCGGGGCTCATCACCGCCTGCGGCCCGGGGGGCACCTGGACCGCGGCCGGCAACGGCGCGCCCTCGCCCAGCGGGACGGCTTTGCTGTGCCCGTTCACTTCCATTTTGATCATGGCGGGCGCGGGGCCGGCGACCAGGCTAGGAGTGCTTTGGCTGGGACCTAGGGCAAAGTCGGGGTCACAGAACTGAGAACGCGGCTCGCTCGACGTGTGCGTCAGTAAGTGCTGTTTTAAATTCCCCATAGTGGAGCACCCGCGCCCGCAGACCGCGCAGAGAAACGGGCGCTCCTTCGTGTGGCTGCGGCGGTGGGTTTCCAACGCGCTCCTGCAAGCACAGGGCTTGCCACAGACACCACACACAGTGCCCGCACACTTACCCCGCTCTCTGCTCAGGAACAGCAGGCTAAGGGGGGCCTCCTCCTTGACGGCCGGCCGGCCGGGCGGGGCCGCCGTGAGGTCCAGCGCGCCTCCGTTTTCGGGGGCGGGGGGCGGGCTGTCCGGCCTCTCGGTCTTTAGCGGCACCTCGTGGGGCTCCTCCTGGGCGCTGAGGCCCGGGGACTTGGAGGGCAAGCTCTCGCTGTGGCTGTTCATGGGCGACGGGGCGCGTGTGGAGGACGAGGACTCGGACAGGGCCGGGCTGCCCGCGCTCCGGCTCTCCAGGTCGCCCGCGGCCGACGACGAGTCGTTGCTCAGGCGGTCGCTGTCCCCGGACCCGTTCTCCAGGGACTTCAGGGCCGTCAGCTGCGGGCAGCTCATGACCGAGTCCATCATCTTCATCTGGTTCTCCAGGGCGGCGATGCTGGAGATGACGGAGGGTGGCGAGGGCGGGCAGGACCCCGCGTAGGCCAGCAGCGGCTTGGGCGGGTCGCCGGCGGGCTCCCGCAGCTCGGCGTCGTCCTCCATGGAGTTCTCGTCCGCGTCGTCGTCGTAGCCGCTGAGGGCCTCCGCGGCCTTGTCGCCGTAGGGGAGCTCGGCGTCCATGGCGTCCTGCAGGCCGTCGGGCAGCGGCGTGTTGGGGATCTGCCCGCCCATGTGCATGCGGATGTGCTGCTGCAGGACCACCGCGTTGGTGAACTTCTTCTGGCAGATGGGGCACGAGTGCTGCACGCGCAGCGGCGGCTTGGCCCGGTGCACCCCGAAGTGCGTCTTCAGGTTGCCCTTGGTGGTAAAGGCGCGCCCGCAGATCTTGCACTTGAAGGGCCTCTCCCCCGTGTGCGTCCGGTAGTGCATCTTGAGGGCGCTCTGGCAGCTCAGGACGCGGTAGCAGATGGCGCACTGGTTGGGGTCCGTCATCTTCTTGTCGATGTTCTCCACCAGCTGCTGCAGCTTGGACGTCTCGGACGTCTGCATGGAGTCCAGCAGGCCCCCGAAGGGGAACTTGGCCTTGAACTGGTCCGAGCCGGCCGGAAGGACTGGGCTGCACAGGCCCGTGGAGGCGCTGCCGTCCGTCAGGGCGGCCGCCGCGGACGTGGCAGAGCCCTGCCCGCTCCCGGGGACCTCCCCCGGCCTGGGGTTCGCGCAGGGGAGGCTCATGGGCTCGGTTTTGGTCAGAGAAGAGCCACTGAGCCCTGGCTGGGGGGACTCGGCTGCCCCCGGGACGCCCGACTCCGAGCTGTTGAGGCCGGGGGACAGGGAGGTGCACTCGCTAGACGCGGGCGAGGGCCGCTGCGGGGAGCGGCTCGCGGGGGTGAGGCTGGGGGAGTCTGCGTAGCCGCCGACGCCAGGGATGGTGGACGGGAGCTGCAGCCCGACCGACGTGGGTGCCGTGGGCAGCACGGGCTTGCTGTCCAGCCAGGTGGTCACTGGCTTCTCCGGGGGCAGCGACATCCCATAGGGGATGCCGGAGCAGGTGGGCACGTTGTCCAGGTACTCCGGGACGGGGTAGGGGTTCATCTGGATGTGGGGGTACTTCTCCTTGTGCCTCTGAAAGTGGACCTTGAGGTTGCCCTTGGTGGAGAAGCGGTTCCCGCAGACGTTGCACTTGAAGGGCCTCTCGCCGGTGTGGGAGCGCAGGTGGATCTGCAGGGCGCTGTCGCTGCCGAACACCTTCGCACAGAACCGGCACTTGTGTTTGAAGAAGGGGTCCTCGGCGCTGGCCTTGGGCTCGAACACCGACACGTTGGGGGGCTTGCCCTTGCGGTGCTTTAGGAGGGCGGACAGCGGGTCCAGCGCATTGGCGGTGGCCGCGATGCTGACCAGCGGGTTGGGGAAGATGACGCTGCTGGCGGAGGTCTGAGGTAGAAGTGGGTTTGGCAGGCTGGGGGCTGAGCTGAGGAGGGGCCCCGGCCCCAGGGCGGGGGGCGTCGCGGCGTTCTGCAGCTGGGAGCTGCCGTTGGAGGGGCCGGCCACCGAGGCCGGGACGGTGGAGGCCGGGGCCGTGCCGGAGGACGCCGGGCCACTCGCCTCGGCGGGGACGGAGGGGCCCCCGCCGGGGACGTGCGGGGTGCTTGCCCCGGAGGCCGGCTGGGACAGGTGCTGGGGGCCCTCGTAGGCGGCCGGCTGGGTGGCGGGGCCAGGGGCCGTGGGCGTGGGGGGCGCCCCAGCCGAGAGCTGCAGGGCCGAGTGGGTGGCCAGTCCCTGCAGCTGGCTGGAGGCCGGCACCGGGGCGCTCGGTGCCGCCGTGGCCGCCCCGGGGTTCAGGGGCGGCCGCAGGGGCTGGCGGTTCATCAAGGCCACCTGGCTGCGGATCTGCTCGATGAGCTGCAGCTGGTGAATTTGCTGCTGCTGGAGGGCCAGGAGCTGCTCCAGGATCATGGGGACGGCCACCGCCGCCACCCCGCCGCCGGTCCCCGCGCTGCCCGCAGCCCTCGCGTTCTGGGAGAACTGCGCCACGGCCACCTTGGTGCTCAGGAGGGTCTCCAAGGTCACGTTGGTGTTTGGCATGCCATAGGCGGCCACGGGAGCCGGCTCGGGGATCTGAGGTAGAGGCGGCTTCCCTGCGTGCGAGGGGCCCGGGGTCTGGAAGCCCTCGTCCCCGGCGGGCTCGGCCTCCATGGGCTCCTCCTCCTTCTCCGGGGCCCTCGCCTCACCGCCGTCGCCACTGTCTGCGGGCACCGGCTCCTCCGCCGCCTCGCTCTCCGTCCGGTCGCTGGGAGAGCTGGCCGGGGAAGGTTCTGGAAAGTGCTCGGACGGTGGGGCCGGCTCATCTTCGCCCACGATCAGCACCGGCGGGTTCTTCGTGCAGCCCTTCTTGTGCTCCAGGAAGTCGGTCCACTTGAAGAACTCGGCGCAGCACTTCTCGCACACGCTCGTCTCCTCGCTCCCGCTTCTGCCCTCGCTCCCGCTGTCCCCATCGTCGGCCCCGTCCCGGGGGACGGCTACAAAAACCAAGAGATTACGTCAGTCAGAGGCTCCTGAGACAACCACCTCCATTTCAAAATTTCGCACATAAGTAAAATCAATATTTTTTATTTTGTACAAATTACCCCACTTCAACGTTCCTGACGTCCCAGAGTGTGTATTCTATGACTCTTTCTAGCTGGCTAATCATTTTCTCGGCACAATCCATCAAATTATGAGGCTCTATCAATTGTGGATACGGCTTCTTAATGAAATTCCATAGAAGCCATTGATTTCCAATATTTTCATACAATCTGCAGCCACCCTGTCTGTTGGGCACAAAGGCAGCCTTCGACGGGCTCATTAGGATTCCCCCTACCATCGGGCTTCCTCATTTCCAGCAAAATTAGAGATGCCTTTGCCAGTTCACTTAACATCGCTAAACTAATCTGTAACCTTTCAAACTCACGTCAGCACCTGACAGGGGAGCCGGCGCCGTGACTCTCGCAGGGTTGGACCGCGAGATTTATTGTCTTTGCGCGGCGCAGAGACATTACGCATTTAATGTAATTCTATAGAACCTTCCAGATCCATGGGCATTTATTTCACATATGAAACCTCATCTAAATACTTTCATCTGTAAATGTAACAAAGAGAATATAAGCGCTTCTTACGTCCCTGCTCAGAAGAATCGTCTCCCTGACTCCTAGCTCGATCAACCAATCAATCCTGAATGTTCTCAGCCCTTTGACTCTCCTCACGGACAGGGCCCGTTTCTACATTGTAGGATCTGCGAAACGAGTACCATCAACACAGTCTGGGCCGGAAACTAATCATGTTTAATACAATTAATTGGCTGTCAGAGGCAATATTTCTTGGCGAAATGAACCAAAATTATATGTTGTTGTGATTAGCCAATAGAGTTCGGCAGTTTGTTAACAAACTAGAATTATATATTTAAAGTTCGTTTATGTTGACATGTTTAACATGAGAATGTTGTCGTCAGACACACTTTTTGTACCTATTTTCATCTCTTCTCATACAAAGACGTGGCAAATTAGATGCTGTGCCATAGTGGAAAGCCCTCTAATTGGTTACACATGTTTAATTACTGTTGTAGGCAGCTACTTCCTGACTCCCCGTACCCTCTTGTGCCGAATAACAGCCATGTTTAATGAACGGTTCTAATTCACACCTGATCAAATAAACGGCCGTCCAGGAGCGAGGCATCCGCACACGGGCACGCTCCCGGCTCTACTTTCTGGGAGCTGGGATGAAAGGTAGTGCCTGGTGATCACTCGGGCTCGATGTGCTGCCGTACGTATTCCTGACTTGTAACTGCTTTTCGTCAACTTACAGAAGGAGTGACGGCAGAAATCAGTTTGAACAGAGACAAATGACAGCTGCAAATCAGCTTTTTGTTAGCCTGCACAGTTGAGTGTGAGAACAAAACACCCTCAAGTTTGTGTCCCCACAAATAATTTGCTGCTGTAACATCAACAAATATATTTGCTAAAAAGTCTCCATATTTCTTCTTTTTTTGGGGGGGGTGGGAAAAGAACAACCTAGCACCGGTTTTAGTAGAGAAATCTGATTTTTAAAAAATAAACTGCAAAATCGCTTCGTTCCTCTACTGGGAAAGAAAATAAAAATATTTTTCGAGGCTAGTCAGCTGCTCTCCACGAGGCCATTATTTCCAGGTAATTTATATGTGCCTTTAAAAAAATTATTAGCAGTGTTCAATTAGCATTTTCTTAACTGGCTAAACCATCTGAAGGGGGAAAAGAAGTTAGAGCTTGCGGCCCATAAAGACATGCTAGACTCTTAAACTAAATTCAGCACTGAAGGTCAGACTGCACGAAGTCTCATTACTGTATAGGGAAGGGATGTAATAGGTGTCTGTAATGAGGTTGAATACAGCTGGAAGCAAGGACGCAGCTGATTTATACTGCAGACAGGAACATTCACAAAATAAATGCTTGCAGTACTTAACTTTGCTCAATGTATGCAAAATCTAATTTTAAACATGCTAAGGTTATAGAACAGAACAAACACACCCCCCCCAAAAACAACAACAAAAAAAACCCCACCCCTAAAGTCTCCAGGTAAACAGCTTCTGATACAGTAAGTAATCAAGTTGGAATCAATGTTACACTGTATCATAACTATTCTAACTAAACAGGACTAAGTATTTCTTAAAGTTCTTTTCCAATATTTAAAGAAACGATATTAAAGGCTTGTCCTCATCTTCTAAAGATTTTTATTTTAATACTTTTCAAAGAGAAAAATACCAAGAAATTAAATATTGCTAATTTGTTTAACTATTTTCTACCTTTAACTCCTTAGAGATAAAATGTGCCATCACAGGGTACACAGAAACATTCACATGGTGTCAACATTTAAAATTTTATGCAATTAAACACTGTGTGGATGTCATTCAAAGACTGCTTTTTCTTTATGTGGATTATGTGTTAGGGACAATTCACCGAATAAACGCTTACAATAAGGCTGACTGAAAGTGCGTTTGGTGTTTGAAAAATTAACTTAATTGTAAATAAATGATACCTTACAAACGAACATTTCCCAGATATGCTGTGTAACAAATATGTGAAACACAGAAATACTATTCTTTTTTCACCATGTTTTTCTCAGAGCTTAAGTGACCCAAACAAACCTCTATTTACTTTCAAGATAACTTTTGACATTTCCACTGGTTTTTCCTGTGCTAGGACTTTCCGGGTTTGCACCCGAATTCATGGAAACTGGGAAGCGTCCTCCCAGGTACTTTCCGTCTCCCACGGGCGGGTCTGCACACACACAGCCACTCCTCACCTGCAGAAACTGAGCACTGAGCTTCTCAGCACTTCCTGCCAAATAATGAGCCATTCTGTTTAATGCAGTTATAAATGATAACTACCTAAACGCAATGAAGATATTCTTGTCAACGCAGAATACCCTTCCACTTATATTCCTTTAAAATTGAAGCAGGAAGGCAAACCTGCAGAGGAAATTGTGTAAAAATGGCATCCGGCCCTTGGACCTGTTAATAGTTCATTTATGTTAATGAACCCAACAGGACAAACAATCATTGGATCTTATTATAAGCAAAGTTTCATAATAAATTTGCCTTTTAAAGCTAAAGCATAGTTCAGAAACTACAATGAAGGAAGGAAACATTCTTCACGTACAATCTGGATTTCTCACTTGGGGCAGATAGTTTAGAATCGCCACTTTTTCTTTTGTTTAATTAGGATCTGTGCAAACACAGCCGCGCTCACTCACTAAGGTCATTCACTACCAGGCAAGGTAAGAGTCTTTCACTACCAAAATGCGCAGGTGATTCGCATCCCACGAAAGAGAGAGAGAACCGCACATTTCATGAGATGGTCTTGAAAACAATGCATACGAATAAAACCCCTAATATTTCATTATGGAATCGTAATTCTGGCTGCATGTTTTGAGAACGGCCTTGAACAACAAGCACGACTTCACCTGACTTGCCCGGGAGGAAATAGCCCAGATGAGTCCCTCTTCCCAGGGGCAGAGCTCCTAGAAGGAGGACGACCGTGGAAGTCCAGAGGGAAAGCATGGACTTCGGACGTGCTCAGAACAGAGGGTACATGAAGAAAGTTGTTCTAACCGGCTGTGACAGCACCTCTCGTCACACGATTCGGTGCGCACGCGCTGAAATAGCAGCCCCCGTGTTGCTGGTTTTTTCCTTCTTTTTTTAAAACTGCTTTCTACGACAGGGAAGCCCATACTGGAAAACCCTGAGTGCAGTTCAGAGAACTTCTCAGGCCCTTTAATCCCGCGTTGTTTGACGACATTTCTCTGGACGTACATGCTGTGGCATCCTTTAGTGAGATTTACATTTTTCAAATTGGCCTTTGTAGTTAGAAACAGAAGTTATCACATCCATTAGTTAGCGTGGCTTACAGTTTTTATCTCAATGTAAAACCACGTCAGTCGGTGAGCCCAGGTAACAGGGCAACCCCACAAGGGAGAGGAATTTATTTCTAGAGCAGTGGTGGGAAATTCTTTCTGTCTTAAGGGAGGGGGCTGGAAAACAAGCATTAGAATCATTATCATTATTGTCAAGGTAATTTATTTTCTGTATCCTGAACGTTCACGGACAGGACGGAGAGACTTGGGGTTGTAAACAGGCCAGGGATGAGGCAGGAATTTATAGGGCCTGGCGTCACCAGCACAAGCCAGGGGCCTGCCCAGCACCTCCCTGGCGGCGGCGTGCAGGCAGGACCTTCCCTTCCTGTTCACAGGCACGTCTGGGGGATCCCCCCCCCCCCCGGCCAGCGCCCTGCAGATCGGAGCCCGCCGCCGCGTGTCCATATGAGCAGGAGCGGCTCGGGGAGGACCTCTCCTTGGCTTGTGTCCTCCGTGGCCCAGCCAGGCTTCAAGCTGGGCGCTGCTGTTCGGAGCTGAATTGTTCTCCTGAACGCGGTCAGGAGGAGGGAAGAGAGGCTGGGAGATAAAGCTGTTTCAGTTTACGAGAGGAAATGTGTAATTAGTTCACGACGATCCCACACTCGCTATTTATACCGAAGGCTTTCAGGCCTATCACTCCCCCGATATTCTAGAGCAGGTTCTACGGAAGGAAAACGGGCCCCACAGCCTTCTGGAGAAAGCCTCTAACAAAAGGATACCTTCGAGGGCAGTCTTCAAAATGGATGGATTTCTTTTTCTTCTCACTAATAAAACACACAGAGAACGTCTATGAAAAATGTTTCTGTTCTTAGGAACAAATCCCTGCGTGTGAGAGGAGCCCCCCCAAAGGGTTTCCTTTTTCTGTTTTAATTCCTGGTCTGTTACATAGCGAGCAGGGATCATGTTTTCGCTGGCCACGCGGAGCACCGTCTCCAAGAACGACTGGCAGAGGACAGGAGGGATATTCACACGTGGGGCGGTCTAAGGCCACAGCGAGAGGCACCGCTGGAATGCGTCTGACCACCTCGGAGACACACGGGCTCCCCGGACATTTCCAGCTCCAGCTCGTTTTCAATGTCCTCTCCGGAGGAGGCGAGTGCCCGCTGAAGGAAGCGAAGCGGTTCCCCACACGGGAGACGGTTTTATCATTCTGCAGAGCAACCCCAATGCCCACGGTGACTCCCTACGCTTCTGCTACCTATTTGTTAATTCTCTGCAATGAACGAAAGGAGAAGTCAAACTTGCTCTGCGTGGGCAAAGGGATGTTAACTTCCCACTTTAATTAGTGACTACAAACTGCCACGTGGGTCTGTGGGAAAGGAAAAGGCCCTTGGTGCTTGGCCTTTACCATCCCTTCAAAATCTAGGGAGCGTTTTTCAAGTCGTCCTAAATTGTGCGGAGACACTTATTTTCTTGCAAATTAATTCTTTTTAACTCCTTATGATAGCTCTGAATCCCATAAAGAAAGATGAATTATCACACACTGAACCCAAGCTGTGAAACAGGAGGGGACAAATAGAGACCCCTACTGTGTTTAACAATGTAGAAGAAATTCCAGAAGCAATAGAAAAATTTTGTCCTCTCCCCAGACCTCCAGGCCTGTGCGCGCGGCGGCGAACAGTGGAGGGCACTCTTGCTATGCGGAACGCCCGCGCTGACCCGCGCTCGGCTTCCGTCGGCTCGGTGGCCCACATCTCAAATTTGTTAAGTAACGACCACCTGTGGCACAGTCACCAAATGTCTTCTGCTGAGAGCAGTGGCGGTTTCTACTCTGCGTGCTGAAGCATGGGGGAGGGAAAGTGCGGTTTCCCGCACGGACACATGCAGATGGAAAGCAGCCACGACAACCATGGGTGTGAACTCTGCCTCGACGCCGCCTGGCGTAGTAAGATGTTCGCTACACTTACGGTCGCACAGCAGCTCCTACGTCTGGATGCGTGTGGCAGGCACACCCGGAAGGGATGGATGCGTGGGGCAGGCACACCTGGGAGGAACGCACACGCATCGCCGTCCCCGCCTCCACACGCAGAAGCACCCGAAACAGGTTGGCCATGCCAACCGTTCCCACCCAGATTTGGGGAGGGGGAAACAAGGCCTGTACAGGGACACTCTGGCTTAAGATGAGGGTGGGCCGGAGTCCCATCGGCCACACGCTGGCCCCCAGCGCGCCTCCTCGAAGGTGCCTGCGTTCCAACTCTCGCTCCCGCCCGCCAGTTTTCAAATTCCCTTCACGTAAAAATACACAAATAAGCACGGCCACTTACACGTGCAAACACACCCGGGCCCGAACAGCCCAGAGAAGCGGAAGTGCGCGGTGTCCAGCGGCAAGGCCCTGACGAGCTGCAGCCGCCTCGCACGTGGGCTCCAGGCGTGGAATCATCTCCCTTATTTCTCAGCACCTGTCCGCGGAGTTCACGCACACGCACAGAATCATCCGGCCGGAGCCGCTGCCCGCGCTGCCCGAGCACGGATGGGAGCCCACAGCGGGGCTGCCCGTCCGTGCTGGGGAGCGGTCACTCTCGGAGGGAGGACCGGGGAGGCCGGGAACACAGACCAACGGCCGCAGCACCTGCGGGGTTAATTTAACAGTTCACGATGGGAGAGCTGCACAAAGGCACCCCGTTCTCTCTTCTTGAAGAACCGCAAACACTCGTGCTGAACGAGATGGGCATCAGATACACCGCGCAGCTCGGAGCCGACGCGGGTCTCCCGTTAACAGATTCGGTGTTAACACTTAATAGAACAGTGCTGAGTCGTGTTGCCAAGGTCAACAGCGCAGATGCACTAATTGTATTATGAGCTTGACATCTAGTGGCCACCCCTGGCAGGGCAAAGCAGGCAAAGGTTAAATCAGCTAAGGCCTGTCACGGCGCCTCTAACGACCCACCTTCAGGGAGAGCCAGGCGGAAGCTCCCTCGCTCTGCAGCCCTACCTTCCAGGCCTTGGGCCGAGCTCGGCAGGCCGGCCGGATGCTTTCTGGCAACGCAGTGGGCTAGGGAGATGCACGGCCGGCCTGGCCCCACCCGGGCTGACCGGAAAAGACCAGGCCCATGGACGACAGGAGGCGGACACCAGGCTGGTGCCCGGCAGGTCTCTGGTGGACGTTTGTCCCCTTTAATTAACAAACAAATCAATCTTAATCTCTCACATAAATAGAGCCCATTACGTTATTTCATTATTTCAATTAATATTTTACACTTTCGGTAACGTGACTTGACCTATTTGCATGGAAATCACACTGACAGTTAACTGCATTTTAAAGCATGAAAGTGTTCAAATTACAAGAGAAAAATCCAAGGTCAGGGCTGCTTTTTTAAATATATAAGTTTATTTAAAGTACTAGGAAAACCATGTTACATAGATTTGCCTTCTGATTTCGGACGGACTGGGAAACAGCTTGGCGCAGGCTATCCTTACAGACCCGTCCCAGGAGCAGCAGAATCAGATCTCGTCTCCAGGAGACTAAGTCTGATACTTTGGTCTTATTCTGGCAACTAGTCAAGGAATCATGGAGGAAAATAAAATCTAACAAAACAAAACAAAACACCCTTCCTGTTAGTTATGCACAAAGTATCCCCTTGAAACAACTGCGCAACATTAGAAGTGCAGAACGACATGAGCAGTGAAGACTTACTTCACTTGGGAAAAAACACACACACACAAAAACACCAACACAAAAACACGCCAAAACACCCCGAGTCGATTCTCACACTTAAGAATGCTAAATCCCAGCTGACGTCCAGCACACAGGACGGACACCCTGGCTGCATCCTGGCTGCATTCCCTTGCAGAGCTCAGAGCTACCTTGAGATGAATGGGAAAGCCTCTTAGAGACTGCGGTTGAAAATGAAATCTGACCCATTTTTGCCTGCTTTTGCCATCATCTTGTGTACAAAAAATAATCAGCTTGCTAAGTAATTCCTGCTGTTGGTACATGCCTTCTTCTTTTTCTGGCACTGAACAGATCTAAAAATATTGGGTTATGCGTGCATTGTGGAAGTTTAAAACGTACATAAACCCCAACTGCTACAGAATCAGTCTTTCTCTGTAAGTGGGAATTGGCATGCTTCTTAGTGCCCACCAATGGATGCGTCTTTAAATAGCTTACATTTTAAAATGTTATTTTCAAAATAAATATTTGCAAATCCCCCCCACCCCCGCCCGCCCCAGCCCCCCCTAGTTACTTTTCACCTTTCATGTTTCAGAGAAAACAATCTGCCTAACGTGCTCGAAAGTGGCTTCTGCATTGTTTGCATTTGGAATGCTGAATTGTAAATGTGTGTAGTGGGGCTGGGGCGGGGGTACTCAAGGCAAACCATGCATATACAGATAAAAGAAAAAAGATCTCTTCACTGAGGGCTGGTGGCCTTCTTTCCTTTAATTTAAACACAGTCTGTGAATACCACTGGTAAATTCTTAAATCACATGCTTACCACATTTAAAAGGATTTTTAAGATAGCCATATGACTGTAAGTTGGCAGAAAATAAAAACACACTTTGAAACAGTTAGTGCTAACAAACAAAATACAGGATGGCAAATTGTTTTAAATTATAGTATCTTTTTGTTCTTCCTTAAATATTCTTTGTAATGACAATAAAATACATCTTTATTAAGTTGTATTCTACACAACGAAGGACAGCGATAGCACACTTTTTTAAAGTTCTTAGCAGGAGTACACGTGCTGTTCAGTCAGAAGTTTTAATTAATTTTTCTTAGAACAAAAATACTCAGGTGGCTCAGAAAATTTCATTATCCCGTGCCGTGCATTTAACTGAATTCTAAAGCTGCATCACATTTATTTCTAAATTTTCAGACAGGAATGAAATAATTTGTAATTTTAAATGATGGTTCTTACAGAGAAAGTAAGTCTCAGGCATCCTGCAAATAAAATTTTACAACAGGATAACTTTAGAACTTAACACAAACCATGATTACTTTTTCTCACTGTAGCTACGTCATATTTCATTTCTGCCATGATAAGGTTTGGGTAACGCCGGTGCTGTTTTTTGGATGGCCACGATTTACTGCCTGCCTAAAAACCAAAGCCTGAGGAAGAGTCATTTCTCTCTTTTTAAGAACTGAACTCTTTTTACTGTAAATTAATGTGACTGTGCATCGCTGCCCTCCCCCATATTGTTACTAAAAATTGTCCATGTGTTTGTGTTTCATGGCATTATCAATAGCCTTCAATTTTACCTCATGCATCTACTGCTTTAATTAATATGTCACGCCCAAACTGATACAAAAGAACTATTTACTTTGTCTCTAAAACACTGTAAACTAACTTAGCCCTCTTAGAACTTCATGCACAGTCTGTTTCTTTCCATTGCCTTTAAGAAAATTACAATTTTGAGAATATCTGATTCATGCTGGAGTCGGGGAGTTTTCAGAACCCTTTCTCTTAAAAAAATATTTTAGTTATCTTACTAATGATGATCAGCACGACCATACATCCACAAGCATTCCTTGACTGAACCGAGAACAGAGTATCTTTTATATTCCATGAACAATCAGCTTCAGAATAATTAAATCAGAAAGAACTATTTTTAAAATAGTTTGCCTAAAGTACCTTTAAAACGATCCAGGAAACATACTACTTGACTACGGCTCAGCCCCAGACAGGCTATTTCTGGCCTGTTGCAAAATTTGACCAGGAACTGTGGCAATATCTTGATTACAATTCCCAACGACTGCGAAAAACCCAAGCTTGACAAACTTTAATCCTACGATGGGTAAAAAAACAAAACAAAACAAAACACACACCCTGAATATGCTTCACCTCTAAGTAAATTCAGTAACAAGAGGAATTCAAAAGAGAACTTGTAAATAATTTACTCCATCTAGGTTTTCAAATATAGGCTACATATCCCTCAACATGTTTACACGATTAGGCTCCCCACGCTCGCATTTCTGACGTGAAATTAAAAATGAATAGCAGGCCTCCGCTAGTTAATTGTTAAATACAAGGGGTTTTACTCTATTAATTAAAATATGCTTTAATAAAAGGAGACATTGCACATTTTGATAAGGACCCTACAAAGCTGAGAAGTATTTACATTGTTGCATTTTGGGGCGGCTGTGAAAGCCGATTTTAAGCTATTCAGAAGCCACAATAATAAAGCTTTAAAATTCCTCACTGGGATGCAATGTAGTTCTTTTGAAGGAAAGACTGTCTTTCTCATTCGGCAGAAATAAATCCATTCATTTGATCATGTAGTCATTGAGGGCAATACAAAACAAACCAAGTGTGAGAAATTCTATGTGATGAAGTAAACAAAACAAAAAAAAAAATCCATTTCCATGACAAAAAGATTCTTTGTCCTTAATCTACCCACCATATGCAAGCGTTTCTTTTTAGCATATCTGCTGTTCTAATCTTGGGTGACTAGGGCTACAGATAAGACTCCCCACCTCCTCAGCGACAAAAAGAACGAAGGACTTCACTCTTTATTTAATTCACTAACTCCCACCGCGTGACGAGCGTTTTCTCCCTTCCCCATTCCGACGTGCACACGTACCTGCTTTGCCAAACTTTGCGGCACCGTGTGATAAACTCTTACACTCCTCTGTGTGTGTGGTTTTTGTTTTTGTTTTTTTTTTTTGCTTTTTTGCTCGAGTCTCAGGGAGCAAAGACGCGACCCTGCCCCGCCACAACTTACAGCCGGCTCGTCCACAAAGTTGGGCGGCCTGCGGTCTGCAGCAGCTGCGGTCGGAGCTCGGCGCGGCGCGGGCGGCCCGCGTCCCGGCCGCCCCCGGCCGCCCCCGGCGCACCCTGGGGACCCGCAGACGCGCGGGCGGCAAAGCGCAGCCCCGGCCGGTCCCCTGCTCGCCCGCCCCCCACTTCCGCGGCGCCTACCTTCCCTTCGGGATGCGGAGGGAGCTCCAGGCAGCCGACGGGCTGCAAAGGTGCCGGGGCGCATCCGAGAGAGCAGGAAAGGCCCGAGGAAACTTGGAGCCACCAGGAACGTGCCGGGTCCTGCCGCGTGCAAGGACCACCCCCACGCCGCGGCGGGGCTCACCCGGCTTAATTCCCAAGGCGGCCATTAGAAAGGCCAGGCGACACTGACTTCCTAGTCGCCTCGGAACGGGATCCGGGCTCGTCGGCACGCCGGGACCTCGCAGGCTTCACGGCCCTCGGGGCACACGAGGCGGCCGACAGCCGGCCGGGGTGGGGGGCAGGCCGGGGGTCAGGGCAGCGGCCCCGCTCCGAGCGCGCACCGCCCCGGGGCCCGGCTCCGAACAAAGCTGCCCGGGCGGCGGCCTCCCCGGCCCGCGTCCGGCGGTCGGTGAGCCCCGGACACGTCCCCGCTGCCGCGCCGGCCCGGGGGTCGCGCGGTCGCCGAGGCCCGGCCCAGGGTCCGTGCGCTGGGTCCCGGGAGGCCAGCGCGGAGTCGGCGGCGCGGCCCCCTGCGGGCCCCCCCCCATCCCCAGCGCCTGCCCGGGCGGCTCGGGCCCCCAGCCGGCCCGAGCCCCGGCGCGTCCGCGCGCTGCGCCCCAACTCCGAGCAGCCGAACCAAGTTTACTTGCCCGCAACTCCGCGCCGCGCGCTCCGGGGAGGACCGGGGTCCCTGCGGCTGGCCTGCCGGGGCCGGGCGCCGCGCTCCGGCTCTGGGACCAGTAGTTCCCCCCCAGCCCGCGGCACGCCGCGCCCGACCCCCGCCGGCCCGACCCTCGCGGCCCCTCACCGTCCTCGGGAACCCCGTCCGGCGGCGGCAGCTCTTCGTCCGACTTGAGGTGCTGGGGCTTGGCCTGCTTGCGCCGAGACATGCTGCTAGCGGCGCGCGGGCCCCGAGCGGGACATCGGCATCAGCGGGGCGGCCGGCGGGGACGACACGGGGCGCGGGGCGCAGGGCGCGGGCGGCGGCGGCTGCGCGGGCCGCGCATGGGGCTGAGCAATTAGGCTGGTGAATAATGCATGGCCATTAGCGGCGGGCCGCGCCGATTGGCCGGTCTCCAGCGGACTCGGCGGCCTATGCAAATGAGGCCGCGCTCGCAATTAGCGGCCGCGCGGGGCGAGGGGCGCCTGCGGGACCCGGCGCGGCGGCGCTCACATCTCGGCCCAGGCGGCCCGGCGGCTCGGCGCGGGCGCTCCTCGGGGCCCGGGCGGCGGGCGCGGGGCGCGGCGGCCGCGCTGCCCACGGCGCAGGCGGCAAACTTTGGCGGCGTCCGCGCGGCGCCGTCTCCACGGCGCGCCGGGCTCGCCCCTTTATAGAGAGTCTGCGCCGCCGCCCGCGCCCCGCGCGCGCCCCCCCGCCGCCCGGCCGCCCCTCCCGGAGCGAGCGGCCGCGGGCAGGGCTCCGGCCCGGCGCCTTTGTCTCGCCGGCCCGCTCGGGCGCCGCGCCGCCTGCGCTCCGGGCGCGCAGGGTCGGGCGGCGGGCCGGCTCGGCTCCTCCGCGGCGGGTCTGGCTCGGCGCGCCGGCCGCGCTCGGGCTCAGGTGCCCCTGCCTGCGGACCGTCTCTCCTCTCCGGGCTCGCGTCCCCTCCGCGGGCTCCGCCGGCGACCGGCCGGCTCCGAGGCTCGCGGCCGGAGCGGAGCGGAGTGCGCACGCCGGGGTGGCGGGACTTCGGCAAGACCAACTTTCCGGTTCGGAAGCGGCGCGGGCCGCGCGGCTCCTCCCCTCCCCTCCCCGCGGTCCCCTCCCCTCCGTCCCCTGTCTCCCCGCCCCCCCCCCCCGGGCCCCTCCGACTCGGAGCGCCCGCCCCGCCCGCCGGGCCTCCCCGCCGCCAGCGGCTCCTTAAAGCCAACGGGAGGGAGGGGACGGCGGGGCTCCGGTGTCTCCCCCCAACGCACACACTAGCTCCCCTTCCCGACGGGGGCAGGGCCGGGGCGTATGCGGAGTGGGCAGGGGGCGCAAGGTGCCCCGAGGCCACGCGGCTCAAAGTTCCAAGTCCACGAAAGTCTCGCGCGCGGCCCGCCGCGTTCTAGGACTTTCGGGAGGGACTGGGGGAGGGGGTGGTAGGTAAGGAGGTCGCGCGCGTCTGACCCGGCCCCGCACTCTCGGGCGGCCCGTGCGGCGCGCTCCCGCACGCCCCCCACCCTTCGCCCGCGCTCACGCACGCGCCCTCGCACCGCCCGCGCGCCCCAGCGCCCCCGTGCACACTCTCGCGCGTGTCCTCGGTCCCCGAGCGGCCACCAGGATGTGCCCCAGGCCCTGGCGCCGCCGCGCCCGCCCCCGTGCGCCCTTGTCCCAGTTTCTCTTTTTTCATTTCCTAAATTTCTTATGTTTGTCCTTACAAGTGGCCCTGTGTGGTACGAAGCTTTGGCACAGATGGCCTCCCCACTGTCGTGCGCTGGGGGGATGCGGGCGGCGAGTCGCCAGCCCTGAGCGCACGGAGGGCTGTGGGCTCCTCGAGTGGCTGGGGGTGGGACTCTGCCCGGCTGCGGGTACCCGCCCCACCCGGGATGGACCCCGACCCTGAGCTGCTCCCCCGCCTCTCCGCGGGTTTCTTTTCCGTTCTAGAATCTTCTCGATTCCCAGCCTGCGTTCCCTCGCCCGACTCTAATTGTGTAAGTTTCACGAAGCAACAGCTTTGGGCTCCCTGAAAGCGCAGGAAAATCAGAGAGGAAGGAAGCGCACAGGTCGGCGTCGCCTCCAAAGACCACCCCCGCCGCCACATTTGTCCCCCCTCAAAACAACAACAACAACAAAACCCTTAAGGTTGGTTTTGTTTTGCTTTTTAGTGGCGGGCATATTCATTTGGGCGATTTTGGTTTTGAAAAGGAAAAAAGACAAATAAAACATGTTTGAAGTCTAGAGTTGTTCGCCCCGCACCACCCTTTTATGGTGAAGCTGGGGGGGGGGCGGGGGGCTTCCTTATATTGCCATTACCCTGTGAACTTCCGCGAATGTCGCAAGCATTTGGGGACGCTCCTGCACCCGGCGCTGAGCCGCAGTGAAAAGTTTGCAGACTGCAGCCGGGGCTTTGGGGCAAGCGGGGCCAGGAACTTCCCAGCGGAGAAAGGGGCAAGGAGAAGCGGGGGTGGGGGGGGAGGAAGGGAACGTGTCTCGGTGAGGCGGGGGGGCGGTTGTAGCGAATGGAAGTTTCTTGCAGAATTTCCAGGACCAGCCGGAGTTGGGGGAAGTCGCAGAGTCGCCGCAGAAAGGTAGATTTCCCTGATGTCCTTCTAGAAGAGAAAGAATGCAAAAGCACTCATCGGTGGGTTAGACCCCAGGTTAAAGGTGCACTGCTTTGGGGGACCTGGTTAATTTTCTTTCTTCCCCTTCTTCTTCTTTTTAAATCCACACTTTAAGACGAAGAAGAAGCAAATGTAGGTTCCCGCAGCGTCCGAAGCCTTTCAGAGGAAGCCGGAGCCCGGCTCCCCCGCAGCCTGGCCCCCACAGCACGGACTCCTCCGACTCCTCCTCCTCGGCTACTCTGTGAGCGCCGACCCCCACCTTTTTTGTTCTTAAGGCCATTCCTCCGTCCCCCCTGCCCCCAGCCTCTCTCCAACACACCGGCACGATTTTCCTAGGTCTTTATGGGATTTCCAAACGCAACAGTTTTAATTTTTGTCAACTTGGTTTGCCTTTTCTACGAGGTGTGGTCTTGGAGAGACTCTCTGAGGTTCCTCCCACGGAGGCCAGTCTGAGACGCCGGCCCAGTGTCTGTGGCAGCAAGCCCTCCGACTGCAGAGGGGTGGCACAAGGCGAGCCGAGCCTCGTAAGGGCAGGTGCAGCAGGCTCTGCTAGGCGCTGTGGCGGACAGTGGCTCGCGGCGAGTGGGCGCAGGACTCGGAGCTGCCCTGGCCCGCCTTGCCCGGTGTGAGCACTGGTCCCCACCCGGGTGTGCTGGCTGGAGCGGGCTGGGGGAAGTGGCAGGCTCCACACCGCCCTCTGAGCGCACTGCGCGGGGATTTCGTTGAGAAAATCGAGCAGACATGGAGGAAAGAGTCAGGGAGAATATGAAACGAGAACCTTCGCAAATTCCCCGCCAGGGCTGTAATGGTGCAGATCAGTGAATCTGAGGTGCACCCTTTTAAAAAATCGACGGGGGTAAACAGGATCAATACATATATATTTAAAAGGTCGAGAGCAAAAGGCCATTCCCTCCTCCCTTACCTGTTCTGCCTTTCTTGGCTCCCCACCGAGATGTGAAACTTTTCTTTAACTGTTTTAACGCAGTGTGGCCAGTTTTGATGAAAGCGTCCGTATTTTAAGCTTGAGTCACAACAACAGATTTATTGTGAGCACATTTTCAGATGAGGAACAGGATTACCCTCCAGTCGTGCCGAGATTAAGGGCAAGCACCGGAATGTGCGCCTGAGGTGCAGACAGGGACTCCGGCACGCCGAACCCAGACTCACCACCACGTGACCGCTGCCCACTGCCCATTAAAATATTGTAATACCTAATACTATTGCAAAAACAGAAGTTGCTTTTCTTCTCTGTAATTAAATCTAATTTGTTAATTGTCTTCCCTCTTGCAATGTTGTTTTCATCTTATGAGGCGACACGTTATTATTTTGTCTGCTTAATAATATTATTTACAAATTAATACTGTAGATTTTACATTAGTAGAACATATAATTAGATGTTTGATTTTAATTTGTATCATTTATTCAGATAAGACAGAAAGCCTATCTGCAAGATGGATTTGACAAGGGGAGGTTGAAGAATCGGTTCTATTTCCACATCCCAGCTCCGGGAAGCTACCTGGCCCTCCGTCCCCAGAGTGCCCTTTACCTGCGGTGCTTTTGACACTCTGTCATGCACTTACTCCCTAGCCAGCTGATACAGAAGAAGTATTAAAGGATTACAGCTTTATTTTCTGTCTCCTTTCATGCTCCCCATCCCCCCCCATCAAAGTTCTCTTGTCACTGGCCTTCACCCCTTTCCCTCTGGTTCCTCCCCACCCCCAACTTTTGTTTTAGGTCCTTGCCTTTAAATCTGGCATGATTTTGTGTCTTTAATGCTGTGACAAGTGACCGCTAATTGGTTCTCACTTGAGCAAAGATATTACCATACTAATATTATTATTGGTAAGAAGAGGTAATTGATAACACCACCTGCCACTCTGGGGCAGTCACAATGATAAATGTTTCCATCAACAGGAAATCTGTGCCTGGTGTACCACAGCTCAACGCAAACAGCATGTCAAGTGCCAATTATAAATGTTGCTTTTCTGTGACATTGTGGGGGCGCCAGAAAACATGTAGCCCCAAATTATGTCTGTGGCTTTTTGAAAATGCCTTTTCCCCCAAGCTTCTTGCTCACCCACTTGAAGATAACTCTACCCTCTTAAAAAATAATGTTCTCCTTAAATAAGCCAATATACAACTGACGCCCCGCCCACATTCCACTCGGCTCCTGCCGTCCCCTCTTCTCTGTCCAAGCTATTGAGGTAACCGTGTGGGAATTTTCAATAGATGGAAGCCAAGAGAATAGTATATGAGTCCATCCAGGCCTGTGTGCGTCCCAGCATCTTGTGCATTACAGGATGGCTTACCCCCTCACCAGCAGGCTCCCAGGCAAACATTTGGGGCTTTTCATGTCTCGCAGAGAAATAGCAGCGCATGGCCACCCGTCTTCACACTCAGGGATGCAAGGGATATGAAAGTCCTTCTCTTGTAGGCGTTGACCCGTGTGTCTGGGCTGCAGGTAGACCCAGGAGGGGCACCTCAGTGGGTATGGTGACAAAAATAATGCTGGCCAGCTAAAACGTGGACTCCCCTGCTTCTAGGGAAGCTCAAACGATTATTATTAGCTTGTGTTATTAGATGCAGGCCTCAAAGGGCGAAATCAGCTATTGATAATTGCAAGAAGTATACAGCAGCTACTGTATCGATCGGCTTGTCCCTATTCCCCTGGTATGGAGAGATAAGAAGACTCAGTCTTTAGTGCAATATCATTTCTTTTGACCTATCTGCTTGCTACAGACTTATGATGAATAGCCAGAGTGGTTAAAGTCCTTTATCACGAAAGTTACCCCTTGATATAATATTGATTCTTTATAACTAGCTCCAAACACAAAAATCAAACTGTCCACTTGACCATCATCATCATCAATATCGTCACAAAGCCTCTGGAATAAAGATCAGCACCAGCCTGAAAACGCTTTTTATAATCTTACCAGCTAATCTTTATTTGCTGATGATGAAAAGAAAAAGGGGGGGCGAGGGAGAGGGAGCAGAATGTCATTTGGACGAACACTGTATTTGTACGTGTGCATATGCGGGGCCGACGCGCGGCGGCCGCTCCTCGTCGGCACCCGCAGTCAGCGTGGCCAGCCTCGCCAGGGCGCGGCCTCCCCACCCTCCCCCAGGAACCGGGCCGTCGGGGAGAGACGCGGGGGCTCCAGGGAGCTGTCTGCCTTGGAGACCGAAGGAGACCCCGGGCCTCCTGCTCTTTCGAACCAACGTCACACGTCCTGTCCCTGGCGCTCGGCCGGCTGCGCTGGCGGGAGCGGGAGCGGGAGCGGGAGCGGGGCGCACGCCGGGCGGGCTCGCGGGCGCGGAGGGGCCGCGCTCGGAGGCGCACATCAAAGCCCGCCGCGCAGTGGGTGTGCGTTTCCCCCAATTAACGGCGTTTCCTGCCCCTCCCCCCGCCGGCCGGGCAGCCCCGGCGCAGGGACGGGCCGCCCCCGCGAGCGCGCGTGTCCCCGCAGGCGCCGCCGGACGCTCGGCCGCTCCCCGGCGAGTTTCCCGCAGCTTTCGGGGGAGCGGCGTGGGGGTGCGGGAAGGAGGGACGCAGCAGGACCCCACGACTTCGAGGCCGGAACCTCCTCGGGGCCGGGAGTCCGCACCCACAGGCTTCGAGTCCGGCCTCGGGGGCGCCTGTCCTCGGACGTCCCTCCGCCTCCGCGGGACGCCCCCGCCGCACCTCCCCCGCCCGCAGCCCTGCGACGCTCGGCCACAAGCCGGCGCGGTGACAAGGACGGGCCACCGCGCGGCCTCTCCACCCCAGCCTCCGCGGTCTCCTAATTAACGCCGCGGGGGTTGGGGGCACGGGGGTCCCTCGGGCCTGGAGTCCACCCTGACTGCAGGACAAAGCCACGCCGCGGCCCCTCCCGCACTAGGCGGCCCCGGGGGACGTCCCGCGGACAGGCCTGGGGTGGGGGCGGGGCGGGGAGGCGGCGCCGGCGGGGCGGGGTCCGGTCAGGCGGGGCGGGCGCCTGGGGCGTCCGGCGGGGGCGGTCCCGGCTCGCTCCCCCGGCGCGCGCCGCCCCCCTTCGCGAGGACCCCGGAGGCCCAGGCTCAGGGGCGCCTCGCACGCCCTCCCCTTTGGCGCCCACCCCTCCACGGGGGGCCACTCGCTTGATCGCTGTCTGGGGGCGTCTTGGATGGACCCCCACGAGTGATTTCGTGACCTCGCGCCGCCCCACAGTTGTCTGGGTCCCGAGAGGACTGCTGGCCCGGCCCGGGGGTGTCACACCCGGAGCAGCCCCAAGCGGTGTCCTCCTGCCTTCCTGCTCGGTGGGGGCGGCGGGAGGCCGAACTGCGGCGGGCCTGAGAGCTGCGGGACCACGGCTCGGGCCCCTGTGCGTCTGGCGCCCTGACAGCGTGGGGCACCCCCTCCCCGCGTCCCTGGCTGGACTGCACACCCGCTCTTCCTAACATGTTCAAAGAAGTTTTTAAAAAAAGCGGGCACAACTCTGATGTGACCGTTCCCTTCGGTCTTGGCTTTCATGATCACAAATGTCATTTGCTTTGGCTCCGAGCTCTGGGAAAGCGCAGGGCTGAAATTCTGCAGCAGACCAGCCTGGGGCCAGGCGCTCACCCACAGTCCTTGAACCACTGGGATGGGGACAAAGGCCGTCAGGTGCTGGGGTCCTGCTTGCTCAGGGATAAATGTCTTCACTGTGCACCGACGCGCTGGGCTATTAGCAGAGCAGATCTTTCCCGCCGTCCTGGCAGGCGGGCGCGGGAGAGGAGGAACACGGGTCACACAGACCAGAGTCAGTGTTCATTCCCCAGGAAAAGAGAAATAAAAGGAAAATGTCTCTACAGCAGAAGGAACATTCTCCTACTCAAATCTGCGGCGTGATTTGATGCGCTAAATAGATAAGCAGGTACGTGCCACACGTGGGCCGCGGCCTGGGCTCCCTGGCACTATGGCTGAGGGGGAGGTGACTCTCTCCACCTCAGTGAGACCCCGTTGGGGAAAAGAAGGACCGCGCTCCGGATTCAAGAGCTTACCCACGCCGCGATGTCGTCAGACCTGCGTGCTGGCCAGCTCTGCATCCGGAGCCCTGGTGCTGAATATCTTCCGGGCCTTGAACTGTATGTGTTTGATTCTTCCAGACTTTTCTGTTTGCAGTCAGAACGCAGCAGGTGCCGCAGAGCTCCTGCATGAAAGGACGGGGTCCCTGTGCTCTAGTGACGGGGATACACCGTCCCCCAAAGACATGGATTTTCTTGGAATTGGAAAGTTAAAAAATAAAAAACCCTTAATAACAATTTTGATCACTGGGTAAACAGTGGATTTGCCCAAAGTCTGGAGATGTCCGCTTCTCCCCATGCGTGCTCCGCTTTCAGAAAACCTCTTGGGCTGGATTTGTAGGATTGAGGGTGGGAGGGGTCATAATCCGCCTTACCGGTGGTTTTTCACTTTTCAGAACTCACCGCAGATTCCTTTTAGGGAGGCCGTGCCACAGTGACACTGTAAATTAGCCCGTGTCTGTGGGGGCACACTGACTTCACAGAGTCCGGGCTCACGACATCTCTGAAGGGAACTTCAGCACCGGGAAGCTTCCGGATGGTGTCCTTCAGCTGGATGTGCCCGCGCTGCCGGATGGTTCATTACCCAGCTCTGCTCCCGGAAAGGGCAGCTTTGCTCGCCCACGTCAGCTCTGACCCAGCCCCTTGGGCAGCAAAGGCACCAGGCCCGGTCGCAGCACATGGAAGAAAAAGCGTGCTCTGAGGCTGAGAGAGAAAATGTTTGGCTGAAAGAAGGGGTCCAGGCAGGACAGAAAATCAGACACTAATAAAGAGGGCGTGTTCACCTACGTGTGGGAGCACTTTTACGGCAGCAGAGGGCGGGAGAAATCGGAGGCCCGGGAAAGCAAGAAGAGAGGGGACGGATGTGATCTTTGATCCCAAAACCAGAGAAGGGGGTGCGAGGGTGCAGCCCTGGAGGGCCTGTGGTCTCGGAAGGAGCAAGGGCAGAGCCGGGAGAGAAGTTGGTTGGCATCGGGGCTCAGAGCAGCGGGCTTGCCTGGAGCCAGGAGGGACAGCTGAGGTTGGAGAGTTGCATGTCAGAGCGCTGAGTCACATGTAACAGGACGGGTCTCCCGTGCGCTTGTCCCCACGCCATCCGCACCACGTGATGCTCCTGTGACTCACCGCATCTCCGCTATGGAGTCCCTCTGGCACACCTGTCCTTCTGTGCTCGAAGGCGTTCCACGGTGTTGAGAGCACAGCGCGGATCTGTTTGGTAAATGGGACTGCGGTGGGAACCGCTTATTTCTTCCGGCGAATTTGGGAACAAGAAATCATGCTAGCTTCCGCACTCAGATTTCATCCCGTCTTCTCGGACTGGGTCTCCTCCGGGACTCACTCTGAAAGATTATGGTCCTTCCCGTAGAACCGAGCTCTGGTTAGTTTCATTTTATGTTCTTTTCAATTCATTTCAGAGCCAGCTTTTGCGTCCGTCCTTTCCAGAACCTCAGCCCCGTGCGCGCTTCTGCGGCAGCTGGTGCGGGAAGGGGTTCTCTGACGTGCACGAATACATCCATGTGCCCCCGGGGTAAAGTTCTCTCCTTGCTCCCTGTCAGGTTTCCTGAGCTAATTCGAGGGGAGAAATGTGCTCTATGCTTTCTCAAAGTGCTGCAACACCAAGGCACCTTTGCCCAACACCCACGGGGCCAGGCGTCTTGTCGGGAGCTCCTTGGTTTCTCCACCTGTTTTGCTCATTAACCCATTTTACAGATGCATTGATGTCAGTTCCCTGATATTTAGGACATCCCGAAGGTCACATGTTAGTAGAGGAACCTGCCCACACTTTGGTCTTCCGTGGAGACGATCACCAGTGAGCGCTGCCTGTCCTGATGATGGTGCAAAGTTCCTATTATTGCTGATGTCTCCTCTGGCAGGGCTGACACCCACACGTGTCCGCGCGGTGTGGTGTCCTTTCGCTTTCCTGGCAACATGTCGGTCTTCGTAAGCAGCATGTCACCCTCCCCAGGAGCGCTTTGCACTCGTCCTTCCTGTCATGGTTGCTGTTGTTGGGTTTTGGGGGCAAAGTATATCATTTTCTTCTGCAGATGAATTTGTTCAGATGATCTCAGTTCTTACCCTCCACCTCGCTCTGTCCCACCCAAGCCAATTTCCCTGTTGGCTCCTGCTTGACTTCTCTTCTTTGAACATCTAACGCATCTGAAATATCTCTGCTTTCATTTTCTTAACTCACTTTCGGATCCAATTGGACATTTTCCTTTGAGGAAGTGTTTCAAGATTACATGTATTTCACTCTCTGGTTCTGGTTTTCTTTTCCTTTTTTATTTTTTTTTTATTTATTTATTTTTCTTTCTTTTCCTTTTTTAAAAAAAATATTTTATTTATTCATTTGGCAGAGAGAAAGAGATCACAGGCAGGCAGAGAGGCAGGCAGAGGGAGAGGGGGAAGCAGGCTCCCTGCTGAGCAGAGAGCCTGATGCGGGGCTCGATTCCAGGACCTTGAGATCATGACCTGAGCTGAAGGCAGAGGCTTAACCCACTGAGCCACCCAGGCGCCCCTGCTTTTGTTTTTTAGCCATCATGTATACTACATGATTTGGGCATGTGTGTCCTTAAGTAAGATCACGCACAGTATTTGTCTACCGTTCTGTGCTAAGGGTTTTCGTTGTATGCTTGGGTTCTCACGGTAGGTGCTTTCTGTCTCCCCACGCTATGGGGAGGGGCTTGAAGCCCTCGAGCTCTTGTCCCTTGTCCAGGGCCACAGCGCTACAACTCTGGATGGAGGGATCGCCATGGACGAAGACGCACCTGTGCCCATGAGCTCAGCCCCTTCTTTGAGTTCACACAGGCCACACCCAGGCATCTCCAAGGACCAAGCTCCTTCCTCAGTCTCTGAACCTTTGCAGGATTTCGAATTAAGAAAATTGCCTCCACTTATATAAGAACACTCGTCTGGTCATTAGAACCTTCTATTCTTTGCGCTAAATCAGGAGACACACGCTTCAAAGGGAGGGTTAGCGCAGAAGCACCACGCGGGGAGGTGGGGGCCATGGTGGCGGCGCACGAGGAAACATGCTCTGCCTGGGCCTGGCCCGGGAGGTCACTCCGCGGGGACGACGGCAGGAAGGAGCAGAGTGGGAAGGAGCAGGTGTTCAGCAGATATTTGTGTGAATGGCCACAGACGCCGTCCTGTGATTCCCTCCGAGGTCCTGTGCTAAGGCAACTCCATGAAAAGGACCTCTGAGGGCGGGGGTGGGTGGGTAGCCGCGACCGTCCAGGCACGGAACACAGGCCGGGTGAGCTCTCTTGTGGCCACACTGCCCTGAGGTTGTTCTCCCCCATCCGCTCGTGAGAATCTGGGTGTGCCGCAGGGAGTTTCCGCAAGCACGGGAACGGCCGTGCGGGGCTGTCCGCTGTGTTTGGGTTTAAAACCGGCAGGTGGGCAGTAGCAAAAGAAACGGCGTTTCGCTCTGCAGAAAGCCGGCGGGTTTCACGCTGCGGCCGCGGGCAGACCGCCGCTGCGCTCCCGCTTCCCTCTAACCCCCGACAGCCCTTTCGCCCCGACTACAGCAAGACGGCACACGCACGTCGGCCCGTTGCTTTTCTGCCGCAGAAATGAATACCGAGGGGCTTTCCCCGGACAGCGTGGGGACGTGTCAGCCTCCGGGCTGTCGCCGTGTCCGGCAGTCTCGCAAGGCTGTGGTGCGTGCGGCGTCACCAACGTCTCCGCCCCGCGATGACCGCGGCCCGAGGGTCGGTCGCCCGCGCCGCTCTGGCTTGGCAGCGCGGATGCCGTGGCCGGAGGAAGAGGGTCGGCGGCTCCGCGACGCAGATCTGCTCCCGAGCGCCGGCCTCGCAGGCCACCGCGCTCTGCTGGCCGGAGCCGCGTGCGGTTTTCGGGGCGCCTCCGCGTCCGTGTTCCGGGAAGGGCTGTCTTCTCCTCTGCCGGCTGTGATGTGCACGTTCGGGGTCCCCCAGCGCTCCCGCACCGTGGCCGGCTGGCGGGTGTCGGCTGCGACGTCAACGGGCGGCTTTGCCAGCGACAGAGACGCTGCAGAGTGTGCGTAAGGTGGAACGACGTTTCGTGACCGTTGTTTCCAGAAACAGGCATCACTTGACGGAGAAAGCTTTCACGACACAGACGTGTGTGTAAAGCACCAGTAAGAGTCGAGAGGGTGGACAGCACGCAGCGGCAAGCCGTCCTTCCTGTGGGTGCCGGGATCCTGCAACCTGCCCGGGAGGTGGGTGACAGGGGCCCTGTTGGGGGAGTCTGAAGGCACCTGTCCCCAGTAGGGGAGTCGGCTGGAAGTGCTCGTCTGGCTGCCGCTCGTGCAGGTTCGCTCCCGGGGGACGTGGAGGCCGCCCACGGTTTTACCCAGGGGCCGCGAGGCACCGCTCTGGGTGGGTTTCTCGTGGGACCGGCTGGCTCCCGGGGCTGGTGGAGACCCAGCCGGCGTGCGGCCTGTAGGGACAGAGGGACAGCCAGCAGAACCAGACAGGGCCCAGAAAGGAGGTGCCGAGGTCATGCCGGCTCTGTCTTTGTGTCACTGTGGCCGTCGGGCGTCTGGAGGCCCCTCGGTGCCTCTGGCTTCTGTTTGTGCAGGAAAGGGCTTGTGACCTGCAGCCACCCTGCCCCATACATCCGCGTGCTTGTGTCTGCGTGTCGTTTCTGTATTTCTGAGGGACACCCACTAGCTTCCCTCACGACTCATGATGGGGGACGAGACTTGGCTCAATTCATTTCTTACCCTCATATGAGTGTTTTTGAGGAAATGGTTGAAGAAAAATTGCAGGTGTGATGAGGGTCATGGGCCTGGGTGAACATGCCCAGCAGTGATGGTCTTGATGCCCGGAGTGTGGTGGCCAACTGCCGGCCGACCTCTAGCCGCTGGCCGCAGCGGGGCCCGCAGATCTGAAACACAGGGCCCTCGGGGTCGGGGAGAGACGCTGGGGGGCTCTGCCTGTTCTCTGACTCGCTGAGACTTCCCACAACGTGGGTTAACATTCTAAAGCCCCGATAAGTCCTGCCGTTCAGGAAGCCTCTCGTGAACGTGACTCCGTATTTTCCCAGGATGTCCGGCTTTGGAAACCTTGTCAGGCAAGCCGCTTTGTTCCGCCGGCTGAGCTTTTTCCTTCCAACGTCCTGCAGGAAGTTTGGGCTGAGGAGCATTTCTGTGGTGTGGAGGAGCCCCTGAAAGTATCTGCAGAAAATCCCTCCTGGTCCCCCTACAGGCCCTGCGTGCCGGGCTCTCTCCTCGCCCTGCTCACCGTGGACCCCCCTGTGCATCCTGGGTGTTGGCAGGGCCCCGGCTTCTGCCCGCGGGGGCCCCCTCTCCCAGGGCAGGGGTCCTTCCAGGACGGGGGTCCCTCCAGGACTGCAGATCCTGGCCGAAGGGGGGGGCGTCCAGGGGGCAGTGTGTGGGGTAAAGACGCGGGTGGGCAGCACTGGGTGGGTTGAGTGCGGAGGGAGGTGGCACGGGCAGGGGCAGGCTAGCACAGCAGGACAGACCTGGGGAGGGAGAGGCAGGTGTCCGAGGCCCCTGGGGAGCCAGCCGACGTGGACTCCACGTGCCCGGGCCGAGTCAGCGCAGAAGGAAGGTGGCCTGGGGGGGCGTGGCGGTGCTGAAGGAGCCCGAGAGGGGGTGGCCTGGTAAGTTGGAGCTGTGCCGGGGCCTGGCCTCAGGGCTCCCGCAGAGCAGCGCCCTGGTTGGGGGGACTGTCCCTTCCTGAGGGGACCCGTGTGCAGGGCCCAGCTCCACAAGCTGACAGGGGAGTCTTGAATCCAGACCAGGAGGCCACCGCCCCGCTGGCGGGCCTCACGCCCGGTGTCGAGGTGAAGGTGCTGATCTCTTAAAAGTCACACGAGAAGAGGGTTATGGCCCGGGGAGAGGAGTGCAACGGGGAAGGCAGCAGGAGAAAAACCGTCGGGGGGATGTGCTCTAGAACCGAGGGACATTCCAGAGGCGGAATAAAGAGACCTTCGTGATGGATTGTGTCTTGTGTAATTGCTGAAAAACAGTTTTGCTGTTTTGGTTTTTTGAACTGAGAGGAGGCTGCCGTGGTGATGTTGCTACTTCGCACGGAGGGGCCCCTCGGACGCTGTCCTGCGCGGGCACGGGGGCAAGGGCTGGCGCAAGGCGTGAACAGGTGTGTGGTGCAGGACACATTTGTTTGGGGCGTCTGTGTCGGGAGAGATGGAGAGGTACCGCTCTGGGACTCAGGCCGGGTGGTGCCAGGATGAACCAGCTGACGGGGCTGGCCGCTTGGGTCTGCAGGTGCCCCTCAAAGATACCTGGTGGCCCCCGGGGTGACGAGGCGGCTAAGGCACTTGGCGGATGAGTGGGGGACACGTAGACCTGTCCGGCCTGCGGCGTGGCTCCCTCGAGATCTGGTGGGGATGCTCTGTGGCCAGGACATCCATGGCCAGGGCCCACACTCTGCAGTTGGGGCGGCTCAACTTCTGTTCCAGCAGCCTGTGTCTGTGGCCAAGCCCTTGCACACGGGCGTGGTTTCCTGCTCCACAATCGTGCCCGCTGTCACGGTTCCCCTCTTCAATGATAGTGCACTTGAGGCATCTGACCAGATTTATTTTGTTCTCCAGTCTCACGATATATGGGTGCTTTTGAGGGTAGAAATAACCAATACCTTGTTTTTGTAGACGACTTGGAAAAGTTTGTAAGTAGACACAGCAGGGACAGGAGGCACAGGACCCGTTAGCAGTGGTCGGCCGGGAATGACGCACGACGCTAAGCCCGAGCACGAATGGTCAGGAATGACTTTTGTTATGACGTATCCCCGGGTTTGGAACTTATTAAAAATTATAAGGCATTAAAATGTGCACCATTTGAAAACTGAGTTTCGAGGACCCGACTTAAAGCAATCCTGGAAGATGTTAACAGCCAAACCTCGGTTAAAGGAGAAGCTCCCCACCCTGGAAACGGGGGTCCTGCCGCGTGTGGCCTCCGAGCTTCGCCCAGCGTTGAAGCGTGACAGTGCAGGTCCGTGTTCGCTGTTCGGGGACACAGTACCAGCCTCATGGAGGAGGCTGCTTGGTTCCTATTTCAGAAAATACAGTCATGGATGTTATTCACCATGCCTTATGCGACACCCAGAACTTACTTGTCTTCTGATGGGGGTTGGTGCCCTGCAGCGGCCACGTCCCCGTCACCACTGGCCCGGCTGCCACCGTTCTGCTGTGTTTCTGCTGAGTCGGACTTTTTTTAAGATTCCATGTGTAAGTGATGCTGTACAGCATTTGTCTTCTTCTGTCCGACGTCTGTAATGTCACAGAATGCCCTTGGGTTTACCCAAGTCCCAGATGGCAAGATTTCCAGATGTCCAGGTGGCTCCATCGGTGAAGCGTCTACCTTTGGCTCAGGTCGTGATTCGAGTCCTGTGTGGGGCTCCCTACTTGGGGGGAGCCTGCTTCTCCCTCTGCCACTTCCCCTGCTTGTTCTTTCTCTCTCTCTCTGACAAATAAATAAATAAAATCTTTAAACAAAAATAGCAGGATTTCCTTTTTTTTTTTTTTTTTAATATTTTGTCTTTAAGTAGTTTCTACACCTGATGTGGGGCTCAAGCCCATCACTTGGGATCAAGGGTCCTGCGCTCCCTGGACTGAGCTGGTTTTGAGGCCCTGCTGTCTTTCCTTTTCTACGCCTGAGTAATACCGTAGGAGATCTCAGTTCTTCCCCTCTCCGTCCGTTGACAGACACGCGTGACGTTCCCATGCCACGGCTAGTGCGTGACGTGCATCGCACATGGGCTGCAGGAGTCTCTGTTTCCATCACATACACGCCCAGAAGTGGGATTGCTGGGTCGCACGGTGGTTCCATTAAACTTTTTGAGGATCGTCCATACTGTTTGTAGAGTGGCCGCCCCAAATGCTATGGCTTCTTAAAGTTAAGACTACAGCTCGAACCCATGTCCTGTTTTATTTCCACACTACGGTAAGTGTCTTCTCACCCGTATTCAAACTCCAGAGTAGCTTTCCGATGGAGAAATAAAGTTCCTGTGGTCTGACCTTTTTCTGAGCTGGTGTGTCCTTCTGTTAACACACCACATATTCATTTAATATTGTGAACCCAAGTGTCTTACGTTGTAGGAGCTCGTTCTCCAGCATCGGGACCAAGTCCCCGCGTTCAGCCGTTATCAAACAACGTGGGAAATGGTAAACTATTAAAAGGACGGACGGATTTGGAATTATGCCAGAAAACCAGACATTGTCACATTCGCAAGAAGTCACCCAATAGCACCCCTCAAAGTGGTGCTTGTTTGGGTGTCGGCATGGGGGCGCTAGCAGAGGGGCGGGGTGGTGAGCGTGGCGTGACAAGGCAGCAGAATCCTTCCCCACGCCTTCCATGTGGCGCTCAACTTTCCGCGTCTTTTTTCCGTTGGCCTAACCACATTTTTTAGGACATCGGTATATATATTTTTAAAAATTTGGCCAATTTGGCATGTTCTTATGAAAAGCTAATTTCATATACCAGCATTTTCTGCAGAGGATAAGCCCTTGTAATTCAGCTTTTGGTCCATTTCTTTAGTCTTTGAACTTTCGAGAGGCCGGCTGGTCTCTCACACGCGGGCAGACGCCGAGGCGGCTACATGCGGGACTGGTCGTTGGTGGACTGGTCGCCGACACGCCTCCGTCCCCGGCGTGCTTCTGACCCTGTCGCCGCGCAGTTCGCAGAGAGCCGGTCGGGCCCACACGCGCGCCAAGTCACATCAGAGGCCACCGCTTGCCTGACGGAGACGCGCCCCCCGTCGTCTCCTGGGAAGTCAGCGCGCGCCGTCTGTCTTCCACTTCGTTGAGGGCTTTTGCTGTCCGCGTTGGCTTTGACGGTTTCCTCTGTGTCAGATCGTGGCTGGGAACCTCAGTGCGGAAGGTGTGATGCGAAACGCCCACGGTGTGAGGTACAGGACGTACACACGTGTTTCGGACGTTCTCCGCACTTTTGTGTTTGATTACGAGCCGAGCCATCCAAACACGCGCGGTCCCTGCGGTGACAGTCACGAATCGCTGCCCCTCGCCAGGCCCTTTCCGGGGCTCCATCCGCGCACGGTGGCCCGTGCAGTGCGCCCACGGTCCACGTGCACGGCTCCGCACACACGCCTGCAAATTCTAGCTTCTTGCTGGGAACCGTCATTATAATTCATCCCGGAATTAGTTGGGATTGTTCTCCCCCGGGTCCCGTGGCGCTGGAGTGTATCCGCCCCTCATAGCCCCGTTGAACACACATTGTGGCCGTATCAATGCAGAGAGATAATTTAGTTGCTATTATTTTGTCACAATGCACCAATTTCAAGGAGAATTAACGCGATATCACATTGTGATTTTTAAAACACTCCACCAAACCTTAAATGTGTTTGTGCAAAGAATCAGCCAGGGCATTTTTCAAACGGCTGTTTCTGGGCTTGTTTTGCTAACAGCCGCGGCTTTCTCTCCCGTGTCTTACTTTCGGGGAGCCAGTGTTCATTGCCGTGCCACATTCATGGAGGGAACGCGAGACTTGCCCGAGGCCTGGCCCCGGGGTGTCCCCGGAGATGCTCCTGCCCTCCTGCAAAGGGCCAGGGCGCAACAACCAAGGGGAGCTGACCTCTAGAGGTTTCTTCTCGCTGGATGGCCGGGTTTCCTGCACTCGGGGCAGATCAGGACGTGTGCGCCTTTCATACCATAAACTGTCTCTGAGAGTTCAAAGGTCCCCGGCCAGATGTCTTTCTCATAACCCTCATGGCATGCTTCCTTTGCGGGAGAAATCTTCCCAAAATCCTGAGAGAAAGGTTGACCCACGGGGGCTTTGCTTTCTGTGAGGTGCGTCCCGAGAATCTGAGTTGCCCTGTGTCACATGCCAACATCACTAGGTTCCCAGGGTTTGCCGGCCTTGGGAGTGGCCCTGGTCCCCGGTCTCCTGGTCCCTGGGATGGTGTGTGTGGCCACAGCCAGAGAGTTTCCGCCTAGAGGGCCCCGCGATGGGGGAACAAGCCAAGAAGGTAAACAGCAGCCCTGTTGATCAGAACAGATTGCTAATCTGTTTGGAGCGAACTGGACAAAGCTGGTCTTATTCTATACTCTGTGACTTTCTTGAGAGATCAAAAGCACGTTTATCCTTGGTTGTCGTGAGCTCGTTGTAAGAGTAAATATACGATCTTCGTATTATTGGAAAAGGCTGATACACGCATTGCCACATTTGACACAGATGTTATTCATGAGCGCAAATGGGGGTCAACCTGGGTGACTTTTTTGCCTTCAGGTGTGCTGAGTGGACATGGACGTACAGCAAATGACCCCACGCTCCGGGGTCTGTCAGGGTCTGCCCTGACCACAGGTGCACGCGGGTGCTTCTTTTCTGACCCCCGTCAGGTCAGGACTCCGTGCTTGGGGGTGACAGGTGTGAAGTCTTCCCTGCGTGTCACCCCCGTCCAGGGAGGGGGACCTGAATTCACCTGTGGGAGTTTTGCGGGTCGCTGGGCTCTGTCGTCTGTAGAAAAGCAAGCCCGTGTGGGGGTGGGTGCCGAGTGTCCCCCGCTGCTCTGTGCTCAGCCAATGGTGGCCCAACGCGAGATTTGGGGCAGGGGCTTCAGCTGGAGGAGACTGAGTTACTGTGGTTCAATGTGGGGCGTCAGTAAGCCAGAGGAGCCTGGGCGAGCACGTTCCTTGCTGTGCCGCCTGCCGAATGGAGCGGGGACAGTGCTCCTGTCTCCTGAACTGTCCTGGGCCGATGGCTGTGCCCGTGGGGGTGCAGGTGCTGGGGCCCAGCGGGTTACTTGCCCAGCACAAGCCTTGGGCAGCCCCTCTGGGCAGTCCCCGCAGGCGCTTGTTCCTGTCGGACTGGTCCTTCTGAGAGCACATGTGCCAGTCCAGCCATCCCAGCCAACGGGCACCTGAGTGCAAGCGACACCTTTTCTAAGTCAGACTGAACATGGAGTCTGGTGACAGCGATCCGGCCCCGAGCCGGGGGTTCTGCGGTAGCTTGCAGGGAGCTCCGGATGCTGGTCCCCTTCCCGGGCGCTCCTTCGACGCACTCACGGACACACGCTGCCTCGAGGCTCCCGCTCTCTGTCGTGCTGGACCCCAGCCCTCTGGGCCAGAACCCCTCCCCCGACATTCACAGAAGGACGTCCAGCTGCGGACAGTGTGTCCGCGTTCTGACCGAGCCGGTCGCACCCACTGCGGGCCCCCAGATTGGGAGGAAACGGCATTGTCCTGAAGAAGCAGGTGGCGAGGAGCGAGGGCAGCCGGTGAGCAGAAGAAACATGACCCCACATCGCCCACAGCCACGGCCTCTTTGTCTCTTTTTAGGTCCACAGTGTGACCTGAGCTTGCTGTCACCGGGCCGTGTTGCCTCCGCCGCTGGGCAGGCCCCACGCCCAGGCCTGGAGTTGCCATCACGGGCGTCCCCACTTGGCGACGGCTCGCAAACCTCGCCAGGTCTCTGTGCCGGGAGCGCCTCGCCACCCGCGGGTGGCTGGGGACGTCCGACGCCAACGTGTTACTTTGAGGGAATAACAGCAAAACCGTGACCACAGAGCGAGCGCCAGCGTCCCGCGCCGCGTGAAGGCCAAATAGCCCCACGTTTTACGGTGACAATCCGATCCTTTAAGGGGACCCAGACAGCACCCGACCCGCAGCGTGTCCCCAGGACGCTGGCCACGCAGAGGAAGGGGTCGGGTCTCCAGATTTACCAAATTCAGGGCTGCGGGCGAGCGAGTTGCGCCTGCAGCCTCTCGTCTGTCTGCTCTGGGGCTTCTGCTGCAGCAGGCGGCCCCGAAGCACACAAGCTCTCCGGTCTCTGCGGCGCCGGCGTCTTGGGGCTGTGGTGTGCGGAAGAACCGAGCCAGGCAGCTGGACCTCCCAGGTCGCCGCAGAAAGGCATACAGCACCCATGGTGAGTGTCGACTTGACTCTTAACCGAAGAGCTTCTCCCCTGGGATTTCTAGTCACTGGTTTGGGTAAGGCGGCTGCGTCACGACTGGGCGTGCCCCTCCAGGCTGAGAGCCGGCACCTGCTCGCTGGAGGCTTACAGCCGCGGCGGGGGTGGCGGTGGCGGTGGAGGGGGGAGGGACGACATTCTCGTCCCCCTGAGCAGGCGGTTACAGCGATGATGGTGTCATAACTCGCCCGCGAGCCGCGCATGTCCGTGAGTACGTGGTGGGTCCTTCCGGGGCCTCGGGGCAGCTCTGTACGTGGGGCCCAGCCTGGCCACCCAGAAGCCCAGAGACCGAGTGGCCGGGGCCTGCTGCGAGGCCTACGTAGCACCGATTTTAGGAGAAATTCCTGGAGGCCCAAGCAATTTACATTTTTTCAAAAAACATGTTTTCGTTTTCAACTTTGTCTTTTCCTTGTAAGCTTGAGAAGGTTACACACGTTAGTATTTCACCGACACAAGTTCCGGGCCACTGGGGAGGGAGCAGCCAGATGTCAATTACCGCCGCGCGGAGACATCACGTTGCCGGTCGTACTGTGCTTGCAAATGCTACAGAGCTTTCTTTTTCTTTTCCTTTTCTTTCCTTTCTTTTATAATAGGAGAAAACATGATCAGATTCCTACCTGGCCAGAAGGACTCTGCTGTGCCCTTCTTAGTTAGGAAAGTTCCTCTCTGTTTTGAGCGGCCAGGGTTTCACAGCCGCGCGTCCCGCAGTCTAAGAATACGAAATCCTGGGGAGAGGCCTGGGGGGGGATATTGGGGACGACGGCCACGGGAAGAGCAGCAAGTGACGTGGGAGTGGGGAAGCCAGGTGCCGTGTCTCCCGCCCTGTCCCTCCTCTGCAGCAAGCGGAGGGCGGTGCCCTGGTGAATTGGGAAACCACAGGCTGGCGGGACAGGCAGGGCGGCGGCGAGAGGAGGGGCAGGGCCGTCTCTCTGGACACGGACACTTTAGGGACAGTCATGCTGCGAGGACACTTTTCACTTTCCACCTCCGGAGAGCTGTTCTCGTGTGGCCTTGTCCGGGATCTGTGGGTCAGGGTGTTTGAAAATGCGATAGCTTGTAACTTTTTCTCGTCTTAGCAGTTTTTAAGACTTTCCTATGTCTGTTGGTTTGGTCATTATTCCAAGAAAGGCATCTTCTTACAGAGCAAGCCGGTCCTGGGGGGCCTCGTGTAATGGGGTGTTTGTGTTCCTGGCTCTCCGCGCGTGGGTTTCCTTCCTTGGTGCAGGTTCGTGCCACAGCAGGAGCGCCCTGTGGGCCTGTACTAGAGGCCGATGTGGCCGCAGCCCCTCTCCGGGCTCTCCGCGTGGCTGGCCCCGCCCGCCGTGCCCCTGGCGGTGGGCACCTGCATGCCAGCTAGGGAGGCTGGGTGCTGTGGACGGAGTGTGGCCTTCGGCTCCCGGCCGGGCAGGGTCAGAAGGGAAGTGTGAAAGCAAAGCTCTCTTGATTTGGGTGAGGAAGGAGAGCCCACGCAAGCCCTGGGTTCTCAGAGTGACGGCTGTTTCTGTGGGACCTTCACGTTACATGTCCCACGGGATTCTGCGTTCCGTGACGTGGACCTGGGGGACAGGCAGCCTTCTCTGTCGGGGGGTGTCCGATGTGTGGACGGAAGCACGGGACGCCAATGCTAGGTGGGCGTTCTTAGCAGCCACGCCCCAAAGTGTGCGGGGACGGTGGCAAGACTCAGCCACGCTGGACAACTTGGAACCGTGGCAGGTGACGAGGTCAGGCCTGTGGGTCCACAGCAGCCGTGCAGCTTTGTGGGGGGGAGTTTGCTCCTCGTGGGTGTGTCCACGGGGTCTGAGCCGGGTCACATCGCTCTGCTGTAGTGGAAAATCCATGATGAGCTTTGGGCACACGGGGACCGTCCGTACGGAGTTATGGTCTCCATTTCCATCCCACGTAGCACATGAATTCTGCACTTAGCTGAGGCCGGTGAACAGCAGACGAGGACGCTGCTTAGAGGACAGTTTGGGGGCGTGGGCAGTGGGTCGGTCCATTGCAGACATCGCCCTAGACGGGGAGGATCGGTCAGATACGTCACACCACTTCCCCATCTCAGGGCAGCAAAGGGAAGGGACAAAAACCGTGCCCGTGAGCCTGTTCTCAGAATGCCATGTCCGCTGACCTTGGCTGCCCTTGATCAGCAGGGCTGTGGCCCTGGGGTTGTCAGCACAACTCGGTGAGCGGGACGGTCGAACGCCGGGACAGGAACTGGTCCCCCCACACTGGAATCTTTCTGCCTGAGTGAGGACCTTGTCCAGTTTCTTTGGGAAGTCAAAGTAATGATGACGTTTTATCTTTACTTTGCAGCTGATGTTTTAAACCCTGCAAATGTGGGAAACTTTTCAGAGTGCAATTCTAATCTGCCTTGACGGCTCATGGCAGGATCTTGTCCGCCTGGGACACACAGGGCAGGTGGGACAGGCCAGCCGCACTGTGACGTGTCCAGTCCGAGTGGGGGCCGCAGCACCTGCAAACACACCCGCTCGCCGCTTCTTTTCTGCCTGTTCACAGGTTAGCTCCACGCTACGTGGTCTGCACTAAAATCGTGACTCAGTGGAATGTAGGACATAATTTGGACTCTCTTAGCCAATTCGGAACCGACCACGTGTAGAGCAGATCTCCGGGGCCACCAGTAATGACGAACATGCCGGCCTCCTGTGCTCGCCAGGAAATCAGAGCGCGTTTGCTCAGTCACGGTGGTGATTAGCATCGTCCTTTTGCTGCTGTGGACAGTGATGACGGCAGGATTGGAAGGTCGGCTCCGAGGGCACCTGGGTGGCTCAGTGGATTAAGCCGCTGCCTTCGGCTCAGGTCATGATCCCGGGGTCCTGGGATCGAGCCCTGCTTCGGGCTCTCTGCTCGGCAGGGAGCCTGCTTCCGCCTCTCTCTCTGCCTGCTTGTGATTGTTGTCTGTCAAATGAATCAATAAAATCTTTAATACAAAAAAACAAAAGCAAGGTGAAAGTCTGCTTCAGAGCGGACTTTGACAAGGAGAAGGAGGTCCTAGCAGGAGCGAGGACAGGCTCGGCTGAGGGTGCAGACATCTCACAGGATGGCCTTGGGTCTCCCCTCAGCATCCCTGTGGCAGACCCGGGCCCCGAGGCTATTTCCTGAGGCCCTGGAACACCACACAGCCCTCCCAGGTTCTGCAGGACAAGTCCAGGATGCGCGTGTGTGTGGGACGCTCTCCTGGAGAGCCCTCGGGGTCTCGCCCCGCTCCCCACTTCTGGGGGTGGCAAGCAGTCCGCGGCGATCTGTGTCTGGCCCGTGTCCCTGTCTTCTCCCGGCAGGTCTGCCTCCTCTCCTTCCCAGGGTCTTGGCCGTACGGAACGGGCCCCCCAGTCACCTCCTCCTGGTTTGCCCGCCTACAGACCCTGTCTCCGGAGATTGCATTCACAGCGAGTGGGGATTAGGGCTTCAGTAGATCTTTCCGGGGGTCACGTTCAACCCACTGTGATCATGCCCGCACCCCAAGGAAGAGAAAGAACACGCGCACTCAGGCTTGTGAGCCAACGACTCGGTGCAGCCGTGCAAACGCAGGCTTCCGTATGTAACGCTGAGCTGCGTGGAGGAACTCAGCGATTTCTCACTTGGGGGCAAAATTTTTCAATAACGGGACAGCTGATGTGCACTCAGGGACCTGTGGTCACGAGTGACCGTGTCACGTGTCTCTCATGGACACCACCTGTTCCTGCCGGGACTGTCGGCCCCGCACAGCCGGGGGACGCCGGTCACCAGGCTGTGACTGAGCAGCCACCAGGCTGGGGCGTTGAGGGTGCCGGGGCTGCGTCTGGCCCCCCCGCGTGACTGGAAAACCAGATCACCGAGGGGTGGTGACGGTTGCTCACAGAGACGGAAAGAGCAACAGTAATGGGGCCGGGGTCGCTCAGGCGGAGCGGAAACAGGCCCCGCGCAGGAAACTGTCCGTGCAGGGCTGCAGCTGGCTGGCGCGGGCAGGGAGCCGCCGAGGGTGTTTCCTGCTTGTTCGCGTGCCACGAGGATTTGCCACGCTGCGTGCTGCCATGTCCACGTGGCAGTGGGATGCGTGACGGGGCAGGCGTCACGTTGTAGTAAATTCACGTTTCCGCAGAGCTGACTTTTCGCAAAGCTGTTTACACGGGGCCGGTTCCGTACACGCGTGGTGTGACCGTAGGAGACCGTGCGTGTCACGGGTGGGATGACGAATCACGCGTGGCCATCCCCGACTCGGGGGTTTCTGTGCCGTCTGTGGCAGCGGCCACGATTCCGAGAACCAGGTGGGATCTCCGTCCCCCGCCCCCGCTGTGGGCAGCGCCGCTTCCCCGCGTCAGCCGTGGCTCGGGCTGCCCTCCACCGGGAGCGCTGCGTGCGTGACGCCGGTGCCCGGCCCCGGGGACCGCGGAGCAGAACGAAGTCCAGGCTGGGTGAGAACCAGCCTCTTCCTCTCAGTCCCCACCTTTCTTCAGCTCCAGTCCCGGGGCCCAGACTCGTCACCTGTCCTCCAGGGTGACCTCAGCCTCTGCGTGTGATGTCACTGACGTCTGCCGGCGAGGCCGATCCATCCATCGTCCTGCACTCCAGGCACCTGCCCTCCTCCAAGTGAGAACGTTTACAGCAAAACCGTTCCCGCCGCACCGCAGGGAGGGTGGTGTTTGCGCGAGGATGAGGAATGCGACCAAAGGCACAGGCAGCTCCTTCCGGCAGAGGCCATGTGCGCTCGAGGGCCGTGCGGTCGCGAGCTCAAGCCGCGATTCCTGGTCACCGTCCAGGAAAAGGCGCGAGCACCGTCAGAGGCCCGCAAGCCCACGAAAGGCGGAATCGTCCTCTCCGTGTGCCCTCACGCGTGCCTTCCATCCTCTGGCGTGTGATGCTGACGAGAACGACGGAGGAACCACCGTTGTTATCTCCTGTTGCTTGATTCAGCCACGTACGCCAAGGGACGAAAACAGGTTTTATAGTTGGGACTGAATTTAGGGCTTTTCCTATACAGTACTTTCCACAGACTTTGCTTCAGGCTCCCTTCTCTGATGTAGGAGACTGGGTTCAGAACACATTCTGGGACATCCGTCGGACGCACACTCATGACCCGCAAAACCCTCCTAGCAAGATTCCGGCCCTGGTTCGGCGTCTGCCCCCCCTGCCCAGCGGCCTCCCCTCCCCCGCTTCTTCCACACGCCGCTCAGGGGCCTTTTCATCACGGGGACGCCGGCTTCCGTGGCTGTGATGGCAACCGTCCGTGTCCCCATAGCGCGCGCGTGGGCCTCAGGTCGTCCACGGGATGCGCCTCACTTCACGGTGGCAGCTCGGGGGCTGCTGTTGGGTCCATTTCTGTGTCCAGCCTCGGGCTTGGGAGGCTCGCGGTACCCAGCTCCGACACGAAGCTTCACGGCGAGCAACTGGCCTTCTTCCCGTCCTCCGTCCCCCAGTCTCCTCCTTCCCTCCCTCTCCTCGCCCTTCCGCCTTCCTCTCCCCCACTGTCCTTCTCTTTTCCTCTCTTTTTGTTCTTCCTTATTGCTGAAATTCTGTATAATGTAGGGATCACTGGATATAATAAAAAAATCACCAGGACAAAGTTAAAGGCAGCACGGTTGTTTCCTTTAATTTTTATCCGTAGGTAAGAGATGGTGAGTGAGAGAGCAATGAGTGATCTTTGGTTTCAATTCATACAAAAGTAGTTTTATTCTCCCAAGAGGAATATACAAACAAATGTGGAGAAAATAAAATAGGAGGAACACTTAGACTCAATAATTCAAATGACCCAGAGTGATTATATTTCTTTCAATCAATACTTTAATCTGTGATTTGAAGTGCAAATATTATCATATGGTCAATTTTGTGTCTCTGCCTTTGCTGTTTGGGGAACGATGTAAACAGTTGGCACCCAAAGCAGTCAGAGGTCTCCCCCTGGAATCGTACGTGCCGTTCCCGTGTAAGGGGCTGAAGCACTGCAGGTGTGCTCCGTAAGAGACAGCCCTTGTCCGCCCCAGACACGCACGCATCGCTCTGTCTGTCTTCGTGGCCGGGGGCCGCTCCTACAGCCCTGGCCTCTGCACCAAGAGGAGAGATTGAGTGACCAACGGCCCCCCGTCGGGCCAGCCTGGACATCGCTCTGGGGCTCCGCTTCCTTCTACTTGTTAAAGAAAAAATCCTCTGCGACCGACCATGTTATTAATGTGATAAAAAGAAATACTTGTTAATAACCAGATAATTTCAAGAACGTGGGTTCATCCATCTGTTAATCTCGGTTGTGATTAAGGAGGAAATCCTAATACCCATTATTTCTAAGGACAAGACCAAGCAGGCTTAAAGCCTTAGCCGGCGGCGGCCGTGCGGAGACGCGGTGGAGGGTGTCAGCTGTGGCGGTTGCACTGAGGGCTGGTCTGACCCCCACGACAGCGGTGATACAAAAGAATTACACCCTCACGAAAGTCTATTTCCTCGTATAATCACACAAAATGATTTTTCTTAAATATGATAATAAATCACAGCAAAAAATCAATGTGGCAGGGCCCAACTGCTATGGCCTGATAACGCATCAATCAATATTTAGTATTTAGATTTTAATTAATACATAGCCGTGCAGAGGCTTTTTAAGAGAGAAATATTATCTCAGATAAAAAGTCCAGCACCGTTACATGCCAAAGTCGTTGCTCATACCCGTCACTGACCAGTCCGCTGGCCTTGTGATTAAAAGGCCTGGAAAATATCAGACAAGAGGGTAAAACAGATTGGACCGAGAGGAGAATGTCGTAGGCATCTCCGTCCGGGAAGCGGGCGGCCCAGGGCGCAGGGAGAGCGAGCACGTCGGTCTGGGCCGTCGCGGGGTGAGTGACCCCCTCCAGTGGGCCGACCCAGGGACGGAGTCGCTGCCTCGAAACCGCGGAGCTCCCATGTCCGGCGCCCGGCCGCTGCCGTCAGTCTCGCCGTCTTGCTGATTGCAGTGTGGGGGAAAGCTTCTCTCGGAGATGAGTTTTCAGATGGTCTGACAGTGGTGGGTCCGTGTTGGCCTTAGCCGTACTTTCGATTTCCTACGTTTCCCTTGACGTGTGAACGACACAGACTGTCAAAACCGAGACTGTGAGATACAGGGATTTTCCTTCCGAAAGCTCTGCAGGGGAGCAGCCCCTTCCCGAAACTCTTTATGACCTGGGCTTCCTCCGGCCGCCACCGCCGCCCTTCCTTGCCCCGTCCTCTGGGGTTCTCTGCACCGCCGGCGTGGGCTGCCCTCGACCCTCGAGGCTCACCGGGCTCTCTAGCAAGCGGATGCCGCAGCTCACGCAAAACAGGCAGGCAGGGAAGACTGTGCACTCTCTTCTGGGGTTTCTTGGAGAATCTGGGAAGATGGTCGCTTGCCTTTTGGGAAGGACCTAATGTGGTTTTCTTACAGTATTCTTATTTATTTGTTTACTCCTTCATTCATTCATTTAAGCTTTTGAGAGAGGGAGAGAGTGGGTGAGAGAGAGAGATGCTCACCCGCGGGTGGCGGAGGGGCAGAGGGAGGTGAAGAGAGCCCCAAGCCGACTCCAAGCCCGTGCAAAGCCCAATGCAGGGTCGATCTCACGTCCCCCAGATCATGACTGGAGCCGAAATCAAGAGTTGGACGCTCACCTGACTGAGCCCTGCAGGCGCCCCTGCATTTTTCTTTTCAATCAGTTCCCTCACTGGGTGTCCCGTCCCTTGTTCCCGGCGCAGTATTCCACTGGAGTTCTCTTCCCTCCCGAGGCAGGGATGCGTCACCTTCGGTTGAGTCTTTCTCTATAGAGTGTTCTTTGGGCAGACCTGTCTATGCAGCAAGTCCAAAGCCTGGAAATTTTGCCTCTGTGGGCAGCGTGGATGGGTGTGGAGAGAAGGGCCGGCCTCCAAGTTGTCCCCTCCCTGATGTCTTAAAGGGGGCCCATTCCTTATCTGGGTCATGTCCTCGCTACTCGTGGATCCTGTTGAGTTTGGTGCCAGCCGGAGAGACTGATGCGTGGAAAGTAACTGCGGTGTCCGTCTCCGGGGGGTGGACAGACGGGGGGCACTAGAGGAAATTCGGGAGGACCACTGGGGTGGGGGTTGTGTCTCTGTGACACCCAAGCAGCGTCTGCCCATGACGCTGCATATCGGGGATTTTAGCAAGATGGAGTCTCATGAGTGAGAACGTGTCCACTCTCATCAGCTGAGGACGGTTTCTTCAAGCTATGGGTTCCTGGTGAGGCACCGATTAACCAAACAGACATAGGAAAAAGTGTCCGGAGACTCTTACGTCCATGTGGGCATGGGACAATTCAGAGTTTCCGGGTCTTTTCTGAACACCGGCCTTTGCTTTGGGAACTAAGAGACCCTATCCTGTGTTAAGGTCAATCGCCATGAACAAATCAAATTTTCTGTTGTAGAAGTGAATGGGATTGTCATCTGGGGGGGGTCATGGGGGAAATCGTGGGTTCAGGGACCGTCAATAGCTCTAACCCTCAGGTTTCCACCAAAGTCCCGGCAGGGTCTTCGACGTGGGGGCTCGGCCAAGCCGGGGTCACTGGGGAAGGAGTGCGGACACCGGCTTTGTGTTCACTAGGAAAGACCTGGGTCATGGAGGAATTAGGGGTGATTGGGTTTTCACTTACTAGAGCCATATGGTATCAAATGCCAACCACATCCCACAATTTGACCTAATAATTCCACCTCTAGGACTTTATCCTAAGAAAATAATCAGAGTGCCGTAGATATTGGCGTGTCAGGAGACGCACTGCCGCAAAGCAGCTGGCGAGCCTACAGCGAGGAGACACGTAGGCTCGCAAAGTTGTCCCCATGCCTCTGCGCGGAGTATGGCCCCGAGGGACACGGGCATCCAGAATATTTAGATACCACAGAGGAGGATCTTAATTCTGTTAAAAATGAGAGAATGGGGGGCACCTGGGTGGCTCAGTGGGTTAAGCCGCTGCCTTCAGCTCAGGTCATGATCCCAGGGTCCTGGGATCGAGCCCCACATCCGGCTCTCTGCTCAGCGGGGAGCCTGCTTCCTCCTCTCTCTCTGCCTGCCTCTCTGCCTACTTGTGATCTCTGTCTGTCAAATAAATAAATAAATAATCTAAAAAAAAATACCTTTAAAAAAATTGAGAGAAATGAGAACACCCTGAAACACTAAAAAGATTTTCATCTAGACGTTTTGGATGTGGCGTCATGCTTTACTGGAAGTGGAGAGGCAGAAGTGGTCTCAGAGGCAGAGCCAGCCGGCGACAGTGTTTCCTGCAGCGCGGTCCCCTTCCCACGCAGGGCGCTGCGGTCTCCGGGTCCACGCGAGCGTTTCTCTTGCTGGTGTCCCACGGCTTCCCCGCCCCATCATCGGACAGACCTTGCTCACCCAGGTGAGCCCCACAGGCACAGACCCTGGGAGAGTCCCACACCGAAGACGGCGCTCCCTCGTTCTGTCCGTGCGTCAGCCAGACCTTCGTCAGGGCTCCCCAGCGCCTCGCATGGCGTGAAGAAGGGGTCGTTTGCAGAAAGGCCTGTAGGCACCAGAACCTCACAGAGCGGGGGGAATGACTTTCTGTTTGTGTAGAAACGGCCTCTTCTTCTTGTTCTTTCTTTCTTCCTTTTTTTTTTTTTTTGGTCGGATCGAAATAAATTCATATACCGAGAATGAGTTCATCTTTACAAATGTAAAGCAATGGAAGGAAGCATATTTATTTGCAAAAGAAAACCAGCAATCCCATCCATGAGGTTTATAAAAATAGCCGTTTTAGCATAAGTTTCCAAATGTGATCCGGGAGGGGTTTATGACGTCATTATCAAACCAACTTGTTAATTTCAGCGGAGGCCGAGGTCTGCGGGACCGGCGACACCGTGTCCCACGGCGCTGCAGACCCTGTCCCTGTGTGCCCGCTTCCTGTCCGTGGAGTGGACGCCAGGCCGTTCTTACCAGGAATTCCTTCCTCTCCTGGAACAGGAAAACCACCCTTTAGGAAACGTGAGCCCTGGAATCTGGGCTCTCGGGCCCCGGCGCGTGGAGGTCCGCGGGACGCGCTGAGTAAATGCTGGGGAACCAGCTTATTTCGATTTCAGGCTTCTCTACGGCCACACCGCGTTCCCGACTGAGCACAGCAGGGGAGAGGTCTGTGAACGCACAAATGTAACACCGGCGCCTTCTTTTTTCCTTCTCCGGGGAGACAGAGAACATTTTGTGTCATTTACGTCGAAGTCCGCTTGCACAACGGGCGGCCACTGTCGTCTGTGGCGTGGGGCGGTCATGGGGCTGTCCGCGTGACGCCTTGTGGCACCAGCCCTCTGGGGCGTGTGGGGCGCCATCCCCCACTCCTGCCACCTTTGGGGGCACACAAAGGCAGGTCTGCTGGAGAGTCTTGGGGGAAACGTGGGTTTGGGAGGACTTTTCTCGCTCCTTTTACACCAGGACACAGAAGAACCACGCCGGCCGGTCGAGGTGTCTTCAGGGTTTCCCTTCCTGTCCTGTGAGGCCACTGTGCCGCCAGCAGCAGCCGCTGAGCGTCACGTCGCTTGTGTGCGCCTCTGCCCTTCACAGGTGTATCTGTGGTTTTCAAAGATTTTATTTATTTATTTGACAGACAGAGATCACAAGGAGGCAGAGAGGCAGGCAGAGAGAGAGAGGAGGAAGCGGGCTCCCCGTGGAGCAGAGAGCCTGATGTGGGGCTCGATCCCAGGACCCTGAGATCATGACGTGAGCCGAACGCAGAGGCTCAACCCACTGAGCCACCAGGCGCATTAATTATTAATTGATTTTAATAAGCTGTGAGAATCTGAGGAAAAGCCTCGGGCCGGGTTCTGAAGCCGGGGAGACCCGGCACAGTCAAGGCCGGCGCCATCGGTCGAAGCGGAGGCTGGAGCCTCCCGGGTCCGCCACCGGAGAGCGCAGCCCGTGCCGGGGCAGCGGCGGGAGCGCTCGCGGACCCCGGGCTTCTGGGTCGGAGCGTTTCCTTCCCGGGTCCCGACACGCGCGCGTGGCGACGACTCACCTTTACACAGACGAGCGCGTGACCCGCTCCTGAGCCGACGGGAGGCCTGCGGTCGCTCTGGGGGCCGACGGTGACATGCAACGTGGCAAAGGAGCGATGAGGCGAGTTGGACTCAGGCCTCCGGTGTGTCTGGAGAGGACGGGTCTCTTGCTAACGGAGGTGAGAATGGGGCCCGCAGGCGCTGAGACAGTGACAGGAGAGCAGCCCCGGTTGAGCTCCTCGGGCGCTGAAGGAGGGCGGCTCCTCCTTCCCTCTGTCTTCCTCCCACGTCGGCGGGACCTGCTTCTGCCGCACAGGCTGTGTGTTGCTCAGAGAGTGACTCGGGGTCACAGGGAGGAGAGCTGAACCTTGGAGGGCCTGGAAATGCCCCGTGCTGCAGACTGAGCCCGCGGGGGCCCAGGGAGTCGGCCTCAGATAAGACGGTGGCAGCGGGGACAGGGGTCTGTTCATCGCTGTCCTCCGGCTCAGAGGAGAAGCTGCCCTGCGGAGGACCTAGGGGTCCCCAGGGCCCGGGCAGATGCGTGTTTACAGCCAAAATCTGTGCCCTCCTGTCCTTGCCCTGGCTGCTGAGTGTGCGGAGGGAAAGGTTCCAGGCTCTGTGGGGTGTGTGTGTGACGTGTGACGTGTGCATGTGGTGGGTGTGATGCATGTGGTGTGTGTGACGTGTGACGTGTGCCTGTGATGCGTGCGCTAAGCTCATGCCCGGCAGCCAGATGCCCCGCACAGACCCGCTCCGTCTGGTGCACAGCCCCCGCCTGCGCCTGCGGACAGGCTTCCACTGGGTGGGCCCCACGGACCAGCGCGGGCTCAGAGCCGCTAAGCCCGATGTGCGCTGGCCTGGCCTCCTCCGGCCCCTGTGGCCTTCCTGGGAGGTGCCGCCGGTGCGGGGGCGATGACTCCCTCCGCGGGTGCGGCTCACGGAACTCAAAACTCCAGAAAGAGCGAGTGTCCTGTTGAGACTGTCACCTGGAGGGACCCTCGGCTTCAGGGCTCCTCTCTCTGAGCTAGTCTGGGGCCACCTTCCGGACGTGGAAACGCGCATGTGGATTCGGGATGGACTTTGTCCCGTGGACCTGTCCCGTGCTCCCGCAGTTTCTGGCTGCTGTCCCGCCGTCTCCCTGCAGCTGGCCTGGGTGGGCGGATGGACAGGCTCCCTGATGTCCCCTGCTGTGCTCTGACGGTCGGTGTGAGCTTTTAGTGCGTTTCCAATGGGGCCGCACATCAGTGACTTCACAAGGGTCACGGTTTTGACGGGCGCACTGGGCTCCCAGCAGCGAGCCGCGGTCTCTGGGCTGTCCTCGCAGGCGGCGTGCGCACCCCGTCTCTGACTGCGGCCCAGACTCCAGCTCGCGTGAATTGTACTGGAGCTGGTAACGGTTGTCAAGGGCTGCACAATCCACGTCTTTTCAGAATCTGGTGTCTTAGGAATATGTACACTGACTGTTTATCTATCTAGATGGAAAATCGTCTGTGAGGTGAAAAGCGTCTCGTATTTCAGTGTTGATGGTGTGTGCATGAGTGTGCGTGTGAGTACGTGTGTGTTTGCACACAAAGGGGAGGAAAACTCACAATGCGGGAGCACGTGTCCGTCTGAGATGCTCGCGGCCTGGGTTGATGCTACGATACCGAGGTTACCGTGGCCGTTTGCAGACAAGACCGTAGGCTTCCTTAGGACAAGCCCATGACCTTCCGCACCCCCCCCCCCCCCCCACTGCGTGTCTGCAGCTCCCGCGCGGCCCGCCAGGCTTGGGACACACACGTGCTGCTGCCTGTGTGTTCCCGAGCACCCCCGGCCTGTGGCTCCGTGGGATGGCCGCCCCGCTGGCCGCCCCGCCGGCAGCCCCTCCCCGGGCACTTGTCCACGCCAGAGACGGAGGCTCCCAGACGCGGGCAGGTGTGCTCATTCCCAGGTACTCAGAGGCGCAGAGAAAGCCACGCTGCCGGCTGCCGGACGCCGGTGGTCGGGGCTGCTCGTTTCCGTGGGCGCAGGCAGAGCCGGTGGGAAGTTTTGATCACTTTAATTTACTATTTCCCAACGCCTGCCGTGCTCGGCCGGCACCTTCATCAAGCGCTGTGAGGCGGTATTGATTTTTATATTTTCTGTGTAGGGTAAGAAGACAGAGAGTTAGGGCGGGAGTGAATGAACCTTCCTCAGACGCCGCCACTCTCCGCCTTATTCCTTCCCGTCGCCTGCGCTTCCGCTGATGTCCTGGGCGTCAGGGCCGCTGGCCGCCGTCCGGGGCTGAGCGGCAGTGGGAGCGCTGGTGGGGGGCGGGCGGGGAAGGAGGGAAACTGCGGCCGAGGCAGCAGCCACAGCGGCCGCGGGAGCCGCGCACACACCGCGGAGGCCGAGGCCCGCCTAGAGAAGCTGTTCCAGCAGCCCCGGCCCCGCGGGCCACGCCTGACCCTCGCCCCGGGTACTGGGAACAGTGGCTGCGGGGCCTGAGTCACCGCCATTGTCTCAGGATTTTCTTTCTGAATCTGAGAAACGAACCCGCCCAAAATGACAACAAAACACGCAGGCTCCCTGCCACACCCCCCGAGAGGTTAAACCTTTCTTTCCTACTCCCGATGGGATGCTGCGGACCCACGTGTTTGTGGGCGCTGTCCCCGGGTTGGACGCTGTCCCCGGTGTGAGCACTGTTCGGCGTGGACGCTGTCCTTGTCTGCGGCAGGCCTGGGGGCAGGTCAGGCCATGCCGGGGGCGCGGCGCACACTGAATCCCTCCAGGAGCCTGTGGCCCCACACTCCTGATTCTGGAAAGCCCCTTTCAACATCCAGACTTCTGGTGAGCAGAATGAAGGTTGACAAAAAGCAGAAGCGAACGTGGGTTATTTTCGTGATCTGGTGTCTCCTGCACTACGGTGGAAACGGGGAAATGGCGTGAGGCACGGACTCCCGGCTGTCAGGTGTCCTGCTCCCAGCCCACGGCTGTGCCGATGCTTCGCCCGGTGAAGGGGTCACTCGCCCCATGCCTGCTTTCTCCGCCGCGGGGGACGCGCCGACGACATGGCGGTCTGAGCGGGCTCTGACAGGAGCGTGGCTCGCCCCACCGGGCTTTGGCCCTCCATCATCCGCCTTCTGGCTTTCGGAAGCTCCTGGAACATCCGGGACTGACGCTCGTCCTTGCCCAGTAATTGGATTCCCTTACTGACCCGGCAGAAGGACGCGGGTTAGCAAGGACCAAACCGCACTTGCAAGATGGTGCTGCGGTTCCTGTGAAAATGCCTCGGAGCCGCAGCGGAGCAACGCGGAAGTCTGGCTTTTCAGACGGTGAGATGGGGCCGGGGAGGCTGGCGGGGGCCGGCCGCACCGTCCAGACCGGGTCAAACCCGGCCGCTCCTGACCGCACGGCCTCCTGAGACACCTCAGTGTGACTGGCGAGGACAGCAGCGCATGGGCGCAACGGCCGTCTGGGCCTGGAGGGGTCCGAAAGTCAGAGACGGTGATGCAGTCATGAGTCGGTGCCACCGTGCTTTCGTTGTCACAGAGGGCGTGACGGGGTCTCACCACATTAAGTCCGGCGTGCACTGGAGTAGTGGAAGGCCTTTGAGAACGGGACGAAGAAAGCATTTTTTAAACACATGCATGTCTCTCATTTTTAAATTTTCATAGTTCAAGAGTGATTCCAATCCCAGCCGCAAAGCGAGAGCCGTCTGCGTGGTCTCGGTCGACGTTCAGAGAGCCCGATCCTGCCCTGGCGGGTGCTGTTCCACCAGATGCTCCCCCCGGACGCCCGCACCCCAAGCGCTAGGGTTAATTTTACGGTAGTTTTGTTATCAACAGAGGAGTAGTGCTTGGAGGGTGTGTGCGCACGTGAACCCACGCACACGGACACACACGCATGGATGTGGACACACGTGCACACGCCCGCGCACACGCACACACAGAATAATCTGGGAGATGAAGCTCCAATGCCTGTTACTTTCTAGGATGTTCTGACTCTGACTGCAGGTGTTCACGCTCTGGGCTGGGTCCGTGCGAGCAGGGCGGCATCGGGGCACGCGCTTGACGGCCCGCCAGTGTTCGTGTCGGTGTGCCGTTTGTGTGTGGGCACGTGCAGTGGACTGTCCCAGAGCAGGGCCTGGGGGTGTTTCCTGCGTCCGTGGATGGAGGGGAACGGAGAGTGAAAATGATTTGTAAAACAAAATTTTACAGTCCCTGAAGAAAGGGCTTAGGATGAGCACAAAGTTGAGTCAGAAGTGGCGCGAACGAAACTTTAAGTCAGGTCTGATGTAAAACGCTCGCGGCCGAACGCAGTGTCTACCGCAGCATCGTACCCGTAAGCTCCTGCAAATTCCAGTCTGATAACGTGATGTGATGCTTAACAAAACAACAAACCTTTTATCCCAAGGCTCTACGTCCTCTGTTAAAACCAGTGAAAGGGACTTGTTACTGACCAAGTAGTTCCTGGTGGTAACTCACAGAAGACATATATGGAGAAAGGCCTGACTTGATTGGAGTGAAGTTTCAGTTAAATAAAATTGATACGTGACTTTAGAAAATGGGGTTTGCCAAAGCTTTTATTTTGCAAAGAGATTGATGCCTTGTCAAGGGAAATCGAGGTACGTCGGCCTGTTCCCTGGTTCCCCTGGAAACCGTAATCACAGCAGGCAGGAAGGAGACGACTTTCACGAGTGCTTTGTGGGCTCGGCCATCGACCTGCTTTCTGAGTGCTTGCAATGTGGTCTTAGAGCGCCAAGCAGCCCAGGTGAAAAGGGTTCATTCAACCCCAAAGCACCCGACAAGCCTCCCGGAGGGCTCTGTCCCTGTCTGTCCTGGCTCTGTCTGCGGTGCTGTGGTGGGGCTGGGACCGGTCGCTGCTTGCAGCCCCTTGCACGCCGGCCCCATTGTCCCATCCCGTGGCTCTGGGGCCCTTCCTTACCCTGCTGAGCCATGAAGCACACACATGGACTTTCAGCGATTGTGTTTGTTTCTGGGACACGAAGGGCCGTGGATGGGGAGGGAAGTGGCAATGCAGGAGAAAATTGCCACAAACCACCTTTCTTACCCCGTGCGGCTGGGGACGATGGTGCACCTGCCCTCCATGTGGGAGGAGCGGCCTCGGAAGGGAAGGCACGTGCTCTCGGATGACTCGTGATGCATGGTCGTGGCCGTGTCTTACGTGAGCCGCGGGCTGGAAGTAGGTGCAGAAACTGGGGAAGCAATTTGCAAAGGGAGAGAAGGTTCGTTCCCCGTCAGCATCTGGTGGGCTTGGCGTGTTGTTCCCTGTGGAGTGATTTCTCATTTACTGTAAAAGGCTGTTCTACAGGTCACGTGACACTGCCTTTTTTTTTTTTCTTTTAAAGATTTTATTTATTTGACAGAGAGAGATCACAAGTAGGCAGAGAGGCAGGCAGAGAGGAGGAAGCAGGCTCTCCGTCGCACAAAGAGCCCGATGCAGGGCTCGATCCCAGGACCCTGAGACCGTGACCTGAGCCGAAGGCAGAGGCTTAATCCACTGAGCCACCCAGGCGCCCCCATGACTTTGCTTTCTTTACGCAGGGAGGTGGCTCTATGGGAGACAGCAGGGTGGGCATGAGTGACAAGTGCCACTCTTGGGTGAGGCATCATCACAGAACCTTCAAAATGCTGAGGACGTGGGAGCGTGCAGGGGCCGGACGGCGGGCTCACTCCTCGGTGCGCTTATTTAGAAATCAACTTCATTTTAAGGAGAAAAGTCTCCTTAAGTGAATATATTGTCCTTTCTCTTCCCACATGCTCCCACACATTAGGTCATACTGACGGGAAGGAAGTCGTGTCTGCTTGCGGGAGGGGGCATCCCCCAGGCCGTGGTCGAGGGTCGGGTCTGGTCCAGATGGGGCAGGAGCTGGTTCCCCTCTTTCCTAGCGGTGGGGGCTGGGAACCGCGCCCGGCCCACCTGCTGGGAAGGAGCTCCTGTCGGGGGAGCTGGCATTTCCGATGGGGTTTTGAAGAACCCACAGAGCCGCGCAGACACGCGAGCCGCGGCCCGTCCTTACATCCTGAACTCTGGCAGAGCCCGCGTTGCCGCCGGCCCACGGGCTTCGGTCACACTCACAGCGGGCAGGTCTTCCCGAGAAGAAGGCCGACGTGTGGCTATGGGACGCTCTGACCCTTTCCGAAAGGCGAACGCTCCGGAGGCGGTAACAATGGGGGGACGACGGTCCCAGCAGTGAATGTTGGACACCGGGTGGTGGCGGAAGGAAGACGTTCTCACAAAGGCTCCTCTCACCTCTCGGAACGCAGACCTGAGCCCGTCCCCGGGACGAGCAAGGTGGAGAAACCACGGAAAATGGGGTGAGCAGTGCAGTTCACCCGGGTTATTTGTAAGCAGCCACACAAAGGCGTGATGGAAATAATTTAGACATATGGATAAGAGCCTTCAAATCAATAGTGCTGGGAGAGAAGAAGCATATGCCGATGCAATCAAACAGAATTGAATTTCATACAAATGTTAGCAAATCCATATCGGATTATCACAGCAAAACTTCATTTTCATTGATTTATAATGTATTATTATTGCCTCCGCCAAACTGCCTCAGACAGCCGTTTAGCAGCTGCCAAGTGCCTTAAGGGTAAATAAGGGTTCTCACTGACGGGGAGGCGCGGAGACGTCGGGCGCCCATAACTCACGGGACGGCAGGTGGGACACTAACGGCTCTTGTTCCTCCCGTCGCGTCCCGTCCTTCTGGGAGGCTCCAGGAGCACGGGGCTGCTGGTTGCTGTGCGCGGCGGGCCACGGCAGAGGGGAGAGAGGCCGCGAAGCGTGGAAGCATGCGGCAGGGGCACCGCGGATGCAGATGGCCGGGCGCGTGCACCTGTGTGTCTGCGCACACGCCCCGATCTCCGTGTCTGCCTGCGTCATGCGACAAAATCGGGGCTCCGGCCTTGCACTCGCAGCCCGCTTCCCGCTCCCGGGGAACCGCGCGAGCGGCTGTCTCTCGGGCGCCGGTGTTCCTTCCGGCGTCCGCGTCCCCGTGTCCGAAAGCGCAGGGACGGTCTTCGGGTCGTGGAGCAGCAGCAAGGCTGTGCTCCTTGGAGCAGAGGATGTGAACAGTTGCTTTGTGTCCTAACACAGAAACAGAGTTGATAACGAGTCGGTCATGACGCTAAGCCTTTAGCTCCTGGTGGTAAGGAATAAACTAGACGTCGGTGTAGTAATTGTATTCCTTCTCTGAAAAAGTAGGTTTTCCAGTTGAAAGTGAAATAAGTGATTGTGTCTCGAAAGGTCACCTTCTTTTGGATCACCTGAGTCGGTAACGCCATACCGACCGCCTACGACAAAACCCCGGGGTCACTTCTTCCCTTTCTCCTGCCTCATCGGGGGCAGGAGGTTTTTTTTGCCAAAATTCCATCAGTTCAACGATCCTACGAGTTTGCTGGTTATTTCTCACGCACTGTGCTGAATGGCAGTGTGGGCAGACAGGGGCACGGCTCAGCTCCTGCGTTCAGTAGTGCTCCGTGCCCAGCCCTGACTCGCTCCCACCCTGTGTGGACGCTGCTGAGAGAGGTGGTGCCCACGAGTGGCTGGGCCCTCGGGCAGCCGGGGTGCACTACGCACGGACACGCATTCCTGGTTCCACCTGAACCCGCAGCAGGACCAGTCACTGGGGCACCCTCGACGTGGGTTCTCATGGTGCCCCCATGACCCAGTCCGGGTGTCGCTGGGTCAGTACATGCTGGCTGGACATGCAGATGTTCCACGGGAACGTTGTGGAACAGAGGCTTGGGGAGGGGTCCCTCTTCTCAGCAGAGGAAACTGCAAGGGAGACTCATGACCCGTTCCTCCCAATTCTCCACGTCTCAGCGTGAGCACAGGTCTGAGGGTGACCAGGCAGGGCTCAGGCCCAGCACAGGCGCCCCCTCTTCCCACACCTCTCGGCCACAGTCGCGTGGCCCACGCAGGAGAGGTCACTGAAGGACACCACCGTTTCTGCCAGTCTCAGCCCCTTCTCCCTTGGAGGAACACAAAGGCTCTCACAGCCGCACTCGCTGCCGTACTGGTCGTCGAGGGCCGGGCCACTTGCCGCTGGTCCGTGGACAGAGGGTTCGATGTCCACTCCTGGGAACTCAGTTGCTGCGCAACTCGACACGCTCTTCCCGTGGTCCCACCAGATCCGTGCTCCGGCAACGCCCGCTGCCCGGGTGAGTGGGTTGGCCCCCATCAGGTTCTGGGGCCTCGGCCGTTTCAGACTCGTGTTTGCTCAGTCTGGGGTCCTCTCCCCTCCCTCCCGTTCGTGAGTTCCCAGGAGCCCGGACGGCCCGAGCGCAGACATCGCCACTCCTGGTGGACGTGACTGCGCTCGCCACGGGCCCGTTTTGTCTGTGATCGTGCACGTGTCCTCGGCCCGGCTGCCGTGAGCCACCGCCCAGCGCATGCGTGTGTGACGTGGGGCCAGAAGGAGGCTTGGGGCGTGGCCTCAGTCCTTGGCCCTCAGTACGCACCTCTGTGACTTCACAGATTGGGGGAGTCTGTCCTTGTGCTCCAGGTGGATGCCACCCCGCCCTGCCTGTGGGGGGTCCGCCAGCGTGTGCCGACGTGGTTCCCTCGATATGCTCACCTCCCCGAGCCCTGGGAGAACTGTGACCTCCACTCGGCCAGAGGCGACTCCCTTAAATCTGGTGTCTTTGCAAGGACTGTAGCCTTTGGAGACCCCAAAGTCAGGGCTTGGGTTATTTGCTTGGTTTCCGTGTTTAAGGGTAAGACTTGACGACAGCAAAGGGCGCCGATCTCAACAGATCTGTCCAGAGAGTTTTCACGATTTTGCGGGATCCGCTCAGAACAAGGACCGAACCTTCCTGCCACTCGAGAAAGTTCCCATAGGCAGCTTTCCAGCACCCCTGCCCCAAACTGCCTCCTGACTTCCGCGTGGAGGCCTGGCTGGGCTGCCCTCGGGCCTCCCGGCATCGCACAGGCCCTGTCCCACTGACGTCCTACAGAGAGCTCGTTTCCGAGCGGCGTGCTTGCGGTTTTGTACCTCAGTGCCTGTTCCTTTTCATTGCCAAGTAATGTTCATTCCTTTCCCGTTTCCCCTCAGCCACGGTGGACGTCGGGCTTGCTTGGGTTAGAACCATCGCACCGCCGTGAGTGTCTGGGGAACGCCACGTGGGAGTAAATGTGCTCCTTCCCCCTGGGTTACCAGTCGTGCAGTGAAGTTACTACTCACGGGTAACCCTTCGAGAGTGGCGTATGGAAACGCCACGGCACGGTCATACGAAACCCCAGGCTTAACTTTTCAAGGACCTGCCAGGCCATTTTCCAAAGCGCTTTGCATTTCACCTTCTCGGGGTTTTACATAAGCCGGTCTGACGGCATGGCCACTGCCGGGGCTGCTGGGTCCGTCTGTCCCTGCGACTGGCCGGTGGAGCTGCCCTCGGCGGGCGGCGGGTGGCCTGGGTCCCGCCGTCTCAGTGCGGGGACGTGAGAGGACACAGGACGCCACGATAGCACAGATTCCCACCTTGTCTCAAGGCAGAGACGCCGCCTGCAGCCCACCGACTGCACCCAGGGCAGGGGCCCATCTGCGGTGGCCACGGCGTCCCCGTAGTCTAAGCCTAGGGAGCGCTGGCTCGGGGGTCTGTCCGCGGCCGGCTGTCTCCTCGTCGGCATCGTCAGCCGGATTCCCAGGGGCTTCTCCAGCTCGGCGCCTTTGAAAGGGACCTGTTCCTGGGTCCATGAAACCTGCTCTTCCTTCCTTCAGAGTGTCCTGGGGCGATGGCTGGCGGCTCCCTGCTCCATTCCCTGCTCCTTCCTAGACCAAGACCATCTCGCTGGAGGCCCAGTTTCACCCTCCTGGTGGGAATCCTCCCAGGCTAGGGTTTCCCCTTGCCCTGAGGCTGACAAGGAAGCCCGTGTGGATGTGGGCCAGCCCCGGTAGGGCGCAGCGACCGTGGCCGCAGACGAAGGAGCTGTCCGTTGGTGGGGGGAATGCAGGGGGAGCTCGCGCCTGCCGCCCTGTCGTCGTGTCCGTGTGGGTCCACAGCCCGGCAGCCTCCGCGGGCCACTGGTGGGGCCTCCTTGCTTCAGACCCTCAGTCTTTATAGAGCAGACGCGCGGGCTTGGTGACCCGTCACCCTGCAGCCCACGCCTGACGCTGGGAAGCGGGGGGTCCTCCTGCCTCTCGTGGCCTGACCCTCCTCACAGGACTGACTCATGTGACACAGAGAACCGCCTCGGGGACCAACGGCCGCACGGGACCAGCGTGCAGATTTGTTCAGCATGGCTCTGGGGTGTCGTCCGGGTGATGCTCTCCCAGGCACTGGACAAGGAGGCACAACATTCAACTGAGCCCAGGCGCCCGCAGCCCCAAGCCGGCCCAACGCCCCCGCTGGCTGCGAGTGTGGACGGCAGGCGGCTGCTCCAGCTCCCCCACCCCCGGCTTGGTGCAGCCTTGACTGGCGCGGTCTGTTTGGTGGCGTGAATGACAGCGGCGTCATACGAAGGCTAATGGAGCCGTCCTCGCAGGAAAGCGGGAAGTGGGACAGACAGCAGGGACTTGGGGTGGGGGTTGCCCCCCCCGTGGTTCCTCCCTTCCCAGCCCCCCCCCCCCAGCCCTCCACCGTGGACTGCTAAGCCCCCTGGCTGTGCTGTGTTTTCAGCGGGGGTGGGGGGTCCCCATTGTTAAGCTCTGCAGGACCCTGTCTTCCTTTTCTCTCTGGTGTCCTGAGCAAGGTGGCAGCCCAGCTCCTTGGAGCCAGTCCTCCCCCTTCTTCCCTGGCCCCGTTTCTCCCCAGACATGCGGCACCTTCCTTGCGGGGCTCGCGCCCTGGCCTTAGGCCTCTGACTGTCTTCTCACGCTGCCCCGGCGCACTTCAGGATCCAGTTCGATGGCGCTGCTCCGGCGCAGGGAGGGCCTGGCTGTGGGGCTCTCCGGCCACATCCTGCTGCCTTTGCCGGACTCCCAGAGCCGGGCCCAGCCTGCGACTCTCATCCTTGGGGCTGGGTTCCAGGTCCTGTCTGCCCGAGCCTGGCCTCCACGGACTCACTCTCAGACCCGGATTCAAGGACCTGCGTCATGGGGCCGTTTCCTACAGGACGCAAGGGCCCGTTTGTTTCTCAGACACACTCGACTGACCCCCATGGCCGGCCGTCAGCGGTTCCCGTCTCTCCGAGCTCCCGCCGTGAACGGCGTCATGGGAACGTCAGCTCTTTCTTCCACGCCCGGGACCCAGGGGCACACCCGCGACACTCGGAGCTCGCAGGAGGGACAGACGGACCGGTCCTCACACCTCCCCTCGGGAGCCTCTGCGGAGCGTCAGAAAACCACGCATCTCCACACACACTGACATCTGATGGTCTTCTGGTGAATGAGACGATCGCAAGGACGTAATCCCGTTATCTCGTTCCAGACCAGCCTCTAGAAATTAGACTCCCCAACACCGTTACAGTGTATCTCACGGAATCAGTGAAAACACGGGAAACAGAATCTTAGCACTTGGAAGTTTGATATTATTTATTTTTCTCTTAAATTTGTGTTTCTGTTTCTCTTCCTGGTAGGAACCTACCTAATAACAATATCATGTTCAAGAACTTTGCCCATTATCTCATCAGAGCTCTCTCTAAGAAGAATATGCTTAAAGTGAAAATAACTGAAAAAGAAAGTGTCCATGAAGCTCTGATTTCTTCTGGATTTTTAGTATAATTGTTATAGGTACACAGTCAATCAAAACAAAATACACAAATTATAAAATTTCATAAGTTATTATTAATCTTTTCAAACAAACATTAATAATTATTCAGTGTAGTAATCAGAAGTGTATGTACTGGCGAGACGGATGCAGCGTTTTCCGTACTTGTTCCTGCGTTTGTGGGTGAGCGTTATTCCTTGCTGGGAGGGCGTGGAGTCCGCCGGCCTCTCCACACCTGTTCTCTGTCTTCCCAGAGGCAGATACTGAGCCGCAGCCCCAAACCCACGGCTGGAGGACCTTGTTCCGGCGGCGACACTTAGTACTTGCCAGGAATCACGCGGTGACGTGGTCCAAACGTGTTTTAACGTTCTGTCTGCTCAAGACGTGGTTCTGTCCTCCACCTGCTTCGTCGAAGGCAAAGCTCTGGAAGCCATCAGACTTGCAGAAGGCCTGTGGTCAGACGGAGGCTCGGCTCCCGTTCCACAGCGACAGCACCTTGTCTTCGTGCCTCCGTCGGCTGAGATGTTTGCTTTCTTATGTCCGGGGGATCCTCGGGTCGGACGAGTGAGTCGGGAGCCTTGGCGGCCGAGGGCTCACAGGTGTCCTCCGGCACATCCGAGGTCCGTGTTCCCTCGCTCCAGCCGTCCTGTGCTCAGAGCGGCCCGCACCGCAGAGCCCCTGCCTGGGTTTCTGAGCATGGGCCTCTCATCGCAGCAAAACCTCCGCTCTGCCAATGGCTTCGGGTCACAGGCGTCCCTTGTTCAAAGACGCGTCTCTAATGAGAACCCAGAGAAGGTGGAGTGCGTGAAGATCTCCTGCCCGTCAGAGCGAGGGACTCGTGGTCGCCACCTCTGCACAGCCTCGCTCCTGCCGGCCCGTTCATGCACTTAGAAAACATCTGTCCAACAACCACTGTGAGTCAGGGAAGAAGCTGTGGCCAGAAACACGGTGCAGTTCCGAAGCTCAAAGTCTAGTGAAGGAGCAGGTACAAAGACCCACAGACGCCACTGGACGCACGGGGAGCTGACCCTGAGAGTCAGGGAGCCCGTGTCCTCGGGAGCCCGCGGCTCAGCCGGGACCAGCAGGAGGAGGACGAGCAGCGCCTTCCAGACGTACAAGCCCTGCTCGGGTGTGTGGGACCTTGACTGGCATGCGGGACCTTGACTGGCGTGTGGAGGGTGCGGGGAGGGAGGGAACCAGTGGGTAACAGTGCAGCGGGGCCCAAGGCAAGCGATGACGGTCCCTGTGGCTGGGACACCAGGCTCAGGGCTGGGGGTGTCCTGCCTGTGGTTGGGGGGAGGGGACAGCGCCCCAGCTGGGCGGAGCTGTGGGTTTTGGAGGTTCCTGGAGGCCCCAGGGATCTAAGAAGGGGCAAGGTGATGGGACGGGTGTTTCACCGTTTGTGCCATGGAGGGGCTCGATTGGGATGGGGTCACGGGTGGGGTGCACCTGCTCATGGAGGTGAGGGACAGCGGAGGCCTCGAGAAGGACGGACGTGAAGGGGATGGAGGAGGTAAATGGGGGTGGGGGTGTGGACACCTGCAGGGCACCAAAGGGGAGGCGAGCGAGTCCACGGAGGGTGGTCGTGGGCGCCGCCGGGCGAATGGGGGCAGGAGGGGAGGGCAGGAAGCCAGAGGCCGAGCGGAGGCTCCAGGGCCGGTTCTGGTGTTGATGGACGAAGAGAAGTCAGCAGATGGGGCAGGAAAGCCCGAGAGCCCAGAGCGAGCCAGGACGGGCGCCACGGAGAACTGCGATGGGAGACGCCAGGACCCACGTGCCGGGCTCGCAGGGAGGCACGGAAAAGGCAGGGCCGAGCCACGGTTACCTGAGGCAGCTCCTGAGAAACACGGCGGGAGAAAAAACTGTGAAGAGTGAGGTCTGGGCCAGAGAGGCGGAAGCAGGGGGCGGGCAGGCGCTGCTGGCCTTCGACTCTGACATTCTGTGCCTTTATTTCTTGGACGGGAGGGACCAGGAGGGTGTGGGGGGGACTCGTCCGACCTCTGTGCCCCCTGGAGGCAGAGGCAGTGTGATGGGGCGTGGGGAGGGGCGAGGGCAGAGGACGGTCAAGGGAGCACAAGAGCTGGACCAGCGCCGCCAGGACGGGGATGCTGAAGGAAGGGACGGGGACACTGCGACTTCGACCCGTTGGCTGGTGCGGGGTGTCCCAGGGAGGAGGAACATGGGAGGGAAGCGGGACGCCAGTCGGCGCCGTCGACGAAGACCCGGGCTCCTCTACACGGTCCGGCGCTTGATGCTGTGGGGACTGGGGACGTTCAGGGGAGACCAGGGGCTCAGTTTACATGTCATTGTGCCAAAAAAAAACCCACAAAAACTTAAAACCCCTGCCTCCCCCTCCCGGGAGCCTCGCAGTTTGCTTCCCCTGGCACGTGCGCGTCTGCGCGGGTCGTGGTTCCGGTCTCCGCACGTGCTCCCCGTTTGCGCCGCGTGGCCCGGCTTCCCGGGAGGTTTGCAGTCAAGCCAGTGGTTGGTGGAGGGTCCGCGCCGCGACCAGAACGTGAGCCCAGAGCCACTCGTGACCAGGGCGGCGCCCCCGCCGGTGGCTCCTGCGGTGGGTCTCTGCTCTCGCGGTGAAACCACGTGGAGCTGAAGTGCTCTTGCCTGCATTTGGTCTGGCTCCCGGGGACTCGTGCCCCTGCGAGGCGGAGGGGGTTCTGGTGACCCACTGACGTTTTACACCGAGAACTCCTTTTGCTAACGGGCATCACACCCGCCTGAGGAGGGGTCCGGTTTGTGCAGGGCAAGCACGGTGGGCGGCGTGGGGCCGAGTGAGGCCGGTCTCCGAAAACGCAGCCTGGAGCTCTCGTCTCTGGACTGAGGCTGCGGCCTCAAGGAAGAAGCCGAGCTCGGTTTAGAAATTCTAGAAATTAGACACGTGACCAGGTGCGTGCGTTTCCCCCTCCCCGGCACCTGATGGGGAGGCCGTGCTGTGGACAGTGAGATGCACACGGCTCTCTATATCCCTTGGAGGGGGTGGGAGGCGCCAGACTCCCTGCCCCCCACCCCCCCAGGCTGCGGAGGTTTGCCCTGTTTAGGGGCTGGTTTGGGGGCTGAGGAGCAACTGCTCCATCCTGGGAGATGAAAGACCTGTGGCCAGTTTGGGAGCAGGTCAGCCGTCTCTCCTCACCTACCACGCGGGTCTCAAACGTCACTCGATTTGGGAAAGTGCAGGGACCAGAGAGAACATCTGCCTCGTGTGGTCGCGGTCGTCGCGTGGTCGCGGTCGTCACGTGGAACCAGTCCTAACCCGATGAGCGCGGTGGGACTTCTTGGGGATTTGGACACAGTTTCACCTTAAATGGCGCGCACTGTCCTTGTGACGATGTATTTGGACACCAGGTACCAGGCAGTGGTTGCCGTGTGGTCGGAAGACAGGAAGAAGGTCATGTTTTGAGGACAGATTTGGATTTTATTTCTATTCATCTTGAGTTGTAGCGGATGAAGAAACCAGTTTGAACTGCTTAAAACTGGACATTCTTGGGCATTCTTTGACTCATTCTTGGACATATGGGTGAACTCTACCCTTCGCACGGGACGGATGTGCCTCCCGCCTATTTCTAGAGCAAAGTAAGGGCACCACGGTCCTTGCCCACGCGGCCATCATGGGGACACTGTCCCACTGCGGTGACTGCTCTGCTGAACTGAAGCTGACTTTCTCAGGGCAGATCCTTAAAAGAAATTTTAAAAATTGTAAAATATATGTTTGTATTTGTTTTTTAATATTTATTTATTATCTGTCAGAGAGAGAGAGGGAGCACGGGCAGGGGGAGCAGCAGAGGGAAGCAGGCTCCCCGCGGAGCAGGGAGCCCGACGCGGGACTCGATCCCAGGACCCCGGGGTCATGACCGGAGCGGAAGGCAGAGGCTTCACTGATGGAGCCCCCCAGGTGTCCCTGTAACGTAAACATATTGTACATTACTGTCGGAGAGTTTCCTCAGACACATTCTGCATTTCCCTAGCCCTTGAAACGGAGACTGTGGGAATCTTGGGTGTTTTCAGGATGACCATGGTGTCCTTCGGGTGGAGGACCTTCTGCCAGCCTCTGAGCCTTCGCTCGGCCCCAACCGCTGGCACTGCGAGGTTGTCATCGCTGACACCGTGTCTGTGCTGGGGGTTCGGGGGAGGCGGGGCAGGGTGGAGGGACGGCGGTGGGTGTGGCTGGCATAGGCCCGCCGCTGGGGTTGGGCACTGTGCTGGAGGACGAGCCGCACGCGGCACAGAGTGGCACCCCAGCCCCTCCCGCCAGGATCCTGGCCGCGAGCACAGGGCCCTCCCGGGGGCCACTGGTTTCTCCCGTCCTGCTGGCTCCTGGACCCCTCCTGACCGCGCAGCAACTCCCTCGGCTCCCCTGCACCCCCGGTCACGCTCCCGGGGTCTGCTTCCCAAACACCCCGCACGACTCCAGCACAGTGCCCAACCCCAGCGGCCGGCCTATGCCAGCCACACCCACCGCCGTCCCTCAGACGCTGGCCCAGAGCTCTCCGTGGAGCCGGCAGGAGGAGCGATGCTGAGGCTCCTCAGTGGGGACTCACGGCTGTGAGCATCTTTCCTGCGCGCCTTCGGTCCTGGCCAGAGCAGGTCATCCTGGGCCGACAGCTTTCGGCCTAACACGCAGATGTGTGAAGGTCAGCGGCGGTGCTGGGCGGCCCTGACCCACACGTCTCCCCTCTTGGAGTCACACCCGCCATCAGAACGGCACGTGGGTCACAGCACCCGGTTTTCAGCGAGGGAGGCAGGGTCCTGGCGCAAGAGAATGTCACCTGCGCTGGTTTTGCAGAGCAAGGCCTGGTCTTCTGCAGACGCAACCAACGCTCGCAGCTGTCGGTTTGGAAATTTCCATGAACGAGGACGTGTGCCGCCTTTCGAGCTGCGTGACCTTGTGGGTTTGCCGCGCCTGGGGTGCTGCCGGGTGGTGGGAAGACTCCGGAACGGCCCCCGCACCGCAGGCGGGGAGTCACCTGAGCAGCCAACGGATGCAGGTGCCGATCCAGAGACGCTGCCCGAAGTGCGGAGACGTTCCAGAGGCGCAGCGGGGGCCTGGCACAGACGCTGGGAAGAGCGCAGCCCGCGGCGACCTCAGGCAAAGGAAGACAATAGCGTGATGGAGGAGGCGGGGTGCACTTGTGTGCCGGGCACATCTGCAGGAACCTGGAAAACGCTGCGGCTTTGCTTGGAACGGCTTTGAAGCCTGCCGCCTCCGTCAGGGGCGCGTGCCAGCGTGGGGGCACTGGCAGGAGCGCAGGATGCTCCGAGAGCCCCCGTCAAGTGTAGGTGGCACGCGGCCGTGAGGAGGGGGAGTCAGCGAGAAGATGTGGGCCGAGGGGCCTCCGAAGCCACTGTTCCAGGAGCGCGGGGTCCTCCTGCCCGGAGAGTCTGGGGGAGGGGAAGCAGGCGTGGGGCGCGGAAAGCAAGGAGCAGCCCGCCCTCCACGCTGTCTGTTCCGAAAGTCGTCGGCTGGCTCCGGTGGGTTCTGGAAGTGCTGGGCTGCACCTGGTGGAGAAGTCGGGGTGCCAGCAGCTGGGAGAGCGGCACCCCCACTCCCGCTCCGAGAACGAGCCTTGGCCTGGACTCGGTTCTGCCTCCACACGCGGGGCCCGGCTCTAGAAGAATGAAGAATAAAGCCAGCACCCTAGTCCTCTTCTGGGAACACGCACCCGTGTGGCCTACTGTAGCAGTTTTAACTTTAAACCAGAAAACCCTTCGCCTTGGGAGCTGCCCCGCAAATGTGCTGGCTGCAGGGCAGGGTTCTAACCCCTCCTTGTGCTGCGAAGCCGGGGACCTGGCGAAGCCCTGGACCCCCTCTCGGAAGGCTCTAAATGCACACAATAAAACACGGGGGCATACAAAGGAAACAGGTTATTCTGAAACACAGTCACCAAAATACTGGAAACAAGTTGGTGTATAAATGTGTCTAATAAAAGCACCATGCTGTGTGTGCACGTGAGTGTGTGCGTGCACGTGCGTGAGTGTGTCTGTGTGCGTGCAGACGTGTGCGCGCGCCTGCATGTCTGTGGGTGTGTGCATGTATGTGTGTATCTGTGTGCACGTGTCTGTGTGTGCGGACGTATGTATATGTGTGCATGCATGCGTGTCTGTGTGCGTGTGTGTGCGAGTAGGCTCTGCACCCAGCGTGGGGCTTGAACTCCCGACCCTGAGATCAGGAGTCAGGTGCTCCCAGTCTGAGCCAGCCCGCCGCCCTTCCCCCACGCGCACGGTAATGGTGATTTTATAACCAGACGCAGCACCACAGCTGGGTGGCCGCCATGACCATCCGCGACCCTTCCGGTGACGGGGACCTGCCGCGGGGACAGACCGGCCATTTCCTCCTCTGACACAGTCATGGGCACTGCCGTGCTTGCCCCCCAGATGTTTGCCTTCTCAGCTGGAGGCCAGAGAACACGAGACAAATCATAGCCGCGGCCCGTGGCGTCGTGCGGGGTGTTTGGGAAGCAGACCCCGAGAGCGCGACCGGGGGTGCAGGGGAGCCAAGGGAGGAGCTGCGAGGTCAGGAGGGGTCAGGAGCCGGGAGGACGGGAGAAACCAGCATCATGGCAGTTCCTGGAGCAGAGGGGCCCCCGGGAGTGTCCTGTGCTCGAGGCCGGGCTCCTGGCGGGAGGGGCTGGGGTACCACTCTGTGCCGCGTGCGGCTCGTCCTCTGCTCCAGGCCCTTTGGGGACCCTGGGCCACAGGCTACAAGCCCCTGGCCTGGGGACAGGAAGAGGGCATGTTTAGGGAGGCCCTGGACAGCCATGACTGCCCACTGGGGGACGTCGCCCGGCAGCGTGGTGGAAAAGGGACACGCGTGTCTGGTTGGCTTTTCACGTGAGCGCAGTCTCCAAGCCCAGAGTGTCCCTGCTTTGTGTCCCTGGGAGTCGGCCGTCCGCGTGGGCTCTTGGCTCTCCACTCTCCACCACTGAAGTGGGAGCGGCAGTTGGAAGGACCAGCTCCACGGGGCCACGCGGGACTTGAACACACGCTCCTCACGCCACGGTCTGGCTTCTTCGGTGAAAGAATTTGGGACCTGCCAGACACTGCTCATAGTTCCAGAGCCTGGAGGTCTGAGGTCGGGGTGAGGACGCTCCTCTGGGTCCCAGACATCTCGTGGTGACCACTGGGATGCCCTGTGACAGTGGTGAAAGTTCCCTCGGGGTCTCTGTTGCAAAGGCCCCAATCCCCTCTGCCTGGGCTCTACCCTCACACCTACGCACCTCCAAAGGCCTGTGTCCACCCACCACCTGGGGGGGGCGGGTTTCCGTGCATGAACTCTGGGGGACACAGACACAGCCGTGGAAGCCTCCCTGGGAAACCATGGAGGTTTCGTGTATCAATGAATGAGCAGAGCCTGGGGTCAGCGGCTGGCTGGCCACGTGTCTGTGGGGTCCATAGGGCCGTCCCGTCGTTTCCCAGGAGGCAGAGGCCTGGGGTTGTGGGGAGGGAGTGCACAGTGTGCAAACGGTGCACGGTGTGCAGAATCGCCCCCTCACGGCCTTTCCTCCCGCCCGGCCAGGGGCCGGGGCGAAGTAACACGTTCTCTAGACGCAGGCAGCTGCTTGAAAGAACCCCAGATCCTGGAGGTCTGGAAGGGCTGGAGCACGTTCTTCTGGCTGGTTTGTGGTGTTACCCGTTACGACTGCAGGGTTGTTTGGAAACACATTTTTATTGGCTTCTGTTTTAGGAATGTTTTGGGCAAGTATCTGTCTTGTTGCAGCAGTCAAAGAATTGTTAAAAATGAGGCTTTCTTTTGCCACAAATTCCCATCTCTGCTTCCGTATCATGCAGGCCTGGAGTTGTTTCAAGAGGGCTTTGGGGCTCTGTCAGGAGGGGCTGGAGGAGTGCAGGAAGGAATGGGGGAGCGCAGGAGGGCCTGAAGCAGGATATAAGAGCCTGGGTCAGGTTGGGATGGGGCTGGGGCAGGACGGGAGAGTCTGGGGGAGGCCGGGAGGGGCTGGATGGGACAGAAGGGCCAGGGCTGGTGGGAAGGGCCGGAGGAGCTGTCCAGACAGTGCTTTCACGGCAAGTGGCAGGCATGTAAATACTTCATGCTCTGATCTGCCGATTTTGGGGTGTTATCTCACTGAGCCATGGCTCCCCCCCACCCCCCGGTATCAGTTCTGGTTCCTAGAAATAACCATGTTTTAATTTGCAAAGATGTAAGGGTCTATCATTTTTCAAAATGCAGTCGCTGGCTTAAATGACAATTGACCCGCTTTCTTATCAGAGCTGGAGGGGCTCAGGGAGTCCCGGGTGTAAGGACAGCGAGTCACGTGTGAGCTGCGCTGGGAAGCACCCGGAGTGCTGGGACACTGGGACAGTACGGAGGTGCCTTGATGTCATGTTTTATAGGTAGCTAATTACATATTATTCATGTAGAGTTTTGGAATTTTGACGTATTGGAATGAAGGTCTGGTGCATCTTGGTAATCAAACAATGTAGCTGTTCAGCGGGCTTCGTGGACACGTAACAGACGAAATAACGAGCATTTAGAATTTTCTTTAGCTAGTTGAGTAGGTATTTATATCACGAGTTGTTCCAAAAAAGGATTTTTCTATGAGGTTTCATAGAAAAGAACCAAACATTAAAAAACAGAATGAAACGGTCAATACGGGATGAGGCAGAGGCAGACTCGGAAGGTGGGACAAGGAGGCCAGAGGAGGCGTCCAGTCCCCCACACGGGGGTGCCGGCCCCGAGCTCCTTGCCGTGTGGCCCCTCTCAAGATTCACTCGCGTGTGAGTTACCTGTGTGAGCAGCGACTCTGTCGTCCCTGTACCGCTGACCTCGCTGACATGGGGTGCCTTCATCTGAACATGGGACGGTGACGACATCACACGAACGCCGTGAGCGGCCGGGTTCCAGCGGCTGAGGGACACTTAGCATGTATTGCTACTTTAAAAAGAAAAACAAAAACAGTGGACGTTGGAGCGGAAGAACCCCAGAGAGGTCCTGTGGGAGCTCGGTCCGTCGGGCGCTCCCCATTCGGTTCAGGTCTTGATCTAAGCGTCGTGAGTTCAAACCTGCACTGGGCTCTGTGCTCGGTGTGGAGCCTCCTTGAAGAAAAAAAGAGAAGATACTATGTGTTGTGTGTGTGTGTGTGTGTGTTTAAAGGTCTTCTATTTTACAGAATCTGAGAAAGGGAGAGAGAGAGCGCGCACAAGCAGGGGGACCAGCACAGGGAGAGGGAGAAGCAGACTCCCCGCTGAGCAGAGAGCCCAATGTGGGGCTCCATCCCAGGACCCTGGGATCATGACTTGAGCTGAAGGCGGACCCTTGAGCCCTCCAGGCGCCCCGATACCATGTGGTTTTTGTTGAATGTTTATCTTTCGCAGATGGCATCTCCCAGTAGTTGTAAGCAGGGACTTGTGTCCTACACCTTGCTTCCGGGGCCCACGCATGTGGCAGCCTGAGACCGTGCCCGGGCTGTTCTCAGTAGACCCAGCTTGGTTCACGGAGTGGCCTGGGTCAGGACAGGAGTTGCTGAGCTGTCTTCACTGGGCCTTTTCCCAAAATTGCTGGGGGATAAGCCCTCCTCATGACTATGCCCAGGGCGCAAATGCTACATTGAATGTGTTGTTAGGAACACAGGACACACAAATATATCATTAGGAATCTGATTTGAAGTAAGTGAAGCAACATATTCTATTTTTAGCTTCTCAGGCCAAATGTAATAATCATGACTTCAAGGGACCCAGTGCACGATACGTGGATGAAGGAACTGTGCCCCTTTCCCAGCATCTTTGTAACACTCCGCATTTTATGTGCTGAAGAAACGGAATTTATTTAAGGCATGCCCTCAAAGTTCTAATATTTGCATGTGAGGAATGGAAAATACCTTATTTTCTCTGCAGTCATAGCATCTTAAATTTTACTCTTCACCATACGCAACGGGAAGACCGCAGAGGTCATTAGGAACCATAGCGCATATTTTTAGGAAATCTTGCACTTTTGAGATAATCGTTTTCTCAGGTTGCATGTGCTATATTGGAATTATAAGAATGTCTAAATTAAATTATAAATCTGCAGCATAGGAACTGTCTCTTCATTATGTCTCCTATGAGTGGGCACGTCGATACCCCATTAACTAATGATAATAATCGTAATGGTGATAATGGCAACATTCAGCTTCTGTCTGGCCGCCCATCCTGCATGTACAGTAATGGTAAGAGTGTGTCGTTCCTTACCTTCTGTGCGGTGCTGGGAAAGAAAGTGTCATCATCAAGGAATTAGAGTTAACGGCAGGAAGGGGACCTCTTTGATTGGCCCCCCAAACCCCTCTGTACACCTTTTAAATGTACCTCATTATGAATTCATTTTAAGCTTCATTGAGTCCCAGAAATTAATTTGACATAAATTTCATCGTAAGCCTCTGGAAACTTTAATTTCAAAGGTAATGTTGAAGTAGAATGTGTTTCTGCTGGAAACATCCTACAGACAGATGTGGAAATACAGGTCGGATGTGCCAGCGGCGGACACCCTCCTGGAGCGGCTCTGACGCAGCAAAACACCTCATTTTGCATCTACTTCTCGCCTCATTTCTAGAACTTGCGGTGCTTTCTGACATGGGGCCTCCTTAGCCCCCAGGCCACACCTGCCCGCCTGCAGGGTCAAGCAGAAGGGCCAGAGCAGGGGGCGGAGCTGGGCCTCCTGGGTGCAGGCGCGGACATGCTCTCGGCCTTCTGCGCCTGCGGATGGGGGAGCCGCTGCCCTTCTCTGGCTGGGGTCTTTGCCCCACAGCCTTGTCCTCACTCGTCAGGCTGGCCAGCTTCTGGGCAGCGTGCTTCTCGCCGGGGCTCCTCGCTGACATGGGTCCCGGCGTGGGCACAGCGCCCCGTCCCTACTCGCGGAGCTCCCCGCTTCCAACAGGGCACAGCCCACTTCCCTCCTCCCAGCCTGGGCCCTGCTCCTGGGCCGTCTCCCTCCGTGCGGGGACCCCAAGAGCATGCTCCCTTCCCGTTCCTATTGGTCTGCCCTCTCGGGCAGCTCCATCTGACAGAGGCTTCTTTGTTTCCTCACTTCCTGTCCTCCCTTCGAGCCCTGAGCGCTGGCCGACCTGGTGATTTCCCTTGGGGGCTCAGTTTTCATTCTCCTGGGAGCCGAAGCTACTCAGCACGGTGGTGGCCAGTGTAAGGCGAGCCTCCTCCAGGGGACAGAGGTGGACGGGAGCCCGGGGAGGGAGTCCTCCCGGACTCTCTGCTGGCACCGTCTTACCTGGGGACGGTCACTGGTCCCTGTCTGGTGCGACCCAGTGTGTGGATCAGGGAGGGGTGCTCACGGTGCCGCCTGCCCAGCCGTGCCCACGGCCCTGCTCACGGACCGCTCGAGCGCAGGCAGGACGTCCCGTGTGCTGTCACCTGCCCCGGCGCCCGGGCTCCTGCCCCTCCCACCCTGAGACCCCACCCACACTGGGTCCCGGGGTCTGGGACTCCTGCAACTTGTCAAGGTTGACCCCCAGTCACACGGCCCACCTTGCTCTCCCGCGATGCGTCCATGCTGCGGCTGAGGACCAGCCAGCAGCCCAGGGTGCTTTCTGGGGCTGTCTCTTCCAGAACACTCCAAAGTCCCAGAATACTTTCAAACAAGATCGTCCTCTCTCTGTTTGTGAGAGTAACTGGTGAGGTTAGTAGCCCATCACCCCATAAACCCACCAAACCCCCGTGTGTGCAGCCCTGCGGGGGAGAGGTCGGGAAGCGCGAGTGGAAACAGGTGATAGCAGAGGGGGACCCGAGCAGGGACCAGCTGAGCGGGCGGCGGCCTGCCGGTCACCCGCCCAGCAGCCGGCTGTCTGCTGCGGTTCTCATGTTCTCCCTTGGCCGGGCAGGGGTGGCGTGGAGGTGGGTGGCACGCTCTCCTGAAGGTTTGGGATATTGTAAAGGGGCAGCACAGAGCTGCGGGGTTTGATGTCCTCTTGACAGTGGTTCCTGGTGTCCCCAGGAAGGTGAGCGGCTCATGGAGGCTTGTAAGGGGGAGAGGCCGGTGAGAGGGGCGGCATCTGGAGTCAGGGTCGCATGTGAGCAAAGTCTGGCCAGGCGGGGCTTGGACCACAAACTCTGGGGATAGATAAGCAGAGAGAAGAACGAGGAGGATAGAAAGAAAGAGCTCCAGCACCGGGAGACGGCCCCTGCCCGCACGGTCAGGAGCTTCTGCTCGTCTCCTGTGTGGACAACACTCATGCTTGCAAACACATAGGGTCGAATCATGCAGTTCTGTTCTGTTTCCTTCAAAAACATTTCTTTTTAAACCAAAGACCTCTTTTAAATTCAGTACCTAGAAATTTTTAATAGGACCCCAAACTAAATTCCATAGCACGGCTTGCATCTTCCTGATGCAAAATCCAATGTAGGATGCTAATTTATGAAATTTACAAGGACAGTAGCCCTTCTCTTAATACATGCGGTTAACATTTTCCCAAGTGTTATTTATCTTTGCATTTTCGTTTTGTCTCATTTTGTTTTTCATGCAGCTGATTTTAGCTGTAATACACACTGTTTTGGGTTTTGTTGTCCTGCTTGGAAAGCCCTTCTTCAGCCCGAAATTATGAAAAGGCATTGGAAGTTGTGCACACTTAGGTGAAACGAACAGAGTCCCCTCAGGAGAGCTAACCTTGCCCGACAATCCAGGGTGAACTGGTCCGGGCCCTAGTGGTGTCAGGAGAGGAGCTGGGAGAGCCGGAGGACGATGGGCTGGGGAGCAGGGAGGGGACCGTCTCAGTGGCCGAGAGGGAAGGGGTGGCACCTGGAAGAGGAAGGGGGGGGCAGATGGCGGGCTGGCTTGCGTGGCCATTCCGCTTTCAGTCTCTGGACGTGCAGCTGTTGATGTGGAGGCCGGGGGATGGGTCCAGCTGCGGGGCTGTGGGATGGTGGTCTGGGGCCCTGGAAGTGGAAGTGGAGGGGGGCCTCCCCTCACGCGGTCTGCCGAGAGCTGGGGGGGGTTCGTTCTTGGTGACAGTTGGGACAGGCACACAAGAGCTGTTGTAGGCTCCCACTGCTTCTCATCAAGTGTAACTTCCAAGAGAAGAGTCCGAGATGACAGTTGGGCGATAATGTTACACTTGGAGACCAGATGTATCGTATACATTCCAGATCCGATTTCGACTGTGAGCTACATTGTATCAGAAACCATCAACAAAGTTTCAGCTTTGTAATACATAGCCGAGCACGCTGAGACCGGAGCACACTGACGGACATTATCAGAGTGTATTCCTCCTACTTTTTAATATAGAAAATTTCTTTTTAGGGGAAGGGGGGGAGAACCCCAAGTAGGCTCCATGCTCAGAGCCCAACACGGGGCTCAATTTCCTGACCCTGAGATTTGTGACCTGAGCTGAAATCAAGAGTTGGATGCTTAACCAACTGAGCCACCCAGGCACCCCCGGAAAGTATCTTTTCAACTCAGTTTAATATCACGAAAGCCTGATATTCTATAAAAAAGATTCAATAGTGTAGCAGGAATTAAGGGAAATGTTACATTAAAAAACAGATTAGTATTTGTATTTTATTTTATTTTTTGAATTCTGTATTACTTGAATGTCTAATTGTAGACCAACCGCATATATACTCATCAAGTATTTTATTACCGTCCCAGTAGAAACACCTTGAAAGGACACATCAGGTACTAAAAAAATGAGTGGATGGAAAAGACATCTATTCTTCAGGAAACGCCTGGGTCTGCTATTTTGTGTCATTAAGCACAATTTGCAATACTTGGTACGTAAGTGTGGGGTGTGCTGACAGCGGGAGGCAGAGGTTGGCATCATGAAATGAGAGCAAGGAACAGAGTCATTAATGGTGGAAGAGAACCAGTAGGTAATTGGGTCCATCCCCTGGGCTTACACACCCAATTCCACGGGGTCTATTTTTAGGGTTTTATTTAGCTGACTGGGAGAACTCTCGGAGATGGTGGGGCTGCTTTCATTTCTCCTCGGAAGACAATTAAATAGACAGCCTGCCTTTCCTAAGGAAAGGTTCCCGACGTTCGGTGCCCACTTGGCGTTCAGGGTCATCCTGTCTGTGTATTTACGGCTCTGGGTCAGCACGCGAGCCTTTTGTTCGGCTCGGGTTTCTGTGCTGAGATCCCTCGCTATTATGAGAGCAGAAATTTCCTAGTTATTACTTATGTTAACCAAGTCGACGCCCGTATGAATCAGTTAAATTCTAGTTTTCTTTCCCCTGATTTGTTCTTAAATTGAATGATGATGCTAGTTGTCACTGAAGCAGACGGGACTGGACGTGGCTTCTGCCTTGGTGGTGGCCGTGGCCGTGGAGTGCCATCTGGGCTGGGCGCTCCTGCCTTCACGCACCCTGAGGACCTCCTTGGCCCCTTCTAGCTCTGTTTCCTCCACACAGAGTTTTTATGTTTAAATAAACTGGCTGTTTGGGCTCACACATGCCTTTCTGATTTCTGGCTAAACTGTCACCATTTGCTTTATGTCTAATCCCAAATTTCATGTCAGTGCTCCGCCTGCCCCCACTGGCCTTCCGTCTGCAGAGCACGGCGGTGTTGGTGGATGCGACCCCCCTTGGGGTGGACGGACCAATAGGCTTGGCCCCGAGTGTCCTGGGTCTCTGTTACCCTGAGAAAACGTCTCCGGTTGAACTGTACAGAATCTTGAGAATTGAAATTCTTCTAATTTTTACCTCCTGAAGTCAGCGAAAAACCTGGTGTGAGAGCATTTCAGTGTGCAGGCCTTTGGGCGGCCTTGCATGGGGCCACTGTGAGCAAGCTCCCTCGGGACCCCACGCCCTTGGTGGGCAGACACCCTGCAGGCCCCACGGAGCTGCTGAGGGTGGCCCGGGGTTAGCCGTGGGGACTCCCTCTCAGCCCCAGCCTGCGGCCCAGGTTGCCGCTGAAAATCTCCGGGGTCGCCTGCGGTCTCTGGATGTTCCATACGGCGCTGTACGACCTCCGTGAGCACGGTGACTGCACCAGGGGGTCGCGGGCTCTGCTTGACCGGCCGCGAGCTTCATTCTGGCCTGGGGAAGGGATGCACCATCTAGACTCGTGGCTGGTGTGGCATGGAGGGTGGTCAGTGGACATGGTGCTTCATTCATTCATGTTTAAAGATTTTATTTACTTGACAGAGAGAGACACAGCGAGAGAGGGAACACAAGGAGGGGGAGCGGCAGAGGGAGAAGCAGGCTCCCCGCCGAGCAGAGAACCCGAAGTGGGGCTTGATCCCAAGACCCTGAGATCATGACCTGAGCCGAAGTCAGAGGCTTAATGGCTGAGCCACCCAGGCGCCCTGGAAATGGTGCCGTAATGTTACGAGAAGTGATTCTTGTCTCCCTTCCTCACCCCTCAACACACACCCCTGCATCTGCACAGAAGTGAAACAAAAGCAAAACCCACACACCCAGGACATAAAGACGGAATCACAGAGTTTGAGACTTTCCCCGGGCCCGTTCCTTTCTTTCTTTGCTCTGCTATGCTTGCAAGCCTCCATGCTGCGGCTCTGGAAATGCAGAAGGGAGACGAGCTCTTCCTCTTGGCTTCGAGTTACGCGGAGCCTGGACGCACACGTCACGAGCAGGTACTGGGACCTGGGATCCGAAGATGAGTTACATGGAGACGGCAGGTGGGCAGGCTGCAAAGGTCTGCGACGTCCAAGGTGTTTCTCCTCTTTCCAGCCTCGCCCCATGCGCCACGCTGCGTGGTGGGGGCTTTGGCACGTGCGGCTCGTCGGGCAGCGGTCCCCGGTGTGGGGGTGGAGGCGCCCCTGCACAGGTGAGCCGGGAGCTGGGGGGGGGGCTGGGGAGTTACTGAGGAGACGGAAGGCGTTGGTCTCAGGGACTGATTGGACTGAGAGGCCAGAGGAAGGGCAGACTTCAGGACACCTGTCCTGCTCTTGGTTGGGGCACCAGGAGCGAGGCAGGCAGAGCCCAGGACTCCGCTGAGACGGCCTCATTCAGACAAGCCGTGGGAGGCTGGGTCTCCCAGGACGTCCCGCTTTCAGTCCGGACCCTGGCATTTTTCCCGGGCGTGGCGCGGGAGGTCTGCCCTTGCTGGGTCGTGGGGTCCGCTACCAGCGTTCCCGGAGTCCTCGCTTCTTTGTTTGACCACATCTGTCCTCCCAGAGTGTGTTTCCTGAGGGCGGATTCTGTGCCTGTCCCTCTCCTCTTTACCCTCAGGCAGCGGCGGCCGCCTGACTGGATGGCAGTTCAATGGCAGGTGACGTTGAGACACATGTCCAAGACCCGAAGTCAGGCACTGCCTGGGGCTGGGAAGTGATGACGTGCGCCTGTGTTGGAAGACGTGTGCACACCTGTGTGTCCCGGGGCCTTGGGAGCCCCAGCCCTGCGCGAGGACACTGGTGTTGCTTCCAGTTGCCCCCGGTGCTGGACCAGCAAACACCAAGCTGCAGGGCGTGGGATGGACCCGTCCGGAGCAGCATTGACCAGATAATAAAAATGAGCCCCAGACGTGCTGGTCCACCCCTGGACTTCCGGCCTCCTAAAGGGCCTCGTGCTTGTGTTTCCAAACGGTCGCAGGCTTCTTCATAATACTTCGCGGAGGGGGTGGGGGTTACGTCAGGGCCAAGGAGAGGAATGTGCAGCACGAATAGGGCTTTCGATTGGCAATTGCTTACAGTTTAAAGCCTCCACATGAAAGTGAGCATTTGGCAGAGGTACTCGGACAATTGTCGTTTCCTGCCTCACTTTCAAAGAAATTGAAGTCAAGTGTCTATACTAACGTTTGTAAAATTTTAAGTGTGATTCCCTTACTCTATCCTGAGCCCGAGTGCTCGGCTGTGCACGTTGCAGATCTCCACTCCCCCGAGCGGGTGGGACCCTGCACCCGGGGAAGAGGGAGGGTGATGAGACCCCAGGGCCCGTGCCACCAAGACAAGGGTGTTCAGGGAGTACAGGCGCTATAATCCCAAGTTGCCCATTTTCGTAGGAAAGGTGTTGTTCGTGAATACAAAAAGTCCCAGGCAAACTCTGGATGCTGATAAAGGTGTTGGTCCCTGGCCGGTAGAGAAGACGGCTCTTATGCAAATGGCCGGTCTGTGGGGCTGGGAAGGCGCACACAGGGAGACACACTTCTGTCGAGCGAGCAGGCCATCCCGCACTTGGCGCCGGGGCGCAGCCCGGGCCATGCTGTGTGTCCGCGGGACAGAGAACGGTTAAGAAGGCCCCGAAGACCCCACCTGACTCTGGTGCTGAGGGGTTCGGCTCTGCAGACAGGAAGGGAATCCAAGATCCCCAGATCCAGATCCCCAGAGGATGGACGGAGCCAGACAGCAGCGACATGGTCACGGCTTCATGGCTGAAACCCTCTGGCGTGGACACCACCACCCCACATGGGATCTGGAGTCTAGACGGGGCCTTGGGAGCGACCAATGTCATTCCAGCACTTTCAAGCCAAGCAGATGCTAATTCTAGGACGTGGTTCTGATCCTGAGCAAAAACTTTGCTGTAGGAAACTGAGCACAGGTCCCAGAGACCGTGGTCAGCTCCATGGGAATTCACTCATCCGTCGGTCGGACTCAAATGCTTAGAACAGCACCAACAGGTCAATAGTAGAAATCTCGAGACACACTTATCAGGATTAAAAAAAAATAATGCTAAAAAAACAGGAAGGGACAGCACGGGGCAAATGGCTGGGGGTGCGCCGGACCCCACTGTCCCCTCCCAGCTGGCAGCCACTGCCCTTGTGCGCTCACCCCTGTGGTCAGCAGCCCGCCCACGCTGGAGGAACGAGCCGACCTGCGCCCCATGCAGGCAGGCTTTGCAGAGGAGCAGGGGCTCGGGGCTGCCAAGGACAGTCCCTAGGCTGTAGGATGGGGCCCATGGGCCAGGAGGTCTGCCCAGGAAACACGTTTTGGGTGGTGGTGTGAGTGAGAAGAAACGTCTACTGTGCTGACTCTTTAAAGTGTGGGGTTGGCGATTTTGCAGCAACTAGTATTACCTGATGTCCTCGGTAAAAAGCAAAGTTCTTACCCAGAAGCAGCCAGGACAGTCATCCCCTCGAGGCTGACGCTTGTGATGTAGGAAAGGTCGGGCTGTCCGAACTCCAGCGGTGTGTCTCCTCGAGACGCCCCAGACGGAGACCCGCGGCTTCACAGTGCACAGGTGCGTTGGGGCACGTGGCTGCCCTCATCTCCCCCGCGCTGTCCCGGCCGGGCCACGCATGCGCCTTAGGCAGCCACACACACGCACAGTGTTTCAAAGTGTGTGATTGTTAGACACGCGGTTGTCTGTCGTGAATTGGATTCCATTTTGAACATGGAAACATTTACCCCACGGGTTTTGAAGCTTAGAAAGAAGGGTTTTGTTGGATCCATTTCTGGGGGAGGTGACTGGCAGTTGGGGGTTCCCCCTTAATGGCCTGCCCGGAAAGGGGGAGCGCACGTCCCACATGTGGTGCTGTCCTCCTGCGGGGGCTGGCGGGGGGGCTCCAACCTGTCACACCAGAGACGCTGGCGGGGGTGGGCGAACGTGACCCAGTTGTGCTACGTTCCCTGGGGTTCAGGGGGCGGCACCCATCTCCCCTGGCTTTCAGGTGTTGTCTGACGTGCCTGGACACGATTCTGTGCTATGCTCACTGTGAGAAAAATGGCAGTGACGTGAATTTAGTGCGAAGGAGAGTGGCGGGCTCTGGGCCCGGGGACCACCTGCGTCCAGAGCCCCTCGCAGAAGCCCGTTCAATGCTGTTATGTCAAAGCAAAGGAGGGCATATCTGTGTCCCTGCGCTTTGTGGGAGAAATATAAGTTTGACAACCGAAGAATGAATGAGAAGTCTGCGCAGTCTTGACACTTACGGGATCTCACGAATAGATCTCTCTCATGCTTCTAGAATATTTTATTTGATTTCTGCTTCCCTAAAAAACATGCTAGCCAATCTCTAATACCTCAGAGCATCTCTGGGTGAGGTCTTTGCTGCTTGGAGCTGGATCCATCTCAGTTCACGCTTGCTAAGCTTTGCATACTTTTGGCTCTTAATTTCTGACCTTATTTGCTTGTGGCAGGCACTTTTCTGCGATGTGCAAACTCTCTGGTTGGTTTGAACCTTGATGGAGTCAGAGACTTCTCTCTCTGTTGCCAGCCCCTTGCTGCCACAAGACGCAGGACAAAGTGATGGAAGCTTCTAAATTTTCTCCTTTTTCCTTCTGGATTCTGCAAAGAGAGCTTTTCTCTTGGTAGGAAGGAGGGCGTCGGGAAGTCAGCGTAGGCCTGATGGGTCTGCCTGGCGCCCGACTCGGACGCAACTTCAGCTGTAACTTCAATGCCGGCAGAGCGCTGGGGAGGCCGCCCAAGCTGGGAGTTTTTTAAGCTCCACATTGAACCGTGTTTTCATTGAATACAATTACAAAGGAACATAATATCTCAAATTTTTGAGTCACAATCTTAGGCTTATTACTGTCAAAAAGCAATTACAAGCTATTTTTATGCAGAGCTCAAACATAAAATTAAAGACTCAGAAATGAAAGAGAAACATTTTTAACCATACTATCCAGTGCTCACAACATTATGTATGAGCCAAATGTGGAGCATAGAAAATATGCATATTCTGCAACCACGGAGGGTGTTTACGGAGATAAACGGGAAGAATAATTTGGGCCAGCTGTTTGTAGTAACTTTGTTTCTATGCTTGCTGATATGTTAGAGCACAGAAGAGTCAGGAGAAAAGATTGTATTGAAATGTTTAAAGTCTTGAAATAAGCGAACTTTTTTCGAACGTGGTGTTCAGAACCAGAGATGAGACCATTTCGTAATCCATCTGAGCAACCTGGGGAGAAGGACAGAGATTTCTGGGGTGCTGGGCTCTGTGCTCGCCCGTGGCCTCCCCGTGGGCTCGGGGTCATGGGCCATCAGAGCAGGAGCGCCCGATTCAGAAAAGGTGCTCAAGAAGTCTGAGCCCTTGAGGTTGCCCACACACAGGCCCTCGCCCGGGCGGTCAGCCAGGCGGGCCGTCAGGCAGCACAGGTTATCGGCTCTGCACAGCAGGGGCCTGTCCCTGCTGGCCTGGTGGGCGGGTCTGCAGAAGCTGGTGAGCTCGTGGGACGGAAGGACGGCGGCCGTCTGGTGCCAGCGCTCGGACACGGCAGTGTTAGCTGGTCTTACTTTGCTGCTGCTACGTTCTGAAATTCCAGGGGCCTGGTGCGTTTGCCTCTGAACATCAGGGTCTTCCCTGTGTCTCTGAGCTGACCTTTTACGGGGAAGGCCTGTTTCTCAAAGTGCTACCCTATGGTACCCATCTCCTCTCCCTCAACTGTCAGAAGATGGGAAGAGGACTTTCCTCTGGATTTCCATCCCCAGAATCAACTCTGGCACGGAGCAGGCGCTCTGCTCAGTTTGGAGCTAAGATGCGAGGGAGCAACATCCCAGGGTGGCAGGACCAGTCCACGGCCTGTTGGGCAGGCGAGTACAGTCACGCATCCCGAGCTGGCAGAGGCTGGGCCTGGTCCACACCCGACCCGCTGCTCCCTCGGACGGGCCAGGAATGGAGTCTTTCCAAGGGAGATGTAACAGTGACTGGTGTGAACCTTGTTCCCACAGACCCTTCACAAAGCTTCCCCGGAGTCCACTCCACGCGTCTACAGAGCCACAGCAGCGTCACCCCTGCTGTGCATGAAGACACCAAGGTCACGCCCACGAGGCGTGGACACATCAGTGGAGGCAAGCTCTGCCCGTTGGCACTCCCTCCCTCGGGCGCCGAGGAGCCCCGATGGCCCTCACGACCAGAAACGTGGGCCTGCGGGTTCCACGGAGGGTTCAGAGAGCCTTGGCCACAGGCGGAGCTGGACGTCACGTCGGGGAGCACACAGCACCAAACCTCAGCTTGAGTCTCCAGGCTCGCCATGGGGTGCAGGTTACCTAGGGAGGCAGACCAAGGTCTCCCGGAAGCTGACGGTGACACCAGGGCTTTCCTGCACTTTTGCCGAGCTCCCTGTCCTTGGTCCTGTTTGTCCTATGGGTCGGTGCAGGTGAGACATGCTGGGCCACGGGGGTCCGGTGGGCTTGCCTCAGGTAGCGTGGCTCTGATATGCACTTTCAGAATTTAAGAATCTTTCCCTCCTGATTTTACAAAACGTTTGTAGCCCACGATGCTGGGAAGCCATCTTACGTGCCTGAAAACCTTAATGAGCTCAGGGCACCAGAACACGGCTTCTGACTTTCCTGATTAGGAGCAATGGGTATGGGACCAGGAGTGAGTCCATGGCGCCTCTCGCGTGTCCTGTGTCCCTTTTCTTTCCAAGGTGGATTTTTTAAAAAAGATTGTATTTATTTTTTTGACAGAGAGAGATCACAAGTAGGCAGAGAAGCAGGCAGACAGAGAGGAGGAAGCAGGATCCCTGCAGAGCAGAGAGCCCAATGTGGGGCTCGATCCCAGGACCCTGAGACCATGACCTGCCGAAGGCAGAGGCTTTAACCCATGGAGCCACCCAGGTGCCCCTCCAAGGTGGATTTTATTCCTAAAGTTTCGGGGCTCAGGACAAGGATTGGGTCTTAACAAACAAACCCACGGACAGTCAGACCACACAGAGTGCGTGCACCTGTGGCTGTGGGCCTGGTCACGCCGTGGCCCACACGTGGGAGTTCGTCCAACTGCGTCTTCCCTGCAGGAACGTGCTGGGTGAACTCAGGAGAGGGCCAGGGAGCAGCTGGAGATCCTGTGTCCCCACACCCCCTCGCAAAACACAGCGCACACGTGCTCTAGCCAGGAGCATGCCAGCGCCGGTGTGAAAGTGTCATCACGCGAACCCACTCCAGCACGACGTGTGCGGGGGACATGCAGCGGGGGCAGCCGGGTGGGCGTGTCTGTGCTCGCTGTGGCCGAGCTGTGCCCTGCGCGCGTCCGCCCGCCTTGGGCCAGGCTATGTGCTGAGCCCCGGTCTCAGGTCCGTAAGAACTGGCGGCGCCGTTCCCACGAGCGGTAACCAGCAAACACGTATATGGGTGATCACACGCTCCCACAAAGATCCGCCGTGTTCTCAGACCAGCCCATTTCCTGCTTCAGTGAACCGTCCTGCTGCTAATCTGTGCGGTCTCACCCCGGGTGATGGAAACACTTGCCCTCTTTCCAGGTGCCGTTATATTGTTTTATTTGACATGTATAATGCATGAGAAGAACCTGTTTGTCAAACATTCCAGACAGGCCGTGCAACCCTGCAGCAGTCGGCAACGGTCACCCCAGCCAGGGGGAGGGAGCGAGAGCCGGGGTTTGCCTTCATTTACCCCAAGAACTGTTTGTGGTGACGAAGCACACGCCGTGACGTTCACCCGCGGGACGTGGCGAGTCCGTGGCTTCGGCGCTCACAGGGTGTGCGCTGTCCCTGCACCGTGCCGCCGCCTTCTCGGACCCGCGACCTTCGGCGCGGCCCCGGTACACAACCTCCCGCCCCCGACGACCACCGCTTGCTCTCTGCCCGCGCGTCGTTCCGAGAAACGGAATCACGTCACTTGTGGTCCTTCTGGGACGGACGTCGTTGCTGCACGACACGTTGTCCCGTTCGTGCGTGTTGCCGCGCCTGCGTGCTTTGTTCCTCCCCGACTGCTGACCTCGCTCCCTCGGAAGAACACACATTGTTGCACGCTGCGGCATCTCCTTGCCCACGCATGAGCCCGTGGACTTCTGGGTTCTTTTCACATTTTGCTTCTTGTGAAAAACGACTCCTGTCCTAGTTTTGTAAGTATTTAGAGTGAACATGGATCTTGAAGCTGGGTGATCCCACGTTCTTAGGGCGGAGTGCGGTGGTCTGATTACCAGCCCGGTGTGCTGGCCGCAGCAGGGTCTCCTGGTCGGCGCTATCTTGCCTTCTTGTGCTTGGTCTCCCTGAAGTAACGCCAGGGCTTGAGAAGGGCCCGACCCCAGGTACAAACTGCACGGGAGGAGTGGGTCAGGCAGAAGCTCGATCGGGAAGCCCTGCAGAATCAGGTCACAGATCGAGAGTGGAGCCAGGGTCCCTTCTCTGCCCAGCCGAAGGGGCATGTGGGCTATGAACTTGGGGCTTCTGTCCACGGGTGGCCCACCGACGGCCTCTGCTTCAGGGTTTGCACTTCCCGGGTCAAGGAGTGAGGCGAGTCCTAGCAACGACACCATTGCACTGTGAAGTCCTGGAGGAGTCATGTGCCCTGGGATATTTCACTTCCTGTTGCCGGTTTTGGTACGAGTGCTGTGACGTTCAAAGTGACGGGGAGAAGACAGCTGGGGTTTCAGGAATGAAAGCACCTCCTGTGCCCTGGGAGTCTGCAAGCGCCCCTGTTCTGTCCAGCTGTGGGCTTTGCCAAGCTGTCCCCCTGCCCCTTGATGTGGAAACCGAGGCCCCAGCACTCGGTCCTCCAGGTCAAGAACCGTAGCTGTCCCCCATCTAAGGTGGACTAATACTCTCTCTCTCTCTCTGCACGGCCCCTCCGCCGGCGCACACGCTGCTGTCTCCGTGCGTGTGCGGAGCGCGGGGCCTGGTGCAGGGAGGAAGTCCTGTACGAGCTCACTCGTTCGTGGAGTTGAAGAGCCTTGGGCTTCCAGAACCGGGGGGGGGGGGTCCCCTGGCTGGGGTTGGGGACGGATGCTGATACAACGTCCACTGTAAGAGGAATGAATTCGAGACCCCAACGCGCAGCACGGTGGCTGTGGTGAGGACACCCCCCGCACACCCGGACACTTTCTAAGACAGCGGCTCGCAAGCGCGTTCATGCGCGCCCGGCATGGGAACAGGGGGGCGGGGGTCCCCGAGCGTCACTGTGGTGCTCGTCTCACCGCGTGTACTTGTTTCAAACATCGCATTGTGTACCTTTAACTCACATGATCCTTATTTTTAAAATGCCAGCGTTGGGACTGAGAGGCGGGTCGCGGCGTGTGGAGATGCGCAGCTTCGCAGGGTTTACGGACGGTTCCGTGAGGACCGACGGTGAATTTCCTCAGAGGCCGTTGTAGCCTTGTGGGGCTGCTTAGGTGACGTCTGTGCTCGGGTCCATCAGTCGGCTAGTTAGCAGAATTCTTTTCTAATGTCGAGGAAGAGGAGCAGAAGCTCTGAAGGTGTGGAACGGGCAACTTGCCCCGTGCCTGTCGCCCCATGAGTCGGCCAGCACCGTTCAGACACACTTGCTGAGGGCTCTTGGGTGTATTTCATCATTTTCTAATGCTCCGAGAGTCGGTAATTTGGGGGCAGTCAATCCGAACAAGCCAGCAGCTCTTCCTTCACTGGCCACTCATTTTAAATATGAGAAACCTTCGTATTGATTAGCTGGTTCCTTACGTATGTAACGTGACTGGGCCGGAGATTGCAGGAATGACGGCGGGACGAAGGCTTGTTCGGACAAGTGCGTAGGTGCGTCAGACACCGGGGGAAGCCGGGAAAGAAGGTTGTAGAGCCTGGCCTGGTCCTTGGGAGGGTGATGGCAGATATCGCAGAACTCGGACGCTGGAGAGGGGACAGCTCTTCTTCCCTCTACCCCGTGCTGGCTGGGCAGATCCCGGCAGGTGCACAGGCTTCCTTTCCAAGTGCAGTTTGCCACCCATCGGCGTTTTTGTTTGCTTATTTTCCATTCGGACTTTCTTCTAGTTGAGGAATAACTTGCATATATAGAAGAGTGAGCAAAGCATCAGAGCGTCTGTCCACTGTCCAGAAGCTGAATCCGTTTCACTACCACCTGGATGGGGAGGCGTCTAGAAAATGTCTTCATGGCCTGAGCGCCGTCGTTGTCTTCCTGAAAGGTAAGCGCTCTCGTCCCTCTACAGTCTGTTCTACTTTCGTGGGGCTTTGAACTTTATAAGGTGGACTTAGCGTGCATTCTGTTTGTTTGGCTTCTTTGTTCAGCCTCGTGATGACCAGACTCACTCTGTCACCGGTTCACTGCAGGTCATTCCCTTTCAACGCCGGGCAGCCTTCCTCACATGGGAAGAGCATGGCGTCCCCTTCTGTTCTACTGATGGGTGTTTGGGTCATTCCACACTGTTTGTCTCCCAGGAATACATATGGCAGGGTCAGAGCTCATGACTGAGTCATCAGGAGTGACATACAGGAGGGGACAGGGCTTTGGCTCTCGACACTTGTGCACCTGAGGAAAGGGTGTCAGAATGTTGTTGCTTCTGTGCCTGGAACCAGAGCCTGACATCAGCTGGATGGTGCGACATGGGGACAGAAGGATGAGGGCAACTTGCATGTCCAATTTGGAATGTAGGAGGATAGACTCAGACCCAGGTGGTTTCCCACCATCTCCAAGCCTCCAACTTTGCTACGCAGAAGACCTTGGAGAAGTGGGACCCTTTGTTGAAGGCTCAGAGGATGAGGGAGGAGGTCAGCTGGGCTGGAGGTGTGGCTGTCCAGTTGTAGTCATAGTGACCAAGGGACCTAGCAGCACCGTGGCCTGCCTGACCAGAGTCAAAGCAACCCTGGAGACATGTCTGTCTTCTGCTTATGGATTCTGGAGCTCTCTGTGCATCACAGGTATGACCCTTTCGTTCGTGAGTGTGTTGCAAACATCTAACCGTGTGCCTTACATTTTCATGACATTAATGGCTCTGTTTGGTGGATAGTTCTTTGGTTCAGTGCTGTTCAAATTCTCAGGCTTCCTCTTTGCAGACAGAGTTTCATATTCTGTTTAGGATAGCTTTCCCTATTCCAAGATAATGGGGTTTTTAAAATACAATCTTTTAGAGGTTTTTATTCTTGGATTTTTGTATTTATATCTCAAATCCCTTGGAAATCGTGTGGTGTGAGGCAGGGCTCCACTTTATTTTTCCACATGGGGACAGGAATGCCAGACCCCCTGCTGGCTTTGTCCACTGCTCTTCCGCATCACACTCGGCAATAATCAATGCCTGTTTACGGATGGGCCTGTCTCCGAGTCCTTTTTCTGACCCACTGCTCTGTCTACCTGTCTTGTTTTAATATCACATTGTCTTCATTACTATCTGTGGATAAGACGATCTTCTTCAGAGCAGGTCTTCTCGCCTTGTTCATAGACTTGAGTGTCCATGTACGTTTTAGAATAGATTTGTTGTCTTCAAGTCTCCCCTTAGACTTTAATTGGGGTTGCATTGAACTTACAGCAACTTGAGGAATTTGAGAATTGACATCTTCGTACAGGGAGTTTCCCCATCCACTAAGTGGGTGTATCTCCTCATTTACTTAGTTCTGTAGTTTCTTCGAGGAATGGCTTGTTGGTGCCTTTCCTGGTGAGTGCAAGGGTGTGCACGTGTGCAGAGGTAGAGATCGTGCATTTACTAGATTTATTTCTAATCCGAGGTGGCTGCAAAGCATTTGGTACATTCGATGCTAATATAAATAGTGGTTTTTTTTTTTTTTTTTTTACTAAGCTGAATCTTAGTCAATGTTCCCCGTGTACCGGAAAATAAGGTGTAGTTTACAGTTGTTGTACAAGTGAAATTTGTTGTCTTGTTCTAATGTTTTAAAAAGAATCTGCCTCCTCCATGTTTTAACCATTCTTCCTCTCAGTTATTGAACAGGAAGAACTCACATCTATTATAATTGTGGGCTTGTTCATGTGTTTGCTGGTAACAAGTTCTCCTGGTTTTTGCTTACCTGGGAACGTCTCTATTATAGCATCTTCCTGATGCTTATCTGTGCTGGATACAGATGTCTGGGGGGCCATTCCATCTTTTAGCAATTTAAAAATATCATTTCATTGTCTTCTGGTTTTAATTGTTTATTTTGAGGAGTTAGCTCTCATTCTAATGCTTCTTCCTTTAAATATAATATGCCTTTGTCTCTTACTGCTTTTAAGATTTTCTCTCTTTTTAAAAAGCAATTTTATAGCACCTGGGTGGCTCAGTCAGGTAAGCATCTAACCTTGATTTCGGCTCAGCTCATGATCTTAGGGTCCTGAGATTGAGCTGTGCGTTGGGCTCTGTGCTCAGCGGGGAGTCTGCTTGAGACTCTCTCTCTCCCTCCCTCTGCCCCTCCCTCTGTTCTCTCACACTCTCTCTCTAAAAAAAAAAGGAATTTTATTATAATGTGTTCATATGTAATTTTATATTCCAACTGGTGTTCCAAAGACTTCTTGAATCTCTGGCTTAACATCTTTCAGCATTTGATACTCTTTTCTGTTCTTATATCCCCAAACAGAGCCTCTGGAATGTGTTTACTCTTCCCTCTTAGATTCTAAATACACATAGAACATCCTACTCGAATCTATCCATTTCAGGTTTGCTCTTTATTTTCCATTCTTTTGTCTCTCCCTGCTTCATCCAGGATGTTTTCTTCTGGCCAATTCTCCAATTCACTAAGTCTCTCTTCAACTAGATCATGTGATAATACCAGATCGCCTGACTGACAGTATCTGATAATATTGATCTGATATCTTATCTTCAGCTTATCTACCCTGTGTCTGTACCTGAATTTTGAAGTTTCTCTTCTCTTTTCTTCTACAATTTTGAGCTTTGTCACTCCCGCCCCCTTGTCTCTTGGTCTCTGGCTGTGCAGACTGTGGATGTGGCCAGAGGTTCTCTGTGACTCTCCCCTCCTTTCTCTTTCCTGGGAGTCAGGGCCACCCCTGACTTGCTCTGACCAGTAGAATCTGGTGGAAGTGATGCTGCATGAACTCTGAGCCTGCACCTTCACGTGTCCCACACCCATGCTGGAAACCCTCTAGCCACTGTGAGAGTGATCTGGCCAGACTGATGAAGGTTGGGAGGCCACGTGGAGAAAGGCCCAGGCATGTGGGCACTTCCACTGACCTTGTCCTCCTGGAGGGGGTTCTGGACATAAAGGAAGGCCCAGCAGAGGACAAGTGAGCCTGGCTGGGACCAGGCGAGCTGCCCCCTGAGGTCGTCCTGACCTGCTGGGCTAAATAAACATGTTCTTGTTTACGCCTTGGTGTATGAGGTGGTTTGTCGCAAATTTCTCTGTTTAAATTCTCAACCATTAAAAAAATTCTTTAAATATACTGGTCGTGTCATTTTAATCTATTCACATTCTATACTCAGTCTCCTTGTGGGCACGGTTGTACTGCACATCTGTTCTCTAACTTTTGGTCTTGACTTCTATTTTTCTGATGAATTTGCTTATTATTGATATAATGATGGACATTGCATGAGAAAAACTTCAAAATATTTTGAGGATTATGGTATCTTTTTTCAGACTACATTTGCCTCTGGGGGGCAGTTACAGATCTTGTGGGAACCCCTCTGTCCAGTTTCACAGGTCTAGAGTCTATGAAACTTACCTTTAGTAATAGGGTTAACCTTTCAGAATCCCAACCCACAGTGTGGGGCCTTTGCCAGTCTTCCCTTTCAAAGCTGGGTTCCAATTTCTAGGCAGTAGACTAGGGAGGCTGTTAGAGACTTTGTGCATGTTTGGGTCTCCCGGCTGCCTCCTAGGGACCATGACGCTGTAGGAGAAAGCAGTTCCAGACCCTGTGCCCCCTTCGCCCCTTGTCATCCTCCTTCTAGACCAAGCCTGGCAGGTCCTTCATGGCTGTGTCCTTGCTTTCTGAACTTTGTGCAAAGTTAGTTTTTTAAAAACAGATTTTCTGTCTTTTAGCATGAGAATTAGTTAGAATTATCTGGACCTGCATTACCAGAAACAGAAATACACAGGATTTAAACAGAATTTTTTTTATTTTAAGCACCGAGAGGTACAAAGAAAGACAGAAAAGCCTACTTCCACATGCAAATGTCAGCACTTCGGTGCGTGTTGGGACTCTCCAGACAAACTTCAAATGGGGTCGGTTTTCAGCACGAGGCTGAGGTGAAGAAGAGGGACATGGAGTTTGGTGCCTTGAGGATTGTGTGTCCTGCAGCGGACAAGACACTGACCTGGGCTGGATGCTGGTGACGTTCATTATGGTCTTTGGATAAATTTCCAGTGAGTCATAGCGTTTGACAAGGAGGAAACCCTAAAGATGCCTTCTTGTTTGTGGCATGTTCTGGGTTCCATGATTGTTTGGCTTTTAATGGAACTGTAATCTTCAAGGGATCTGTGCCTGTTGCTCAGAAACCATTAGCATAGCTTCTGTTAGAGAATTACAGAGTGTTATCCCCTCATTTGGAAGGGCAAGAGGTGATGATCAAACCAGTTTACATGAATACGTTTGCTTTATCCACCGATTTACTGAGTGCCTGTGGACGTTCTGAAGGGAAAATCCATTCAAATGAATACTGATGAGGCTCGGATGTCTGGTTGCGCAGAGCCCTTCGGCCGTGCATTTCTGAAGTTTCCTTTGAAATCCCAAGGATATCGTTTAGCTTAGAAATGCATTATTAATGTTCCAATTAATATAAAATTCTCTGTTGTATTTTTGGTGACTTGAGTAAGAACCGATAAATCTTACAAACTACGATGCAAATTGCAGCAAAAATTCGTGAGGACATTCTCTGCTCTAGAATTACAAGCTCCCTTACAGCTTCTTGTGCTTGGCCCAGGTTCCCTTACTTGCCTTTGTTACTAATGCAGATGCATGTTTTCTGAGTTCGCACTGAATCCTAAACCAGGCCCTTCCTAGGACGGAGCCCCACAATTCCTGCTGCAAACAACGGCATTGCTCCGGCATCATCATAATTAGAAGCTGGAGGTTAGTGCGGTGCCTTTAAAGATGGCTCAAGGTGATGCCAAATATTTGCACAATTCCCCGGAATTTGCAAACTGTGTCCTACTCAGCATTCATAGGTGCAAAGCGAGTAACTCCTTGTGTGTGGCCACCGTGGGAGCTCCGTTTAGCATGCGTGAACCAGAGAGCTGAGGGTTTCACGGCAGGTGACGGGTCCTGTGATGACATTCTGGAGAATTTATCCTTCTGCATGAAGAACGAAGAAACCGGAGCAAAGGCAGGGGCTTCCTTTGAAATTCTTGGAGAAAACGGTCATATGGAAGCACATCCGTCTCTGAATGAGCGCTCTGGGGGTCTTGGATGAGGAGAGTGTATTGTAGAATCTTGCTTTCTGCACTTTTCATTCATCTTTAATTATCTGAAACCTCTCCTTTCCCCCTGTTTAACACTTTGCTCTGCCGTGGAGAGCTGAGGGGGCCTCAAGGAGCAGTGTCCATCCCACTGGGTGTGTCTCCTCCCCACACTGCGGGCCACTTGAGCACGGCCTGGGGACGGGAGACCCCGTCGTCCTCCCCATCTCGTCACCTCCTGGCACATTCAGACTGCCGCACAGCCCGTGCAGTGGGATGGGCACAGACCGTGCCCATGGAAACATTATTTCTCGTGGCACGTGGACACGGCATGCTCTGTTCAAGGATTATTTTATTGGAGACCTTTTAGATGTAGCAAAAAGCCCAGGGTGAACTCCCATTACAGTGTGTAAGGACACCGTGGCCTCCGCTGGGCCTCGCTGAGGGCTCATGGCCACCCGACGGCAGAAAGGCCACGGCAGGTGCTCCTGGGGCCATGGGAAGGGCATGGACCGACCGTCTGGTGCAGTCGGGCGCCCCCAAGGCCACCAGGGTCTGTGGGAGTCCTGAGTCCTCCCAGAGACGTGATGGTGCCACAGCCCTGCCTGTGGCTTCACGCCAATGGAGGTGTCTTTGTCGTATAGATGGGATGACTGTCTGCAGACGACCGCCTGCAGCGCCTCACTCGGTGGACCAGCCTAGAGGAACGTGGGGCTGACGAACGGAGAGTTAGAGCTCTGGCCTGCGCCAGGGCGGAGGGCGGCCTCCTGAGCTCCTAGGGCACCCTGTCCCAGGGGGGCCCATACACCCTCCATTGCCTTCTCAGCAGAACCTATCAGGGCCCCCGCTGGGCGCAGGCACAGAGACCCTGGCCGGGTGCCCGGGGGGAAGATGCAGGGTTCGGCGGCACTGCTCAGGCTGGGCCGCTGCCCTGTTTTTCCAGCGGCGCCTGTCGGCCGTTGTCGGGGGGCTGATGCCCTTACTGTAGGCCCCTCTGTTTTCTCTTCTGGCTCTTGATTTTCCAGCCCTTATATAGGTTAAGATCCTCCAAAACCCAACCAAGCAGCCACCAGCCCGGACTCCAAGGTCTTGGCCCCTGGTGTCTTGGATGTTTGTGGCCCCGAGACTCCGAAATCGGTGCGCCCCTGCTGGCGTGGAGTGTCCTTCCGCTCTACAGAGCAGTCCTGGGTGGGTTTGGTAATAAAGGGACTGGACAGTTTCATGAATGCCGCGTCTGAAAGGTTGGTTCTAGGAAGTCACGTGGAAGTGTCCTGAGGCTGGCATCCGGCTTTCCCTGGGAAGTGCTGATGTATGGGGACTATTCTGACGCCCAGCGTTCCCGTTTCATACCTGCGCGTGGAACAAAGACCCCACTCCCTTACCCGTGACATAGCCCGGAGCTCAGCGCAGGCGCTCAGGGAACTTCTAGGGGACTTCTGTGAGAAGAGGCCTTTTCTCTGAGCGCCAGGCCCTGTGGGGCGTGCTGTGCTGTTCCTGCCTCCCGCCCAATGCCTGGGGAGGAGAAGGGACACGCAGGAGGGGGCTTGTGATGGCATTCTCCTGGCAAGGACTCGGGCTGGGAGATGCTAAGTCCTGAATCGCACACAGCGAGGCCACAGAAGGACAGGCCAGGTCCGGATTCTCTGGTTCTGCAGTCACCGTCACACTGCATGGTGCCATGAGAACCTGGCTTCCAGGGCTGACGCCGTGCCAGGTGCACCACGAGCTGTCACATTGCGTCCCGGACAAGCACACAGTCCTCATGTCACCGAGCTCCCGCGTGTGCAGCCATGGGTCCCTGGAGTGGTTCGCTCTCAGCTGGCTGGAGCTGAACGTGGCTGTGACGGTGGCTTCGGTCCACACGTGCCTCCCTCTCTGGGGACTGGTGGCTGCCTGGGCCATGGCAAACGTTCAGGACAGCTAGCCTGCTTGCTGGCCAGGGTCCACCGACGCGGCTGACCCTTTGGAGCCATGGCTGGGAGGTGGGTCCCCTTTGCAGGGAGCCAGCAAGGAGGGGACACGGCCGCCCAGCAAATAGCGCCTTTCACCCCGTCCTCCTTGGTCATGGTGGCGTGCAAAGTCAAAGGGACCATGGAAAACAGGCCATGTGCTCAAGGGGGCATAGAATGGAAGATTCTGAGATGTTCCCTGCCGGTGGCTGGTGCCCGCTGGACGCTGGCTGACGTCCGGCCCGCCGTGGAATGTGTATGCCAACAGCCCCTTCGCCCTCCGTGCCCTGACCCTGCTTTACACATCATCACAGCTGTCAGCACGCGCCGGCGCGATGTGCCCCTGCCCACGGGCTCCCGTTCTTCCCCGCTGGAGGGTCAGCCCACCGCCGAGGACCTCGTCATGTGCACGGCAGCATTCCCTCCCTGCAGGGTCCGAAGCAGGGCTGGCACACAGCTCTTGCCCAGACACCGAGGAGGGTGTGTAAGGCCGTGGTGCGTGACTGCGGGTCTGCGCCCTGCACCGAATCCAGGGCTGGCGGAGACCCTGGTGTCCGGCGGAGCTGCTCTCACTGACCCACTGAGACTCCAGACGCCGGTGAGAGAGCGCCCGGCCATTCGGTCACATGGAGCTTCGTGAGCTGTGTCTGAAGACAGCTCTGGAGGACGGACCCCGGAAGGGCTTCTGTGACGGACAGAGACGTGCGGAGGACCCTGACGCGTCCCAGGGAGGTGGCCTGACCAGCTGGGGCTCACCTGCACGGGACCCACATCGCCTGGTCAGGGGGTCAGCCTCATGGCGTCACCCCCACACCTTCCACGTAACACACACTGTGCTCACGTCTGTGGACGTGAAGTGTGTTCGGATAACACACATTAAGAAAATTGGTTTCTGTCTATTGACATTCTGGTTCTCAACCCAGTGGTTTCTTATTTAACTTCCATTATTAGGAATGCTTAGCGCATCAAAACAATGTTAATTATTAGCTTCGGGCAGGAAAATAATATACACAAACAGAACATTAATCATTCTCTCCATGTGCTAACTATCCCCAGCGATGACGGCCACCACCGGTTGAAGAAAGAAGCGTCGATATCTGGTCCTTGACCCTGGGCTCACAAGCCCATCTGGAGGTTTGCCGGACGCCGAGACGGGTAAACTTCGTCATACCCTGTGCTCTGGGTTGGGACTTTCTGGGGTCATTTAGGCTAAGGTCCGCTTTCTGTCCTTAACCTCGTAGGTCTCAGACAGTAACTGTCCTGACCCCATTGCTCTCTGGGAGTGTGAGTTACCATTTATACCAAAAAGTCTTGGCGAGAACTCTGGCGTCTGGGGCACGTCACGCCTGTTCTACGTACTCGCTGTGGTTTCAGAACCGAAATTTGTCCTGGGGAGATTTGAACGGAAAAGGAATTTTCATGGCAGAACACCCACACCAGTGGGGCAGAGAGCCAGGCTTCCCTCGAAAGCCTCCCAAGTCTTGGAAGAAAACATCTTCCAAAAAATTTTGGAAGAAAACATTTGAAAACATCCCTATGAAACACAATAAATATTAGAAAGTTTTAAAAATAACAAAGTAAATATGTGGGGAGAGAAGCCAATATGCAGAAATCTCTGAAATGTCTCCAGTTGCTTCAAACATTTTTTTAAGTCTGTCTTATTTAAATCAGTTTGGTCAACATACCGTGCCTTCTGAGTTTTGGGGGGAGAAGCCACGGACTCCTCAGGGGCGGGGACACCCAGTGCTCGTTCCAGCAAGTTAAACACTTTTTTAGGTTGCGGTTTTTGCCTGTAGGTGTCTAGGTTGTCCGAGGCCGTGGAATGGGGATCTGCGTCTCGTCGTCCGTCCCGGTGGCCCAGCCGGCGTCACTCCGGCACCTGCCCCTGGGCGCAGCGTGTGGAAGGCACGGGGTCCCACGGCCAAACCAAACATAGGCCGAAAGAACAAACCCGTGGGACGTGAGAGATGTGGACGCTCGGAGCTGGATAAGGCGCCCGTGTGCACAGAGCACGGCGGCCCCCGCCCGAGTGAGTCTGGTTCCTAGATTACGTTGTGGAGAAGTTCAGGGTGAGGGTTCGCTGCCACGAGGCAACCGAGCTCCTCGGGAGAGTAGATCCACAGCCGGAGTTAGGTGTGTGGAGAGGCGTAGCGCCGGCGAGGCAGACACAGCGCCTGGCTGGGGTGTCGGAGGGACCCCGGGGTCCCTCCACGAGGGCGTGGCCCTGCAGGGACGGCAGCCGCTGGCTGGCAGCTGGGAGGGCGGGCGGTGCGGCCCGCTGGACACACATGTGGTGGGGTCTGCTTTGGCAGACTCGGTGTCTGAACCCCTGTGGCAAGTCACCAAGTGTCGGCCCAACAGCGGCCGCAAAGGCTACTTTTGTTTTCGTTTTCCGTTTGGCACCCGAGAAAGCCTTCTCCTCATGCCGGCTTCCACACTCACAAAGGACGCAGTGTACTTAGAGTGTCAACACCGAGAAAAGGACACCGAGCGTTTTAAAGGAGCTTCACGTGACGATTGATGCTCTAGTTATTTTCTGAATGGATAACTGATTAGCTCCACATTTCCCAGGATACCCCAGCGCCACACATCATGGCATAATTCGAGGTAACGTATCGTTTTATTTTATCTCACAAAAGCACATCTCGTAAAAGCGAACGTCTCCCGACTTGGCACTCATTCCGTGTGTCGTGCGGCTGGACGGGCGGTCGGGCTGGCTGCAGTTAGTGGAGAACGCCAGTGCAAGAGAGAGGAAGGGCTGGTTCCATTTTTAGAGAATTTTTAAGTGCTTGGGGTTAGGAAGACCTCCAACGGCTTCCTTTAAGGTCAGGATGTTCGCCGCGTCTGTTGGGAAGACGAGGATGTAGTCTTCTTGCCACGGTGTTGTCATTTTTGAAGTGGGAAGGGAAATCCATTTATCTGAATATTTTTTCTTAAAATGCCAACAAGGATGCCAATTAGGAGCCATTAAACTTGGTTTTTGTACTGTGGATGCCCACTCACAAGGGACTCCCTGTGGATGATGGCCTCCCGGCACGCAGGGCGCGGCTTGGTTTCCCAGAGAACACGTTTATTCTTTATTTTCCTCTGCGTCCGTTGGACCTATAACCTTGGGGTTGTAGATGTTTTAAGGAGAGAGCATCGTTGGAGGCAACGTCCAGCAGCATCTCCGTGCAGACGCCGAGCCCCACGCGGATGGAGCCCAAGGGCCCAGCCGTGTCCCTTTCTTCCCAACGAAGCCCGGGCTCCTTGACTGAGACACGTTTCCTGGCTTGGCAGCCGTCGATCCAGAACGTGGGGGACAGAGGGTCTCCCTGGGATGCCCATGCTGCCCATCAGCCCCATCACCGCAAGGACTGTTTTGGGCGGTTCTCTCCTTGTTTTGCTCAACAGCTGGTTCTTCGCTTCCGTCCTCCCGTCCCCACGCTGCCATCGATGCTGCAGCAGGACCGAAGGAAGGACGTGGAGTAGAAGAAAGTGTCGCTGGCTCTGGGTTCGGTCTGGTTGGTGGGATGGCGGGAACACAGAGAATGAGATCCGGGCTGCAAAACGCTGGGAACGCTGTCGTGTCACTAGTGGTGTGGACCCCTGCGTGCCGTGGGGCGGCCGGTTCGGAGCTGCCGCCGCTGACAAGCAGCCCTAGCTCTGCGGCGCTTGCCCTCTGTGCTTCGAGGCAAGGTGGGGACCGCGTGCTGACACGGGTCCTGATGAGATGGATCCGCCCTGAGCTGGCTCTATGGACCGGCAGCCCTCGCGGTCACGGAGGAGGCCACACGGCCGTGCGGGGCGCGCCTGCCCCTTTCTCTGCACAGACTGTGGGGCAGACTTCACCGTTCCCGCAGAGCTTCCGAGGACACGGGCAGCTGCGTAATTAAGGAAGCTTCAAGAGAAAACTAGATTTTTTTTTAAAAAAGATTTTATTTATTTATTTGACAGACAGATCACAAGTAGGCAGAGAGGCAGGCAGAGAGAGGAGGAAGCAGGCTCCCCGCTGAGCAGAGAGCCCGATGCGGGGCTCGATCCCAGGACCCTGAGATCATGACCTGAGCGGAAGGCAGAGGCTTAACCCACTGAGCCGCCCAGGCGCCCCAAGAGAAAACTAGATTAAGGTGGTCAGAAACACAGGCCGTCAAACGTGAAAACAAAAGCAGGATGGAAACACGAGGTCAGACACGGTCTTAAAAGGGACAGTGGTCTGAAGAGGTTGTGGCTAATTTTACCACAAGAGACGAGTTCCTTCCCCAAACCTCGAAAACCAAACGAGAAAGAGAAGGTCCATGTTCTCTGGCACTGAAGCGACCCCGAGACACGCTGAGTTCGCGGCCCACACGGATGCGCGGGGGAGCAAAGCCGCGTGGACTACCGCGCCGCGGAGGCCACGCTGTGACGAACCAGGAACCCGGAGATTCAGGGCCGGGGCGACCAACAGAAAGGTCAGGCCCCGGGAGAGCGGCTGTTCTGTCACCAGGGAGGCCCCGTGGAGACGCCGGCCCTCGGGGACGCCGAGGTGCCGTGCTGGCTTCCTGCGGGGTCTCTGGTGGCCGTGGGGGTCGCGGCGGCTGCACCTGGGGGCCGGGCTGGGGGCTGCGGGCCGGGGCAGGTTTGCGCGCGGAAGGTGCGCTCCAGAGAGGCCGGGCAGCCTCCGGGGAGCGGCGGCGGGAGCTCCGTTCCGGCGCCGCCTGCAAACCCGGGAGTTGCTCATTAACTAGACCTGTGACCGCAGGAGAATTGAATTGTTCTTGATTTTCATCTTTTTAGCCAGAGGACTTTTCTCTGTATCGGTAAACATGACATTAGTTTTCCATCGTGCTGGTTAGTTCTAAGATACTGTGGGTCAAATAAAGTCTCCTTAATCCCGCTGGAAAAATCCCAAACTAAGCAAAACCGTCAAAAAGCCCCTGCGGTCTAATCAGGAAGTGATGTCAGCCACTGTGGCTTTGCTTCCAAACTTGTGTGTGTTTTCCTTGCCCGTGTGTCTGTTCGCGGGAATGGCTGCGCCCCTGCGCAGGGCAGCGGGGGTCACTGGCCCACGGCGCTCAGTGGGCTGCTGGCCCGGGTGTGGGGGGGACAGGAGCTTTGGGAGGGAAGGGGCGTGTCCTCAGCGTCCTCCGTGACGAGGACACAGCCACCCCCAGGGCCTCCGTGACGAGGACACAGCTGCCCCCAGGGCCTCCTTGATGAGGACACAGACGCCCCCAGGGCCGCCCCACACAGGGTCAGCGTGGGACCCAGGACGGCGGTTTCCGCTGCTGCTGGTGACACCGAGATAATCATGCGACTCCTCCAGGGCGACAGATCGGCCCGCCGGCCCCTGGGCCTTTGAAGTTGCCGAGGGTTTCAGGATCCTGGATAATCTAATCTCTGCCCAGCCTGCAGGGTTGTCTTTCTTCCCTGGCCTGCTGGCTGTCGGGGGCCAATGGGCTTCTGCAGCCCGGGTGTGCTTTGCCAGGCAGAGCGGGCGGGGGATCCGTCCTGTGAGCGCCAGGCTTCCGAGAGGCCACGTTCTGGCCAGACCCAGGGGCAGGCAGTGGGCCCCGTGGCAGAGGGGAGGCAGGAGGGAGAGAAAGGGGTTTTATTTCTGCTACCTTAGGGCGATACATGGCAATTACTACCGCGGAGGTAATAAAGGCCTGGTAATTGCAGGTTTGTGCCCCTGGCCCCGGAGTAGGAATGAAGGACTCAAGGTTACAGAGCGGCACTTACAAAAAAAGTTATAGGTGATTTCTTTCCTCTTTTTCGTGGAATAACTTAATTAATGGTCAGGTTTGGGCCCGATGAACAAAAGAACTCTCAAAGAGGCATCTCATTAGAATAATTAAATTTTTCTATACCCTCCAATTTGCTTTTCTTAACCGTCCATTCTGTTTTTATTTTCCCTAATTATCTCCTGAAATCCTTCCGATGTGGGACCAAGAACGCGCCAGCTACAAAACGTGCCTCCCCGCCAGCGTGGCTGTGATAGTTCGCATTCACGGAGACCAAGCGTCAGCTGTCACTTCTTAACTGACGTCCCTCGGAACTGGGCCTCCCGCAGGGGTCCAGACATGCCTGGCCAGGCTCCACGCCCTCGTACCTCACCCTGCAGCCCTTTCTGGGGGGGGCAGGCAGACCCAGCCCGGGGCCACCGCCCGGCATTTGCAGCAAGCGGGAAAATCTGCCCCGAAACCCCATCACCAGGAGTTCGATCCTCTTTGAACCCTCCGCATTGCCCGCACCGACACTCAAACCAAGGTCAGGAACTGGGTCGGAAGCCTGGGCTCGTGCCCCACAGCCCGAGGGGCCCCTAGACCATGGGAGCTCATGCTCCCTGTTTCACGCTCTGGAGGACGTGCTCCTGGTTTCTACTCTTTGCGTCCCCAGCACAGGGACCGTATGCAGCAAGTGCTCACTAAATGCTTGATCGAACCAAAGGCAAGGTCAGCGTTCTGAGCTGCTCCTTCTGGATGTGACTCCCGGGACGGAGAAGTCCCCGTGTCCCTCCACCCAATCGACCCTGGGGTGTTGCGTGTCTCCTCGTGGTTCCTCGTGCTGGGGGTGACGACCACTGCCCTGGGGCCAGGTGCGGCTCCCATGTGTGGAGGACCTGAGACCCTCCCAGGAGCTTGCTCCAGAGACTAAGTCCCAGGAAGGACTCGGGGGCTCTGGTCTTCCGTCGGCAGAGCCTGACTTCAGGAGGGAAGGGGTGCAGGAGGAGATATGAAGGACAGGCTCACGCACGCCGTGAGTATGCCCCTGGGTCGCGGCCGGTCCCCCAGGACTGAGGCGGTGTGTCAGGGCCGCCGTCACGACGATGGTTCTGTGTCCTGCGCTTGCTGCCCAGTGGGCTCCTCCTCAGTGCTGTGGGACAAGCATTCGGGGCGCAGAGGGGGCAGCCCCAGGCCTTCAGCTTACATGTGGATGTCTGTGTCCCCCGTACGTGTGGATGTCTGTGTCCCCGTACGTGGGATGTCTGTGGCCCCGTACGTGTGGATGTCTGTGTCCCCGTACGTGTGGATGTCTGTGTCCCCGTACGTGGGATATCTGTGGCCCCGTACGTGTGGATGTCTGTGTCCCCGTACGTGTGGATGTCTGTGTCCCCGTACGTGTGGATGTCTGTGGCCCCGTATGTGGGATGTCTGTGGCCCCGTACGTGTGGATGTCTGTGGCCCCGTACGTGGGATGTCTGTGGCCCCGTACGTGGGATGTCTGTGTCCCCGTACGTGGGATGTCTGTGTCCCGTACGTGGGGATGTCTGTGTCCCCGTACGTGGGATGTCTGTGTCTTCTCGGTGTCCCCCGCTGATGTGGGAACCCCCGGGGCCCCAGAGAGGCGTCCGTCCCTGCAGTGTGCAGTGCCTGTCTGGAAGCTGCACGTGTCGATGCCCGGTCCGACTGTCGACGGGCAGCCCCTCCACCGGTAGCCCGGGTTGGGGGGCTGCGAACCCTGGCCCAGTCCCCAAGGGATTCAGGCGGGAGGAGGCCTGAGTGAAGACCCCGGCCTCCTATCTTGGCGCAACGCCGCAGAGGCCGTGTCAGGCTGAGGTTCAATGAGATGATAGTGGGAAATCTCTGTTACTCCCTGGACAGGTCCCAGAGGGGAGCCGGGGGCACAAGGTGGCCGCCTCGGGGAGCCTGCTTTCTCCCTCCTGACTGGGTGAGGACGTGCCCCGCCCGTGCCTTGAGCCGCAGCCGTGCTCGCCCCGTCCCCATGGGCACCGGGGGCTTCTCTCCCGCAGGATCTGCAGGCGCCTGTGCCCAGGCCCAGCTCCGACCTCCCGCCCTTCTCTGCCCCGTCAGGACGGAGTTCCTGGGTGACCGTCGCTCGAGAACTAGGAATTCTGAGCGGTAGAAGAAAAGGAAGGACGTGAACGATCTTGCCAACTAAGCCATTCTGCTGTGCTTTCTTTCCCCGACTTTGCGGGACTTCCCATGGCGTGTCAGCTGCCTTCCGAGCGTCCTAAGAAGTGGTCGGATCCGAAACCGGGCTTCGCCATGGTTTCACGCTTGACCGTGTGACTGATGGTGACGCGTGGGCTCTTCCTAAAACGGAGCTGCCTGGCTCAGACTGGTGGCTGCTGTGCCCCGCCCATGGGTATGTGGGACCGAGGTCGGAGCTCACACCCCGAGGTGCACGAGGGTTGCACGTGACGGCCCACGACGGCCCGTGACGGCCCGCGACGGCCTGCGACGGCCACATGGCTGGGAGAATTCGTCAGAGCAGGTTTCTCAACATGGAGCTCCCCACCTGCCTGCTGGGACCCACGCACGGGGATGACACGGACGCTCACGCAGACACACACAGACAGATGGGTGCCACAGACTCACACACGTGTACAGGACATCGGTGGACGCACAAACTCACGTGCACATGGGTACGCGCACACCACATACACACACACACCCACGTGCCCCTCCCAGCAGGAACGTCTGCAAACGCATCCTGGGATGGTTGTGTCCGTCTTTGGGGCCGATACTCACCGTTAATCATAACAGGTGGACTTTGCGTCATGTCGTGCTGTTTGCAGAGATCCCTGTCGTCTCCGCTGGTTCTCGGGACACACGTCAGGTGGGTGGTTCCTCCCGTGTCCCGGGGAGGCGCCCAGTGACGTGACGGGGTTTTCCCAATGCCAGGACTTCTCTCCTCTGGATCCTTATTTGTCCTTGAATGTCGCACTAGGGACAGAAAGACATGAGGGTTTATTCTTTAATTCGGCAACGAGAGTGCGGAGATGTCAGGAGGGAGAGGAGTGATGTTAAGACCCAGAAATCCACCGACGAAATGGGAGGAGTCTGCATTTCCTCATTTTAATCCGGACTTTTCTGACCGCACTGCTCTGCGCTTCACAGTCTTACTAAAAACGGTTACATTAAACCAGAAATTAATAGTCCATTTTTCAAATTCTCCACAGACTCCTTTTTGAACCAGAAGTGGTGTTTGAATTTATGTAAGTGTGTTCAGGATTCACCAAGGGCAGATTATTGGGTAAAATGTTTCTGGAATAAACGCATCACGTGCTCCCAGGGAGGAGGAGGCTGGGAGCCGGAGAGGGAGAGGCCACGCGGCCAACACGGCAAGTCCGCCTGCCCCCTGACCGCGCGGGCTGGTCCGGCCACGAGAATGTCCTGGAAGCTGCAGCACGAATGATCGAGGCAGAGACCATCCACGCCGGCCCCTACACAAACACCAACTTCCACCATCTAAACTCTGGGTTTTTAGATCGCATACGCCGAGGAAAACAAAACTTGGACAATCATTTTCCCTTCTGAGGTTGAAGGTTATGGACCATCCGTCGCGACGACCCTGCGTCAGACACACGGCGGTCGAACCGGTCAGTGAGTCACGGTCCCGGGTAACGTATGGTGAGGCCGTGGGGCAGGAGCACCCGGCTGGCCACCACTGCTGGTCCTGAGGGCCTCATGCGTCTCCACCTCTGCTGGCCCTGCTGTCCCTCGGGGCCCTGCGCCCCCTGTCCTCACCCCGGCCACTGGCCACACGTGTCTTTCACATCAGCCTTTCTGGTGGTTTCTGGGCCAGGATCCCTCCTCCCTGCCCCCCTGCGCCACGCTCTTCGGGGTCCCGGGCACAGACAGAGGCACCGGCAGGGGAGGACCGGCCAGTGCCGAGCACGGCCTTACCTGCTGGGCGTGGCGCCGTGTTCGTGGGGCACAGCTCAGGTCCCAGCTGGGTGTGCCGGCGGGCATGTGGACGTCCTGCCCCGATCAGGGAAGAGCACCTTGGCTCTGGGCTTCTTCTGTCCCCCCAGGAGCTCGTGGTCCACGTCTGTATGTGCGTGTGACCGGCGCTCGGCTTCCTCGCAGGTCTGGAGTCTCTCTGAGCCTTGATCCGGCCATCCAGCCCTTGCCCTCCTTCCGGGGTCCGACCGGGGCGCTGCCGTTTGCCCTGCTGGTCAAGGGTGAGGGCTAAGCAGGGAGGGGTGGTCAGACACCGCCGGTCGGAGTCTTGGTCAGGACCCCCTCCCCTGTCGTGGGGAGCGCCGCTGTGCTGTAGGGCGTGGACGTTGCCAGGCCTAGATTCAAGGCTCCTCCACGGAGGGCTGACGGCGGGGTGCAGGCAGGCTCCCCACGGGAAATGGCCGCAGACAGACCACATCGCTCGCTCTCTCCACTGGGCACCTTCCTCTCGTGCTCCGCTGGCTGAGCTCCCGGAGCCGCCGCATCGCGGCCATCCGCCCCTCGCTGCCACCTGCCTGGGTCTGCCCCGGCTCCAACTAAACGACGAGAGCACGATGGTAGCAGGTCCCCCGGGGATGAAGAGCTGGAACCACACAGGGGGTCACGCTCCCGGGCGCACACAGTCTCTTCTGTGGTCTTGCTGGTTTCCACATCGTTAGGAGCGGACGGTGACTGTGGGTCCATGAGCCTGGGACGCGGATGTGGCAGGGAGGGAGCAGATGGGCAGCGGTGGGCACACAACTGGCGCCGGGGCCTCTGAAGGCTGGCGTTGCCCTGGGGCTGGCGTGAACCTTGAGGGCTGAGGTTCCATGGGGCCTCAGGGTGTCTGCCGTGTTGCTGCCAGGAAGGGGAGAACAGTGTGCATTTGGGGAAGATTTCAGGGAAAAACCGCTGTCAGGAGGGGTTAGGAGTGGCACGATGACGACCAGAACACCAGGTCCCTCCCGACCCCGGAACCCTGTCCCCTGCCTCCTCCCCTCTCGCTCTCATCGACGGTGTGTGTGGTGGGCATGTGGGGCTCTTCAGTCCCCGACGTCCCCGCTCCATGGCGTGCAGCCCCTGCAGGCCTCTTCAGAAATGTCTGGTGTTTCTGCATCCGACTTGTTAAAATGTGGTCAGATCTTGTGCCTCCGAGGCTGTTGAAATGAAGCGATTCAACCCGTGAAGTGATTTGGACGCGTCAACGACAAGCATCTGAGCAAGAAAGCAATTATTGAACTTATTTGCACTAAAATTTCCCCCACCGCATTTGTGGCGAGGAACATTTCTGGAGCCGCCCCCAAATATCCTGGGGCCCACACAGCACCCTCCCTTTGTCTGCAGAAATCCCAAGGGGACTGAGAGCAGCTGAGAAGTTGTTGAAAAATACCGGCTTGCATTCACGTGGGAGCGTTTAACCCCACCGAACCCGCGCTTGTTTGGAAGCCGAGTTGGGGAGTATTTGTGCCTGAAAATCCATCCCTGTTAACAGCTTCTCGTCAGAGGTGGAGCAGCGTCTCCCTGTGGTGCCGGAGAAGCTCCGTGGAGGGCGTCCCTCTGGTCGACGGCCTCCACCTTCTCCCACCAAGGCTGGGGATGTGCCATGTGCGGGGTCTTTCTTCCTGGGAGACCCCGTGGGACTGCGTCTGATGGGGACCGCGGGCAGAGACGTGTCCCTCGACACGGGCCAGCTGCCCATGTGCTCTTGGCGCTCTGGGCCTGCGGGTCCCTGGAAAGCAGCATCTGAGTCACGTCGGGAAGACGGGGGAGCCCGGGTGGTTTCTCCTCTGTCCTTGTGCATGTGACGCTAAGGTCACATTTGGGTTGTTTGAGACGTGGAGTTTCTGTGTTGACTGTCTTTCCCATTTAGTGTCTGTTGGTGGCTGTCCCCAACATGTATGGTCTTGGTTTCAAGGCACAGGACATAAAGAGACTGACGCGGAGCCCCGGGTGTGAGAAGAGACTCACCCGCTAGGACTTAAAACGAGGAGGGCACAGTCTGCTTGAGCAAGCCCGTGAAGGGCTCCTGACGCTCGGACGTCCCCGGGAGGGAGCCCGCCAGGGGTCCTGGGCCCTCTGCAGCCGCCTCCCTGCCTCCCTGCGTCCTACTGTTGGCCCCAGGCCCACACTCGGCAGCGTGTCGGCGGCACCGGGAGGGCGCCGGGAGGGCCCCGCGGGAACGTCGTGTCCGAGCTCTGTGAGCAGGTGTAACCCGCTCAGCCGCTTTCTTGGCTTTTGAAGAATGAAATCCCGTGCGGGGCTTATTCCCGTGCGGGGAGGATCACTCTCCATTGGCTCACACCCCTCTGAGCTGCCTGCCTTGGCGTCCGTCCTTTCTTCATATTCCAAAGCACCTGCTTCTTAAAAGGCACATTTGCCAACGGAAGGAAACCCGGGGGAAGCGGGAAGAGGGACCCGCTGTTTGCTGGCGATCCCTGTGTCCCTGTGTCCCTGTGTCCAGACCGGCAGCCCCTACTCTGCGCTGTTCTCCCCCACCCCGCGCGGCCCGAACGCCTCCTCTGTGCCTCCGAAGACCAGTGCAGACTCTGTGTGCACGTGTGTGTGTGAGTGCGTGCTCACGCCTCCCCGGGGTTTCAACGCGTCTCTGCGGGAGCTGCTTGAACCTCCCCTTCCGACCTGGACTTGAAACTGTTTTAATTCCCGGGAGTTGCTCTGCACCTCAGAGGAAACGTCATTCTTTGGCGGCAGTTTTTCAAGACGACTTTCTTCGTGTGGGCGTCCCATGGGGCTCCAGACACCGGCAGGCTGGGCTGCTCACGATCACCTTTAATGCGAAACAACAGCGGGACTTTGTGGGAAGCGTGCTGTTCGCTGACATGAAGAACGGTGCTTCACACCCCCAGGGAACGGACAGCAGCGTGCACCACCAGACGTGTGGGTACCTGCACCACACACCTGGCTTTGGGGTCGGAAAGCATCTTGGCCACAGCTCCTGGTTCCTGATCAGTCCCAGAGAAGAGAAGAGCCCGAGTCCAGAGTCCAGGAGACACAGGACAGTCGGGTGCGGGGATCAGAGACCGGCAGAGGGACCGAGTGTGGTCCTCCATGCTGCCTCTCCTCCCGGGGACAAGAGTAGGGTGCGTCATGGGGGCCTCAGGGGCCTGTCACAGAGGGCTGGGTGAGCTCTGAGACCCCCCTCTCCCTGTTCCCTTCCCCCAAGGTGAGGAGCGGGAGGGGCGAGCTGGTTCCTGAGCAGCGAGAGGAAAACGAGCCGATGGGCCAACTGCAGACGGGATGTCGCTGGACAAAGGTGTCTTCATTTCACAAAGTACTTAAAAAAATTCCCCAACAAGAGCTCCCACCGCATTCTCACTCATGTGCTGACTTGCCAGGCTCAGAGTCCAGGGAGGCTCTCGTGGGCACCACAGATCGGCTCCGTCCCTGGGGCCCATGATTCCCGCACACACGTGTCCCTCCAGCCTGCGCTGCTGTTCCCTGACTGCCGGAGCCACACGTCCGGACGCGGCACATGGCGGGAGCACGGGGGGAAGGCACGGGTTCCCTTTCAGAGAGCGCCTCCGTGGAGAAATCCACGTCTGTCCAACAAAACGGAACAGAGAGCTCCTGACGGCAGCCGCCCTCCTGCTTGCCCCAAGATGGGCACGTGCGTGTGCGTGTGCCCGTCTGCGCCTGGACGCGGGCTTCACGCGGCTCCCATCGCACGCTCCCGTCACCGTCGCCTGGCAGAGAGCTTTGGAGGCTCAGGTGACGTCTTCTGGTTCGGGTAATGATCCAGAAAACATAGCCTTTGGTCCGAGGAAGACCTCAGCTTTTAACGATCCTTCTAAAGACGAAAAGGCAACAGCGCGGACACGTGTCTTCATCCTCACTGCAGGTATTACTGGGGTCCTGTCGGGCTCTGCGGACCCCTGCCGTGCGACGTAGTCGAGCGTTGCTGAGGACAAATCTCCAGCGTTCGCAGGAGAGAGAATCTCGTCATTGTGAGCGCAGACGGCGACTGCCCAGACTTTCTGCGGCGACCGCTTCCCGGACAGACGCACACGGAGCCACCAGGCCATGCGCCGGGCCACGACAACGTTGTGTGCCAGTTATGACTCAGTTTAAAGAAGGACGCCTCCGTCTTACATTTTGATTTCTCATCGGCCTGGCTGTTCCCTTCACGGCTTCCGTGTGCGGGTTTGCTGGGCAGCAGTCGCCTGCCCGACCCGACACGCCTCCTGGCCACGGCCGGGCCCCTGGAACCGCTACGGGAGAGGCAAAGCTGTGTTACAACCCACCGTCTCACGTGCACCATAGTGTGAAGTTTCTTTTATGGTCCAAATTTTTTTTTTTTGAAGATTTTATTTACTTACTTGAGACAGAGTGTGAGAGAGAGCTCGCAAGCACGGGCAGGGGGAGATGGGGAGGGAGAGGAAGAAGCCGACTCCCCGCTAGGCAGGGAGTCCCATGTAGGACTCCATCCCAGGACCCTGGGTTCACGACTGAGCCGAAGGCAGACTGAGCCTCCCAGGCGCCTTGTCGGTCCCATATGTCGAGTGAAACGTGTCCAGCATCGCGGCCTTCCGTGCCCGTGCACATTCCCACGGTGGCTGTTGGCCGACAAGCAGTGGGCAAAGCCATGCGAGAAACCAGAGACGCATGTTTGGAAAAACGGGACAAATTTGAAAACTGTCTACAGAGAAGCTTCCTGCTTGCTGAATAGTTATTTTCTGAGTTTTTCCTTCAAAGGGTAACCACTAACTTAGTTTCTAGAAATCACAACTGGGTTACAGGGAAACACGTTAACTCTTAAGTCAAAAGGCAAACGATTGCCAATTTTCGACCTTGTGTTGGCAAGTGCGGAGCTTTAAGTGGACGCCTCGATGGGGCAAGTTCTGTTCCTCAGACTTCCTCCAGGACGCTCTCCCAGCACGGGGGTTGTCAGAGGCCACACTTCGGTGGAACTAACCTGCTAGATTTGAGTGGACGGTTTTGAACCCTTCTAAGACCTGACCCAACCCGCTGCGACTCACGGGTGTTTTCTGATGCTTTCATTGCTATGAGTTGGAGTCCACCGGCAACTAATAGTTGAGAATATTTCTTTTTCTCTGAATTTTTTGAGCTTCAGAATCTAACGTCTGGGTTTATGTTAGCAACTGTTTCGGCCGTCGGGGCCGAGCGGCAGCACCCAGGACCGGCTGTGAATACGGGCATCGTGGACCAGAGAGAGAGACGCGTCTTCATCTCCCGCCATCAGTCAGGAGAACACAGAGCGTGGCCTTCTGAAACGTAAACAGAAAATATGTCTCCGACACAAAGCCCAGCACGAGGAAGGCAGCTTTTGTCCCGGCTCCCGTTGGGAACATGAGGCGGGGGCACGAAGCGGCTCCCAGCGGTTGCCAAGGGCGCAGAAGGATGTGGTGCCACGTCTGGGCGGACGCCGCGGAGGCACTTAACCTGCAGGCCGAGGGGTGCTAAGCCTTTTTCCTTTTCTTGGCCGCCTCTCCAGCTAACGCTGCTTCATACTGACTTCACGTCAGCGGGGGAGATGAGGGAACAGTTGCGGACAGTGATACCAGAACGCGCGGTGCACAAAAATAAAGGCCGGGACAAGTGCCGCTCTTTGATCAATCCAGCGAAGATCTGCTCTACCGACTGAAAAGTGCAGGACCCCGGCCTACAGAGCAGTCGCGGGAGCCCCTCCTTACCACGACGGCCTGCGTGCGTGTGTCTGTGTGCGACACAGAGGGCCGGCAAGCTGGCTGGACACCACAGGCATCCGCTGGGTTTCGGCCCCCGAGTTGCTCCGGACGCCCGAGTTCACTGTGATGTTACGTGAAACGAGATCTCGGGTGCGGAAATGAAGAATGTGGCTCAGAAAATGCTCCCCGGCTGGTGCTTGGAGATCGGGAATTTCCTTCTGCCGCAGCGGGGGCCGCCTCGCCGACATAGCTTGGCTTTCTCCCGCGGTCGGACTGTCGCAGCGTGCAGGGGACGCAGGCAGGCCACGGGCGAGAGCAGCAGCTCCCGACACCAGCCCCTGCTTTAATGCCATCGTGCGCGTGTCCGGCTGTGTGGGGCGGGCGCTCGCTTCCACATGTTCACGTCCTCGCTCCCGGCTCTGCTTCGCGGGAGCCCGGGGTCAGGGGGATGTGTGGTCCAGGCTGGTCCCACACGTGGCCTCTCCTGGGCCCGTCGGCCTCCCCGTCGGGGTCCCGGCTCCCAGCCGCCCGCCTCTCCCCTTGTGCTCAGTACGCCCCTGTCCAGAAGGCCTTGGTGCCACCGTGCCATCTGCGATCAGCCTGTCCCCGGAGAAGCCTGCTCCGCGGGAATTTCCCGGCTCTCTGGCTGGAAACGGTTCTGCTTGGAAATCACAGTCTCTTCTTTCTACCGCCGGCCGCAGCCGCTGCCAGCATCATCCAGGAACCTCCTGTTTCAGGCCCCAGATTCTCTGAGAGCAGGAACCAGAGGTTTTCTGATTTCTCTGCCGGTCCTGACGGGCAGCCCGCACGTGTTGTCGCTCAGTGCACGAGGGACGCACCAGCTGGCATGGAAGGCACCCCACGCGTGCTCTGGAGAGGAGGCCGTGGCCTCTGGTGGAGGACGGCCCTGCAGGGCTCCTTGGCCGAGGGGGAACCGGTGTGAGGAGTTTGGGAATCTGGGTTCAGCTCCAGGCCCTCGGCTCCCTTTGGCACAGCCTCGGGGAAAGAGCAGAGAGCTCTGTGCTGAGACAGTCAGGACTTGACCCAAGCCGCTCCCCGCGTTTCTGCCTGTCTCAGCGTTCGCACCTGCTGCGTCCACCAAGCCCCGTGAGTGCCGCCGTCTCCCCCCGGGCACTGGGGGGTTGGGGTGGGGGCACGCCTGCCCGCCCCTAGAGGCACTTTGGGGAAGTTACCCTGGCCGTTTCCCCTCTTCCTGAGCACAACATGGCTTTCTTTGTGCAAGCAGACGTTTTCAGGCCATTAATCCGTACTTCAGACCGAGAAAAGACCTCACTGTGGGGAGAGTGGGGCTTCCCACGCGTGCAGCCAGGGGCCAGGTGCGGGGCCCGGCTCTCCCTCCGCGGTGGGGAGGACGCCTGCTTGAGAGAGCACCACGCTCCTTCCCGCCTCCCTTCTTCCAGAACGGTGGTCAGGGCCCCGGGAGGGGCCCGTGGTGCCCGGCGTCCCGACGGGATGGGGGCCTCCCTGGTTTCCTGGAACCTAGAGTCGGGTGATGGCAAGCGCTGGAACACGGGCGCAGGACAGCAGGCGAGTGCCCAGAGGAGGAATGGGGGGGCCAGCTGGTCTGGGGAGCAAGGCCCATTCAGGCAAGCGCATCTCAGACCAGACATCCAGGGGCGTCCATGGCATCTCACATCCCCACACCTGACACTGTGGAAAGGGGAAATCCGTAGGATGGAGTTTTGTGTGTCTTCCCTGAGAGTCTGACCCAGAGCACTTCTCCAGGGCAAGAGGGAGGCGGTGGAGAGGCGGGCGGGACACTGGCCGCTGGCGGGGACGAGGCCAGGCAGGGGGTCACCGCGCACAGATCCAGGGTGGGCCGTGGGCAGATGCGCCCCCATCCCGGTCCTCCTTAGAGGCTTCCCGTGACTCCTTCTCAGGTCTGAAAAATAGAATCTGCTCATCGAAGTTTTCCTTTTCCTTTATCTGTAACGGCTTCGTTGTTGTTCTTTTCAAATAAAGAAGAGTGTTTTAAAGACCTTTCAGTCCTCAGTCTGGATGTGATGAAAGTTGATGGGGTATCAGTCCGCATGAAGACAAGCTCGCCGGGAGCCTCACGACTTCTGGAGCGCCCGGAGGGTCTCCCCAGGGGACGGCCGCTGCTGGATGTTGTGGGGGACATTCCGGTCCATGCGATCAGCGAGGGGCCGCTTGCAAGTGCCGTCTGAGAATCTTTTTATGATTGTTTCAGAGAAAAGAGCCCCGGGAGTGGGGTGTGTAACGCTACCAGAGGAACCCACCCTGTCCCCAAGTGGCCCTGACCAGGACTGTGGGAGCAAGACGCCACGGCAGGCTGGGGTGAGCTGGGTGTGCGCCTCCTGCCCCAGACAGAGGCTGCAGCCCGTCACCTGCGGCCCTGCCCCCCTCCCATATCATGCACCTAACGGTCAGTTACCTGCTGGGACAGTCGCTCGCTGTCACGGCCGACTCTCACGGGCACCGTAAGGCACTGAGATGTGGGGACGGAGGGACAAAGTCACCCACACGCAGATGTGGGCTCACACTCCCAGATAGGAACTCACACACGCACAACCTCACACTCAGATGCTCACACGCACGCGAACTCACACTCAGCTCATATGCACACACGAACTCACACGCACGCGAACTCACACGCACGCGAACTCACACTCAGCTCATATGCACACACGAACTCACACGCACGCGAACTCACACGCACGTGAACTCACACTCAGCTCATATGCACACACGAACTCACACGCACGCGAACTCACACGCACGCGAACTCACACTCAGCTCATATGCACACACGAACTCACACGCACGCGAACTCACACGCACGTGGACTCACACTCAGCTCATATGCACACGCGAACTCACACTCAGCTCATATGCGCACGCGAACTCACACGCACGCGAACTCACACGCACGCGAACTCACACGCGCACACGCTCCTTGAGGAGATACGCTTGCTCATCGCTCCTTTTATGTCTTCAGGAAAGGTTAAACCTTGTTCTTCGTAATTTGAGTTTCAGTTCAATTCTTGTCATAGTTTTTTGATAAAAGTTTGAGCCTTACCACTTCTCTGTCATACCCTAGTTACCTGAAGTCTAGAAAAGCAACACCTTAGCGAACCTTTCTCAACATTTTCTGATTTTAACCGAGGCTGTTGTGAACGCTGTCCGCGTTGGCGGGGGGAGCGGCTGCCGCGGGACCTGCAGACGTTTCCCTGAGGTGTGGGAACGTCTGTCACCCCATCAGCCAACAGGATGCTGGGTGACATGGGGTGACCTGCCCAGGCATCATGGGCCCATGTGGCTGGAGGGCGTCTTCCTGTGGCGCTGGTAGGACCACACCACTGGGCTGTTAGGGATCAGGGAGAATGGGCCAAGGCCCCAGGACAGAAGGCCATGGCGCTGGCGGCAAGAGGGTAGCCGACTTCCCGAGTTCAAGGCTGCTCCGCGGCGGGAGAGCCTGAGAGACGCCTAGGGCAGGGCCTTTCCTCCTTGGTCTCCCAGCCCTGAAGGCCCAGCAACCCCCCCCAACCCGGCTGTGCTACACCTGAGCACCGTGGTCCCAAGCCCCTCCCCTGTGAGCGCAGGAAAATCCTGGGACTTCTGTCTCCACCACCGGATCCCACAGATCCGGATTGGAACTCATTTTGTCCAGACATGAGGTTGGCTTATTTTGGGTTGTTAAAAGAATAACTGAGGTTTACAGCAAGAAATGTTTAATATATAACTTGGCACTTTCAGCTGACGTGACTGTGACCTGGGCAGCCTCTGGGGAATCTGACTAAATACTAGATCATCTAGACCAGTGATGGGCACATCCTGCTTACGCGTGCGCGGCCTACACCCCGAAAATGCTTTTCACAGTGTTTTAATGGATGAAAAAAATCAGAAGATGAATTGAATTTCTGGGCAAGTGAAAATCATATGAAGTTCACTGTTCAGCATCTATAAATAAAGCTTTATTGACACACGGCATCCATCCATTCGGGGGTCAGCTGTGGCCGCTGTTTGCTTTGGCGGCACAGGAGGGAAGCTGTGACCGAGACGTCTGGCTCACAAAGCTGGAGCGGCTTGGTCTGGCCCTTCCCAGGGAAAATTTTGAGTGAACTTACGTCCTGTTGCTCAGCCAGACGCATCATAAATTACGGTGACTCGGAATTTCATTCTCGCCATTTCAAATGCGCGCCGGCGATAAAGATGTCGACCAGGAGACGCACAAGGTGAAGACAGTTCATCACACACCAGCACGTTCTTTGCAGAGTCGAAGGAAATTTCCTCTGACGGGGCACTTCCGCGTGTCTTCTGCACACACGACGTGCTCTGTGAACGCGCGAGGTTTCTGGCCGCTCTGATCGCTAGTGAGAAATGCAGCAATGCCGTCCTTCCGTCCACTTCACGACAGTGTGGACACGTCAACATGGTCAGCTGTGATGTTGTCCCCAACTGATAGGAAAACAGCACTCAGACTCACGCAGCTCGGTTTTTATGTTTCGATAAAAGTAATGAAAATAAAAGAATGACAGAAGTCCTTGCTTACGTGAGCAATAAATCTAATTTCTCATCACGGCAGCCTCTCCCGTTGTTGTTCCTCAACAAGCATTTGCCGCTGAGGCTTGCAGAAACTCCGGACTTTGTCCATGGTCTCAAGGGCAGTTGAAGGTCGAGGCTGGGATTCCTGATTCAAAAGCATCTGCTCTTGTCAATTATCTCGTGCTGCCTCTCCCAGATAATCTCGTGTTCCCACAGCTTTCAGGACAAACGTGGAGCCTCGGAAGGTTGTTCCTGGTTTTCTATTGGTCTGCCTGACAGAAAGAGGATGTCCTGTACGAGGCTGCGAAGCTGACTTCTGCTATCGCTTCTGGTGTTATTATGGGATCTCTGAGCTCATCCCGTATCAGAGCCCACGCTGGTGCGCCGGACTTGGTCATCCGCAAGGACAAAGCTTCCCAGGAGCCCGATCTACTGACACACGCCCGGGGTGGAAAGCTGCTGCTTCGCAGAATCCCGGCCCAGCTCCTGCACCCCGCGCGGCCATGAAGACGGTGGCGGTTCGGGGTGGGGGGCGGGAAGTGGGGAGAAAAGCTGCCGCTCGGGAGGCTGAGGGAGTCCGCTTCCTGTCCTGGGAAGGTGCTGGCCGCCGCGCCAGGAGGGCTCTAAAGGCCAATGATAATGAGACACAGGCCACGCCGGTTTGGAAAAAGGGAGACTCCATCTTGCCGTGCCGGCCTCTGTCTGATCCGGGGGGCGTGACCCAGGGGCTGACCGTCAGGCCTCAGCTGGTTCTGAACCTAGTGGGACGTGCTTGTGAGAAAGGGGACTCTGGACCCTGTCGGGTACTTAGAGCCTCTGCAGAGTTCCTCCCCATGACGTACCCCCAGCCCTGCCCTCTGTAGGGAGGCTTGCCGAGGCGTCCCCACTGATAGGCGGCACCAGTAGCCCAGCTGCCAGCAAGCGGCTCACAGACCCCCCACGGCGTGCTCCGGGCGGTAGCTTGGTCAGCAAGAAGAAGACCTGCTCCCCGCTCTGTCCCTGGGGTCCCGCAAGGGGCCGCACAGCATCTGGGATTGCCCCGTGCCGTGTTGTCCTGCTCTGTTCCCCAGGGCCTCGGAGTTGCTGTTCTGGGCGACCTCCCGTCCCACCCACACGTCCGAGTGGACGCGCCCCCAGCTCCCTGCACCCCCGATGACCCCACCCCACGGTGCCACCGCACGGAGCATCCTTGTGGCATTAGTGGGTGGGGCGTTTGGGAGGTGACTAGGTCCTGAGGACAGAGCCCCCGATGGAATCCGTGCCCTTACGCGAGACCCCATGGGTTCCATCGTGCCTTCTGCCATAGGACACAGCAAGGAGATGCTGTCTGTGAGCCAGGAACCGCACCTGCCTCCAGAACCGTGAGGCCCGTGGCTTAGACGCACGCCCGCGGGGCTCTGGGCCGGCAGCCCACGCGGACAGAGCCGTGGCCCGCCCAAGCCACCACGTGAAACTCGCCGTGATGGCACCTGAAGCGAAGAGAAGCGTAGTCTGTGTTCTGAATGACAAAGGTGGTTCCCTCTTTCCTCCCTCTCCTTACCAGGTCTGCACATATTTTGGGTTTTTAACCATTAATTATCAACACAAGAGGAAGACGTTTGTTCGATGCTGTGAGTTATTATTAACCAGATGGCAGCGTGCCGGCCTGCAATTACAGGGATGGAAAGTGCCGGGCTCTTCGGACGAGCTCTGGCTGCGGTCAGTGCGCCGGGCTGGGGCCCAGGGCCACCATCTGGCCACCTGCTGTGTGACCTTGAGGATGTCATTCCTCTCTGGGGTCCCCCGCCTGTCTGTGAAGTTAAGAACACCACAGAGACCGGAGAGCAAGGAGGGCACCGGCCCCCAGGCCTGCCCCCGCCCCACAGTCATTTAATCGACTTTGAAGATTCGTCCGCCTGTGAGGACACAGACTGAACTGCCTGTAGACGGACAGAGTGACCGCTCCTGTCATCGGTCTGGCTGAGCTGAAAGGGCCCTTTGCGTGATGAAGAATGGGGTCCTTAGGGGAGAATAAGTGTAAAGGATTGACATCTGAGCTCCAATAAGTTTTATTTTTTTTAATCTATTTTTCCTTTAAAAATTTTCTCTCCGTGGATGGCCCCAAAATGACAGCACATGGGGACGGGCAGTGGGGGAGGCAGAGATGTGGGCGATGGAAGGAGTGTGAGCGTGCGGGACGGTAAATGTGTGAATGGGAGCGTGTTTGTGAACATTTCAGTGTGTGTGAGAGTGAGCGTGAGCGTGTGTGCACGTGTGAGCACAAAAGTATGAGCCTGTGCACAGGAGCATGGGAGTGTGGGTGTGCGTGTGAGTGAGTGTGAGCGTGCAAGAGCGTTTGTTCATGCACTAGGAGCCGGCCTGGGCTCACGCATGGGGTCAGCCGGCCGCCCAGAAATGACTGACCGCTGCGGCGGGGCGGGGACTGGGCGTGCGGACTGAGAGCGGAAGATGAGAGGAAGGAGCTGGGTCACGCCCCCCGGATCAGACAGAGGCCGGCACGGCAAGATGGAGTCTCCCTTTTTCCAAACCGGCGTGGCCTGTGTCTCATTATCATTGGCCTTTAGAGCCCTCCTGGCGCGGCGGCCAGCACCTTCCCAGGACAGGAAGCGGACTCCCTCAGCCTCCCGAGCGGCAGCTTTTCTCCCCACTTCCCGCCCCCCACCCCGAACCGCCACCGTCTTCATGGCCGCGCGGGGTGCAGGAGCTGGGCCGGGATTCTGCGAAGCAGCAGCTTTCCACCCCGGGCGTGTGTCAGTAGATCGGGCTCCTGGGAAGCTTTGTCCTTGCGGATGACCAAGTCCGGCGCACCAGCGTGGGCTCTGATACGGGATGAGCTCAGAGATCCCATAATAACACCAGAAGCGATAGCAGAAGTCAGCTTCGCAGCCTCGTACAGGACATCCTCTTTCTGTCAGGCAGACCAATAGAAAACCAGGAACAACCTTCCGAGGCTCCACGTTTGTCCTGAAAGCTGTGGGAACACGAGATTATCTGGAGAGGCAGCACTCTGTACTAGCAGTGTGGCCAGGGATGCTGGGGCTCGGGGCCCTGTGCGCATTGCGCTGGCTCTTCCCGTGGAACACAGCCAGAGTGGGGGCCGGCACTGTCCCCCAGACCCGGACGCTGCAGACGGACACAGGCAGGAAGGGGCTGGTGTGAACCGGGCACCCCTGAGGGGGCGGGCACCACCTCTCCTGTGGGGACACGGCAGCCCTCAGGAAACCTCGCAGGGGCCTGAGCCCTTCTCCCACTTCCTTAGTGCGTTGCTGGGGCAGATCCAGTGTGTGCGGGGCTTTCCCTCCACGGCCGTGAAAGGAAACATCACTAGACCCGAGACTCGTATTTGCACAATGTTTTTACTCACTTCCTTGCTTGACTTGGTTACGAAAATCCGACAGTCGGTAGCTGACCTGCGCCCACTGATGGGGGCGCAACACTCAGGCCTCGGTGCACGGGAGACACCGGGCATCTGCCGGGCTCTGCGGGGACTGTCTGCAAACGCGGGGGGAGTGACCTTACATAGCTGCGTTCAGACTTGCGCCCCGGCTCTTCGAACTGTGACTTAGGGTGACTTAGGCTGCGTTTCTTCCGGGCTAAGCTTGTGAAAAGCAAGGGCTCTTTGCGGCCGGCAAACCGGAGTGGCGAACATCAACGCTTTCCCGTTGCTGTTCTCAGAAGAAAGGATTTAGTGAAAGCAGGTACCTTGTTAGGAACAGATTAGGCATAAAAGGGAAGTACAAAGCGTCGGGATAAAAAGCCCTCACGTCACTGAGATGCTTCAATTTAGCCTCTGGGACAAGTGCCTCTTAGGTCATTTCAGACGGAGGCCCCTTCTCGGGACCCTGTGGGTCAGGGAATCAAACACCACCCATTGCCTTTAGCCACACTTGTGCTAACTCGGGTTAATTGGGGCTTGTGCTCCTGTGTGCTGGGGACTCTGTGCACGGGCTTGGAGAGGCCTTTGCAGCCTGCAAACCGGGACGTGACGTTGCCGGCGGCAGCCCTGCTCTCCTGCAGAATGACACAGAGAGCGACCAAAGGGCTTCTGGGAAGGCCTGATGCTCCGCAGAGTTTCCCGAATCACTGAACGTGGAGTCACCCCGCGGCCCCCGGCCCTGCTCCCCAGGGATCCCGGAGATGAGTGGGCGTATCATCCGCATACGGCGAGCGCGAGGTCGTGGCGAGGCGTGGCACAGCAGGGCCTGCAGGGAGACGTGGCTGACGCGTGGTATCCCTTAGCTGATGAGCCGATGGACGACACGTGCTCCACGCACGACCATGGGGCCTCGGAAGGAGAGAGACGTCCACACGGGGTTAGGGTCTGCCGCTCTGTGCAGAGGGTCCGCTGAGGGCAGACCCCGGAATGGGCCTTCCTGGGCCTTCCCCACGGCTGCCTGCAGATGGCTTCGTGCTGTGGATGGTCCGGGGACAGCTTGCCTGTAGCCCTGTGGACAGGCTTGTCCGTGAGATCGGTGGGGCCCCACGTCCCACGGCGGGATGGCTGGCTGAGTCACGCCGCGGGACACCATACACAGGCTGAGACAGATCGGACAGGGGACATCACTTGCAGGACAGAACCGTGGCAGAAGGACAGAGTCAGAGTGGGAGTGGCCGAGGTCACGGGGCCCCGGCCCTGCGGGGTCCTGTCAGGCGGTGCTGCTGGCCGTGTTGGGCAGGAATAGTTGGGGTCACGGGCTGCGGCGGAGGCCTTGGCTCCCTCTCCTTAACCTGCTCTTTCGGGAGCACACAGGGCTTCAGGAGTCCGTGTTGAGATGGTCTTACCGAAGGACTCCATGAGCAGGGCCCTAACTGGGACTGTGCGCCCGTCACCGTGGAGACAGCCGGGCTGTGGTCTGGTACCCGTGTAGACGCTGCCCCAGCGTTTGCTAGTTGCCGTTGGCCAGTCGCCGTGATGCTGGTTTTTCCGAGCGGTAGAGGGAAGGTGCGCTCGCGAGTACCCAGGCACAGAACGAGCCGGTCAACACAGGGCTGTGCCTGAGCCCCGGCCAGGCTGGCCGCATGCCGTCTCCACGAGTCCCGCCGGGATCTGGGGAGTCCCGGCTCCTCGCACTCGGAGCCCATGTGGCTTCCTGGGAAACGAGCGACCAGCCTGCCGGGAGCGTCACGTTAGAGCAGAGGCCCGACGCCCGCTGTCCTAATCACAGGTCTGGACAGCAGTCAGCGCCCGTCCCCTGAAGAGGGAGGGTGTTGCGGAGGGTCCTCGCGGCTTCACCAGGCACCGGACGTGGATCCGTTTCTATGTGCGGCCGGACTCACCCACGTTGCCCTACAGGCTGTGCAGCCCTCCTGCCCGATTGCAGGTGCCTCTGGGTCCCTGGGCCCCTTCCCCGGCTGCTGGGTCGTGGAGAGCCTGTGTGCGGGAAGAAGAGCAGCACTTTCCGGTTTGATCCTTCTGTGTCAGGCCGGGGCTGCTCAGCCTGTCGTTCCGCCCCGAGTGACCCCGAGCCGTCTGTCCCTCTCGTCCGTGTGGCCTGGGACGGGCAGCTGGGCCAGAGCGGGATGTTTTCCCTCTGACCGTTGTTTCCTAAAACCTCCTTGAAACCCCCTCAGGTGTCCTCAAGCCCCTCGTGGGGTCTCCCTCCCCGTGCACAGACCTGCCCTGACCGGTGATGGGCAGAGCACCGGGGGTCACCGTCACGGCTGGGAAGTGGCTCTGCTCATGCCCAGGGCAGAAGGGAGGACGCCATTCTCCGTGTTGAGTGACTGAGAGTCCGTCTTCAGGACCCAGGAGTCCCACGAGCAGGAGAGGGGTGGGTGCCGCGAGGGAGGGGCCATGCCCTGCGGACAGAGTCCGATGGGCTCTGTGGGGCTTCCCGGTACACCAGCACGTGTGGCCGCGAGCAGGTCTAGAGCGTAGGAAAGCAACAAGGAAGGAACACGCAGAGACAAGACCCCTTCGGGTTTCGCGGGTCCCGTTTGTTCCCCTACGAGAGCTTCGCAACGCGGGACACTGGCCGGCTGGCTGTGCCAACCGTTGAGCGATTGCGGGCCCTTCCCCCGGTCAGCAGTCCGCAGGGTAATGACGTGCACCCCGCGGGCAGGACCCCGCACTGCTCACGGAGCACTTCCCACCAGGGCGTCTGCGTGCGGCTGACCGCGGTCCCTCGGCAGCAAGCGTGCAGGAGACCAGGACTGATGGAACCGCGGCCCGTCCCAGCCACTCAGCTGTCCCCCACCGCTCGCCGCCGGACCGGGGGCTGCGTCCTCACACCCCTCCCATGGGTGAGTGAAGCCCACAGAAGTGTGGGAGTTGCCACAGGTTTTCCCAAAAAGTCACCTCCCCTTTCTCGCGCACCTGCCAGCCTCACGTCACTCGTGTGTGACATGAAGATAAAGTGTGACTATCGCCGCTCCCCAGGGCTACTTTAAAGGGAGGCTAAATGTGACAGGCAGACGTGGCGTCGCGGGGTTGGGGACTCGTCCCGCAGCCACAGGCAGACATTGCACTGTGGGGTCGGGGACGAGCCACGCTTGCACTTCAGGGTCCTCTCGGGACCGTCGCGCGGCTCAGGCTGGATCTGCAAAGAGCAGGACGGAGGCTGCCCGATGCCCACGACCTCCAGGAGGCCTGGTTTGCTGGCGGCTGCTGCGCCAGGAACTTCTTCACAGGCCATGGCGTCCCTCGCCATTCACCACGTGGCAGGATCCGTGGCAGGGGGATGACACGTGAGACATCATGGCCATGTTGCCCTCCTGTCAAAGAGCCTGTGAGAAAGTGCGTTTGAGGGACAGGGGAGGAGGAGGGAGGCCAAAGCAGTGGCTTCGTTTCTCGGGGACGGCGTCCGGCTCTCGGGTGACACGGTGCAGGGAGTGTGGCCGTGGCGGCCGCAGGGGCTGGGCGGGCCGTCGGGGCATGGCAGCCTCCGGGTCACATGTGCCCCGTGGGGCTGGCAGGCTGCCGGCAAAGCTCCCCAGGCCTGGCACCCGTGGGATGGCCGTCCCCGAGACGCTCGGGAGCACGTAAACCGGTGCGGGACGTGTGGAGTCACAGTGACGGCGGCGTGGCACGTGGCAGGAGGGCAGAGCCTGAGGCCACGGGTGGGCATCGTCTGCGGGGACGGGTGTGGGGACCCAGCACCGGGGCCCTGGCCGAGCTCACCACCGCGTCTGCGGCCGGACAGCGGCCGGAGCCCCCGCACCGGGCAGTGCTCTACAGACCGTGGGCTTGTCAGTGCGCCTCCCCCGACCTGCCCGTCCTGCGCACACGAGGGGACATTGGAGCCAAGAGGGAACCAGCTGTTCTTCGCTCGCAGTGACGTCTGGACGAAGTCGACCTTTCCCAGAGGTGCCCGCGGCAGATCACCCGCCTGCAGGCTCCCCCGCAGCTGGCCCCCCGCGGACCACATCTGCACGGACCACATCTGCACGACCGTTTCTGGGCAGCACTCCTCCCCAGGCTTGTCTGCACCCAAGTGGACGCAGAGAGGAGGCCGCTCAGCTCTTCACTCTTCAGCCGACGGGGATCCGTCGTCCTGCGTGTCGGACCCCGCGACGGCGGTAATGACGGTAACGAGCAAGGGAACGGGGTTAGGTGAGACACGGCTACAGTCAGAAAGCGAGAAACTACCTTCCAGCCGCAAATGGACTTTAGAATTTTACAGTTCTTGCATTTAAAAATTTTTTTTTTTAAAAAGATTTTATTTATTTATTCGACAGAGAGAGATCACAAGTAGGCAGAGAGGAAGGGAGGAAGCAGGCTCCCCGCTGAGCAGAGAGCCTGATGTGGGGCTCGATCCCAGGACCCTGAGATCATGACCTGAGCCGAAGGCAGAGGCTTTAACCCACAGAGCCACCCAGGCGCCCCGCATTTTAAAATTCTTAACTATAATGGTTTTGTTGACGAGAAGCGGCCTTCTGGGAACAGAATGGGATTCGTTGTGACTAAAGAAGGCATTTGTTGTGTGCAGGTGGGAACACCCAGGTCCTGGGCTGACGTCCGGGGCGTCAGTGGCGGGCAGGGCTGTTTTCCCCAGGGAGGCGGCTGTCCGTCGGCGCCCAGGGAGGCAGCAGAGCCCGGCACATGCCTCGGACGGGACAGGCCCGGGTTGCTGGGCTGCCGACTCCCATGGGCCCGCGCAGCTCCTCTTCCTTCCCTCCTGCTCCCCACCCGCAGCAGAAGGAGACGCCACGTCCCTGAACTTGCGGCGGTCTCTCACCTGGCGTGCCCGTCGCTGGATGGCCTCTGGGAGTGGCGTGGGAGGAAAGTGCCCGAGAGGATCTTACACGGGGCTTTTCGATGTCGGCCTCCTTGAGGGAGTGGCATTCTTGGTGCACGAGGGCTCTGCGCGGCCAGTTCATGGACACTGTGCAGGGGACCGTGCTGCAGGCCGTCATGACCCTGCTGGAGCCCGTCACGACCCTGCTGGAGCCCTGGCCTTCCCCCCGCACTGGGCGCCCAGACGCACTTCCCTCCGGTGAAGGGGCTTCACGGGTCCCAAGCGCTGCTTTGCCGACTTGCGGCGGTGCTCTGGGCTCAGGGTCTGTAGCCTCGGACGCGGCCCTCTCAGCGGCCTCCAGCTGCGACAGGAAGCCATCTTCTGGGAACGTGGCGGACAAGGCCTCTGCGTCTTGCCTCACCATCGGGGTCCCCTGCGAGGACGCCCCGCCCCAGCTGCCTGCAGACGGCTGGACTTCTGCCGACGCCCGTGACTCGAACATGTGCATGAGGGTCCGTGTACCATGGGGAGCCCAGCTGGGAAGCCGCACACATTCCTGCTCCCGGCTGCTGATCGACTCCGCAGAAACCCCACGAGATCGTGTCTGTTACCGGATTGTCCTGCCGTCTTGTGTCATGGACGGATACATCATTCCTGCTGCGAAGTCACCAGCAAGGAGGAGTACGGTCCCAGGCCCCTACAGAAAAGACTGGGTGGTGTTTCTCAGGGAGGAAAGGAGATCGGGGCCCTGGGGAGAAGTGGGGAGCCCCCCGGGGAGGACTACGAACTGCAGGTCTGGAGGGGCCGTGCACGGCAGCTTCCGTGTCCAACCGGAATCCGCTTCAACAGTGTCTGAGAAAGTCAGGGAACAAGGGCACATTCGTCTGTGCAGCTCGTAAGCTGCGTGTGGGCCGCCCTGACCCGGCCCTTGCTGGCACCTGGAGCCGAGGGCGTCGGGGGTGGAGGACGGAAGCTGCTGAACGGGCAAGGGGGACCCGGCAGGCTGATACCGGCGAGGGCACGCTGGTGTGTTTCAGAAGTTCCGGGACGCACGCCTGAGGGTCTGACAGCGGTGGCCGCCTTCAGAGCGGACAGGACGCGGGACCCCACCGCTGGCCCGTCCGTCCCAGCTCTCCTCGGATCTCTAGCGGGAAACTCGGGGACGGCAGGTGTCCTCGTCTCTCTCGTGGAGGCTGTGGGATTCTGGCTCAAGCCTTCCGAGGTGAGAAGACCAGAGGGCTCGCCCTGCTCGATGCTCCCAGGCGAAGGCTTCGGGGTGTTCACGAGGCTGACGCAGGAGGAGCTGCCTCTGGGCTGACGTTAGCCGACCTTTCCTGTTGCCTTGGGCCACGTAGTCCCCTCACCCCTCACGGTCCTCCAGTCCCGGCGTCGGGGAACCACACCACAGGCCTGGGAAAAGCACAGAAAGGACGTGGGACGTGCAGGTCACCAGGCGGAGGTTGTCTGGTGGATCCCATCCTGGCTGTGGGCGGCCTGGGGTCAGCAAGCCGCAGGTCTGCATGGCCGCGCGCTGCCCTCAAGCAGCCCTGTGCCGTGTGGACACCGTTGTAGCCCGGCCCCCGCCATCTCCAGAGCCCGCCCCACGCCGGCCGCTAAATCGCTTCTACCCCATCCCGTCGGATTGTGACACAAACCCTCGGAGGTTCCCGCTGCCGCCCAGGCACGAGCGCCTCTCTCCCTCCGCGCAGCCCCCGCCGTGACGCGGTTCTGCCTCACGGTTCAGCGGCTTCCGGCGGGGAGCACCGAATGCCCTCGTCGCACGAAGTACACCGTAAGTATTTTTCTCTTTTTAATTAAATATAGATCTCAATTACAAGCTGATCTTTTTAATTTTATTTTTTAAAAAGATTTTATTTATTCGACGGAGAAAGAGACAGCGAGAGAGGGAACACAAGCAGGGGGAGCGGGTGAGGGGGCAGCAGGCTTCCCGGCCGAGCAGGGAGCCCGATGCGGGGCTCGATCCTGGGACTCCAGGACCGTGACCTGAGCCGAAGGAAGAGGCTTCACCGATGAAGCCCCCCAGGCCCCCCAAGCTGGTCTCTGACAAGTACTTCACGTGTCACTCAGTGGTTTTACTGCGATGCGTGTTTCGCCAGACTCCCCTGAGAGACGCACGGCCGGGGGTGAGGGCGGTGCCCCCCGTCCACTGACGGTGCCTGCACCTGCCACACTCCCGTGTCCTCCGCGAGCGCCCACTCCGGTATCGCACCTCCTGCCCCTGTGTCAGGCTCTCCCGCTGCTGTTCGCGTGTTCGTGCTTAGGTGTCTGGGTTCACGGTGTGGCTGCTGACGCACGCCTTTGGTCCACGCGGGCGGGTGTGTCCGTCGAACTCCGGGTCACGCTGGTCTGTGCTCCGGCTCTGGGGTCGTTCCAGGATCTTGATGTCTGTTTTGGGAACATCGTCCCGAGACTGAATTTATCATCGTCTTTTCCCCTAAAGACTTTCCTCTTAAAGAAAAACGACTGCCGTTTGTTGAATGAAAATAGGGCGCGCCCTGTGGTCGTCACAGTCACTCCTCGGTAGCACATCTAGGTGCAGGGAAACCAGCCCCGTCTCAGCCCCTGAGCCCTCGGTGGGAGCCCACGGACAATGCGACAGGCCAGGGGCAGGGCCAGGGTGTGCAGCCTGCTGACGGTGCCTGGACCGGGGTCGCGTGGAGGTGGCATGGAAGGAGGACTTGGCTGTCCTGCCCACTGGGGTGCTCCGTGCCGTATGCTGACGGGGCAGAGGAAGGAAGGGCCAGGGGGGGTCAGCTTCGAGGGCTGGAGGGAGCGGCCCGGGACTCTCTCTGGGGATGCGGCTATGCGAGGACAGACGTGGTCTGAGGCAGGAGCGAGTGCGGAGTGGCTAGACGTGGGGTCGGGGCTCCCAGTGGGAGGCGGGGGCGGCTGCCGGGCAGGAGAGTGGGGGCAGGGCCGTGTCCTGTCGGAGGCCCCACCACGCACTCCAGCTCCTTGGAGACAAGGGATGCAGTTTCTGGAAGTCACCCATGGGTGACAGAGGCCAGGGCTGCCCTTCCTGCTGGGAGCCCTCCTTGCTGCCTCCAGACCCGGAGGGTGCTCAGCTCTGGCGCCGGGACTCTGGCACGGGAGCTCTCGGTCACAGATGTTCTGGCCACTTGTCGGTTAGGACGTTGGCACCGCAGTTCCGTGAGCAGACCTGGGACCAGGGTCCTGGGTCCGAATCTTGCCTTTGCCTCTTGACGTACGGCCTTGGGCAAATGGCTTAACTGTGGGCCTGTTTCCTCACATGCGAAATGGGGCCACCATTGGCGCCCAGGTCACAGGGCCACAGTGAGGCCTGGAGGGGGGACCATCACAGTGCCCGGGGTGCGGGGCCGTCGCGAGGACCGGGGACGTCTCACTCGGAGAGCTGAGGCGGCTGCAGACACTCTGAGTAGCGTTGCTGTCTGTGGTGGCTGTTCTGAGGCGCGTCTGTTGTGATTTCTGGAGGTCAAGACCCCCACCGGGAAGGGACATGGGAGGCAGGGCAGGCCCCCTTTCTCCTGTTTCTGTGCCCTCGTGCACACACGGCTCCCCGCATGCAGTCATCAAAACCACCTCTGCACGTGACGGGGTTTCCTCTTGGGTGTGAACCAGCCCCTGTGCAGGGGTGTGGGGCTGTGCCCGTGTGTGCTGGGGTGCGGGGCCCGGCGGGTCCCGATGACACAGGCTACCAAGGGACGGAGAGGAACGAGGGAGAGATGCGCCTGTTGCTCTCCCCGTGTTCGAGGAAAACAGACCCAACTTCCTGTTTCCATCCGGGGCTCATGCTGTTTCCCCTCATACTCACTTGCACGTCTCCGGACTCAGAACCATGCGTCCAAGGGACTCAGAAGCACAGTTCGTTCTCCGAATTAGTGTTTCCTGTTGTCCGCCGAGGCAAAGGTAGCAGAGGGTCTAAGTGACCCAGGCCCCTCCTGGGCATCTGCTGTGGCCTCGGCCATGGGCTGTCCTGGTCTCCCATTGGCAGAACCATCTAGATTGGTGGGGTGTGAAGCAACGTCCTGAAACCCTTGCTCTCCAGCTAGAAACACAGCGAGGCACCAGAGTGTGGTGACACGGAAAGCCGATAGGACAGCCTGATGAACCTTCAGCCCTGGAGAGCAGTGCAGCTGTTACCGTCGTGGGCTCCACTCAGAGTTCTCTGCTGTGGCCTCTGCTGTGGTCTTGTGCACCCCGACTGCTCCTGGCATTTTAGGGAAAAGGCAAGTCTGAGGTCCCACTTGCCTGCCAGGCTCACTAGACTTGGTTGGCATTGAGACACGGTGTGTCCGAGCCGTGTGCTGGCGGGAGGGGAGCCTCTTCCAAACGCGCCTTCCGTTAGGAAGCCACAGGGTCGAGTGAAAAGAGAACTTGCTCTGAAGCTCCGAAACTCATGACGGTGTCTGTCTGCTGGGCGGTCCCGGACACGATTCTTAACCTCTTCGAGTCTCAGCTTCTTTATTTTGAAGGAGGGAAGTAATGGAAAGATTATGGTTGGGCGGTGCCCTAAAGCCAACGTCCGGTGTTCTGGGTGTAATGAGAACCACAGGCACTTTTATCATTATTGTCATTGCATTGAGAAACCGCGTTCTTTGTTGCCCGGACAACGTTCCCCGAGCGCACGTGCCTCATCGAGCCCTCGGTGGCCTCCCAAAGCGAAGCCCAGTGGGCAGTGTGGTGAGCCGGGCAGGGGCTCTGCCCCGGGGACGCTCCCTGGAGCTGCCGATGTGTCCGGTGAGGTAACAGTGAGACGTGTTTACATTCTGTGCCGAACTTCGGACGGTCAACAAACCCATTTGGGCAACTTGATATCAAAAGGGGTAATCTTTATGGGAATCGTCTTCCAGAGGAAGATGAAGTCAAGACTGTGGAATGCTTGGGAGGGAGGCTGGGGGCCGTGGGGCCCCGGGCGGTCACTGCGGTCGTATGTGATTCCCAGGCAGTGCCCGCTGGGCCACCCGCGAGCTGCAGGCCCAACGGCAGAGCAGCGGCCCTGGGAGGGGGGCAGGCCCCGCTCATGTTTATGAAATCTGGGGAGAGGCTCCGTCCATCAGTCCATCACGGCAGGAGGCTTAAGTGTTTGCTGGGCCAGCGTGAGCCCCGTGAGTGCGCTTTGAAGTCCCTTTACTGACAGTAAACATCGGAGGAGGGTAAGAGCTTTTGCCTCCCAGGAGGAGCCCTCCGCGGGGCGCGCGGGGGTGGGCAGGACGTCTGAGAAGGGAGAGCAGCAAAGGGACCCTCAGGACAGCAATTTGCACATTTACTGCTCTTTGACATGTGAACTTGATTTTTTAAAATGGAATTCTTCGTCTTTGGACATCCTGGGGGCAGCTGCAGGCAGGGACGCTGTGTCTCCGGACCAAGAAGGCGGCTTGGTTGGCCTCCGTGGCCCAGCGTGAGATGGAAGCGAGCAGCCGTCGGAGGGGAAGTCAAGCTCGTCAAACCCGGGCCGAGAGCAGGCCAGGGCGGGCGTGGGCACGCGTGTCATCGCGGATGCGGTCAGCAAGCCTGAGCCCCGCTGCCCACGCCTCCAGAGGCCCCTGGGGCGGGGCCTTTCTGTTCTGAACACTAGCAGCCCTGTCTAGGCCTAAAGGGTGAAGATTTTCTTTTTTCAAAAAATTTAATTTAATTTTTTCGGTGTTTCAATATTCATAGTTTATGCACCACACCCAGTGCTCCATGCAATCCGTGCCCTCCTCAATCCCCACCACCAGGCTCACCCAACCCCCTCCCCTCCCCTCCAAAACCCTCAGTCTGTTTCTCAGAGTCCACAGTCTCTCATGGTTCATCTCCCCCTCTGATTTCCCCCAACTCCCTTCTCTTCTCCATCTCCCCATGTCCTCCATGTTATTCCTTATGTTCTGCAAGTAAGTGAAACCATATGATAATTGACTCTCTCTGCTTGACTTATTTCACTCAGCATAATCTCCTCCTGTCCCGTCCCCTTCTCCAAAGAAGACATACAAATGGCTAACAGACATGTGAGAAAATGTTCATCATCACTAGTCATCAGGGAGATTCAAATCAAAAGCACACTAAGATACCACCTGACACCAGTCAAAATTACCAAGACAGTGAATAATGTGTGTTGGAGAGGATGTGGAGAAAGGGGAACCTGTTGGTGGGAATGCAAGTTGGTGCAGCCATGCTGGAGAACAGTGTGGATCTTCCCTATGACCCTGCAATTGCACTGCTGGGTATTTACCCCAAAGATACAGATGGAGTGAAAAGAAGGGCCATCTGTACCCCAATGTTTATTGCAGCAATGGCTACAGTCGCCAAACTGTGGAAAGAACCGAGATGCCCTTCAACGGACGAATGGATAAGGAAGATGTGGTCCATATACACGATGGTGTATGATGCCTCCATCGGAAAGGATGAAGCCCCAATGTTTGCAAACATTTCCTTCTACATCATCAGTATCCTTGGAAGAACAAATAGTTCTGGTTCTTTTTAAATTCACCCCAGGGACAGGCTTCGTGAGCGATTACGTCAACACGTTTTGCTGTGATGCAACGTAAGGTGGTATGTTCTTGACGTTCTTGACAAAAACCGGCAGCAGGCTCTGCAGGTCAGTGGGACAGCCAAGGGCCCCAAAGTCTGGCTGTGGCGTGTGTCAAGAATTGTTTCCTGTAGATTCACTCGGCGGCTCAAGTAGGAGCTGTGGCTTTGACCTTGAAAACTTACCAGCCTTCCAGCAGCAGCTGAGATGAAACTCTTATTTCCAAATCACCTCCTTAGAGCTGGTATTTCTCTGCCCCTTCTGGGGGTGGAGCCCCAGCCTCTGGGGCACGGGAGTCGAGGTGAGACGGCCTTGTAGGAACACAGAGCAGTGTATGCAGTGGTTGGCAACACTGAGAAAAAGGCCTCCTCATGGCGTCACACACACTCATCCATCCCGCACCCTTGGCCCTATCGTTTCTAGTCTCACACTTCAGCGGCAGGAGCTCTGCTCTTGGAGCCATGGGCCCAGGTACGCGGGGGGTGAGGCTCCGCTGCGATGACGCATTCGGCGCTCCCCTTGGCCGGCACCCCGATGCCTCGCGCTCCTGCGTAGGACAGCTGGGGCCCTCTGCAAGGGACCTTCTCCAGAGCACTGGTGCCCAAAGCGTATTTACCCAAATTGAGGCTTTGTGTTTCGCATTCACTCAGGGAATGGGCGGTGACTGTTCCGAGAGGTGAGGAGGGTGCTCGTCCCCATTCACACATCCCCTCGCCAAACTTCCTCTGTACCGGGGTCTCCCCCCCCCTCATCCTGGCTGTGTGTTTCAGAAGGAGGCGGGCGGTGTTTTCAGCTGCATCTGTATGTGCGATGCCGTAGGTAACTACCGCCGTCAGGTTTTAAAGCTTTGAGCGAGGCCGATTAGCCCTCCTCCTCCTCTCTCCTTCCTTCTTCCTTTTTCTTCTTTTCACTCTATTCTGTTTCCGTCTTATCCTGATTTTAATCCTTCAAACGCCGAGCTTCCCGGCGCTACACGTGGGAACGAAGAGCACACCGTGGCTCCCCTGGGAGCCGCGACGGGCCCGGGTTCCGGCCGGCACCTCCTGTAAACCTTCATTCGCTGAGGGCCCCCCGTGTGCGGGACACTGCTCTTGGCCTTGGAAACAGAAGAATGAACAAGATACAGTCCCTGGTCTGCAGGAGTTGATGGACAGGAAGAGAGAGGGAGAGCACGAAGCCATCAGGAAGATGGTGCACGCACGGCGGCTGTCCCACCGGGGTCATGAGTGTGCCCCTCGCCACGGCCGGGGGTGGGGAGAGGAGGCGGTGTGCGCCGGGTCTCAGCGGCACGGTCTGGCCAGCGTCGTGGCGGCAGCCCACACCAAGATACGGTGGGGGTGGGGAATGTGTCGTGCAAACATGCAAAGTCAGGCTCCCAGCAAGAGTGCTCTAGCATGTTCCGGATGGAGGAAGACCAGCTCCTGGTCTCGGTGGGCATCGGTGTCCCGGGAGACTCTTTCCTGTCCCGAGAGACATGCCTGGTTTTCCCAGCAGCTCACTGAAACACAGTGCAACTCTGTGTCTTGGGCAGCTTGCTGTTTACGATTTTCCTTGCGATGATTAATTAGAGTTTTGTTTATTTAATTGGGGTAGCAGACAGGGACCCGAGGGGCTGGTACTTTTGAACCCTTTTACTTTGGATGCTGGAGTCTGGCTGGAGGAGCTGGCTGGAGAAGCTGCTCTGACTTCCGTGGAGAATTCTGTCCCGAAGGCAGGGACAGTCTTGTGAGGCTCTTGTTCCGTGCCCAGGAAACCTGGATTTTATCTCATTGCTAAATTCACATATTTGCCCGCAGAGACCTCCAGAAAGGAAGAAGACATGGGGCTGAGGTGTATCTGCTCACACGATCTTGGGCCTCATTTTCTTCATCTGGAAGGGGAGGGGACAGGCAAGGCTCCCTTCAGCCACAGCTCTGTGCTCGGGTCAAGGGTGTGTTTGGTGCATTTCCGTGAATGCAAATCTTGGTGAAATTCTTTCATTCATGGAATTTTCATGGTTTTTTTTTTTTTTTTTTGAATGAAATTCTCATGTTAAAGAGTTTTTGGGAAGATGATACCTTGTGAGCAAGCTGAGGCCAGCTCTCGGCGACGGCTGTTGGGTCCCGTACTCACCTTCTCTGAGAGACGGGTGTGTTCCAGACACCCCACGCCCGCCTGTGGACAGACACTTGTCCTGCCTTGACAGGGCTGGGGGAGATGTGCTCCCAGCCCCCGGCCGTGCCGGGTCTCAGGGCTTCGGTGCAGGAGGTGCTCAGAGTCCCTGTGGTGCTTGCGGACGACCCGGGCCCCAGGCGTGCTGCGCGCTCAGGGAGGCGTCTCCAGGCAGCAGGGGGGCTAAGCAGAGACGTAGTTGCACGTGACTTCGAGGTGGTGCCGTCTGGGATTTTTCCTTCTTTTTTTTTTTTTTTTTTGAAGATTTTATTTATTTGTCAGAGAGAGAGAGTGAGAGAGAGAGCACACAAGCAAGGGGAGCCGCAGACAGAGGAGAAGCTGGCTCCCTGCTGCCGAGGGAGTCTGCTTGAGGTTCTCTCTCTCCGCCCTTTCCCGCCCCTGAAAAATCAGTGAAGATTGTGCACAAAACATTCCTCACACAAGTGCCGCTTCTCTCCGTCGCTTTCGAAAATATCTGACTCACCTCTGGCAGATACTTGTGTGTGTAACTTCGTGTGTGTGCGTGAGAGTGTGTGGGCGGGAGCAGGCATGTTCCCGTCCACACGTGTGCCGGCGTGCGCGAACGCGTCTTCCAGTGTGCGTGTGCAAACGCACGCGTGTGTGGTGTGAATACACATGCCTGCGTGTGCGTGAATGGGTGAGTGGTGTATGCATGTGCGTGTGTGCGTGAGCCTGCGTGCCCGTGAGCGTGTGTGCGAGTGAGTGTGTGCATGCGCTGTGGGGTTGGGTTGCTTCAGCTGTGCGCTATCCGGCTTCGTGTAGTTACTCATGAACACAGTCATCTCAGAAGTCGGGGTCTAGATCACGAGGTCGTGCCGACAGGCCGTCGGAGTAGCACAGACTCCTCCAGAAGCGGAGCAGGTCCTGGGGACCCCTGTGATGCGCCAGATCCTGGCAGTTTGGGTCTGGCTCGGGACTCCCAGAGGCGGGATGTGGTCCTTTCAGAGAGGCTCCGTGCGTCTGCTCATCCTCCAGCTGCGAAGCGTGGCCGGACCCTCAGAGGCGTCCCGCAGCACAACCAGGGTTGCTGGTACGGCCACCGTCTCTGGGGCCATCTGGAGGGAGCCTGTCCCGCTACAGTCACCAGTTTCTCACGCCCACGTTCCAGTGCTGGAAAGTACTGCCATAGTCGATGAAATCTGGAGCTGAGAAAGACAAACCACTTCTAATCCTGGCCTGGCCTGAGCCTTCCGGGTGGACCACTCAGAACACTCAGGTCTCCCCGCTGCCTTCCCGCTGGGGTTTGCAGACCGGACACATGGCCGTGGAGTAGTGTCTCTGCCGCGTTCAAGTGCTCGCTGCTCCAAACGCTACCCGCTGCCCTCCATGGAAAGGTGGGGTTAAAACTGAGTTCAGGCAGAGAAAGATCCTTTTCCTTTTCGAAGCGTTACAAATAAACACTGCCTTGGCATTGTCTCATCACGGTTAAGGCCAGCTCTGTCCTCATTACTGAAGACCAGACACCTTAATTTTTGCTGTGTGCAACCAAAGAATCAAGCGGGCAGTCAAATTAAGGGCAGGCCGTCCATTCATCTGTGTAACCGCCGGGGACCGAGACAGGGGCGCTGGGCGCTGGATGGCAAAAACAAGTTTAAATGCCAATTACGGGATTGCAGACACCTAAACACCCGGTGTTAGAGCTGAGCAGGCTTGCCCTGGGTGTTTCAGCGAACTTCAGTCTAGAACACAGCACAGGAAAGGGGATCGTCTCAAACCTCATACTCGACCTCTCACTGCTTGTGCTGTAAGAACTGAGACGGGACCGCAGGTGCACGTGCGTTCACGTGTGATCCTGGATGACACTGCGAGGGCCACGAGGACCGGCCGTACGCTGTCCCCGTCCTCGTGCCCGGCGGGCGGGCCCAGGCCTGGATGTTGTCGAGCTCCCCCACCAGGCACTGAACTCCCTCCACGGGAGAATTTGTCCACGTCTGCGGGACAGTCTTTCTATATGACGAAGGTGACAGGTGTGTTCACACACAAACGCGTGTGTCCCATCTATGTAAAGTACACAAGGCAGTTCACTGTCATCCTTTGGGGAAGTTCTGTAAAGCCGCCAGGAGCACTGAGTTTGCAAACACTGAACGTTTGCTCCTGGGGCAGACGGCGTTAGGCTCCCGAGAGCCTCTGGTCATCTGTGACTTGTCAAAGAACGACACATGACCTCGCATTGTATGTCTTTCTTTTTAAAGACGCCTTGTTTAACGTGTGTGGTGGACTGGCGAGCGCTAGGCTGGGCCGAGCCGGCAGCCCGGCCTGAAGGAAGCGCGGCGGACACGCGTGTCTTCTCCGCGAGGCGCGTCCCGCCTTCCTGGGCTCACGGCCCGACAGCTCCCCGGCACCGTGCTTGGGGCCGTTTCACACGGTGGCATCGCCAACAAGGACACACACGTGAAGACGGGCATTGGCTTGTCCAGGACATGTGTTCGTCGCCGAGGAGCTGGAACGAGAGGGCAGAGTAGCACCTTGTTCTGCCACAGCTGGGAGCCCACGTGTCAGGAGACCCAAACTCCGCTCGGCACACATCCGTGACCGCAAAGTCCCGTGAGAGTTGATTTTGAGGGTACAATTTTTTAAAAAGATTTTATTTATTTATTTGACAGACGGAGATCACAAGTAGGCAGAGAGGCAGGCAGAGAGAGAGGAGGAAGCAGGCTCCCTGCTGAGGAGAGAGCCCGATGCGGGACTCGGTCCTGGGATCGAGACCCGAGTTGAAGGCAGAGGCTTTAACCCACTAAGCCACCCAGGTGCGCCTGAGGTTACAATTTTTTTAAAAGATCTTATTTATTTATTTGAGAGAGAGAGTGAGAGAGAGAGCACGGCAGGGGGAGCGGCAGAGAGAGGAGCAGACTCCCCACTGAGCAGGGAGCCCGATGTGGCGCTCGAGCCCAGGTCCATCATGACCGAGCTGAAGGCAGACGCTTCACCCACTGAGCCCCCCAGGCACCTCTTGAGGTGACAAACTGCAGTAGTGAGGAAGTGTGCAAGTCTAGAATCCATGGCTCGGGAGGGTGGGCCGTGTCTGGCCGTATTTAAGAAGTTCCTGGAAAGTGCGGGCAGCAGAATGGCCCCGTTTTATAGGAGAACCTGTGGTGTGTGTCTCAGCCAGGGCAGAGCGAGGACAGGAGCCCACACGTGGCCACAGGTGTGTTTCAGCGGCAGTTTGGTGACATCGAGGACCTTGTCTACAGCTTCTGGGCCATGCTGCTTGTACCCCGGGCAGGGGCTGTGCGCAGGTGTGGCCCGCAGGAGCGGAAACTCTCCGTACCGTCGTTTCTGACCCTTGCCGGGCACTTAGCCGTGCTCCTTCTCATCGCACTGGCTCGTTAAAAAAATTTAGCCCCTCGATCTGATTCTGCAGCACCTGTGATTGTTAGCTAATGCTTTGCAGTGAAAGAAGAAGACAGAAAAACACGGAACTATTACTGTCTGCGGGCTCTATCGATCTCACATTATTGTTCAGATGTACGTCCAAGAGGCAGGTGTGGAGGGCGGCCGGCTTACTCTTAGTTGACTTACGTCCCTGCTGATGATACCATGGATTTTTCTGTTAGTTTGTTATGATTTTTTATTATTGGCATTAGCATTAATCTCCAAGAAAATGCATCTAAACCAGGAAACATCGAGAACCCGGTTCCACGGCATTGAGCGGAGTCCCTTGCTTTCTGCTCGCATTCAATCACGGGTTGTCTTTTGTCTCCCTGGGCAATTCCATAACTCTGATATTGACCTTAACTGAAGTCCTTTGTTTTGTACCCTAACAGCCCGAAGCATTAAAAATGCGTGTTTACTTAATTTGTCCTGGCATGCAGTGTAATTACAAGCAGTTTGTTTTCTCTGTTGTGAAATATGGTCTGGAGAAGGAATAAAGTAATGTGGAAAATTAACATCGTGATGTACTGTAGAGCGGAGCGGCCCTGAAACACGGCGCGGGAGATGCAGTTGGGCCGCGCCGGAGAGCGATAAAGAATTAAATGCGTCTTTTCTCAACTATGTTTGCATGATTTTCAGCTGCAGTAAAATTAATCTGATCTGCCTCTGAGAATAAACAACAACAACAAAGACCCCACAGAGCGAGCAGCGCTTTTGCCGCTCTGAGATTCCGTTTCTGTAACTGTTTGAACGGGATAAACCGTAAGGAGCCCGTTCTTGGCCAAGTCCCAAAGGGCGTGGACCGGCCGGGGGCTGGCGTGTGAACGCCGGGTCTCCAGGGTCCCCGGCTGGTGTGTCCCGTGGGCCAGTTTCAGTACAGGTAGACCCAGACAGAAGCGGGGTGTCGGGACAGAGCACCCCGTGGCCTCGGCGCCCCCGTCGCTGGAGAGGTCTTGCCAACTTGGCAGAGTTTTCTGCTTGTCTGTCTCACTGTCGCTGCAAAACATTTTGATACTCTGTATGAAGGACACTGTATAAATAATAAATTACACTGTATCATTTACCAAACTTCCAGTGATCACAGGAAGAAACACAATAAGCCTCTTACAACAAGGTAACAAATTCACCCCTTTGCCCTCGGGGCAGGTCAGGACGTGTCTGTGCATGGAGTGGGGCCCCCGCGTGGGGGGCAAAGCTGCCGTTGTGCACTGGGGCTTCGTCATTTGAACAAAGCAAGGGACAGAGCCCCTGCAGATGGCGCGGAGTGACTCAGCATCCTTCTCGGCTGCTGTCTGTTCTTCACGGGGGCACCTGCCCAAAAACGGCCATCTCCAATGCCTTGTGCTTTCACAATGAGCTTGCTTTAAACATGGGCCTTTCGGGGACATTGGAGGTCTTTTGTACTTGTGTTTGCTATGGAAGGACAGTGGCTGAGGCTCTGTGCAGAGGGTCCCCATGGGGAGGCCCGAGCCCCCCACCCTGGGAATGGCTTCCTGTGTCCTAGGAGCTGCGGGTCCACGATCCCCGAGCTGTGTGTGGTTTGCCCAGCTCACCTCCCCTGTCAGACTCGGCTTCATCTTTCGCAGGAAGTGGGGTTGAGCACAAGGGAGAGGGGGCCCTTTAACAATAGTCAAGAAACAAAAATCCACTGAACCAACTAGTCAGTGGTAGAAAATCATTACAGGAGGTCAGGCTCAGCAAATATCTTAAGAATAATTCCTCCTGTGATTCATGACCTTTTGGGGATATAATCAATAGCTTTAAAAAAATCGCATCAGCCAGTCAGCCAGACGGCTCTTCCTGGAGGGAGTGAGCTTCTTGTCTTCGTAATGTTTGTGTTCTGTCTGCTTCTGTGCAATAACCCCGACTGGGTGACCTCGTTCCCTCCTCTCTCCATCAGCCGGGGAGACGCCCGCACGTCACGCTCCGCTCTGTCTCTGCTGGGAATGGGCTGAACCGGGTGTGGGGACCGGCCAGGCGAGCAGGTACGCCACCTGCTCCCAGACACTGGCCCGAGGGAGCCCCGGACACTGTCACCATGTTGCACCAAATTCCCACCAGAGGGGGAACCAAAGAGAAAGCAGCCAGCCCAGTCGGGCAAGTCTCCATACTTCCTACTCCAAGGTCATTCCTAGGAGCACAGGAACATGGATCAGGTTGATTTTTCATCTAACTCAGGTCCTGTCTTGTCCGCAGACATGGCATTCGGTTCGGGAACCCCAGCAAATGTGTCTGTTTCCTGCCCTCACGTGTGTGGCGGTCGGAGGACGGGGCAGGCGCGGCCGTGGTGGTTGGATGACGGGGGACGGGGCAGACTGTGGATGACGGAGGACGGGCAGGCTGGCCTTCCCCTGTTGGCTCCGCACCCTTGCTTCAGCTTCGTCCCTGCCCTCGGCACCCTTGAGCAGACCTTATTTACCACTGGTCTCCCAGAAAGGTTGGGGTGTCCTTGCCCTGATGTCTGTGACTTCCCAGAGTCTGGAACAGGGCCTGGCAGAGCAGAGGGTTGGAGTGAGAACCTGCCCCCTGAAGCCGTGAGTCCCCGTGGCACACTTCCCCGGATCCACAGGTGAGTCATCACAGCGTCCTCCTGGCTCTGTGTCCACCCCCACACCCAGACGCTGGCCCCTTTCTGGGCTCCGTTCTCAGCTCCTGGCGTGGAAGCTGCCGTGGGTTTGGTGTGTAGGCTGCCGTGATTCTCCGTGGCACGTGGGCCCCTGAGCGGTCCTGCACGGCACTGTCTCCGTGACCCGGAGCGGGACAGAGAAGGACCTCGCTCACCAGGGTGATGGCCGACCGGCCTTCGGAGAAACGTTGTTCTGGGTGTGCCTGTGCGGGCGCTCCTGGAAGAGCTGAGTGTTTGCCTTGGCTGCAGGTGGATAGACAGCGCTCCCCGGTGTGTGTGGGGGGCCTCATCCAAACCGTGGGACTGAATGGAGCAAAACACAAGGAGGGGAGGATCTGCCCTCGCATCACTTGGTCCGGTCGCCCATCTTCTCCCATCCCCAGACGTCGGAGCTCCTGGTTCTCGGGCGGTGGGACTCGGCTGGAATTTCACCCCCAGCTCTCCTGGGTGCCTGCCAGGAGACACAGATCGTGGGACTGCTTGGCCTCGGCCATCGCATGAGCCAGTCCCCCAACACAGGTCCTCGTATCTCCATCTGAGTCTCCCAGTCGGCTTCATTTCTCCGCAGAGCCCCGACTGACGCCCAGACTTCTCTCGGCCGCGGGGTGGGGGGCTCTCCCGACCGCCCGCTTCAGATGCTGACCACCGCTTCGCACAGAGTTGCGGGGCCGTCACACAGACGGACGCTGACCGTCTGACAGGGGCTTGCGATGCTTTCGCACAGTCTGAAAGGTTGTTGATCGGTACCTTTGGCCCCCGCCGGACGTTGGTGGCGTGGTCACTGACTCAGCAAAAGAAAACGCGAGTTTCCCTCCATCAGAGAGATGTCGTCTCTCGTCTCTGGCCACGTTGCTTCTGCATTTGGTGGAACTTCCCGCCTCCCTCCTTCCCTTCGTGGCCCAGAGCTGCCTGGAGCAAAGGGCATTGAACAGGGCTGCTCTTCCTCGGTAAAGAAGGAGTGTGTCCTGCTGCCCTGGGTTAACTTCGGGGCACTTCGCCTTTCTGAGAAGCTACGAAGAGAGCTGGCCTTGGGTGTGGACGTATGAGCTGTCTCCTGCTTTGCCAGTGGTTGTCAGAGACCGTCTTCTTGGTTTGGGGTCTGGGCATCTTCAGAGGGACCAGAGGGAGACCATTTCTGTGCACACGTATGAGGTTATTCCAATGAGCAAAAGTCTGCGCCCGCAGGATGTGGACAAAGTCAGAGATATTAGGTCAGTCCATCTGCTATTGCCCTGGACAGGCCCGGACAGAAGCAGAGAGGGCAGTTTCCAGGAAACTGTGCTTCGGGAACAGCCCTCTGCACCCTGTGTCCCCTCAGCTTCTAGCCTCCCCTGAGGTGAAGTTGGAACCACGTGACTCTCGACGGAGGTTACATGAAAAGGGAACGTGGTTACCGTGGGCTGCCTCTGGCCGTGTGTGTGTGTTTGCACGAGCATGTGTGTGTACGAAAGTGTGTGTGTGAGTGTGGACACGTGTGTGAGGATTCACGAGAAGCTCCACTCGTCCTCGGGGTCAGGGACAGGGTCAAGTCGCATGTCTGTTTCCTGCCTCCGTTTTCTCCAGGGCAGCAGGAAGGCCAGGTGCTTGCGGACACGTCGGTGGCCATGGTCACGCTAGCTTCTCAGGATGGTCCGAGGGATGGCTGGCTTAGACTTCTTGGGCCCGCGTGTTTCGCTTGTGACGGATCCAGGAACTTTGTCTCTGCCCATCTGTAGTTATCAAGTGGCCCAGAACTATTTTCCTTCAGTGGTTTGTCTTGAAGGAGCCGGAGAAGTGGGGCGGACTTGGAATCAGACGCTCTGGGAGCTGCTCCTGCTCCCCCTGGCTGGCTGGCCGTTCCGGAGCCTTCTCTGAGCCTCAGGGTCCCGTCTGCGTCCCAGGCAGGTGTTTTGCTTGTTTGCTGTGAGTTGCGGCTGTGTGATAGGGACAGTTGTGGACCTTGTGGGGGCACGAGATGCCTCCTGGGCTCTAACCAGCAGGCGCGTGTGGCTCTGGGTCTGCGGTTTGGATCACGAGGTAGGTGTCCTGGGCTTCACCGAACGGCGATTTCCACCCTACCTGGTCTCAGGACTAGACAGAGGGAGCTGTTCTCTCGGGTGTGGGCACAGTTACTGTTCCCGGGGCCTTTTGCGCTTTAGTAGGAGCTGGAATCTGGGGTTGGAGGGAGTCTCTGGGGCGTGTGTGCCGGGTTGGTGGCAGGGGGACTCCCAGGGCGAGCTCCGGCACTGGAGATGAGGGTGCGGGCATTGTGTCTGGTCTTGTGGGATGACACAGGTCAAACCCGCTGGCTGCCAAGCAACCCTTTCTGACAGATTCTGATGCTGCAGCAGGGACCACGGTTGCCATCTTTGGTCCTCGAAGTGCCCTGCGCAGTGGGTTCCCTGTGCTCACGTTCCCAGGAAGAGGTCAGGGACTATCTCAAGCTTCCCCGGAGAGGAGGGGCTGGGCAGCCTGGGGCCCAGCCTTGCCCCCTGCTGGGTGGGGGGCTGGGCGGGACGAGGTCATGGGTGGCTTCAGCGCGGCGCCTGGGGGGACGTTGTTGGAGCACGGGGGCAGCCCTGGAGCCGGAGCCTTGGCGCACGCGAGGGGCGGAGGGCTCTGAGCACCGCACCTCCTCCCTCCGCAGTTGGGCGTGGGCGGTCCGCGCCCTGCTTCCAGGGTATGGACTCAGGTTGAAGTTAGGAAGTGCGAGTTCAGAGCAGCGAGTGCAGGACTGGGCGAGGGGCGGAGGGCCGAGAAGGAGGGTCCCAGGGCTCAGTTTGCATCACCGCGGGGCAGACCTCTGGGTCGGGGGAAGATGGCTTCTTTGTCCGGGGTTGGTGGCGTTGGGGCGTCTTTACTCTCCAGTGGGCAGGATGCATTTTTAGCCATCCGTAGTGACCCCAAGGTCCATGAGCTCTGACTGACCCCCAGCAGGGGCACTAGGAGGGATTGCGCGGCAGGTCGGCTCCTGGAGGCTCCGCGTGTGGATGGGCCCGGAGCAAGGTCCCCCTGGGATCCTTTGAGCTCAGGTCTCTCCTCCGCCAGTGGGGGGCAGTGATGCTGGCGTCGCCCCAGCCACACTGGAAGGTGCTCAGTCAATGCACCTGCCGCGTCAGCAGGCCCGCCCCCAGGCCTGTGGGCGCCCGCGCATGTGGACGCGTCTATGGCCGACAGAGTCACACAGTCGGCTTCACTCATCTCAAGAAGCTCTGATAGTTCCTGTACTATAATTTACCCCACATTAACTTAAACGTTATGGGGCCTGTTTTTGGATACGCATGTGTAACTCTCATTAACGCTAATTAGGGATACGCGCAGGCATCGCAGCGAGAACAGAATGTCCCCTGAGTATCTCCACGGCACAAAGACGACCTGCCCCGGTGCGGGGCGGGGGCGGGTCGTCAGGCCCTTTTCCCGTAAAGAGCTGCCCGCTCCGGGTTTGGAAGGGGCCACGGGAGAGGTCCGGTATGGAAACCACATCGAAGGTTACGGCAAAAGCCATCTGGAGTGACTCTGGTGGAATTAGAGAATGAGAGCAGCTACGATTTCCATGCTTTGCTTATTTGTAATTACGGAAATCTGGGAGGAAGAAAAGAATTTTCTGGAAATTTATCAACAAACCTAGTACTATCTTCACATAATAGGCAGGAAAAAGCCGCAGTATAAAATGTAATTTTTTTTTTTATGTTTCCATGTAGTTTCCAGTTGTGCGTCCTTCACGTGATGAGCGGCGAGCAGCACTCAGCAGAGGAGGCGGGGCCTGGCGCTGCCGGGGGAGCCGTCGCCAAACACTGACAGAGGCTTCCGCCGGGCCAACATGAAAGTGCACGTTGATTAACTTTCGTATTACTGTCATGAAAATATTTCAGGATTCTCCCTTTTCCCACAACGATGTCAGCAGGAACACATGCTGGGTGGAACAGCCCAGTAGACTTGGTTGTCTTTTTAGTGCACGGACACCGAGACGACTTATTCGAAAATACCGTCTCTCCTTGTTTGATCTGCAGTTCTCCTGCTGCCCGGTGCCTGACAGAGCCCTCCTGTGACACCGTGACCGGGGCCCGCGCGGCTTAGGCCGGCGGTGACCGCTGGCACCGTCCCTCTGAGTGTCGATCTGAGGGTCATCCTCTGGGTGGAGAGAGGCTCCTCAGAGTGTCGATCTGAGGGTTGTCTGGCCAGTGTCGGAGACGTGATCCTGGGCAGGGCGGGCACAGGCCGGGCCTGACGTGGCGCCCGGGAAGCAAGGCACGTGGGCTCTGCCGGCGGAGGCTCTCGGCAGTGGGGCCCGGCAGGGAGGTCCCTCTCGTGGCCACTGTCTGGGGGGCCACATGCTCGCGGAAGGTGCTCGGGGGAGGTCTGGGAGCTGCACGTGTTTCTCACCGTCACACCCACGTCCCTTTACACGAGCGGGACTCCGCACACCATCGGACGTGTCCTGCCGCCGGCTCCGGGAGGCGCAGCTCCTGACCCATCTTCGTGGTAGAAAGAGGCTCCTTTCAACCCCCGGAACGTCCCGATACAGGCGAGGCTGCTTCTGCCGCTGCGCAAGACTCCGCTCCCCGCGCCCGCAGACAGGGCATGTGGCCTTGCGACCGACGACGCGGTCCGGAGCCGAGCTGGACCATGCCTGCGGCACCACCAAGTGTCCAACCGCCGTCCTGAGGTCAGCACGGAGCCGGAGGGCGGTGTTGGATGGGAGCCTGCTGTGGGGACAGTCGCATCCTCGTTTCAGGAGGACTCGGGGGCTCCTGCCGGCGGCCCTTCCCTTCCCTTTCACGTGACCCCACATTTCTTCCAGGACGAGGGCCGGAGGGGGCTTTCCTGTGGTCGCCCTGGAGAGACCCAGCAAACCAGCACACGACGGCTGAAGCTTCGGCTGTTTTAAAAAAAAATTCTGAAGTAATTTTAGACTCACAGGAAAGTGGCCAAGATGGTCCGAGTTTTGGTACGCCCCTCCCCCACTGTCCTGGCGCAGGCGCCCCATGGGAGCCCATCTGCGGTCCGGGACAGACGCCGGCGCAGGTGCGCGGCCGCCGGCTCCCCTGCGGGCCCCGCCAGGATCCCACCCGGTTGCCCAGGAACGTCCTTCTTCCGCGTCAGGACGTGAGCTGGGTCTGTGGCCTGTGGGCTTCCTCCCTCACGGCCCACAGACTCTAAGGGGAGTGGCCGTGGGCTGTGCCTCGGTCACATCCACGCGACGTCTCCTCCCGGGTGGACCGAGCGAGGACACTTCCGTGCGGACACCGGACGAGGGGAGCGGGAGCCTTCACAGGGCCGTCGGAGCGGTGCGGGGCCAGAGGAGCTACAGACTCGGAGACTCGTGAAGGTGTTTCTGGGGAGCGTATCGTCCTTCGGGGTTCATGAACGCGGTGGGGAGGGAGCGGTACCTGACCCTGTCTGACCCACCGCGCGTATCCCCTTCAACCTCTCACCCGGACCCGCTGTGTCCCGGTGACTGGGTCCTGCCGTCACCCTCCTCCCGCCTCCCCGTCACACAGGCCATCCAAACCTGCCGCCGGGACCGACAGGAGCCTATGTGCTTCGGCTGTCAGGAAACGTCTATTGACCTTGAATTTCTTTTTTACTGGGATTTACTCAGGAAATAGTCGTCGGTCTGGTGTCATTTCATGCTCTATTTGAAGTCATGACGTTTTTCTCATGTACTTCTCTGTACCTCTTTTACCCTCGTGTGGTGGGCGCGCTGGCATCGCGTATGTGGGTTTTAAGATTGTGGTCGGCTCGCAACACTCTCCTGTCATTTAGAACGAGGCGCTGAACCACGTCTTTTAAGTTGTCACAGAAAGTGTCGTTCTGAGTTCGTGTGTTGAAGTAGACGCGGAGAGAGGCAGACAGAGCTGGAATGATCGCGGGACAGGCTGACTCAGAACCCGCAGACACGACGACGAGCTTTTGGCAAAAAACATCTTTACAGGCACGACATGTCCTCACTCTTTCTAAAGAAATGACACATGGATATTAAAGAATATTTTTGCAAGATTGGGTGATTCGGATGTGAGTTCTTATGCATATAAACGTTTTACTGCCCTTTAGCAGCTGGCGTTAGCCAAGAAACTAAGATAGTTCTTCCTAAGCTTTAAATCCTTTGTTTTATAGAGCACAGAGAATTTTTTATTATAACATAATTCTGTACATAAAATATCACATTAAAAGAAGAAGATAAAATTTTGTACTTTCATTCTCCATTAATTTGACTGAAAACAATTGCAAAGAAATGTAACCAATCAGAGTTCTCTGTTGGGAACTAGTAGGACTCGGAACCCAGAAACAGGAGCCCCGAGGGGAGTCCTCAGTGACCAGACCCTAGAGCCACGGGGGGTTTGGTGACCGCACTGAAAAGGTCATTTCAACAGTGAAAAGGCAGCTGCTCGCCGGGAGCGGTGAGAAGGACGTACCCCGTGCGGCTTTGCTGGAGGCTGGCGGTTGCGCTGGCGAGTGGCACGACCCCCGAGCCCGCTGCTGGGGGGTGGCAGGGCCAGCCCCGCTCCCCGGACAGCCCCGTGCGCAATCGGGACCGTGAGGCTGGCTCGGATGGGTCGCAAGTGCCTGGCTGACTTGTCTTGATGTCCTCAAGAGCCCCCTTCATGAGGGAGCCCCGTAGCGGCTGGGGCTGCAGCCGCGTCCACAGCCGCGTCCACAGCCGCGTCCACAGCTGCACATGTTCCTCCGTCCTCTGCTTCCCGCACGCTCCCAGGCTGCTCCCCGGAGCACTGCCTGGCCAGCCCGCTCCCAGCTGCGTCTGTTGCCCGGGGAGCCCAGCGGAGTGCCGGGGTAGGAAGGATGTCACTTTTTGTATTTCCCCAAATGCCCCGTCTCCACTCACTTACATTCTGAGTGTGTTGTAAATAGGCTGAAATGATGTGTTTTGACTGAAATCATGAGAGGAAAAAAAATCAAGATCCACTTTTTTAAAAAATGAGAAAATTCTGCCTTGCCCCCACATACCTGGTCTCCTTGGTGACTTGAGCCCATCGGATCCTCCCGTCAGACGGCCTCGAACGTCTCTGTGTCTTCGCAGACCTGGCTGCCAGGGTAAGTGAAGCTTCCCGTCCTGCTTTTCTGCTGCTTGGGTGACGAATAGCAAATAAACCAGTCCCGCAGGCACTCGGCGGTTACGTCCGCCGCAAAGCCCCTGCGTGGGGTCCCTGTTCGTGTCTCCGGCACCCCCGCGTTAGGGGAACAGGTGGTCACATGTCATGCAGAGAAAAGTTCAGCTGAAATGTGAAGTCGATGCTTCAGAGGATGTGCCCGGAGCCGAGGACCACGGACAGCGATGGGGCCGGGAAGACGGTTTGGAGGCTCGGAAGCCAGAGCCCGCCGGGGTGCGCAGGTCGGGGGAACGTCTGTGACTCAAGCCGTTACCTCAGGAGCGGTGGTTCCCGCTGCACTGTCTTCGCACAAAGGAGGTGTTGGTGTCAGGACCGCAATGAGCCCCCCGGAGCCAGGGCTCGTCCACACTGGAAGCTGGTCCGAAGGCAGGAAGCTGCGTCAAGGGCACCAGCTCCTTCTCAGGGCTGGGGGCCCAGCTGCCATGTTTCTACCACGTGGTCTAGAAATCATGACCGAATAAAGCTCCTTTTCTCTCCATGGTCAGTTCCTGGTACTCGGTGACCCTCGGTAGGGCTCGGTTTCTGCGGCCTCACGCCTTCATTTGCTCTTAAGTACCGATTGTTATTAAGGAAACAAGTGTGCCCTTTGGGTGTGCGCGGTGAGGCTGGGCAACGGACATAGTGATGCCTAAGCCGCTGCACACACATTTGCTAGTTGGTTCACCCCAAACTCCTCATTCACGCTTCCCTGGGAACCTGTCACTTGTCACTCATTTTCCCCCATGCCATCCGGGCCGGCAGATTCACTGTTCCTCCTTCTAGCCCCCCTGGCTAGCACACGGTTGGACATTTGCTGGGCGTTTATTAAATGTCTCTCAGAAGATTGCCTGTACTTTGACATTTGTAGGCAAAATGTCCCAGTGTTCCTGAGTGGAAGCTGTTTTTTGAAGTTATGTTATTACTTAGAAAATGTTGAGCGAAGTTTAAGCAAGATACGTGATTACCGAGTTAGCCTGCGTGTTAGTTTGATTTCACTAGCGAGGATGTGACTCTCCAGGGTTACCAGCCAAGCGGGTCCCGATGACTTTCTTTCCCAAGGTCACACAGCACGGAGCGATGGAGACTTGACACCGGGCTGGACCCACTGGGGACTAACGCACTTCAAGCTGAAGAGCGTCCTCCTTACCAATCGATACTATTTATCAATCCTTTTATTAATCTCTTTCGACTCCCTATTGCTTGTTTTCAAAGTGCTCTCAGCAGACTCTCCTGGGCGTACTTGTTAAAAATGCAGACTCTTGGGGGCCCCAATTCCAGACCTGCTGAAACCACCGCACTCCGGCCATGGGTTCTGATGTTCGGTCCTGGTCCTAATTCTTATGCACAGAAAGATGTGAGAACAGAACGCAGCGACCCCTCTGAGGTTTTTCATGCTGTTTTTGATGAAAATGGAAACGAGGTTTTGGAGACTGGGGTTTTCCACCCACAAAGTGGAGCCGTTGCAGGGAGGGCTGTCTGCACGGGGCTATATCTCCCGGCTCCCTTCCATCATGGTAGGTCCAGCGACTAGTTCTTGCCAGTGAGATGGGTGAGGGAGTGACAGACGCCGGCTCCAGGGGTCGACATGTGGCGGCCATCAGCGTAAGATGAAAGGAGCCTGCGGAGGGAGTGCAGCTGGCCCAGTCCGGAGGGCACTTGCCTCTGTTGGCGGGGACACGACGGGACTGGAAGCAAACAGGCCAGGTGCCTCCTGATCCTCTGAGCTTCTGTTCTGGGAAAGGAACAAACACGGAGAGACTATAAGGTCTTTGAGCCTCAAGCCTCAAGACCCCAAATTTCCTGTGGTTGCCGGGATAGCTGGCTGGCCCCTGGTGTCCACGTGTGTTCCCATCTAGACCCCTTCTGTGCCGAGCTTCAGCGTGATGTTCCCGTTTCTTGTTCGGGTGCAGACGGTGCAGACTCGGTTTATGGGGCAGCGGCATGTGCCTTGTGTTTGAGGAGAGGAAGCGACGTATCAGAGTGATGCTAAGAACCGGGTCACAAAGCTGAGCATGTAGATGTCAGGCTCCGTTTTGACCCTGAAAAGGATCTTCCAAGGCCGGCATCCGTGTTGGTGCTCCTAAAAGCAAGGGCCTGGCTCTGTCCTGCCTTTGAACTCATCCCTCGTTCGTTCTCTCCGCACGGGGACGTCACATCTTGCCCCTGCCCCCGGCTGTCCACCTTCTCGGAGAGCAGGCCCCACATGCGACTTCTGTGTCCCGCTTGCTGGAAGGCCTGGTAGGTACATGCTGGTCTGCCTGGCAGGGGGACTCACGGGTGTAACCTTCGGCCAAGCTGGTGGGGGAGCTAACGGGGGTGCACGCATCCTGCAGGAGGGAGTCTGAAGGCCCCCCCAGTGATCAGTGTTTGTCCAGCGGGACTCCTTGGTCATGTTGGTGGGGGTCGTCCTGGCTCTGTGCGGACCGTGGCAGCTCCTGGCTCTCCCCGCAAAGCGCCAGGAAACCACGTGCCCTCATGGAGGCAAAGACACCCCCTCCCGCATCTCCTCCCCCCATCTCCTCCCCCTCCTGCATCTCCCCCCCAGCATCTCCTCCCCCTCCCTCATCTCCTCCCCCCTCCCGCATCTCCCCCTCCTGCATCTCCCCCACCCCCGCATCTCCCCGCTCTGCTGTAGCTCTTCTACTTGTGGGTGAGGAGAGGGAAGGAGGGCTGGGTCGTCGTGCTGCTGCAGGTGGACCATGGCCGACCTCAGGGACAAAGCAACAACAAAGCTGGGCTGCAAGGGCAGCCACAGGGGCCTTGTTCTGTTATCCTGGTGACAGGCCGGTCACCCTCCACCACCAGCACCACGCTCCATCACCAAGAAGCCACTGTGCCCCGTGCTGCGTTCATTTGGGTCCTTACATGGGGGCTGCTGAGGACACCCGCTCACAAGGCGTCACCCTCTGGCAGGTCTGCGCGTCCCCATCACTCAGGGTTGGGGTGAGCGCCTGTGACCAGCCCTGTTCCCGCATGAATCCCAGGGAAGCACAGGCCACACTCGTGCCTGGAGAAGTCAGGAGAGCTTGGCGGGGCTGCAGCCCGAGAGCCGGACTCGAGCTGGACCGTCCGTGGGACGAAGAGAGGGCTGCGGCCGTGTCAGAGCTGGTGTGTGCTCGGATTCCTGAGATCCGCGCGTGGACTCTGGGGCACGGTGGGGGACGGGCGCAAGGGGCCCCCTGCCCTGGCCCCAGATGGGACTAGAGGCCTGGGGTTGGGGGCACGCATGAGAAGTTTGGTGACAAAGTGACATTTTCCTTGTACTTTACAAGAAAAATAAATTAAAAAATATAAAGGAGTACATTAAATATTGACTTTGTGGAAACTTCTGAATAAAATATTTTTAAATTTTGTTTTAATGAGAATCTTGAAGCTACTTCTGTGAACCCAACTGTTTTACAGAAAGCTCGACGGTCGGAGAGCTGTGTGCGCCCGTGGCATGGCATTTCCATTTCATTACCAAATTATCAACTGCCGATGCTCGATGGACACCAGGGCTACCGGCGCTCTAGGCCTCCGGCCTCTTCCAGCTTATCCAAATACTTTTGAAGAACAAAAGGGAGCATGGGGTTGTGATAAACCGAAGGTGGTCACGAGTCAACACGTGGTAGATGAAATCACTCCAGCAACCGTTGCCCAAGGGCCAGCGGGGGGACAGACGGCGTCGCGACACCGTGACCGCGGGGTGAGCCCGCAGGTGTCCTGGCAAATAAGTCCTTATCAGCAGATTGTGTCACAGAAGAAGACATTTAAGAGTCTTCTGGAGAGCAGAGAGTGAGAGTTTTCTCTCTCACGGAGAGAGTTTTTATGAACTATGTGATTTCCTAAGAGGGACATAGAATTTCAGAAACAAAACGTATTTTTCAGCATGGCTTCTTTCCTAAGACCTTATGTATTTCATTTTCGTATTAATTTTACTTTGGGCAAGCTAAATGATGTTACGAATCCATTCTCGATACTCATCGCACATTATAATTAGCGTTTTTATCACCAAATTCCAAATTAAATATTGTCTTTGTTGGAAAACGGCTCCTATGCGGCCCTGTTGTATGACCCACACTTTTCTCGTACAGCCTGTTTTTCTCACTAAAAATCCAGAAAGTCGGATTTATTTTCTACGGCTGCATCACGGTTTTCGGAGGGAGGAGCGTCAGGGGATGACAACTGGAACAACTTCCAGATTTTTATTTTCTAAAATAACACAACAGGTTATTTTTAAAGAGCAAAGCGCGGGAAGCCATCAAGAGGACGGACATGTGCAATCTGAGACAGACGCTGGTGGACGGGCTTCATGTTCTCACCACCTGAGGACTCCTGTTGGCTACGGTTTCTATTTCTGCCTCCCTGGAAGCCACTCAGGCCAGATGCTGCCCACAGCAGGGAAAAACCCGCTGATGGTGCGTTTGTCTGCCCGGATGGGGCGGACCCGTGCGCGCACTCACACGTCGACTGTGCTGCGAGTGACGATGGCTCTCGGCTCTTCTGGTGGTTCCTGTCCTCTCCGCCTTTCCCAGTTTGCACTCTATCTGCCTTTTGCGCTGACGTTCTGTGAAGCTGGCTGTTGGGGTGGAGAGCCAGAGGCCCAGTGCCCCTCCGGCCCCCTGTGCTCATCCATACTGTCCAAAGCCTGGATGGAGGGGGCCCAGTGCATGCTGAGAGCAGGGACAGACCAGCGAGGTGACTGGAAGGGTGTCTGGGTGTGACAAAGACACAGAGGGGCTGAGGACCAGTCTGTGTTGGTGTCGGTCGGAGTATGTGCACCGCAGGCCTTGGAGGGCCCACACCAGGGGAAGGGGGCGCAGGAGCAGGAGAGACACCGAGCAAGGGGCAGGCCGGACGGCGCGGGTCCCCCCGGGCAGGACCTGGCGTGTTCCCATGAGGGCACTTGGACACACTGCGAGGTCCTGCAGAGGTGGCGGAGTTGGGTCGGTGGTTTGAAGAGATCACAGAGGGCTGTGTGCTGCAGGCCCGCGTGGGCTCAGGGAGGCCAGTGGGAGGCTGCTGTGCTGTGGGTGCCCAAGAGCCCCGGCCGGGACGTGGTGGGCTTGCAGGGCACGGCGGGGCCGTGAGGGGGCAGGGGCAGCAGTAGGCTCTGCCGGATGCTGGCCGCGTGGGGCACCGCAGGAACAGCAGGGGATGTGGCCGTGGGACTGGGAGAGGACAGGCTGATGCTCGAGGAAGGACTGCGTTCAATGAGGGGAGACTGCGGGCCCCGGGGACCAGGAAGGGAGACCGAAGAACAGTAAGTGTGCTCTGCCCCCGTCTTCCGCTCCCCACTCTTCCTCTCCTCGTGCCTCTCTCCACACGTGCACGTGCTGACATCTTTATGTGGATCTGCACACACACGCCGATGCACACACACGCACACACGCCCTACACACGTGCACACCTGTCCAAGCCCCAGCTCACACATGTACACACACCAACTGCCCACACGCATGCACACAAACACACGAGTATATGCACACATGCGAACACACACGTCTGCACACACACACACTGATGCACACACACGCACACACGCCCTACACACGTGCACACCTGTCCAAGCCCCAGTTCACACATGTACACACACCAACTGCCCACACGCACACGCACAAACACACGAGTATACGCACACACACGAACACACACGTCTGCACACACACACGCACCGATGCACACACAATACACACGCTCATGCGCACACGGACACACGCGCACACAACACACACAAGCACCTCCGCACGTCCACACGTGCAGGCGTGTAAATACCCCACGCGTGCACACAGCCACATCCACATGCGTGATCCACACACACTAGCAGAGCCCACGACACACAGGGATCCAAGGGACAGTGTGCGGGTCCACTGGCTGAAGGGAGGAGCCGGAGGACATTACGAACAGGAATTACGACTTTGAGCTCTTGGTTTAGTAAAATTCGAGGCTGTTTTCATCTCCGAGTCGCACAGGTGTAGGAAGTCGTAAATGTGTCATGGACGGGAGGAGCCGGGAAGCAGCAGTGGCCCGGTTCTACCTGCTGGTCAGGACAACGGCCAGGCCCAGCCCCGCCGCGACACTGGAGTCCTTGTTTCCAGTGTGAAGGCAATGGCTGCTCCGCTTCTGAATTTCCTACAGAAGGAGGCTCAAGTTTTGTCTTGGGAAGTTCTTTCTTAACGTTAAAATACATTATTTTTCCTTGAACAAAATCTGGGTCTCATGTACGAACATTTGAAAGAATCGTGCCTGGCTTCACCGTCTGTCTGCGGGAAAGAGTGTTTTCTAATGGGGAGTGTCCCGAAGAAATGCAAGCTTACAGTTTTCTGGTTCATTTTTAGCTGCTCTGGCAGAGATGAAAAATATCTCTTCCACAGCAGCATTTTGACAAAGACCAGTGGAAACCAAACACAGACAACAGGAAACGCCTGCCCTTGGCGCTGGGAGGACTCTCGGTGCTGTGTCGGGTGCTGGGCAGGGAGGGGCTCCCAGCATCACGGAGGTCCACTCTCTTGTTTCTGAGTCCTTTGCTTCTCTCTTTCTGAAATGCTGATCGTCTTTTGGGATATCAGCAATTTCACTGAAAACGGTCATTGTGGAGCATTTAGGGGAAAACACGTGATACAAGATTCATTCTTTGAGGGGACTGAGCTAGAGAGGGTAAAGTCAAAATGGTTGTAGGGTCTTACATCTCTGAACTTTACTGGAGGAGTTTCTTAGAACATTGGTAGAACCATCTGGCACCTCAATCATTTTTAAAAATATCATTTTGTGTTTGTAATTAATAATGCAAGCACATCTGAGAAAAATTGGAGAGGAGGGAGATGTCTAAGAAAGATAAGGACTGTCCCATCATTACAGCGTCCCCAGACAGCTGTGCGGCTACGTTGTGCTGTCTGCCGCAGGGACCGTCTGGACCCACCCGCGTCCGTAGAAGTGGGTCAGACGTCAGATGCATGGTTTACGGAGCAGAGTTCCAGGCCAGGGTATGTGATATCCCCCCCAGGCGAGCTGGCTCTGGTCGGCGGCGGCAGGAGAGAGCGTGTACCTGCATGTCTCTCCTCCCCTGTTTACTGGTGTCGTGTTGGGAGCGTGATACTGGCCGTGGTGGGAGAATTTACCCTTTCTCCCCAGAAGCTGTCGGTCATGACAAATCGGGACATCCCTTCCTCTGCAGGGACAGTGGACAAGCAGATGTAAGCACACCCCGATTCTGTCTTGTGTCGTGGTTAACACCAAGCTTTGCTCTTCCTGAATGTCGATATTTCCAGTGGCTGGCTATTGTCATAACTGCGAAATCTTGTCCAAAGATCTTCGCTACATTTCTGATTAGAGAAAACACTGCACGTGGAATTTTAGGCTCAGAGGAGAGGAGAGTTCCTAAGGCCCTTGGTGTGCACTTTCACATGGTTTCCCAGAAAGCGTGGCCCGTTGGTAACCACTGGGGCGGTGCATGAATGTCCAATCGCCAAATCCTAGTTCGCATCTATTGCCACCGTTTTAAACATCTTCGCAATTCGGAAAGAGAAAATGACGTTTCGCTGCTGTTTTAATTTGTGTATTTAAGCTATTAGCAAAGGTGAATTCTAAAAAAATGTACGTCGGTCACATGTATTTCTTCTATGACTTCTTCACGTCCTATGTGCGAGGGATTTGAAACCACGTGATAAACCTTTACCAAGTTCATGTGTGTCGCGCCTCGTTGGGTGGAGGCGGACAGCCGGGCCACGGCCTTCCCATGTTATGTGGCCGGACGGCGCTGGCATCACCGCGTGCCTCACCTGCTGCACAAACGGCCCGGCCGAGGGCTCGGCACACTGGAGGGCTTCATGGTGTCTCATTAATTCCATCATTTGGTGAACGAAGCACGTCAGATCACGCGGGAGACTCTTGTTCCAGAGCGGTTCCACGCTCTGCCAACTGACCCAGGATTCCACGTGGAGGGACTCGGCGTGTGGTGAGGCCTGCTCTCCTGAGGGCAACCTTGCCACACACACGCTGTTCAGAAACCTTGGAATCCGAGGGGTTAGGGTTACGTTCTGGGATGTCCTGTGCTATGGGACCCGTCACGAGCACCGGTCAAAACCAGGCCCGATTGCCGGAAACTGGGACGCACGCACGGCTAGAGCCTTTGGGCAGAAGGAGGAGGGAAGACGTGGGTGAAGGTGAAGGTTGGGGAGGGTTTGGCGAGGCGGTGTGTGCACGCACGTGTGTGCGGGTGTGTGAGTGAGCGTGCAGGATGGAACACGCTTGTGCATTTTCTCCGTGGAGGGAAGCTGCTGGCCACGCTCCGAGTTCTGGGCCAGGCTGGTGAGGATGGGGCTTGGCGACGTCCGGGCACTTGACGACCCTGAAACTCCTGGGACTGTCTCCCTGTCGACCCTCTGGCTTTTTCCGAAAGGTGCGGGCACAGAGGGCACAGACGCCCCTTCCAGTCTCCCCACCAACCTCGCGACGCTGCCGGGGACAGGTTAAGTCAGCTGGGGCGGAGGTCTGTGTCGGGCCGTGGCCTCTCCTGGGTTCTCTGACCCTTGTCAGTCTGAGGAGGCGGGAGTGCGGGACGGTGAAGCCGGAGACGGGAGGCGCCAAACTTCATGCTTCTGTTTTAGGGCCTTCGGGGCAGCAAGGAACGCAGACGCCCAACCGTGAAATGTCCGGAACTGTGAGCCCTTCAAGGGCAGGGCTCTTCATCACCTCTGAATTCTTCGAGCTTTAGGCACGGGACAGTGTCCCCACACATCCAGGCAGCGAGCGTGTAGCCGCAGACTCTCGGTCGCACAGCAAGCGACGCTCCCAGTGAGAGGACCTCGGCACCTTCGATGGCAGGAGGACGAGCCACCGAGTCTGAGGGGAAGTGCCGCGCTGCCCCCGGGCCCGGCCTTCTGGCGACACCGCCCCTGCCTAGAGGTGCCGTGAGCAGGCGTCCTCTCCCGGCCTTGGAACACCTGCCATGCTCTGGGAAGCTGCGGCACGAGCACGGCGCCGGCGCTCACGGAGATGCCGAGGCCCCCGTGTCTCCCGGGCCCCGTGGGTCCAGCAGAGCAGTGAGGTAGGAAGACGTCCCCGGGTGACCAGGTGTCAACGCAGCCCGTCGCGGTCAAGCACGCTCTTCCCTTCGTATGGCCAAACCGCAGGAGCCCGGCCGCCACCGAAGGCAGCAGGCCCTTTGGTCCACGGCCGCCCGCACCGGCTTCGGCCCGGTGCTCTGGGCCCCACACCAGGCCGGCCCCACGCCCGCCACGGGAGCAGGCCCTGGTCATTTCCCGGGGAAGGAGAGCGGACGGGCGGGAGTCTCTTCTCCGTGTCCGGCAGTCCGTGGGCAATGGCTTCACGGCTACTCTCGGGAGAAACTGCAGGATGGTGGCCTGGGTGCGCCTCCTTCTCAGGGTCCTGCCCGGCTGCCTGCGCCCCGTGTGGGCCATGTGGAGGGGATCGCAGGAGCCCACGTTCTGGAGGCAGGTGTCCCGTGGCTGCTGCAGCGCCGGGGCTGAGGCAGAGCCCACGGGGCTCGAGGTCTGAGAGGCCGCCAGGTGCCCAGCCCTCGACCTCATCCCCAGCGGCTGAGCGTGTCCGGAAGGAAGGAAGGAACAGCTGCTTTTCTCCGCGGCGATGAGGAAGGTTTCTTCCCAGTGGCTCCCAGTTGCCGGGGCGCGTGCACGGGCTCGCTGGTTTGCGCCGGTGTCTCTGCACACAGATGGTGTTTCTCTGGCCCACGGGGTCCCCTGTGGTCATGAGCAGTGTAGGTTTGGGGCCGTCGGCTCCAAGGGTTGGAAGGGTGTTGGCCCTTCTCTGCCGGGGTCAGGAGCAGACCCTCGCCCGGGAGCCAGCATGGGAGAGGCTGGGAGGCAGGGCCGCGGCCCTCGGGCAACATCGCCGTCACTCGGGGGAGGAGGAGGGCCGAGGCTGGCCAGCGCACCCCGATGCGGCATCTGGCTCAGGCCTGGGTCCCGTGGTGGCCCCTCCGTCCCAGCAGTGCCGTGTTCTCCCCGCGCTCAGGCCCGTCGCGCCCCCACTGTGGGCCGGCCCCTCCCCACAGTCCTGGCAGCTGGGGCTTGGCTGTGGCAGGTTCAGGAGGAGAGCATCGGCCTGGAGAAGGCTGGGAGGTTTGTCCTTGTCCAACCGCCGGAGTAACGTTGGACAGAAGCCAACCGGAGGGCAGGAACCGGGTGCGCAGCTCGGGAGTGTGGTCCTACCAGGCAGGCCGGGGAAAACCAGGGTATTTGAGGCCGCCCGCTCCAGTTCTTCCTTTCTGGTTTCAAAATGGGTGACTTACTCCCCCAAAACAAAAGGCCCACTCCTGGGCAAGTCTGTGTGTGCGGGCCTGGTCTTCTGATGGGAATTACCCAGGGAGACGAACTCCTTCTGGAAGCTTCTGCACAACCTAGCTTCTGCGCACGACGTCCCTGCGAGGGCAGACCCCCTGCTAGGACGGACTCTGGGTCATGCACGATGTCCGCATGAGGACGGACCCCGGGGGGGCGGGACCTCCAGAGGGCTGCTGAAGACATTGGGCTCCTGAGATCCTCGGGGTGGGACTCCGGCGAAACGGGACCAGGCTCCGCAGCGGGTCCCTCCGTCACCAGCAGTTGGATCAGAGCAGCGAAATGGGGCAGATTCCTCCATACGAGCTGGTTTCGTGTGATAATTAAAAATCCAAACGTAAAGCACACCAAAACTTAAACCAGAGGCTGAGACACTGGGCTGATAACTTGCGGAAGCTGTGGGTGAATCACAGAATATTTCCCGTTTCCTGGTCATTTACACGGAGAAGAAAAGTTTCTGGACCTCGACCACGGTCCGAATCACCTGCGATGGTTTTATCACAAACACAAACCCCCAGAGACATACAGTGGAGTCTTCCCAAAGCAAAGGTGGACAGGCCTTGGGATTCAGGAGTTTGTTCAAACTGCCGGACACAAACCCTCCTGCGCCGCCCCCCAAGCACCCCCGAACCTGCAAGTCGCTCTGTGACTTGTTCCTCTCAGGGACACAGCTTCGCCACAGAAACGCTGGGGTCTCTGTTCGCTGTGTGGCTCGTGCACAAGCCCACGCCGTAATTACAGGCTTTACGCGACAAATGTTATTGACCTATTTCAGATCGTTGGGTAAATCATGATTTTAAAGAATTAGCGACTTTCCCTTTGCAGTGCATACGGAGCAGCTCGTGTGTAGGACGCGCCTGTCTTGGGGCTGGGGGCCTCTCTCTGTCAGCAGCACAGACGTGGGGGGCATCCGGCCATTTCCCATAAGGGGGCTCCTTTCTTCTCTCGGATCTTTCCAGAAGCCCTGCGATAGGAGTGAGGGGAGCCGGCAGCTCTCTCGGAACAGCGGACATGAGCTTAAGACCGCACGTCTCTCCAGAGGCCCCGAGGCCTCTCTGTCCCTTTCACACTTGGCGGCCCTGGGGGCGGGGTGTGTGTGTCAACTGGTCCGCTCAAGTAGGGTTTCCAGAGGGAGACGATGTCTGGAACTTTCCACAAAGCTTGGCCTGTGCCACGGAGCAGTTCGGTCCTGCTGCTGCTTCAGTCCGCTCAGCTGTTGGGGTGAAGTGTCCCGGGCCCTGAGCTGCAGGGAAGGGGAGGGCTGTACCAGACCCACGCGTTGTGTCACAGGACAGAGGCACTTCGTCTCTTGTCCCAAAACACTTAATTTTTAGTTGACATTGGTTGGAGAGGAAGCCTCGATGGTTAAACTTAAAAACTAAATATAAACTTTATTTATTAAAAAAAAATACATCCATCTGTAGAGCTTTGCTCGGGGATGCCCTAGAAAGGACCCCTAGGAAGGTTCTGAGTCGACCACAGTGACCCACGCTGTAGGAGCAAAGCTCCCTGCCCACAGCAAGCCGCCCGAGAGGCAAAGTCGAGGGCCCGTGACCCGGCACGTGTGTGCTGATGCTGGGCAGCGGGATGGACCTGCCATGGCCCTGGCCCTCCAGCTTCCAGCTCTGTTTCTCAAAGGCCCAGGATGCTCTGGTCCCTTTGCAGAGCCAAGCGTGGCGTCCTCGTTGCACCTGCATCGAGGAGGGCTTGAGGACGAGGAAGGAGAGGACCTGGGGTGCATTTGGTCTGAGCAGCCCCTGTGCAGACGGGCGGCCTCCCGGCTCTGCTCAGACCGCCATCAACCTGCCTCGCCACCCGCTCTGACCTCAGACTTACCCACGAAGAGAGGGAGACAAACGGCCACTGTGTAGAAAGACGAAAGAGAGCACAAGCAGGCAGAGCGGCGGAGGCAGAGGGAGAAGCGGGCTCTCCGCTGAGCAGGGAGCCCCATGCCAGTCTCGATCCCGGGGCTCCACGACCATGACTGGAGCTGAACTCAAGGCTTGGACGCTTCGCCGAAGGGGCCATGCAGAGGCCCTGAAAGACTGAAGACTTTTAGAAAGGTGGAGCCAGGCTCTGAGAAAAGGATCTAGTCTGTGGGTTCCGGATCTGGTCCTGGGCCCTGAAAGCATCTGCTGAGCGTGTGGTGAGTCATGACCAGTGATGTCCCCGCGGCTGCTGAGTCCAGCAGCGGGTCCTAGTCCCGGAGCACCGGGATCTGCTTATGGGGCCAAGTGCCTCTCTCTGAGGGGCCCCCCATATGGGCTCCCACGAGCCCTCTCCCATACCCTGTGTTCTGGGCATGTTGGGTTGTCCTGGAAATGCGCCCGCAGGGGCTCTGGTGACAGGCTCCAGCTCCCTCCTGACGGCGACAGGTGGCCTCCCGGAAGGCCGTTCTCTCCAGGTGCGTGTTCACCTGCGCGGCTGGGGATGGGACCCGGTAGCCGGCTGAAGAGCCGCTGGCGTGAGCGCCCGAGCACGGTTCCTTCAGTCGTGGGGCCACCGTGGGTCTGGAGGCACTTCCTGGCTGAGCCGCCACCCAGATCGGCTCGCGTGTCCCGAAGGAGCTCCGGAAGCAACGGAGGGGAAGGCGCCGCGGGCATAAAATGGAAAAGGGGTTTTACGGTTGTGGTGAGATACTGGCCGAGGCAGCTGCTCTGGGCTTCTTCGAAACGGAACCAGCCCGGCCAGCCCAGACGGCAGCTTTCCTCCTGCAGCTCCTGAAATTATCGCCACTGCGCATTCCAATATTTACTTCTTCGCCCTGAACCTTTGCAAAGCTGGGATCCAAAACCACGTTGCTGTTAATTGGAAATACCCCTGCAATGCCTGGAAAAATTAGTCGTGGGGAGCAGAAGAAGAGAAGCTACAGCCTCGCAGGTCAGTTAGCTCTGTGATTTGCGAAAGGGCGTCTGCCCCGACCCACGGGGTTATTCACGATTCACAGCCGGAGGACGGGAGCCGAAAGAACAGGTTTCTTTCAGGTCGCTCCGCACACTGACATACATATAATTTAAATATTTATCCGCTGGGAGAGGCCGCGGTGCTGGGCCCTGTGGTGCCAACAGGACTAATCCTGGGGCCGGTGCCGTGCTGACTTTGGCCTGTTCGCGCGCGCCAGCTGAATAACACTCGGCACGTTTCTTGAGAAACCCCCACCATGACTTCAAAACACATCAGTTTCAATTAACTCTAAGAAAAAAACTGGGATCGCTAATTCTGGGCTGCTGTTAGGGGTTGTGGAACCGGCTGCTTTGAATTTGAGGACGTCGATGGAGACTCAACCAGAGGACGTGCGAGAATGGAATTTTTTTTTATTATTATACCTGGAGTGAAAAATTGCCAAACGGTGTACTTTTTGGCTTTCCAAAGGAGTCACGCCAGAGCCTGTGTGCTGGGGAGAATCTGGTGTGGCGGCGTGGACCGGGACACGGGTTGGCGGTGCTCTGAGAGCCTGGAGCGCGGGTTCGATTTACTTCTCTAATTCGAGCGTCTGTACCGGCTCTGCCGCAGACTCGGGGACACCCGGCGAAGCCCCTTCCTGGTGCCACTGCGCTGAGACGGGCTCAGGACGTGCTTGGGCCGGCGGTGGGCTGTGCTGGGCCCCCACGTCCAACCACAGCCGAAGCCCGGCCGCCGCACGCTCCGGCCCGATTTACTCGACAGTAAAACGGCTCCAAATTATCAGCTGAATTTTTCATGAGAGAATTCTGTTTTCTTCTCAGGTAATTTGTGGATAATTGTTGCGGGCGCAGATTCTCACCAACTGAGAATATCCTCACTTTCGCTCCTACTGCCGCTGCCACGGACGTGGGGGATGGTCACGGCCACTGCCACGGTCACGGGGGATGGTCACTGCTGCTTCCACAGAGACGGCGGCCGGTCACCTTAACACAGTAAGAGTCAGTTAATTTTTTGCAGGGAGCAAAGCCAGTGGGGGAACAGGGGCAGGGAAAGAGGGAAGAGGATGGGAGGATGGCCCCAGGGTAGGGGCCGGAGAGGGGGTTTTGGAGCAAGAGGTGCAGGGCGTGCCCTGTGCTGGCGGAGCCCCATGGAGGGGGAGGCCCCTAGAGCACGGTTCCTGGACAGCCGCTATTTTCCGCTCCTGTGTTGCAATATTTTTGGTTTTCTTCATCTCTTGGTGAAGCTGTACAATATTGACAGGCGATGTTATGGAGAGAGGGGTGTGAGGCAGGTGGTCCCCCGGTTCTGGCCGGGACCCCTGAGAAGGGCCCTGGGTGAGGGTCTCTGCAGACGGGCTGGGGGAAGCTTCATCGGTGACGGGAGCCCAGGAGACCCCAGGGCGGAGTCAGGGCAGGGCCCTCCCCTTTCCCCCAAATGTTCTTCCAGGGTCGCCCCTCGGGGAAGGACAGTATCCGTGTGCAGAGGACCCTTCCTCTCGGCAGCTGCTGTCCTGAACAGAGGTGCGGGGCTGGGGGGCACCAGCACCCTGCATGCTCCCCCAGGGGCCCCGGTTCCCACCTTCAGGGTCCTGATCCATACTACACCCTGCTGTGGCCCCTAGAGATGTGGGCTGGGAAACCGGGTGGGCCCGGGGTCCGGGCCAGCCTTTCCTGGTTGGATCTCACCTTCGCCTTCAGCCTGGTCTCTACCACGTCTCCCTGAAGATGCCCTGGGATCCTTTAGCGGGAGCCGGCCGCCCTGACCCAGACGGTCACACTCGGGCCCAAGAGCTCTTCTCTTCTTTCTGACTTTCCTTCTGTTGCTCCCTGGTCCCCAGAGCAGGTCGGGGTTGTGGGGGAGGGTCCTTTGCATCTCTGCCCTCGGCAGCACTGTCCCTGGAGGGTCGAGCACACTCTCTCCGATGCCTGTCACATGGGATGGGGCAGGTGACATGGGCCACATGGCCTGACGTCTGACGCTGATCCATACCCACCGGGGTCTGGGGTCCTTGCTGGGTGGGAGGTGCAGGCTGGGGTCCAGGAGAGACACTCACTGGAGCTTCCCGTCCCCAGGCCCTGCATTCTGCAGAAATGTCTTGCTGGAAACAGAGATAAAGAAATCTCACATGTTTCCTGTGCTCACCTACCTTCAAGTCTCTTCCCCATTCCCCACCCTGCCCCCAGCACCCAGGATGACCCAGCTGCATTCTGCAAAATGAACTCCCCGCGTCCCGCAGCTCCTGTGGGGGACTCGTTCCACCGGGACCAGAGTTCTCTGCCCACAGGTTCGTGGGCCACCTCGGGGGGTCGAGGGAGCCAAGGGGCAGTGTTTTGCAGAACGCTGCGGGCGTGAGCCCCCGAGTCTGTGTTCGGGTGCCTTCGGGGAAGCTGGAGGTATGCGCTGTCCAGTTTCACTTTACAGGTGCTCTGTGGGGATGGCTGCCTGGGGACAGGCGGCTTCCTCCGTGCGGTGGGGGCTGTGACTCCCCCAGAACTAAGGTCACCGTGGATTGCAGGAAGATAACGGCTCACGAGACTCCGAAGACATAAGCGTCCTCTGGGAAGTTTTTGCCATCTTGCTCTAAACCCTGACGGGGCATGAATCTGGGCAGCTTCCAGGCTGGTGCCCTCCCTCCGTGCTGGCGCGTTCCTATCTTATCTTGCTTTTCCTTCTCCCCCGACACAAGGACATAAGACCCCCCAGAGAGGTGCTGTTTCATTAAATGACAGTGCAAGTAATTCGATGTGCCGGGGCCTGTGCAGCTGGAGCGACACAGACAGAAGGGGTGGCGGCTGCAGGTGCCCAGCTGGGCTGGGAAGGCGCTTGTGAGATCGCGTGCACGAGCCGTGGGCCTCACATCTCACGAGGAGGGGGCAGTTTGCAGATGGGCAGCATCTGGAGAGATGTCCAGTCGCCGTGAACATTCAAGACGGTGGCACTAATGTGTTTAAAGAGATTCGTCCTTTGGAGCAGAGACGTTCTCCCCGCGTTCATGCGGTGAATGTCCAGCCTCACTCACCAGAATTAAGTCCCATCAATTTTATTGGGAAAAAAAAGGCTGTTTCCCTAATTGCGGAGGAGTCTGGCTCTGGCTCATCCCACATTTAACTTCCCCACAGGGACAGAGAGTGGTGTGGGGACTCGGGTCCCGCCAGGAGCACGGGAAGCAGAGAGCGCGGGTCTAGAACCTAGAAATGTCCCCGCCTCTTGCCAATATGAAAAGCCCCAAGTACGGGCTAGTTGGGCCTGGAGGTCCTCCCGTCACCGCCCTCACGCGTGGCTCCCGGGACTTGCTCCGGGGGCTGTCCGGGTTGGAGCGCGGCCACCACAGGTCCGTTCCAGTAGAGCGTGCTGCGTCTCACCGCGGCATCAGCCCTTCCCGGTGGGGTCGGACCCTCGTGTGCTGCAGGGCTCCCCACCTTCAGCCCGGCGGGAGCGTTTCGGACGCGGCTCCAACAGCAGCCCAGCGCAGGGTTCACGTTTCCGAGGTGTGCTGAGCCACGAGATTTGAGTAGCTTGTTAAAAAGATCCGACGTGCTTGGAAAAACTTGTACTAAGTTGGATTTTAGTTCAGAATTCATGTCGAGTCACTAAGGGTTAGGAGTTTATAAGTGTATCACTGAAGCAAAGACGTTTCCACGTAACGATGGAAACGCGGACGTTTCGGGGGAGCGCGGAGAGGGGTTTTGTACGCTCATGTGACGCGCGGACTGCGGTGGATTGCTTTGGTTGCCTGAATAATAAGTGATGACGACGAGCTCCTCTTCTTTGCAGTGTCCTAACGACCAGACTGCCGTCCTATGCCAGAGCTCGTTCAGACAACGCGGGGTTTTAGGGGGGCTCTGGCTCGACACACCAGGTCCGCGGCCCTCTCCGCCCTCACGCGCTCCTGCCGGCTAAGGCTCTCTGACGCCGCCAGAGCTGGTCCCGCGATCGCCGTCCCAGGGGAGGGGCTTGCGCTCTGGCAGGTGGGCCCCTGGCCCAAGGCCGTGGCACATCAGTGGCTGTGCTTGGACGCGGGTCCTGGGGGGTCCAAGTGTCACTGCAGAACGTTCTGGGACCCCGTGGGGCCACCTCCTATTCCGACTGTGGACGAGCCCGACTTGGGGAAGAGCTTCCAGCTCTGAGAACACAAGGTCAAGGGGGGTGGAATGTCCCAGATCCTCCTTGAATGCATTTCAGCATCGAAAGCGGTGAGTGTCCGCGTTGGCAGACGTGAGTGTCGACCGACTGGGCCCCCGGGAGCCGCCGCACGCACCCAGCGCAGCAGGGATGAAGGTCGTCTTCCCACAGCAGCGCTGCCCCGCCGCCGACGGGGACGGCCGACACAGAGGAGGGCAGAAAGGAGCAGAGGCCTCGGACCGGCTCTCCTTCTGTTCTGAGGACAGCCACGCACTAAAAATAAAGGGCGGGAGCCTGTTGTGTGGAAAGCACAGAGCCATGTTTGTGAAGGCAGTCGAGCATCCTGAGGGACAGTGGGTGTCCCCACAGGGCCGGGGGCCAGCGTCCTCCATGGTGTCGCCCAGTGCAGAAGGCTGGCCTGACTGCCCCGCACGGGGGTGTACGCACGGCAGGCAGAGTGGTGGGGGGTGGCGGGGGGGTGCGTGCGCAGGGTCGGGCCTGTGCGTGCTGGGGGTCATGCATCAGGGACGTGTGCGGGGGAGGGGACGGGGGGTGGGGCTGGGAGGTGTGCCAGGGGCAGAGCCCGCACAGGGTGGGGGGCATTCTAGGGAGTAGGGCACGTGCACACCCCGGTCTGCCTCCTTGTTCTAACGTCACAGGAGGACCTGGGCTCTTCCCCTCCAGGTCATTCTAACGCAGGTTTGTCCCCAGAGGGCTGGCGGGAGCGTTCATCTGTCTGTTCGTCTTCTGCAGTCAACCTGGAGCTGCCCGAAAGCCTGCACCAGGGAGTGGCTCTCGGTGTGAACCTTGTAGGGTGGAACCGGTGGCGGTTTGTGTGGGTTTACCTGGCGGGAATCTGACCGAGGGCTGCGCAGAGGGGTGCCCTGTGGACAGTGACCCTGTGCTGTGAGCCCAGGAGGAGGTCAGGACGGCCCGGGGGCCTCCTTGGCATTTTGGGTTTGGGTTCTGTCTGCAGCGCTGCACCCCTGCTAAGCGATCCCTGTTTTTATGTCACACGGCGGCGCTCCTCTGGTCTCTGCCCAGTGTGCCAACGTGGCACCAGGGCGCTGTGGGGGCGTGTCCGGCGGCTGCTGTCTCGGGACCCCGCGCAGGGGCTGGGAATGTGCCCACGGCGGAGGGTAGGAGCCCAGCAGTCAGGCCTGCCCGCCAGCAGGCAAGCTCTGTCCAGCAGGCAGGTGCGGACCCCTAACCCCACTATAGCTGAGGAGCGGCTCCGCGGGTCACCTAAGTGGACGTTCCTCTTGGTTCTTGAAACTCAGAGAGCTGTCTCCCTCCCCCGGCCCCCTCTTCCCACAAAATAATACTTTTTTTAAAAAGCCCAATTCCCAATAGATAAATAGTAATTACAATTACAATTGCATACGCCTGATAAATACTGGATTGGCTCTCAACGCAGGAACCTCAGGAAACTTGCCTTTCACAGGCGAACTGATGAGCACCATCCCCGGCTGTCTTCCTTTTTTTTTTTTTTAAGTAATATTTAGCATCACTACAAGCGGTTTGTTGTTTAAAGGAATGGATGAGCCCAGTTGCAGTCCATGACAGCCCAGCACCATCCGAGAACCGTTAAATCCACCTTTGCCTCCGCGGGCTTTCTGACACAGCTCTATTAACAAAGCTCTGTTTACCCATATGGAGAAGGTGACTGACCAGATGTTCTGAGTGTTAAAAGATCTGTTGGTGTCCCCGCGATTTCCACTGGGAGGTTGACTTGTCCCAGATTTTCCTGCTGAGAGCCAAGCAGGGTTGCCGGCGCGGGGAAGCTGTTCCAGCCACCCAGGCGCTTGGGGTGCTGGGGAGGAAGGGACAGTCCCCCGCCCCCTGCCCAGGCCCGGGTCTGCTGACGTGCTGCGGACTGACGAACAGCACGGTTGGGTTCATCTGTCGTAAGATGGGAGAAGGCTGCCCCGGACAGTCTGGATCTGGGAAGGTCAGAAAAGGGATGCGGGTGCATCCCTGGGCCTGGCCACATTCCCGGCTTCGGTGTGAGTGGGAAGGCGGCCGAGGGGGGCTGCTGAGCAGGTCGGTGCCCTCTGCGCTGCGGGAGCCGCCCGGGGGAGGCCCGGCAGGGGGAGGAGGGACCCCCACGCCTGCGGGAATGCCCCGCACGGAAAGAAACGGTGTCGGAGCGTCTGTGCGGCTTCGGGTAAAGCCAGGGCAAACGGTCCCATCGATCACACGCAGGCCCCTCCCCTACCTGCCGCATTCCCCTCTCACCGAGGCCCGCGTGCCTGTGGACCCGGGGAGCTGAGACAGTTCTCTGCTTTCTGAAGGGACGAGGAAGCCACCTGCCATCCCCCCGGCATCTCGCCTGCGATGGAGCCCCTCAGGCTCCCGCGCAGGAGCTCGCGGCCGGGCTGCACAGCCTGGGCCAGAAGACGAGTCAAGAAGAGCAGAAATTATTATTGATCCAATCACATCATCAGCGGCAAACACTTCAGGCTAAGATAGCAAATCCATAACCGCCTGCCCACGCGGCCTCCCTCACGAGTTTACCCGCAAACATGGCGCCCACTTAGCACACGCTCCGGCCTGGGGTCAGCGCCCCTCGGAGGCCGGCCACGGGCCTCGGGCTGAAATGCACTGGGAGTCAAGCGCTCTCAATCAGCGACGAGGGCCGCATGTCTGGGAAGCATAACGACATCGGCAGGAGGATTATGGAACGCTTTCTTGCCATAATCTAGAAGCATCTTTCAGACAAAACTCTGCTTGAAATCAATTGTGTGCGCGGAGCTGCCTGCTGTGGCCATTCAGCGCCGCACAAAAGGGGTGAGGTTCTCCCTGCGAGCTTCACCATCACCGGTTTATCTAACGAGACCAGAGCTTTAATTTCTTTTCACATCAAACATGGAATCAATGCTCTGCACTCAGCAAAGTGTGGAAACGGCCGCACAGCCACGTCCTCCAGCAGCGAGCTCCGCGGCCCCGGGGCCCGTGCGGTTGGGGATCTGAGCGCGGGGCTCCTCCCGGCACACAGCGCGGGGGCTGCGGGCTGGGCAGGGCCTCCCCGCGGCCAGCGGCTCCGAGCTTTGTGCTCTCCCCATTTCGGAAAACCGAAACCTGACTTTCCAATGTTCACACCTGGGGTAATCCCGGACGGGGAGGAGGACTGGACGAAGGGTGTGGGGTCCCTCGAGGTCCCTGGCGGGTGACACGGCAGGACTCCCAGGGAGCCACCAGAGCCCCGACACCTGTGTCCAGCCGTGCCTGAGGCTCAGGTTCCAGAGGGCCCCTCAGGGCTCAGGTCCGGAGAGGGTGCCCTGCACCCCCAGAAGCGGCTCCTGGTGCAGGCGAGGCCGGCCGCACCTGTACCACGGCACTGCGGGCAGGGGCAGGACCCTCACCCGGTTGAGCAGGCAGCAGGCACGGGCGGGGGCACACCCTGCGCGGGGAGCCCCACCTGTCGGGTCTGCCAGCGGCCAGCATGTCCTCTCTGCTCCGGTCACAGAAAGGAGGGCTCGACAAGCAAGCGTCCTCTGCCGAGCCTCTGTGCGGGCAGCCAGGGTCAGAGGTCACAGGTCCCCAGGTCATGGGTTCATAGGTCACGTGTCACTGGGTCCGTCTGGAGGTCGCAGGTGTTCCTTTCATCAAGCCCATCACACCCCAAGATATTTATCCTCATGTTTAAGTGACGCTCCTGAAAATTCGATCGTCTTTCCTCCTGGGGTCAGAGCTCCTGAGGAAGTCTTCTGGAAAGTTCCGGGAGCGAGCTGGTGGCCAGGCCCTCCTTGGGCAGCTGTGGCCACCCCGCTGCCTCCGTTCGCTGACCTGCCCCTGCGTGAGGCCTCCACGGCCCTCAGTTGCTGGCCTCCCCCCACCCTCCTGATGGCGCGGCCGCAGCTGCCACGACTTGCGGGGGAAGCGGGCTGCAGGGGCCTTGCTGGCTTGTGCTCAGAGCAGGTCTGCAGGCGAGGGGCCCAGTGGTGGGCAGGTGCCGCCTGCTCACCTGGTCTGGAGGCCTGGAGCTGCCGCCTGGCACCAAGGGTCCCGCGCGGCTGTACCTGCGCCCCACCCCCGCATACCTGGGGGCACCTGTTTCCCACCTCGGTGTTCGTGGGGGACCCACTCCCCATCTCGGAGCTCGTGGAGCACCGGGATTCGAGGCCTAGGCCCCAGGCCCCCGGCACCGGCCCATGGGCAGCTCGGGCGGAGGCCGGCGTCCTGGAGGCAAGGCAAGGGCACTGCACGACGTGGAGAGGACAAGCCCCTGCCTCTCGCACAGGGGTTGCTGCCAGGGGTCGGCTGGGTGGTAGGGATCCGGGGGCCCGTCCTGCGAGATCCATGTGCAGGGACCTGAGCCTCGCGCAGGCCAGGCCCCCCCGGAGCGTGTGGGCCTTGGTTGCCAGGGTCCCTGGAGCAGGGTCGCCGACTGCAGCCCAGAGTCGCGCCGTGGGGGTCTGCCCGCCCACAGTGCTTTTTCCCCAGACCGTCCGCGGAGCGGGAGTTCCTGAGTGGCCCTTTACTGCCCCGGCTCTTGCTGTGCTCTCTTTACCCTCCGGGCCAGAAACTTTGACGGAGCCCGGGACTGTCCGTGAACACCCCTCTCCAGAGCCTGGAGCAGGAGAGGCCAGGTTGGTCCTCTGCGCGTTCTCTCCCGCTGCCCTGGGTTGGGCGCCCCGTGCCCTCGGAGGTCCTGTGAGCATGATTTCCTTAACGTGCTCCTTTCCCCTTGTCCCCTGTCTGTGTCTTTGGTTATCCAGGCACATCCTTCAACATCCTTCCCATAATCACTGATTCCGAAAACCTGCTCCGTTCACCGGCCCCGGGGCTCCCCTTGGGACACCGCGAGCACTTCATCCCCAGCGGGGGCTCCTGTGCAGCTCCTTGCCCCTCTGGGCTGCCCTGCCTGGTGTCCGAGGGACCCTCGGACGGCCATCTCTCCTGGACCCCAGCACCCGACGGCGGGGACCAGGCTTTGCTCATCACGGTATCCCCTTCTCTGAAATGAATGCTTCAAACTGAGATTCGGTCCCAGAAGGAGCTCCGAAGACTTTCCAAGAAAGTCATTAGAAATGAATCATTAGAAAAATGAATAAGTAAAAAAAGAAACCTAGAGATTGGAAGAATCCTTCCTTGTTAGTATTTTTCATTAGCAAAACTCCATTCTGTCTTCCCAAAGCTCAGGGAAATGCCGTAGCCATCGGGGGAGCTGGACAAAGAGCTCTCCGGGCTCCCCGCCACTTCCTGGGGGCTCTAACGATTTCCAAATCAAAGTGCAAAACATAAAAAAAAGAGCAAAAAAGCCCTTTGACGCCTGGGATGCGTTTATTTTGGTTCCGTAGGTGTGCCGAGCACTTAGAATGCAGAGCCATGTAGGTCTGCAAAGCCCGAAGTCTGGGGGAGCCTCAATCTGAGCAGGGACATTGTGTGGCCCTGTGGCTCCCAGCTTCGAAAATATGGAAACATTGGAGCCCGTTCGTGCTTGACATGAACGCTGCTTCCCAAACGAAAGAATTAGGTCATGTAAGTATCATAACACTGACGAGTAAATTTTTTTCCAAGTGTGGACACCCCGCCCGCCTCTGTGATAGCCTGGCCGGGTCCCCGCGGTCAGCCTGCTCTTGTAGGAGAAGCCACAGCGGGTTCGCTGTCTGTCTGCCGAGGGCTCAAGAGCGGGCTGGAAAGCAGGGGTTGCCTTCGCGCGGCGTCCCATTGGAGGGGAGGGGAGGGGAGGTGCAGGCCAGAGGGGTCTGCGGGCACGGAGGGGTGCGGCGGGAGAGCGGCTGCTGGATCCAGCCCGGGAGGAGGGAGGCGGCGTGTGGCTGGTGTGGCTTGCGGCTCTTCGTTTATGAGCACATCTGTCTAGGGCAGGACAGCTGGAGACGCGACTTGGAAGGGTTTTACTACTTGGAATTCGTTTCAGCAAACAGATTGACTTCCTTGTATCCTGCTCCATCAGAAAGAAAAGGGAGGAAGTCGTGGGGCTTACACACACCTTCCTTCATTGTGATCACTTTTACTCATGGACGACGAATGTTTGCGTAGGCTTATGCTCTTACAGACGATGGACCAAATTTTCACGAAATGTCAAATCACCAGCCCTCCGTCCCAAATATTGTGTAATTTTGGCCTGCCCCGGCCTTTTCCCAATGTCTTTGCCAAACTAGCTAAATTTATCAAGACATCTCTGGAGACTGAGAACAGAGACATTCATTTGAAAATATTGTTCTTAATGTCGAAAGTTGGCTTCAAAGCGCAATCGTGCTAATGGCATTGTTTCTTCCAGCCATTTAAATGCCCTGCGTACTGGAGAAGCAGAAAGACCAAATTCATTAGGGATAAATTATTAACTTAAATCTTCAAAGAAAAGCTTGAAGAAGGGAAAGCGCACCAAGCGGAAGCAGAGACGCAGCGAGCGGCACAGAACTCCACACCGTTGTTTGTGTGTTGTTACCGCTGTTACGACTAATTAGTAGCCTCGCTCCTCCAAACGTCTCGCGGGACAATTACTCTGCGCTGCTTCCAACAGGAGAGGGCGGCGTGTGTCCACCTCTGCCCCCCGTCCCGTGCCCCCCAGCTTGCTCCTCATGCTCAGGGAAATGACCTGGGAGGTGTCCCGCTCCCCCCGCCCCGTTCCCTTGGCCCAGATAGGGATCTGCTTACGGCCTTTGTGTGTTTACCGGTGGGCGAGGGTAGAGTCTGCCGAGATCAGGAGGCGCGTAGCTTCAACAGCAACAGGCAGAGCCGCCCGCGTGTGGGGGTGCCCGAGCCCACCACATCCGAGCACGGCTCACCCATCCGTGCGGCCAGCTGCCTCCCAGCCCCAGAGCCATGAGCTCTGGGCGCCAGGGAACAAGCCAGTAGGGTTGTGGTGTGTTCGTGCACCGCCCTCTCGGGACGCAGGAGGTGCATTCCCAGTCATCCCGTGGTCTTGGGGTTGCTAATGTTGGTGCTAAGTCCTCTGCTGGATGAAGCCAGGATTCACGTCTCGGGACACGGGCAGCCCCTCGCATGGCCTGCTGCTGCTCGTACACCCGGGTTTGCACGGATGCGCTCGTTTCCTGTTTCATGCCATTTCCAGTGCAGCAAAGACAGGCCCACACGTGCTCTCTCGCTGGCCGCCGCTTCAGGGGTTCCCCCCTGCCCTTCGGTTCTGGGTCTGTGTGAGCGCGTAGGCAGCAGCGAAGGGAGGGCCACCAGCTTCCATGGCTTTGCCAGTGGGACCCGATGGGTGTGCGGCTCCCTACTCACAGGTCGCTGGGCCACCCAGAGGCAAACGGTGTGTCTCCCCCTGCCCCGAGCGGCCTCGTGCAGCTGGAGCCGCTGGAAGCAGGAACAGAGGAATATGGGGTCCAGGACCCATGTCGCGATCCGGGCTCTGTGAGGTGTGGAAGATCGGACGTCTAAGAAGGCAGATGAAGGGCATGCGGTCTTCTTACCTCTCTTCACACTCTGGCACTTAGCAGGTCGTGTTGATGGCTTCATGGACTCCTCACGGGACCGCTGGTGCCCAGTAATATTTGCTGGCTGGTGCGTATGCCAGTCAGATGCCGACTCTTGCTGGAGGGAGCATTACTGAGTCCGCATGGTGCCCCCAGAGGAGCCGTCCCCTTTGAGCTTCGTGAGCCCAGGGGGAGGATAGCACCATCACACGTGAAAACCCCGACACTCGGGCTAAATGATGCACCTCGGCGGGGGCAGAGGGCGGGATGGGCACTTACATCCTGTCCTCCGGGTAGTCCCGCCGCCTTCTCAGTAACCCATGAGAAAAAACCCTGTGAGTTCAGAAAGTGCATTTCTGGGGAGAATTACTGATTTCTTGTTTTGGGGCAGTACGGCGCCATCTGAATTGGGCTTGAAGTTGGGAAGAGCTTCCTGGAGGAGGCACAATGGAAGCTGAGTTTTGAAGGATGAGTAGGAGTTGGGCGAGGAACTTGGGGACAAGCATTTCAGACAGAGGGAACAGCATTGTGAAGGCAAAAAAGCAAGGGGCCAAGTATTTATGTGGGTGAGCTAGAGGTGGGTGGGGCTAAGGTCAGGGGTTAAATGCGACCCTGAAGGCCCCAGGGCAGTGGAACAGTTTCGTCCACTTGCTGGTGGGATGGACACTGATTAGAGCAGGGCCAGGAGCGAAGTGTGGCACAGTGGCTGGAGAGACAGGAGCGTGGGGTCACGATGAGACCCGGAGGCTGGCTGAGCGCGCTCCTCGGCGGGAGGGGGAGTCCCCAGTGACCTGGGCTCCCTGCGGGATCCTGGGCCGGTCTTCTGTCCAGCAGGAGGGTGAGCATGGGGAGATCCAACTGTCAGGGCTCACAGGGTCTGGAGGGGTCTTGGAAAATGTGTGTGGGTCATTAGTGCAGACGCAGTTTAAGCTCTGGGTTCGGACGAGGTCTTATGGGAGAGACGTGGAAGCTGGGGGTTGAGCAGGTGTCTGGACGGCCCTCTTCCTGTGGGGCTTCTTGGGACCAGGCAAACATGTGTCTGTGGATACACTTGGGGGTTCTAGAAGAATGGTGTCCCCATTTCACCACAGCTACTGCTTCTAGGGAGGGAGAACCCTTCACTCCTCCTCCCCTTCCTTCTTTTCTGAACGGGCTGCTTCCTCTCTAGCAGATCCCACTTGCCTCGGACACCTGGGCTGGGGGTCTCTCCCCCCATCCACCTGTGCTGTCGGACGAGTCCCAGGTGAGAGCTCCGCTGGGATTGGGGGGACCCTTCCCTCGACGACTTGCCCTGCCCTAGCGGTAGAGGGACAGCCAGTGCTCGGCAAGCACCGTCATCCCCTCACCGGAGCAAGGTGGGGCCACACATTTTGTTCCACGTCTGTCTTCGGGGGCTTTCTTCTCGGCTCTCTCTACACTGGAGGGCGGGGCCTGCTCCCCGAAGGCCACGTCCTCCCAGTCCCATGTGTGTGGGGCCTCGCGAGGCCATGCGTCATACAGCGCGGAGGCACTGCTCTGCTGTGGCGGTGCGGGCAGCGCGGCCCCCGGGCCGGAGCCAGGCCGTGTGGGGCCGCCGTGATGGTTCAGCAGCACCGAGCGCGGGTGGTGGGAAGGTGTTTCTCAACAAGCGAAGAAGAGATTCTGCAGAAAATATACCTACTGAGATGACTCCATTTCATCTGTAAAAATGCGGCTTTTTCAGAAATTGTCAGTGATATGATACAGCTAATTAAGGCAGGCATGGTGCTAACAGTTTCATTAGAGGAGATAATATTGCACAAGAAAAATAAGAAATCATTATGATGAATGTCTCAACATTACATTACATGTTAATGAAGTGTAAATGATCTAATTATTTTTGAAAGAATGCAGATTCGATTAAACTGTCGGAATTAAATTGGAAAGGACAGCCTATTGTACTTTTTATGTACAGACAAGTTAACGTTAATTAGGCACAATCTACAGGAACAAATGAGGCACAACCCTCGGTGAACAATCATGGATCCATTGCTCAAGGCAGGTTTCATAAAGAATTATATTAGGGGAAAAATTGTGAGTCAATTACATACAGGGCCACGGCAGTGGGAGGGCCCGGGAGGCGCGAGCCCGGCATCTCCCTTCCCGCCGGGTCCTCACCGCGCTGTCGATGCGTCTCACCACCACGTCCATAAATCCTGATTCCACTGGTCAGCGGCGAGATTGATTTTCATTGTGTCCCTGAAATAGCTTCCAGGGGGCAGCACGACCCGCTGGTGGCTTCCTACCGCGGATCCGGCCTTCGCAGGTGACTTCCTTGCCAGCCGGCCCCGCCAGGATCTCAAACCAGGATGCTCCTTCGCGTTATTGCCATCGCCATGGCAACACGGCGGCCACTCTCGGCCCTTCCTCCCAGGTGCTGTGACTGAGCCACGAGGGACGACTTGGGTCTCCCTCCCGTTATCTGTTTCAGATCGATCGACCCAAAGAAGAAAGAGAGGAGGAGCAAGGGGAGGAGGAAAGAAGCCCCAGTGAAGGACAGAACCCGAATCCGTCAACTTCGCCAATTCTCCATCAGTACAAACCCATCCCTTTTCTCTTCTGGAAGAGCGATTTTGAAAACCGAATATTTTGCATCCGGCTTTATTTCTATCTTGTTTATACTTTTATACAATCGAGATCTGGAACCAGAGGAGTCCACTTCTTGATGGACGCGTCTGCCAGGACGGCCTCCGGGCCTCAGAGCAGCCGCATGTCCTGCAGGGTGCTGGGCGGGGCAGGTGTGGCATGTGGCGACCCGCCGTGGCAGGCAGCTCCATGCCACCACATGAGGCCAAATGTGCCCCCCGCGTCGGGAGGGAGGTTTCGTGGCCCTTCTTCCCGAGGGCAGGCCCTGCGGCTGGAGCCACATTTCTGGAGCCGCATTTCTGGAGCCACTGACTCGTGCTGACGTCTGGGAAAGCATCGGTCTGCATCTCCGACCTCTGGGCCGGGCCTGCGTTTTCGAAATGAAACTCTACACCTGCCAAATGATATTCTTGTTGAGTTATGGTGCCGTCCTACTTTACCAAAACCCAATACACAAAAATATGACTAAAAACCTCCCGAGAAATGAAAGGATGATTATTTACAAAGAGTGCTTGCTGTATCAAAGGGTTTACTGCTGGGGTCCTGTTAATTCTTCTGGTTCATTAAAAATAGGATATAGTTGGCACATTAGCCCGTGAATATAGTTGTTTCATAAAACAAGGGACACAGCTGTTCCCTCCCCTTCCTCTCCCTCAGGAAGCTTCACGGGGGTGAGAAGGAAAGGGGCAGGGTCCTTTGGTGTGCAGAGCAAGAGATTTCTTTTTACACCCAGCTCCAAAACTTTAGGGTAATTATTAATAATTAGAATTGAGTGAAAAACCCACACCAAGTGAGTTATTCAGTGTAATTTGCAGTTAACAATAGTTGCCTTTTTGAAACCTCAGGAGTCAGAACAAGAGAGTCATACAGTCTTTTTGTTTTAATTTCTGGCAGCTGAAGGGACCAAGATTTAGAAAAACCCTATAGAGGGAACCACATGCCTAAGAATTACCAAAATAAAAAAAAGAGCACACACATCAACAACAACAAAAAGTAATTTGTAAAATGCATGGAATTTGGGGTTTTAAATAAAATATATTTGGACCCTGCTCAAACAATGTTCACAAAAGGTGCTCACAGCAAGCTGGGCTTTTTGTTTTAAAAATTTTCAGTATATGCTAAAAAAACACCATCCATCCTGAAAAATATTGCTGGGGGAAAGCTTCCAAGGCCGTGAGCCTTTGGTTCCTGGGGCACCGATGATCTAGGCACCAGGTGATGACCGCTGGGCCCTGGGCGATGACCCTGGGCACCGGGTGATGACTGCTGTCTGGTACCAGGTGATGATGGCCCTGAAGAAGGGACCGTGATGGCCATAGTACCTGTTGCTTGTGGTCATGGCTGGGCTTTGGTGATGTCTTCCCGAGTGTCCACTGCTGACTCAGTTACCCGTCCACCCTGGTCCTGGCTGGTCAAGGCGCTGCTGTGCCTGGGAACCGAGTCTCAGTAGTGCAGGTCCCTCTTGCAGTTTTGTTGGGAGTCAGGAAAATGCCCTCGAAGCATCGAGACACCCAATCAGCGCTGCAGCGGTGACTGTTACAACTGGGTGGCCGGCGTTCCTGCGGAGACTCAGGAGCCCTTCTCGGTGCGCTCCAGAGCCGTCTTCAGACCTGGGTTGCTCATGATGAGTCTAGCTGTGGATTCGGAACCGGAGCAGGGGAGGGCCCTGGCGCTGGGAAGGAGGACGCCACAGGGCTTGCTTTCGAGCAAAGACTGTGAAACAGCCCCGCTTGGCGGAAGCGAAGAGCACGGGGATGTCCAGGTGCTGCCGGCAGAGGAGTGGCTGCTGGGGCGGCGGGGTGTGTCCCGCATTTCAGGGTCTGGGGATCCCATCTTTCACACCAAGGCTTCCGTTTCTGAGTAACGATCCTAAAGGGGTAAGAATCGGTGATGAAACCTGATCCCAGCAAAGGAGGCAGAGCCCGAGCTATCCAGGAACCCGGGCTCTGCCCCGGTTGTCCTCCAGGCCAGGGTGCCGACAGCTGCCGAGACCCTCCTGCCTCTGGGCCGGTCGGACAACCAGCACAGGGGCCCAGTGGGCTGGGGCCGTGGCTGGGGACCCAGGCATGCCCCGACACCCTGTGTGATGTCCCGCATTCTCTTTCCCTGTGTGGGTCCTTCCGTAGGTTGCTCCGCCTGCAGACCTGAGTCGAGGATGGCGTTGCGCCCCCCGTTTATTAGAGAAAGTCTTTGGCATGCTTATCTCGTATTGTTTGTGAATTGTATTTAGAAAATAAGATTCCCTACACACAAATATTTTAAAAGATTAACAAATGTCAGATATCATATTTAAAATCACTGTTTCCTCAGAAGAGAAATATTTAAAGACAAAGTCTGCCTCGAAGCAGGGATCAGTGGCTACTTGTGGACGTCTGTGACACGACGATTGTCTTTCCCAACTAGAGAGCATCTCCTATAATCATCATTTAGAAATATTTGAATTCTGCTGTGCAGTTCAGGGTAACACTAATGGAAAGCCCTTGATGATGACGGTGAAGTGGCAGAAATACAAGGCAACATAACCCCATGAACCTGTGTGGTAAAATGTAAAATATAGTATTTTGTCAGTAGCTAATAATGCGTTAACAATTATTCTCTGATTCCTCCCAAGGGACTCAGTATAATCAATTCCAGGTAATGTTTATTAGGTTCACATCCTGTATATCAACCACTCAACTGGGCTTTGTAAACTTTTTACGGAGGGAAAAATGCAATATAATATTCAATAGCATTCAAATCATTAAATATTGTTCAACTGAGTTTCAAAGGCAGTGCGGGTGTTGGGGGCAAGAAATACCTTGGGGTACTTCTTACCTTAGGGCACTGTGATCCTGCATTATCGAGGTCCAGCCTCTTGAATTGCAAGCATGAGGCAGAGTCAGGCGGTCACCGGAGCGCGGCTCTCAGACGAGCGTGGCTAGTGTGGGCGTCACTAACGCGGTCACCTGGAAGCCGGTGGCAGAGAGCAGCTAGCGTGTCGGTCGCAGTGGGCACTCGTGCTCCACGAAGGATGATTCGTGACAGCAGGACAGGAAGGAGAAACTGCCAAACTTCGCAGCCCAGGTGCCAAGACGGGAGAGTCCGCGAGGGGCGTGGTCCGCCGGGCAGAGACAGCTTCCGAAGAGGGCCCATTGTTTGTTTCTGTTTCTCTCCAGCATCACGGACATGCTTTTCTGTTCAGTTTAAATTGACTTTTCAGTTGGATCTCAAGCCAGACTCTATGTGACCTGATGAAGTCTCAGCCGTCGAGCCCAGGTCTTAATCTCCTGTTGGAGATAGTCGGCCTAGTCTGTGTCCCCTGCGCGCAGACCGAGCGGGCTGGTGACTCCTTGGGCCACGGCTTTGGACAAACCCATCCGGCGTCCTCTGCTTGTGAACTGCGGCGTCAGGGAGTGGCGCGCGCAACGGCCACGATCCCCCGCAGTGCTCCACGTGGAAAGAAAGGCCTCATCGGGCAGGATCTCCCACCTCTGCCCGCCGCCTGACCCAACCCGAGGAGAGCCCAGGGCACCAGGCAGCCTCTGGGTCCTGTGGTCTGCGCGCTTGACCTCTCTGGGGGGGAACGAGCCAGGGGCTGCCGCTTTGATGGTCACTGGGGGCTCTTTGAGTCCCGCAGTTTAAAGGTTGATTGGTTGGTGAATGTTGTCTCCTCTTGATGTCATTGTAGCTGGTTTTTAATAGGACAAATATTGGGTAAACGTTCCTCATGTCTCAGGCCGGTGTGCATAATGCACCAGTTTCCTGGCTGTTCCTTGAACTCCTGCTGTCTCGAACCCACAACGCTGTTATGTGGCCTTCGTTCTGCTGAGAGCTGGGTCTGTTCCCTCACCCACTTTGCAGCTGTCCGCTCCTTTACACACTCTCTCCATCCGTTCTGAGGCTGCTGCTAAAGCTTCTCCTTACCTCTACACCTCTTAGTTTTCTCTTTTTCTCCCTCTTAACTGTCCTTGGTAGGAAAACTGGGTGAAGAGTGGGAACAGGCAGGGCAGTGTCAGGAAGGGCTCGCGCTCCTCTGCAGGCGCCGGACGAGGGAGCAGACTCGCCCCCAGGAGGGATTCACGCGGTCGTCGACAGCTATGGAACATCGAGAGATGCGTCGAAGGCTCCAGGATCCTGTAAGATGGCTTGAGGAGAGCGTATTTCTCTTTCCTCAGAAAATACACAAAACAACCAAGATATTGAGAAACAGAAATACAAGTGTCATGTTTTGTGAGGTCGGGAGACATCTGTAGCCCCGAATAGTAATCTGTGTGGAAGGGCCGCCCGTGCCATGAAGAGAAACCTGCAGTGGAGCAAGCTGCCCCGAGAAGACGTGCCCAGAGGCGGGTCCCCGACAGCCCACAGAGCTTGTTCACCCTGCAGGGCAACAAGTTTGGAACAGTCAGAAGTGGGTGGAGGGTCGAAGTGGGTCTTGGCAAAGACGGGCTGGAGGAGGCATGGAAGTTGGGACTGAATGCTGCTCACACAATGGACCCCACTGGCTGTCGGTTCATAAGTCAGAGTAGGAGAAGCCCTAAATCCTACGCCGCCCGTTAGTCGCTGGTCTGTGAGAAGCAAGAACTAATGTGTATATAAAAGACTTAAGAAGAAGGAGAAAATAATAGGAAAACATGGCAGATGAAGACGATGTATCAGAAAATGCTGTCCTAACTGGTCTTGGCGATGATTTTTTGGGTAGGACACCAAAAGCACAGGCAACGATAGCAAAAATAAGTAAGTGGTTTTACATTAAACTAAAAGTTCTGCGCAGCAAAAGCAGTAGTCAACGAAACGAAGAGATGACCTATGGAATAGGAGAAAATATTTGCAAACCATATTTCTGGTAGGGAAACACGTAATGTATGAAGAAATACATGAGAACTGGGGACTCCTATAATTCAACAAACAGAAATAAAAACTGAAAACAAAGCCAAAAATCTGATTAAAAATAGAAAAAGGACCAGAATAGATTTTTCAAAAGAAGACATCAAGTGGCCAACAGGCACACGAGAAGATGCTCCACATCCCTCATCAACAGGGAAATGCAGATCAAAACCACCACGAGATACCACCTCCCACCTGTCAGAATGGCTGGTACAAACAAGCCTGGAGATAACCAGTGTTGGAAAAGATGTGGAGAAAAGGGAACCCTGTGTGCTGTTGGTGGGAATGTAAATTGGTGCAGCCACTGTGGAAACAGTATGGCGTTTCCTCAAAAAATTAAAAGTAAAACTATCCTACGATCTACCAATCCCACATTTGGGACTTAACCCAAAGCAATTGAAATAAAGATTTTTGAGGAGGTACTTGTACTCGTATGTTCACTGCAACATGGTTCACACTAGCCAAGACATGGAAGTATGTCTATTGATGAAAGAATGGAAAGAAATAAAAATACATATTTTATATATATAACAGATATATAATATAATATAATATAATATATAATGAATGGAAAGAAAGATATAGAATATATAAAGAAATACGTATTAAATAATACACATAAAGAAACAGATATAATATATAATATGTCTACATATATCTCTCTCTATAAAATATATAAATGATGAATGGAAAGAAAATTTCATATGTATATATTCACTCTTAAAAAGGGAAGGACATTCTTCCATTTGCTACAACATGGGTGAATGGATGAACCTGGAAGACATTGTGCTAAGTGAAATAAGCCAGACACAGAAAGACAAATGCTGTATGATTGCACTTCTATGGGAAATCTAAAAAGCGATTCATAAAAGCAGAGAGCAGAACCGTATTTGCCAGGGGCCAGAGGGAGAGGATATGGGGAGGAAATTGTCCAGGAGTATAGACTTCCAGTGATGCAAATTGAATATGTCGTAGAGATCTACTGTACATAGTGCCTATAGCTCACAATACCATATGACAGACTTAACATTCGCTAAGAGGGAGATCTTATGTTAAATGTTCTTAACACACACACATGATAAAGAAGTAGTGGGAAGAAACTTCTTGAACTGATGGATAGGTCTATGGCCTTAATAGTGGTGATGGTTTCATGGATGGATACATATTCTCAAACTCATTGAGGTGTACCCATTCAATACCTATACATTTTTACATGTCAATCATATCCCAGTAGAGTAAAAAAAAATGCTATCATAGAGCAGATGGACATTGTGACAAAATATGTTTTTATGGCTTAAAAAACAGATACATATTTCCTGAAGCAATCACTTCCATAAAACAAGAGGTCAAAGAAAAGATAGTGGATCTAAGAAGCAGTACAACAAGGCAATAAGTACAAAAGCTGACAAAGTTCATGAAGGAAGTAAGGAGTAAAAACATCACAAAAACAAAGACCTCATTGGAAGGAGCATAAATTAGCCTGGACACTGCCAGATCCTAGAAAGGATGCATGGAGCAGGAGCAGGAAAGTAAGTCAGATGAAGTGGAAATGAAGGTGATCCTAAAGGAAGAGATAGAAATCACAGTTATGGCAGATGAGAAATAAGGTATAAAATACACATAAATGGCTTTCAGTGAAAACATGATGTAATAAATTATATTATAAAATAGAATTGGGGCACTTGAGTGGCTCAGTGGGTTAAGCCACTGCCTTCTGCTCGGGTCATGATCTCAGGGTCCTGGGATCCAGCCCTGCATTGGGCTCTCTGCTCAGTGGGGAGCCTGCTTCCCCTTGCCTCTCTGCCTACTTGTAATCTCTCTCTCTCTGTCAAATAAATAAATAAAATCTTAAAAAATAAATAAATAAAAATAGAATTAGTTTTTTCCCCCAAGAATAAAAAGAAACCTTGGAGTTTTAGAGTTTCCCAGTATAAAACAACATAGAACAATCAAGATAGGAACCTACTCCGATAATATTATTGGACTTCAAAGGCAAAGAAATAATGTCTGGGTCTCCAGGCCAAAAACACCCACAAAACACTCTCCAGGAAAAGTCATTTCAGACATCTCTGAGGCAAAAGTCTACACTGGAACACAGCTGTGCCATGACTACAGTGCCCTCAGAAAAGGAAAAATGTGAATCAATAATTTCATACCCAGCTAAACTATTATTCAATTGGGAAGACAAGAGACAAATATTTTGCACTGGAATAACTTAATTAATACTATTTCATGATCTATGTTAACGTTAGCTATGATGAATTCTAGCTAATTAGAGAGACAAATGAAGAAACTATTGTAGAAGACAGATATTGGGTTCTGAATTCACTTGACGGGCAGATTGAAAGAGACATGGCACTGGGCACTCTTGGGTATGGGACAGAAGGTAATGTTATAAAATGTAAAAATCTGGACATCTTATAGCAAAATTCAGAAGTAGAATGAGGAAGGGAAGATGAGAAGTAGTATCAGAACTTTGATTCCATGATCTTTTCTAACTTGGAGTATAAAAATATAAAAGTAATCAAAGCGTAAGTATATTTAAACTGTTGTAGTCTATGGTCTGACCTTCTCTGAATCTGAAGTTGAGCAGTGTACAACATGAATGCACGTACTCGTAGATTCTATTTCAAGACAATAGGCTAACTACTAAAAAAAAAAGTGATAAAGTACAATCAGCCGTAAGTGGCTGGTGATGCGTGGGAAGGCAATGAAAAGTATAAATGCCTGAATTTCATTCTTGCTATGGTAGGGGTCAATAAAACTGCATAAAAGCAATAAATATAGCTAAACGTGCAAATCTTTCCGCATATGGAAACACATAGACAGCAAAGCAGACACAGAATATATAGTAAGAGGAAAAGGCAAGAAGAACAGAGCATACCCTGAACGTGGTAATGAAGCCAAGACTGTGCACATACCCTGCATCTCTATTTGTAGAGGGACTAAATGAAAATATTGAAAGAACAAGGATTTTTTTAACCTCATAGAGCAAACCCAGTTATATGATGCATACACTGAAACAGAGTAAGTCAGAAAGTTGAAGTTAAGAAGACAGGCAGAGGGCCATCAGGCACATATATACAAATATATGTGTGTATAAACACACACACACACACACACACACATACATATACAGAGAGAGAACACAAGGAGGAGTATTTTAGTGTCAAACAAGGCAAAACTTCAGGCAGAAAGTGTTAAGGGGACCAAGAACGACGCTTTGTAATTACAGGAACTGTCACCAAAAGATCTCATAACTTGGGAGTGTCCCGGTGTTTTACACGCTCACCAACACTTAGTAAACACGAATCAAGAGACCCAAGGGGAACACCAGAAACTCACAGGTAACAGGAGATGTTATTTCTGGGCTCGCTGCCCCAGGCAAGTCAAGAGCATGGTCGTTTAGACACGGGGCACAGAAGCGAAGAGCATCAAAACAGGTATGAGTGATAGCCACATAACATTTTGGCTGAAAACAGGACTTACAACTTCTTTAAAATTTTTTTTTTCATTTAAAACCATTTTAGTTGACATATAGTGTATTAGTACTTTCAGGAGTAGAATACAGTGATGCATCAGTTACATACGACACCCAACGCTCCTTCCATCACGTGCCCTCCTTAATGCCCATCCCCCAGCTACCCCTCCCCCACCGCCTCCCCTCCAGCAGCCCTCAGTCTGTGTCCTACAGGTAAGAGTCTCTTGGGGTTTGTCTCCTCCCCTGTTTCCATCTTACCACTTCTTTACATAGTTGTGACTAAACTGTCGAATGTAACAATTGTCTCATAAAAACAGAAGGAACAGTTCAGATTATATTCTCTGATCATAATGCAATAAAGCTAAACATTAACCACAGAATCATAAAACAAACAAACACAGAACGGTAAGACAAAGAGCAAAGAAAAATGTCGGTACCTGGAAGACTAAAAATAAAATGAAAGTCGAAAAAGGAGTAAAACCTGAAGTGTCAGAATTTCTCGGAAGTAATGACCACAAGAAATTATATGCTGGATGGGACGGGTCACAGCAGTGCTCAGAGGAAAATTCACAACCTTAAAAAATTATGCTTCCTGGTAATTGAGAGAGAATAAAGTAAGGACTCAACATCCCACGTTAGAAATTTAACAAGTGAATGAGTCTTAGCGAAGCAAAAGGGAAGAGTTAGAGACAGCAGCGGACATTGACGAATTTATAAACAGAAAACAGCAAATCAAATACATTGAAAGGTTGTTCTTTTGGAGGAAAAATAACAAGAGGAAACACGACCTATTAAAATCCTTTCCCCCCACCTTCACCAGCTCGGGCCGGAAGTGGAATATGGTGGGATGTGGACTCCGGGGGGAACAGTCCCCCCCCACCCACCCTGAGCTCCGTGCAGATCCATTTGGTGGCCTGAAGGAAACGGCTGAGTGTTCTGGGGAGTGCGAATTACTAACCCCAGGTCCAGAAGTTATAGAGAAAAAAAGTGACCAAGTAATAGAGTAAACACACAGAAATAAGGTAAGTTTGCCAGGCCTGATCTCACAGGAAAACAGTGAACCATTTTTTTAAAAAAGATTTTATTTATTTATTTGAGAGAGAGTGAGAATGAGAGAGAGAGAGAGCGAGCATGAGAAGGGGGAGGGTCAGAGGGAGCAGACTCCCTGCCGAGCAAGGAGCCTGATGTGGGATTCGATCCCGGGACTCCAGGATCATGACCCGAGCCGAAGGCAGTCGCTTAACCAACTAAGCCACCCAGGTGCCCCCCAGTGAACCTTTAAGAAATAAATTGTGGTAAGGACATCGAAGTTGTGTCTGTGTGGAAATAAACTTCCAAATTCTCTCGATGGATTAAAAACTGATAGCAAAATCAGATGAAAATCCCAGGAAAAAAGAGAGCTTCCGCCGTGAGCTTGGGGAAGAGAGCGCCGTCTGTCACGAGCAGAGCCGTGGAAAATACCGTCTGCTGACACAGGGAAGGAATCATGCAACTTCTGCACCGGGCTGTATTTCAGGAATCCAAAGCTCAGGGTTAAGTATTTGTTAACAGTGTTCACTATATTAGTAAAAGTTTACATAGACGTGAAAAACACTTGTTAATGTTTAGCGCCTCTACGTGATCGAAACAGTCTCATGATGCTGTTTCTCTTTTATTGGGGGGTCAGATACACATTTCCGTGGTGCTGGAACACATACGTTCACCTACATGGCATCGCGTGTGCTGGGAACACTCGGGGGCATAGCAGTCAAGGCAGGAACAGAAATCAGCCCGGGATTACCCCTGGCGTCCCTTGTCCGACGCTCTGTTGGATGCGCTGAGCATGTGATACAGCCTAAAAACTAGAAGGAATCAAAACCAGCATTGTTTTCAGAAATACCGCTATTTACTTAATAACTCCAAGGGAATCAATTGAAAAGTTGTGACAAATAAGAGAGTTTTGTGAGACGGCTGAGTGTATGTACGTAGGGATTAATACTGCTCCCATGTACCAGAAATACCGGCTGGGATTACCGGGGAAAAGAGGCCTTTTGCAATGTCAACAGTCAAAACCAAGAGACACGCCACAGGCTCAAGGGCCGTCTGTCTGGAAACGTAGCTAGTGCGGGTTCCAGAAGAGAAACTGAGCAGCACACAGTCACGCCTGCATGGCAAGACTCGTCGTAAGGAATCACTTCTCCTGAACTAACCTACACATTTAGTTTGGGAGCAATCCGTGCAGATTCTAGGAGGGGTTCCCAGGCTGCACGGAGGACGCGGTGAGGAGAGCCGGGACAGGTGAGCCCTCGGGCCACGCCTGCACTGCCAGCTTCCACCTGGAGTGTTGTGAGGTCGAGTATCACATGGACAGAGACACGGTGAGCGGTGTCACGACTGGAAGGGTCCAGGAATGGGTTCAAACATACACTGTAGACTGTTACGTGGTGAAGACCGACCGCCCAAGACGGCGCCCGGACACTGGGTAACGCTCTTCCAAACATACATGAGTAAAATAGGACCTACCTCATCCCTTCTTCCAAAACAAGTGCCAGCCGGCCCAGAGAGCAACACAAAACCATGATGTTGTTTAACATAAAATTAGTGTTTCCCCCGTGAATCTGGGAATGCAGAAGCCTTTCTCAGTATAAAACCAGACCTACGAAGTGTGAAAAGTGGATTAGGTAATTCCACTACATGAAAATGAAACAACTTTTCACGACAACTGTAACACGACACAATCAAAAGGCAGATGACAAGTTGGAGACAATAGTGTAAATTTATATCAGACAGGAGGCTGATTTTCTTCATATGCGATCCCCTGCAAAGAAGTTAAAAATATTAAAAACCCGGAAGAACTCTGTATATGAACAGTGTAGGGATAATGGACCTTAGGCATTCGAAGGGTCCTCAACCCCATTCACAGTTAGAGAAACGCACCGAAATTATACCGAGATTCTTTCCACCCGTTACGTGCGTGTACATGGGTAGCACGAGGTTCGACGAGGATCCAGAGAAACGGAAGCCGCGCTCGCTGGCTCCGGTATAGAGCGGCAGCGTGTGCAGGGCAGCGAGTCGGGAAGGTCTGAGGAGACTAAACCCGCGCGGGCTTTGGCCAGCCAGTGCACGTGCAGGAGCTGACCACGTCGTGCCGTAAGCCTCTGGGAAATAGTGAAAGTGGACATTCATTCCAGTGTTTTGAACTGCACAAGAGTCCAACGACCTAAAAAATCCACAAAGAGGGCACTAGATAATTCACGGTTCATTTGTTTTCGTGGAATAGTCTCTGAAGGTCTCAGAAGCGTGCAGCCGCTCCGCACGTACTCGCAGAAATCTCCGGAACCCCCCGCCCCAGCAGGGCAGGCTCGCGGACTCAGTAGTGAACCCTCCCATGCACCTTGCTGTCCATCGCCCGGCAGTGCTGGCCTCCTGCGGGGAGCGCTCTGCGTGGGCGGGGAGCACGCAGGTGTCACGCGGTCCTGGGTGCCGTGTGACCCAGTCAGTGAGACTAAGGGACGTTTCTGGTTGCCGTGCAGAGGGAACGAGGGTTGCAGTTGTCCCGCTGCTGCCCCCTCTGTGAACCAGGAGGAGACTGTGAGCTCTGCCAGGGGCTCCGCTCATGCTGGGGGTCCTGGGTGCTGATGACGAGGTTCGGTGCCCACAGCACAGCTCCTTAAACCAGGCTGAGAAGGATGGGGGCCAGCTGTTGGGCAGAGGCGTTGCGGCCGATCCTGCGCGGTTATGTAACGGCTTCCGCAGGCTTGAGTTGGGGCCGCGAGCCTCTTGCCAAACCCAGCGCATCCGCAGATCCCTCTGGGGTGGCCTTGTAAACGGACGCTTCTCAGTGCTGCCGCTCTTTACTCCTGTTTTGAAAAAAAGGTTGTACGTTTGGCTAACTTTGCGGGGTAGCTTGTCACCGGCAACATGCCTTTGCACCCGTTCAGGTGACGGTCAATTCCTGGCCACCGCATGTCATTTCCAGTCAACACCTTCACCCCTTCCACTGTAGAGAGGCGGCCGTGACCTTTCCTGAATGTGGGAGCACGTCTCCCCTAGAGACGTCTTTAAGAGGCAGATGGTGCCGAAGCCTTGCAGTGGGCCCGGTTGGGGACTGCTTCCATCTGGAGTTCTGTGGAATCGATCACAGACTCTGACTGGCTCTGGAAGGGGGCCAGATGGACCCACACCCACGCCGTCGGTGGCAATGACGACATCTGGTCCGTGAGCTCAGCCATGAGCCTGCCATGTTGCTGATGTCAAGCGGCAGAGCCGTTAGGACTGAACAAAACAGAAGGAAAAGACCCAACAGTTAATAGTCATCGATTCCTACTCCGTCCCCTTGCTACCTCAGCAACCCACCGGGACGTTTCTTTCTGCTTCCAGATGCATTTCCACGTTGCACGTAAAGGCGCAGGGGAACAGCGTGGCTGGCAGAGCGTGCAGACTCCCGGTCCGCTGCGTCAGAGCCAGGACGCAAAGCACGTGCTCCTGGGGAGCCTCGGTTGGGGGTTTCTTGCAGCCACACTAGAATGAGCGTGGGCTGCCCAGGGGCCCGTGGTGCTCCCAGCGCTCTGGTCCTTGTGGCGTGAGCCCCCACGCCACCGTAGCATGGGGTGGGGCGTCCCTCAAAGGTGCAGGGTTCTCGGCCATAAAGCTCTGGCCCCGTAGATCTGGCGGAATGTGGTGCTCAGCAACTTTGGTAAGAAAAGTCCGGCCTGTTCCAGGAGGCTGTCTGCTGGCTATCGATGTGCTGCTGAAGCAGAGGGCGCCGTCCCCGCAGCGTTTGCCATAACGTGTGAACTCACCGCCGTGTCCTGACCCAGCAGGGCTGAGTCCTCAGAATACGATACAGCGGTTTGATCTTGCTGCCCTTGGGTTAGCTGAGAGGGCCGGATGGGGCTTCCGGGCGGATCTCTGGGAGGGAGGTGGGGGGGCGGCGCGCAGCGACCCTGGTGCCTTGCCGACCACTTCCACGAGGCATGGCCGCACTCAGGAAAGACGCCCTCTGAGTTGAATTAAAGACAGACGCCCTTTAATTTTGAGGAGCATGATTTGCAGACGGGGGGCTCTTCCTGGGACCAGCGGAAGGCTTCTGTGAGGCTCTCGTCCCGCGTCTAAGGGATGGGACTTGGGTGAGCAGGTGCATCCTCGGGAAAGCCCGGTGCTGGCGGGGGGGCGTGAATGCAGTGCTTGGATGGTAAGTGGCCTCGTCACGGGGCTTCTCGCGAATGGCTGGTGTGAGTGCCCTGGGGGACGGACAGCCTGCTCAGCGGCGCAGTGCTGGGACCTAAGCCAAGGGACTTTGAATCCTTCGGTGCGAACAAAGGGGCCATTTTGAGCACTGAGTTTTACCAGATCCTGGGAAGACGTTGGGTGGTTCCTGAGAGCGGGTTTGAACTTCCCCCGTGGCACCCGATCAACGTAACTGAACGGTGGGTTTGACCGGCATCTCTGCGGTCCTCGGGACCTTCTGTTCGACCCAGGCCATTTCTTCCTGTCCTGTTTTGTCACTGGTCACAAGGACTCAGGTAGAAACAAAATACTGACATTCACGTCTCCCTTTCCTTTCTGGCCTTTCAACAGCCCGCCCCAATCGTACCTAAATTTGGCTGGAGGCCGTTTGGGCTTCTGAGGGGCTTGTGTAAGGGTCTGGATGGTGATTGGGCCAGGGTGGGGTCCGTCTGCGGGGGGCCGGCTGGTGGGACAGGTTCGGGAGCAGGATATCGAAGGGCTCTCGAGTTTTGTCGTGTTTTGTCGTGTCTAAGCCGCCGTCCCCTCCAGCCAGCACCAGAGGGGCCTGTGGGCGCTGCCCTGGGTGAGTGTGGCCCGGATGGGCAGAACAGAGGCGCCCAGGGCTGTCACGAGGGATTTCCGGAACTGACGGGACCTACAGGTGCGGAACCCGGGCAGTCTGCCCCTGACCGAGCACATGCCCACATGGCGTGCTCCTGCCGTGACTGAGGCGGGTCCCCTGTCCTCGTGGGAGGGTCCGTGGGACCCTGGTGGCCGTGTATGTTGGCTGTCAGGTGTAGAGCCCGTGAGGCCACCAGAAACATGCAGCATTGCAGACTCTTCTCTGTGCTTCGGTCCTGAGTCTGCCGCTGCTACGGAGATGCAGACCGGGGGCAGGTGCCCACAGAGCCCCCACACTCACTCCGAACCCAGTGTGGCTGGCAGGATCTCCGTTCCCCTTCCTTGGTCCCATTCAGTGAATGTTCAGCTTATTTTTCCTCCTCACTCTCTGTATTTCATTTTGGATCATGAGGGTCTGTTGTTTGGGAAGAAATGCTGGTCTGTGACCCGACGCCGGTCGTGCTCTTCTGTGGGGGCGAGTTGTGAGCTGGCCTCGTTTCCCCACGTCCGTGCTCGCAAACCGTCCCCCATACCGCAACTGCCCAGCACGAGCGTCGCCTAGTGACTTGTCCTGAAGACACGTCTTTGACGCCTGACTTCCCGGCCCCTTTCGTTTGCAGGGAGACAGAGACGGGAGCCGCAGAGCAGACTGGACTGCGTGCCCCGTGCCCCCGGCCACGTTGTTCTCTTCCCACAGCCCTGTCGGGCGGCGTCTGTTCTCCCCACTTCGCAGACGCAGGGACTTAGGAGGACGTGGGAGTAACCTGTTCAAGGTCGGGCTTCTGGGCCGTCTAAGTGGGGCCCCGTGCTGGCGCTGCCCGTGTAGAGCGGCTCCCGCAGGCCCGGCTGGGGACAGCAGCGGCGTGGGCTTTTCCGCCACGTTCTGTGGCTGCCGGGGTCCCCCGTCGCCGGCTCCAGGACGTTGTTCCCCGGGAGGGCAGCTGCGCAGACGCGTGTGCGTGGGCTTCGGGACAGGGCTGTGTGTGCAGCGGCATGGACTGAACCCAGGGTCCGGGGCACGTTGGGCGGCGACCACAACCCCAGGACCCTTTCCAGCAGCTCCAGGTCAGCACTTCCTCCCGGTCGAAAGGCCGTTTCCACCAGCGCGGCTCACGCGGAGAAAGTCCCAGTAGACTGAGGTGGCGAAGTAGGCTCAGAAACAGGCTTCGACCCGGGATGGTCCGGCTCGTGGCGAGGTCTTTCCGGTGCGGACGTTTTCACAGGACGTGCCTGGAGGAGCCTGTCTGCAGCTGACGCAGGGGTGGAGGCTCCCGGGGAAGCTCTCCTGCCCCCGCCGTGCACTTAGCAGCCCCCTGCAGGAGGAGGTCGCGGGCAGTCGCTGTCTTGTCCTGGAGGACGGGGTGCTTGGCCTCCCTCGTGGAGGTAAGTGTGCCCCCCGGGACGCCAGTGCCCCCGAGGCCATTTGTGTTGCCGTGGCGGCTCTGTTCCCTTCACGCCGGCCCGGTTCCCAGGGACTCACGGACTCACCCACCAGTGCGGGTGGGCGTCTTCTGGAGCCTCCACGACCCGCAGCTTTGGGCCCTCCCCCAAGACCGGGTTGGGGTCACGCTGCCTTGTATCTGCCTCTCGGGCGCTGGTAATGGGAGACACTGGGACCGCTTCCCAGGCAGGGTCCCTCCCACTTCCAGAGCTGGCCGTTCCCTGGGAGGCGCCAGCACCCCTGAATGCAAGCCCAGGAAAGCACCCCTCTCTTCTCCCGTTTATCTGGTTGGCCTGGGACAGTCTGCTTCTGGGAGATGGGAGTCGGCCTTTTCCGGTGTCCTCGAGTAGACCAGGAGGGTCCCTTGCGCCTTTCCTGCTCGGGGGAACCTCCCCAGGGCAGGGTGACAGACCTGGAAAACGAGGTCAAATCCCGAATCCGCCACGTTGGCTGAGGCAGCCGGCCTCCGGTCCTGGTCCTCCGGTGCGTGGGGACGCTCACAGCCCCCTGCAGCTTGCCGGATGGGGAGGACAGGAGGCCTGTAGCTCTCCAGCTGCTGTTGTGGAGTCGTCAAAGTCCTGGTACTGGTGATCCTACGGCACTTTGTCCGAGTCCCTTGGAACCGTGTGGTCCGGCCCCTCACCGAGGCTCCCACACGGTTTCTTCGATCTCTCCCGTGGCTGGGCTTCCTGTCATGTAGGTGGGGACGGGAGGCTGCCGAGCCAGCTGTGTCTGGAGCTGACCCTATGGCTTGGGCAGGTCATCTCCTTTCTGGGATTCCAGGGCTGTGGCTGGAGACAACACCATCCTTCGTCTTCCTGCCGGACCCGACATTCCGTGTTTTCAAGGGCTGTGAAGGTGGCGAGGGCCGCGGACGCGGTGCTGGTGGTCGGCTCCCGAGCCCACAGCCGGGACCTGCTGCTCCTGCCAGCCAGCCTCGGACGGGCCGAGTCCCAGGGCTGCTCTGGGGCCAGCACCCGCCTGTCCCTGACAGCCCGCTGTAAACGGTCAGTTCATGAGCCATTACTGGAAACGGAATTTTGCAGATTTGCAGTGTATTGAGGTATTTGTTCTGTGTATGTAAGAAGTTATGTGAACTCACGGTGCGTGATGGTAACACTGCCCGGAATGCCGCGCGCACACTCCAGCCCCCGCCAGAGCTCTGGGTGAGGCTCCCGCAGCGTTCGGCCCCAGCACCCGAGCCGTGTCCACGGGAAGTGGACGAAAGAGCGGTGCTTGGACCGCCTGCCCTCCGAGGCCGTCTCCCCTCGACGCACAGCCCGCCAGCGCCGTATCCGCAGTCTGTCTGGGGCCATCGGAACCAGCAGGGGGTGGTCCCACCGTTCTCTCCATCCAGCTTCAGGTGGTGCGGGCAAAAGTGAGGACATGGATCGTCCCCCGTGGTTTGGAGATAAACATACGACGTTGTGAGGAAATGCTCTGTGGAAGGGACAGAAGGAGTCAGAGACCGTCCCCTGCCGGTCCCCGAACATGCTGCCGTTCATGACTTTCTCTGCAGAAGGCTGGTGTGAGGGACGAGTGCCCACGAAGCAGGAGGCGGGAATGGGGTTCCCGTTCTACAACACTGGCTGAACACACACCTGACCCCGGGAAGACGGGCCCCGGAATTCAGTTTGGGGTGAATGCACACGGGTCTTAGAGGAAGGCAGCTCTTGGGGGGGCGTATCTCGCTCTGGTTAGACGTGGGTCCCACGCAGGTGCTCGGAAAGACCACGGCCCGCCGTCTACGACCCTGGCGTGAGACCCACACCGACCTGACCTCGGGGAGGGGGCTGCTCCTCAGGGACCAGAGTTTCTTTATCTGTGAACCCTCCCGCACCATTTGGGGCAGCAGGGGTATAAACGGGAAATCGCAGGCCCCAGATGAGTGGGGAGCTGTTGTGATGATAAAGAATTCATTTCCCTGGATGGAAACTGCCGGAAACAGTGGAAACATGCTGACCTTTCCTTCAAACCCATACTGTTTCAGTAGGCCTCTCACACGCCCCGTGCTGGCGCTCGGGCCGGACTCTCGGCCGCGTGCACAGCAGAGTCAAAGAACTGGGCGTGCGTGCGGTGGGTGGGGCAGGCCAGCCTGTGAGAGGCTGATCTAGTTGGAGGGGGCGATGGACGAAGAGAGAAGCCCGTTTCTGAGCCCTTGCCGAGTGCTGTCATTCGACACAGCATGCACAAAGGCCCTGGGGAGACAGGAATCGCTCCCCGCACGGTACAGATGAGGAGACGTGAGACCCACGGAGGTCAAGGGATTGGTTGGGACTCCTGAGCTGGCGTGTCTGCAA